>NC_134688.1:239769400-240381900 GCF_050947455.1 Rhinoderma darwinii | reverse complement strand
GATTATTTATTATGTCAATTCCCATGATAATTAGAAGGATCGAAAAGTGTCTATCTATCATCTATCTATCGATCTATCTATCTATCTATCTATCTATCTATCTATCTATCTATCTATCTATCTATCTATCTATCTATCTATCTATCTATCTATCGATCGATCGATCGATCGATCTATCTATCTATCTATCTATCTATCTATCTATCTATCTATCTATCTATCTATCTATCTATCTATCTATCTATCTATCTATCTATCTATCTATCTATCTATCTTTCTATCACAAGTCTGGTCTGTGGAATGAGCCATATGTGTGTTGCTGGTTATTCTTAATTAGAAGCGATGTGGGGACTGCTAAAAATGGTGGATGTCTGTACATAATTTCGTTCAGGAAAGATTAGAATACTTCCGTGGACATTCACATCCGTTTTAGATTATTACCATAGCACACTTTATATAAAGAGACTGCAGTGAGGTTTAGTTTCCAGCTCTAATCTACTCCCAAACACTTCCTCCTCCATTATTCCTATTATTCCAACAGAGACTATACAGAGTTCCAAAATAAAACTAAAATGAGATATATATATTTATTTGGCACGGGATTACATATAGTTTATTCAAGGGTTGCCTTATTTTTGTATAGAATTAGGAAAAAATTCTTCCTTTCACTATGGTAGACGGATTTTGTATTTGTTTACCTGATATTTCCTTCATGCACTACAACATTTAAAATAAATACAACTGAAAAAAAAAAGGAAAAACTGAAGGTATTGATAATAATGATGATAAAAATAATAATTATAATATGCCGCGATTCGGGGTCACGATTTTTCCAATGAAAAGGTGTGAATTGTAGAGGGAAACTAAAGATGAAAGCAGTTTCCCGCCCACTGCAGCCAATAAGATCATCTTTCACTTTCCAATCTATCGGAGACTATTGAAAGCTGCACTGCTATTGGCTACTAGGAGGCCCGTTAAATATGGACGGTTCGTTGCAGTGTACAGCAGACGGTCTGCATACACACGTACAGAGCAATTTTCAGGCTGTGAATAGTTCATACAGTGGTGGCACAGTGGGGTGGTAGTGTATTGTACCTGTGACCACATGCATGCAGTGTATATATCTGATTTCAGTCGTCCACACTCGGGTTACTCAGCAGAGTCCTCACGTTACAGGGAGCCCTGGAATCAGCTCTATAACAGCATATCGTGAGGAGATCTGGCCTCTTACTCATGTTATCTCTCAGGAGAATGGACAGGAGTGCAAGGTTCCCTGTTCCAAGCACAACTTCACGGCAATAAATGATGGAATAAACAAGTCCTTTCCTCACCAATTACTTCTTTCTCATTCGAAGGAAGATTTATTAGCCCAAGTGAAACTACAACACGGGGACGTCACTGACTGGACTGAGACTACAGAAAGAAGACAAATGAGGTGCGGGCGCCCCCTGCTGACACAACGAAGAATATGTTTAGTGTATTCACATCTCATGTCGGATATTTCTGTGACATCTTGGAAGTCACGATTTCTAATTCCCAAATGACATTGTAAATATTTCATACAATCCTGAATTTGTAACCTATTTTATGTTTTCTTTCTGAAAATAATTAAATTCACACTAACATACACACCATTTTTTTTTACAGATTTTTTTTAGATGAGTATTTCCTGCACATTTTTCCTGAAATATTGCTTTATCTCTTGTTAATTATATTTTATTATTACTTTCTCATATTTTTTTTTGCTTTTACTACACAAATTTAGGTTTCAAAGATCAACTATCATAATTAAAAAAACAACAACAACTATTTGTAGCCAGAATATTGCTTTTATATTTTGTAATACATATACTGTATATTGTATATTGTATGTATATTTATAGTTACAGAAAAAAAAGCATGCACAAATGACAATATATTAACATCGCTACTAAGAATGTTACTAAAAAACGCTGATACATTTTATAAAAAGCTGGCGGTTTAACATGCCAGAAAAAAATCTTATATTTTCAAACGGATCACAATGAATCCCAAATGATCCCATTGATTTCTAATGGAGTTATATCCATATAATACATACATTTTCTGTCAGTGTTCTGGTGTTTTTATCGGTAATAATAGAGCGTCAGACTACTTTAATTTTTCCATCAAAAACACCAGAACCCAGACAGGTCGAAAATCGGTTAAAAAAAATGTTATGTGAACCTAGTTTAAGGGCACGTTCACACGTGGCGGAATTGCTGTGGAATTCTCCAGCGGCCGTTTTTTACATTTGTTTCTATACAATTTTAGGAAAGTTAGTTCAGACGTTGTGGAAAATAACTGTGCGGATATCAGGCTGCGGTGCAGAATTTTCCCTCCGCAGCATGCTCATTACATTGCGGAGAAGAAGCGGAATTTCACTGCGGATTTCAGCCTTTGCAATGCAAAAACTGAAATCTGTGGCAAGTCCGCTGTTATATCTGCAACGTCTGAATTACCTGTCAAATATGCAAATGTTGGTGCAGATTCATTGCGTAATTACCCCAAATCTGCACCAACATTCGCAGCGGAAAAATTCTGCCACGTGTGAACATGCCCTAAGATCGTGTCCACGCTAGCATTTTTCTTTTTCTGTTTTAGATGATTAGACAACTTTTAAAATGATACCAGTTTGCATCAGTGTTTTTGTCTCTTAAGAATTGGCAGAATTTTTCCGCTGCAAATGTTGGTGCAGATTCGGGGCAATTACGCAACGAATCTTCACCAACATTTGCATATTTGACAGGTAATTCAGACGTTGCAGATATCACTCGGACTTGCCATAGATTTCAGTTTTTGCATTGCAAATGCTGAAATCCACAGTGAAATTCCGCTTCTTCTCCGTAATGGAAAGTGCATGTTGTGGAGGGAAAATTCTGCACCGCAGCCTAAATTACGCACAGTTATTTTCCGCAACGTCTGAACTAAATTTCCTAAAGATGGATAGAAACAAATGTAAAAAACGGCTGCTGCAGAATTCCACTGCGGACTGTCCGCAACAGAATTCAACAGCAATCCCGCCACGTCTGAATGTGCCCTGATACTCATGACCTACAGAGACATAGCATATGTTTTTTGGGTGCTCTGATGGAACTGAAGTAATTTTGCATCAGTTTGCTTCCCATAAAAATAATAGGATTTGTCAAATGATCGTTTCTTTTCCATTTTTAATTTGACAAAAGTTCTAAACTCATTCCCATATTTAAGGTGGTCGGGCTTCCTTCCATCGTTTTATAGAAAAGTCTGAGGGAACTGATAATCACAATCTGGCATTAACTCTGGACATGGTGGGGTGAGGGGTAGACAATCACCTAGGGCACCATTGCATAGGGTGGGCACAATTTATGGATTAAAAAACAAACATGTTTTGATTTACATTTTTCTACCAATCAGTGTCACCCTTTATAAATAAGAACGATAGGTATTGGTGGTTAAAACAAGAGGGGACGGATAACTGAACAGATTTCACTTACTTCTATCTGACTGTATTGGTATCATAGATGTAATGATTATAATAAATAACTGTTAGGCTATGTTCACACGGCCTAGCAAAATACGTCTGAAAATACTGACCTGTTTTTGCCTGAAACAGCTCCTGATTTTCAGACGTTTTTGCTCGTACTCACGTTTTTCGCGGCGTATTTTACGGCCGTCATTGGAGCTGTTTCTCAATGGAGTCAATGAAAAACGGCTCCAAAAACGTCCCAAGAAGTGACATGCACTGCTTTGACGCGGGCGTCTTTTTACGAGCCGTCTTTTTACGCGCCGTTTTGTGACAGCGACGCGTAAAATTCCACCTCGTGGGAACAGAACATCGTAAAACCCATTGCAAGCAATGGGCAGATGTTTGTAGGCCTAATTGAGCCGTCTTTTCAGGCGTAAAACGCCCGAATTACGTCTGAAAACTGCGTGTGAACATACCCCTACTTTGTGTGATTTTTTTTATATTATCCAGGTTTCATATAACATACATAGGATACTTCATATGTTTTATTATAATAAAGTTCTTTTGACAGGATTAATAGAAACTTCATGTTATTTGCATCCCCAACAGATGGAGCCGTGCTGCTAATAATGCTCCTCAATACTTAGCCCTCTCTTCTTCTGGTAGATATATTTAAGATTTGTCCCTATGGGTTTGGACGAGGACAACAAAAACCCAGGTAAATAAACCACATGATAAACTTTTGTATCATTTGCTTATTAACTATTTGACTTTAACCCCTTAATACCGGAGGTATTTTAAACCTTAATGAACGAGCAATTTTTGCGTTTTTCCATCGTCGCATTCAAAGATCTATAACTTTTTTATTTTTCCGTCGACATAGCTGTATAAGGTCTTTTTTTTGCGGGACAAGTTGTATTTTTCGATAGCACCATTTTGGGGGACATATTATTTATCGATTAACTTTTTATTAACTTTTTTAGTGGGGTGCTGGAAAAAAACAACCTATAAATACTATAAAAAATACCTCACTCTACATTTGATGTTCTTCGATTTTTGTGTTATAATATTTCCTGTTAAAGAAGTAAGTAAATACAACATTCATTTTCTTTTCGTTATCTGTATGAATGTTTACAATACGTCAATACATTAACAGAACTAAAAAGCAACTTTCAGTATCTTTGTTACAAGAACAACAAATCAAACATTAATTTTACATATAAAGAAGTGTTTCGACATTTTATAATCTTATGTTTTGAACGTTACATTCCTAATGGTACATACATTCATTTAGCCTGTTTGATGTGTCTCCAGAACTGTTTTCTAGTCACTGGCAAAAAAACGAAATGCAGCTCAAAAGGGATTAAAACTGTTTCATAGAACTCCAAGACTCCCTTCACATATATCCGGCGATCCAGATTTGTTTTCCTCTGGCGTGGTACTGAAACCTTTATGTCAGAACTGGTCCCATGCTTTCCTATAGAAGACGTGTCTCCATGTGCCGGACAGAAAAACATTGCATGCCGTCTTTTTCTGTCCAGCTATGGAAGCCGAACCGGTACACAAAATGCTTGACTTTGTCTTTAGCCTTGTCCAGCTCCGGCATAAAACAACTGGTCGGACACAACTGATGTATGTGAACTCAGCCTTAGAGGATTTAAAGCCTCTGCAAATTACATGACAATTACAGTTTTTATGACACATTTCTGCTTTTATGTAATTAAAGCACATTTACTCTATAATCAAAAGTTAAGCTTTTTTCATATACCTTACATATTAATGCCTCACCGTTTTTAAGATCTCTGCTTGCTGGAAATGTCGTATTTCATGGTGACCATTGAAATAGATGGACATCCATGTATTACAGTCTGTCAGAGTGGGAGCCACTTTAATGTTCATATGCCCTAAAAGAGCATATGGGTTGCCCTTATGAGGCTGCAAGGTTGGGGTGTGTGAGGTGCGATGATGAATCCCCCGCAGGAATGCCACAGAAGAAGATGAAACAAAGCAGGAAGTTAGCGTATCCAATTTAACTTTTACTTTCAGCTTAACAATGTGTACAGTTCATTTGCTGTTGTGGATGGTGCATTCGGCCACGAATATTATATACATTCTTCCCGGTGTGGGAGGTACAGCACGTAGTTACAACTATATACAGGTGGAGCAGGCCGGCTTGTTGTTCTATGTGATCTGCAGACTCAGCATCATTGGCACCCCTAACTTGATGCAAGAGAATATCTGCTTAGACATATTAGGCCTCAAAATGGTGGTTGCATCTGCATAGTTCAGGCCTCTTTTTTAGATGTTGATGGCCGGCTGCTAACTAAGAAGGCCCATATAGAATTATTGTATGAGAACTAGCTATTTACTAAGTCGTTTCCTTATTGCTGGTTACTGCAGACTCATAGTTTAAGATGACTGTTCTGAACATCTCCTTACGTTCTTCCACTAACTGCCTAGCTAGTTCTACATACAGTTTGGGCTACATCCCCAACCACTGATTGCTCTACGGGGCTCCACTGCAGCTACAAGCCCTAGCACAGATACAGCCTAGCCCGGTTCTCACCATTCCTTGTATGACGCCTCATTTCCAGTCCTGTTCTCAGACTCGGCGCTTCTCTAGTCCGGTCCACCGGAACTGGCAAAATGCTCACTAACTCAAAAGCCACCGCATTCTCTTTTTTTCACAGTACGCAGCTCAGGTCACTCCTAGCTTTCTCCCAACACTGAACCCAGTTTGGCAGGGTCACTGCATGCGTTCATTACCACCCTGTTACAGAGCCTAAAAAACGCAGCCTAAGATGGCGTCCCGGCGTCAATGTTTATGTTACAACAAGCTAAGAATTGGCCTCACCTTAGTTTATATCATCACCAACATCAATCGTTGCACACCCTTCTTCTCCAGTCAGCCTGTCTTCTCACATTATTGTCAGATCTTAATCAGTTCATCCAAGATACAAATGCCACCTAAAGAGGGGAGGGAATACAACACAGCCACAACTCCACAATGCAAGACAGCCATACAATAGCACTCAAAGATATAGTACCAAAGGAAACACCACAGGACATGTTCAGGCCCTTGATACGACAGATCAATAAAATGTTCACATTAACTTGGGAATGCAATTCCCACATGTTAAAAGGTAACCCCTTAAAGTGCATTAGAGCTCTCTGTTGTATTAAGTTCTACACCTGTGTTAGGCTTCATTCACATCTGCGCTAGGGCTCCGTTCCGACATTCCGTCTGAGCTTTCTGTCGGAACGGAGCCCTGACAGACACAAACGGAAACCATCAGTTTCCGTTTCCATCACAATTGATTTCAACTACGGTATTCATCCCGTCAAAACGACGGAACCCTTGTACAACGGAGAGAAACGGAAACCATTGGCACCGGATTCGTCACCATTGAAATCAATCGTGATGGAAACGGAAACCTATGGCTTCTGTTTGTGTCTGTCAGGGCTCCGTTCCGACGGAAAGCTCTGATTGAACGTCGGAACGTAGCCCTAGCGCAGATGTGAACGAAGCCTTAGTTGGACATGATCAGGACAAGTTTTCTTCCACAGAATGTAAATAATTGGCAGCAAACAATTCTTTATATCATCGTATATTTCAATCTTTATATTATTATACAATGATTAAAGGGGTTGTCTCAATATTAAAAGTTATCCCCTAACTATAGGATAGGTGATAACATGCTGATCGGTGGGGGTCGGCCACTGGGACCCTCACCGATAACGAGAACGGGGAATCTATCACCCAAAAATACTATGACCCACATCAATCTTGAAACCACAAATGTTGTAGTTGAATTTTGACCTGTGAGAAATTGTCTGTGGTACTTCACCTATATGTTTTACACTGCAGCACTGCTGTTCCAGTTGACTGGTGTAAATAATCCAAGAATAATTTTAAAATATTTTTAAACTACATACAACTGAATAAATAAAATTAATCAGGAAAGGAAAATTACTTTTACACATGCAGCATACAGAGCTAAAAAAGTGGATAATGGTATTTAGGCTTCACTAATTAAGTAAAAGTAATAATAAAAAAAAAAAAGAAAGTCAAATTTTTACTCACCCTCTTAATACAAATTAACTGTACAAACAAAAATCCCACAAGCGCACCATAGGGTGAAACCTGCTAAATAATCGGTATGGATATGAAGATAGGTATTACGGCCTGTTCACATCAGCGTCCGGGTTCCGTTCATCGGTTCCATCCAACCTTCCCGTCAGAGGAACCGATGAACAAAAACTTGAACGGAAGCTATAGCCTCCATTTGCATTACCATTGATTTGATTGACATCACTATTGTTTTCATGGAAAAAAACGAAACTTTACGGAATGGAAACATACTGAAACCAACTGAAACGGAAGCATTAGCATTGAAATCCATGGTAATGCAAATGGAAGCGATAGTTTCCGTTCGTGTTTCCGTTCCTCGGTTCCCCTGGCGACAAGGTTGAACCGATGAATGGAATCCGAACACTGATGTGAAGAGACCCATATACTTACCTGTTAGGATTGAACTTATAAGGCGCAACTCTAATGTCAGCTTGTGGTTCAATAAGTTGGCTGCTGCTATCCCCGATGTAGGACCGGTTAATCGCAATGTGGAGCCAGTCGAGATACAAAACCCTTGATAGAGAAATCTGTATGACTCCGAAACGCGTCATCAATAAATTGAGTTCTCTTAAAGACTTTAGAGTGATTTGCAGTCTTTTATAACTTGGAGGAAGGCAGTACCCACTAGTAGCATCCTTGTTCTGGTGAACACTACCTTTAAGGGTAACTAAACGTTAAACAAACATCTGACATGTCATAGTGACATGTCAGAAGTTTCGATTGGTGGGGGGTCTGAGCACTGTGACCCCCACCAATCGCTAAAACGAAGCAGCAGAAGCGCTTTGTTTCTGTTCAGCTTTTTTCGGAAATCGATGTAGCGGTGTATGGGCTCAATATTAGGCCTATGAGCCCGTACACCGCTACATCGGCTTTCCGGAAAAAGCCAAATATAAACAAAGCGACTCAGAGCTTACACGAGCCCTTCTGCCACTTCGTTTTAGCGATTGGTGGGGGTCTCAGTGCCCGGACCCCTACCAATCAAAACTTCTGACATATCACTATGACACTTCAGAAGTTTGTTGAACGTTTAGTTACCCTTTAAAATGAATACTCAGTGATCAATAAATTAACATACTGTAGCAGTCACGTGCGGTACGTACTTATATGGAGGTACTGCATAAATAAACAAATATGTACATAATACATATGACATAATAAACAACATAAACAACATGGCCTTGCTTTGCAACATGTTCTTCTTGTATTTTTAAGAACATTCATTTTAAAGTAAAAAGAGCAACAATAAATATACATATAAGAGCATGGTGTAAATATAGATCGCTTTATGAATCATAAAAAAATTATATAATTTTTTCATTTCTACATGAATGGACATATGTAGTTACACACTATTGCCTGCAGAGGGCCCAGCTTGGCAGCAAATGATTTCTATGTACGTTATAAACTTCCATTCCACCCATATATCTAAAATCACTGCTTAATTTTGGAATTTATAAGGTAGACTTTTTGTACAAATACTAGCCTTAAATTACTCAATTTTATTGAGAAAATAAATGCAATGAATTTTTTAACCAAGTCTAAAACTCACCTTTAAATACTTGTTATCCCTAAAGCCTTTGAATATTATATTCAGCAATCATTATTATTAATATTATGTTTTTATTAAATACATTTTGATTATTAGAGGGCAACAAGTATATTGACAGGAAAAACACACGTATTAATCTAATGCAAAAAATAAAAAGAATATTAAAATATTAAACTGCTCCTCCCCTCTCTCACGCTTCCCATATCAATCTACTTCTATTATCCTTCCATAGTTTAAATTTTTAAAGAAATTTCAGGTATCTATGTTGGTTACAATATATAAAGCTTTAAGCACAGGCCACTACTAGTCTTGCCCAACCCTCCACATCTGGTGTTTTTATTTAAATCCAATAATTTAAGATACATTTTATGTGCCAAAAACATGTTGATGCCAACAACTTATTTTCTATGTTCTCCAGTTATTCTATTGGAGCTACCCATAAATACATATCCAGGGATCAAAATCTATTTTAATATCACTATATATTTTTTATAGTTTTGATTTTTTTTTTGTCCAATAGACATGGAGTTTTGGGCATCTTCATAAGAGATGTATCATGTCTGCCCCAGAACCCGCAACATTCTCACAACAGTCATCCCTCTTTTTCCCAATCTTTTGCAAAAATACTGGTGATCTATATAGATAGGGAACTATGAAGAATTGTAGTATACAATGAGATCTATTGAAAGAGTCTTGGCTATGTCTGTTAATATATTTTGACAGTCCACGTCCAATATTTCACCAAATTCTTTCATCCATTTATTCCTATATTTAAATGTATATTTTTCAACCAATTATCACAAATACTTTTATACCATATATGACCGAAAAGAGAACAGATGCCAATGCACAAGAACATTTAGAAAAATGAGCAAAATATTTTATTCAAAATGACATATACATACAAAATGATAAAAAGAATCCATAAACCAACAGGTTAAAAAGACCAAACCGCCATACAATATATAAGGAAGGTAACGTCTGAAGTTGACGTACAATAATGACAACCAAAAGGTATGATCTAATAATCAGGGTACATAAATGCATAAGTATGAATAATACATTAGTGAATAAATGCAAGAAAATGTGTGAACATCAAGCACATACCCATTGATCAACCAGATGGAAGCACGGCGATGTGTCTGCCCCAACGCGCGTTTCGGCGCAACTGCCTTCGTCTGGGGGTAGCGTTTTAAATGATGTGTATACCACTATATATGGGGATGGGCCAGCCGATCGTAGAATAAAAGAAAGGGGGAGAAACCCAAGTATAAACATGTAATAGTACATGTTTCGCTGCATGTTTACCGGTCGCTTACCTCGTGGTGAAGCCGGTGGCCGCACCTACCAGAAACGCCAATCACGAGAGGCCAGGGTCGGATGCACGTCATCGCGTCAGAGGACGCGGTCACGTGGATCCGAAACCCGGCGCATCATGAGGGCGGGACGGAGGCCGGGCACCCCTCTACCAATCAGAAGAAGCGACACAGCGAAAAGGTAAGTAACCCAGGATAGGACAGTATATACAGAATTGGCCGTGAAGCCAAATTATTCAAAACGTCAAAGACAACGTATGTTTCAGTATAGCACACATATAAGCAGACAAATTTGAATGAAGTATAACATTATGAAGTGCCAAATTATTCAAAACGCCAAAAACAACGTATGTTTCAATATAGCACACATATAAGCAGACAAATCTGAATGAAGTATAACATTATGACAAAAGACAACTTGAAGAAGCATGAATGCTAAATAGCTCTATGGTGAAAAGATAATGAAATAATGTGAGCCGTGAAATTATACCGAATGAATTTTAATAAATCGTGAGGAAAAAGACAAATGCACTGAAAAACAGTGCCTAAGTACTAGGAGCAAGAAAAATAAAAATGATGAATAAATTCCTGCATCAGTAAAATAATAAATGATGGAAACATGCAGAAATACGTGAAAAGAATATATGTAATGAAAGTGAAGAATATATTGGATGATGGAGTATGTGTATGTGTATGTATGTGTTATGTGAAAGTAAGTGAATGAATGAATATAGAATAAATGAAGAGATATAAAAATAAGTAGAGTGAGTAATGCCCAATGGATGAGCGGTGCAGTGAAGGAAAAAGAATGATTGTGTTTATATGTATGTGTTTAGATGCACACAACTAAGATAAATAATGTGAAAAAGTGACAATATAAAGTTAAGTTTAATTGAACGTCTTTTGACAAAATTGGTTAAAAGGTGCACAAAATATTACACTAATGGTTGTATTGACGCAAAAACCAAGATGACATACACAAGTGTGGATGAAAATTTCTATATTGACTGGTCACTGCGCGTCGTGAGTAAACGAAATCGATGGAAAGATATGCTGGCATCCCAAGGAGTGGAAAACAAGGAATCCAAATAATGAAAGGAAGAGAATCACATCAAAGATCTAATCTGTAAATGAATAAAAAAATGTTAAAATCATATAAACACACAGGATCCTATATGAAAAAATGAACTCCAACACCATTAAAAGCTACTGACAGTCAGAGAAATGATGAATATCCAGCGGTCTCATTGAGACCTGCGGGGTACATAGTTTGGAGTCTCCATATCCATTTGCACTCACGTTGCAGTAAACATTTTTTGAGATCACCCCCACGCATCCCAAGATTAATATGGTCAATGCCCCTGATTTTAAGCATCATGGAGTTGCAGGCATGGTGTGATCGGAAGTGCCTAGGGATTGTCTTGAGCTGCTCGATATTATCAGCCGTTTTTGCATTCTCGATATCCCGTACATGTTCCCTTACCCTCAACCGAAGCTCACGGGTAGTCATACCTACGTATATTTTCGGACAGGGGCAGAGAGCATAGTATATGACACCCTTAGTTCCACAAGATATGGGCCAACAGATTTTAAAATCATGTTTGCCACTAGAGTCCGTGAATTTTCCTATTCGTTCGATATTAGGACAACTGATACAGTCACCGCAAGGTTTGCAGCCCCATTTTGGTCCCTTAGTCCCGAACGCCTTACCAGGTTGAGTAGGTGAGAGATAGCTGCGTACCATGGCATCACGCAGATTGGGAGCTCTGCGGGGTGCCATGGCAGGATAGGGAGGAAGAACTTTCGATAAGGTGGGATCGGTCAGCAATATAGGCCAGAATTTATTCAAGACACTGCGCATTTCTGTCCACCGAGAGTTGAAGGTGGTAATAAATCTCACCTTAGGTTCTGTGCCCGACCTTTGAGTAACTTGCAACAGTTGTTGTCGATTGGTCTTTGACGCTCGATCCCGAGCTTTGCGTATACTGCGTTGACTGTAACCCCTTTGAGTAAACCTGTCGCCTAGTTCTTTGAAGCGAAATTTGAGATCTTCATTGGTGGAACAAATCTTCTTTACACGTAAGAATTGACCCACTGGAATAGCATCGATGGTATGGCGAGGGTGCGATGAAGTGGCATGCAAAAGTGAGTTGGTTGAGGTTTCCTTACGGTATAAATCCGTCTGTAAGAAACCATTGCCATCTTTCTTGATTAATATATCCAAAAAATCGACATTAGAGTAACTCCACTTATATGTGAGTTTGATATTAAGTAGGTTACAATTCAGAACTTTAATGAAATCCGAAAGATCTTCAGGAGTGCCCTGCCAGATCATGAAAATGTCATCAATGAACCGTGCCCAAAAGGGGACACGACTCATTGACGGCCCATGATCTGACAGGAAGAGATCTCTCTCCCACAGCCCCAGGAACAAATTGGCATATGAGGGTGCACAGGCTGCCCCCATCGCCGTCCCCTGGAGCTGTAGGAAGAACGATCCATTGAAGGTGAAAAAATTATGTTTGAGTGTGAAATCCAACAACAACAATATGAGTTGAGAAATTTCACCTTCAATGTCACTCATGGATAGGAAGCTCTTGACTGCATGTAGACCATCGCTATGTTGGATGCTAGTGTAAAGGGATTCAACATCACATGTAACTAATAAGTGATCTGAATCAATGTGAATCCCCTCGACCTTCAATAAAAGATCGGCTGAGTCACGCAAATAGGATGGTAAACACTCAACAAGGGGTTTCAGATGAAAATCAATCCACCTACATGCTTTTTCCATGAGGCCTCCGGTGCCCGAAATGATAGGCCTACCTGGTGGGTTCTTGGCATCCTTGTGAATTTTGGGCAATAAGTACATCGTTGGTATGGTAGGTTCTGACACGAATAAAGACTCACTCAAAGATTTTGTAATAGTGCCTTTTGCCACAGCATTTTGCAAAATTCCATGGTACTTCGATCTAAAGGAAGACAAGGGGTTGTAAGTAAGCTTTTGATAGCAAGTTGTATTCCTTAGTTGGCGGTTAGCTTCGTGAATGTATAATTGGCGTGGCCAAAGTACCACGTTACCCCCCTTATCCGCCGGTTTTATCAAAATATCGTCCCAAGCTTTCATTTTATTGAGACTTGCTCGCTCAGACCGATTCAGATTGTCATGATCGATGCCACTAGGTATAGTACCCCAATCCTTAGAAACAAGTTTGACAAATAGGTCAACTGCTGGACAGATGGACAAAGGTGGAAATTTGGTTGACTTATTCCTAATGCTTTTATACCATAGTGACATAGTTCCTTTTTTATTTCCCCATCCCCATTTATGAGAGCTTCAACAGTAGTGTTTTGCGCCCAAGTAACGATTAAATCTTTAATTTGGTCTTTCAGTGAATGCGTAATTTTAGTGTATTGAAAAAAAAAAATCTTATCTTAGTTTACATTTTTGCTGAATCCATTGAAACGAATGCATAGCATTCCCCTCAACAATCTGGTAATGGTATGTCCAGTAAATAGCTGTGCCTACTAAGTATACCAAAGCATTATATAAGCGATCAGTATGTCACATTTTGAAGTCCCCTAGTGGGGCTGAAATAAATGTAAAATAAAGTTTAATAAGGCTTATTAGGAAAAAAAAGTGTTCACATTAAAAATAAAATACATTTTTTTTTATTTTTTTTTCAATAAATGGTGGTTTTATTTAGCAAAAGTGTTAAAAAAACCTAAAGTAATGCACATATATGGTATTGACGCGATTGTAACAACTCATATAATAAATAAAGTCAACACATTATTTAAACTACACAATGAACGGCGTGAACAGAAATGCAAAAAAGAATGGTAGAATTGCTTGTTTTTGCCATTCCCCCAAAAAATTAATAGAAGATAATCAATAAATTATATGTACCCCAAAAAGGTTCTATTGAAAAATATGTCTCGTCCCGCAAAATCAAACTCTCATACAGCTACATTGCCGGAAACATAAAATATAATGGCTCTAGGAATGCGGCCACATAAATGTGTTTTTTTTCCCATGAAATGTGCTATTATTATGCGAAAGTAGTAAAGCATAAAAAATTACATATTTGGTATCGCCATAATCGTACCGACCCATAGAATAAAGGTTACACGTTATTTATGCCACACGGTAAATTGCATAAATTTGAAACTCAAAAAACTATGGTGGAATTGGTCTTTTTTTTCAACGCTACCTCAAAAAAGTTCATTAACTCCTTCAGGACTGAGCCTGTTTTGGCCTTCAGGACACAGCCGATTTTTTCAAATCTGACGTGTTACTTTATGTGGTAATAACTTCGGAATGCTTTTACCTATCCAAGTTATTCTGAGATTGTTTTCTCGTGACCTGTTGTACTTTGTTAGTGAAAAAATTTGGTCGATAAATTGGGTATTTATTTCTGAAAAACACCAAAATTTAGAGAAAATGTGCAAAAATGAGCATTTTTCTAAATGTAAACGTATCTGCTTGTAAAACAGATAGTAATACCACACAAAATAGTTACTAGTTAACATTTCCCATATGTCTACTTTATGTTTGCATCATTTTTTGAACATCCTTTTATTTTTCTAGGACTTTACAAGGCTTAGAACTTTAGCAGCAATTTCTCATATTTTAAAGAAAATTTCAAAAGGCCATTTTTTCAGGGACCAGTTCAGGTCTGAAGTGGCTTTGAGGGCCTTATATATTAGAAAATCCCCATAAATCAAACCATTTTTAAAACTGCACCCCTCAAGGTATTCGAATCAGCATTCACAAAGTGTTTTAACCCTTTAGGCGTTTCACAGGAATTAAAGCAAAGTAGAGGTGAAATTTACACATTTTATTATTTTTGGCAAAATTTATTTCTAATAAAAATTTTTTTGTAACACAGAAGGTTTTACCCGAGAATTACAACTAAATATTTATTGCCCAGATTCTGCAGTTTTTAGAAATATCCCACATATGGCCCTAGTGTGCTAATGGACGGAAACACAGGCCCCAGAAGCAAAAGAGCACCTAGTGGATTTTGGGCCTCCGTTTTTTTTAGAATATATTTTAGGCACCTTGTCAGGTTTGAAGAGGTCTTGTGGTGCCAAAACAGTGGAGACACCACAAAAGTTACCCCATTTTGGAAACTACACCTCTCAAGGAATTTATCTAGGGGTATAGTTAGCACTTTGACCACACAGGTTTTTCGCTAAATATATTGGAATTAGTATGTAAAAATTAAAATATTTTTTTCTGAAAAAACAGAAATTTTTAATATTTACAAGGAATAATGAAGTAAATGTACCCCAACATTTGTAAAGCAATGTCTCCCGATTACGGCAATACCCTATTTGTGGTAATAAACTGCTGATTGGACCCACAGCAGGTCTCAGAAGGGAAGGAGCGCCATTTGGATTTTGGAGCGCAGATTTTGCTGGAATGGTTTTTGGTGTCATGTCGCATTTGCAATGTCCAGGAGGGACCAAAACAGTGGAAACACCCCAAAAGTTACCCCATTTTGGAAACTATACCTCTCAAGGAATTTATCTAGGAGTTTAGTTAGCATTTTGACCACACAGGTTTTTTTACAGAATTTAGTGGAATTAGGCCGTGAAAATGAAAATCTACTTTTTTTCTGAAAAAGCATAGAAGTTTTAAATTTTTACAAGAAATAAAGGAAAAAAAGAAACACAAAATTTGTAAAGCAATTTCTCCTGATTACGGCAATACCCCATATGTGGTAATAAACTGCTGATTGGACCCATGGCAGCGCTCAGAAGGGAAGGAGCGCAATTTGGATTTTGGAGCATGGATTTTGATGGATTGGTTTTCGGTGCCATGTCGCGTTTGCAACTCCCTGGATGGACCACAACAGTGGAAACCCACCAAAATGACCACATTTTGGAAATACCCCTCAAGGAATTTATTAGAATTAGGCTGCGAAAATGAAGATCACAATTTTTTCCACTAAAATGTTGAATTTTCTCATTTTCACAATGGATAAAGGAGAAAAAAACAACCAATTTTTGTAAAGCAATTTCTTCCGAGTACGGAAATACCCCACATGTGGTCATACGGTTTTTTTCATTAGAAATTAATTAACCCTTTTAGGACTGATCCATTTTTTGCTTTCTTATTTTCGTTTTTCACTCCTTCCAAGAGCCATAACTTTTTTATTTTTCTGTCAATAGAGTATCAATAGAGTGGTGTGAGGGCTTATTTCTTGCGGGAGGAGTTGTAGTTTCTATTGACACCATTTAAAGTAACATAAAATGTACTGGGAAACTGAAAAGTAATTCTTTGCGGGCTGAAATTGGAAAAAAAATCGGTGGAGACACAAAAACAAAAGCAGTAAATCATAAACAAAACAAAATAAATTTGGAATCGCTGTAATCATAACGACCCACAGAATAAAGTTAACATGTCATTCATACCACATGGTAGATGCCGTAAGCCTTAACCCCCTCGACGACATCCGAAGTACTATTACGTCGCTGGAGTTAAGGACTTAATGCAACACAACGTATAAGTATGTTATGTTGCTGGTGTGGGCTCAGAAGCTGAGCCTGCACCATCACCATTATGTGTGAGCTGTATATTACAGCTGAAACCCTGCTGCTTGGCCAGGACCGGAGCTAGGCGCTGATCCTGCTGATTAACCCCTTAGATGCAGCACTCAAAAAGCGAGTGCTGCATCCATGGGGTTTACTAGCAGATCGGAGCCCCTGCAATTTAATCGCGGAGTTCTGATGTCTGCTCTGGCAGACTGGAGGTCTAACAATGACCTCCTGTCTGCAAAGTATGGAAGCCTGTTAGGCTCCTCCTCCCAGAGACGGGTCCTAAAAGGCTTTCGGCCGCAAAAACAGAAGCTGAGCCTACAAAATCTACCGCATGTATCAGCTGTATGTTACAGCTTACACCCTACTGTAACGACAGGGAACGAAGATAGCTCCAATCCCTGCCATTAACCACTTTGATGCTGTGTTTAAAAGCGAACGTGGCATCGTAGTGGTTTGAATCCGATCGGCATTGCTGCGATGTGATCGCAGATTTGCCGATCGTTGCTATTGCAACTGAAGGCCTAACAATGGCCTCCTGGTCTGCTGAGTATGGAAGCCCATTAGGCCTCATACTTTGTATGGGAGCATGGGCCGAAAATGCCGGCGGCTGTCCGCTGCCGTCGGCGGTTGCCCGTGGCCCCAATCCTGGCCCATGCTTACGGGCATGGCCGTGTGCATGGGATCTAGAACCCGATATATATATTGTAGTAATGCCGTAGAAAAGAGTGGAGAAAAAAAAGTAAAAAAATCATGGAAAGTTTTGATCCCTCCAGTCAGAGGCTTCTTTGGCCTCTGAAAAGAAAAGTATTTCATCCTTAGAGATCATTTGTAATTTTGACAGGTATATTAGAAAATATCGAATCTTCTTGGCTCTAATACGCTTCTTCACTTCAAATAAACTATTTCTCATTCTCAGGACCTCTGGAGAGAAATAAGGGAATAGGCAAATTTTCCCTTATTGCAACAAAATCTTTGTTATTTACTTTATCTTTAGATCTTATCTCATCTTATCTCTGGAGCATATCATTTTATACCAGGATCAGTTTCGGCAGTGCCCCTGGTGTTTGTGTTCTCACCAAAAAACTTTTCTCCAAATTTATCCTTGAACCAGTTTTGTAGAAATCCAATGAAGTCCAATGATGTTCGTTTCCTCTGCTTTTTCGGGGAACCCAATACCTCTGACATTATGAGGTTTTAGCAATTTTGTAGTTATATCTATTTCTGGAAAAGCCATGTACAAACCAACATATCCTCATTTCAGCAAATACTTTTTATTTGTTTACAGTAGAGCAAGATGTTTTTGAATTCGATGTGCACTCTCTGATAACTTTGCTATCTGCTTGACAAATTTGTACAGTATATATTAATACTTGTACTGTATGTGACTATATTTATTGCCATACATGTAAACTGAAAGGATATACTATGGGTTTATAAGCTTAAAGGGGATCTATATTCAGAAAATGACATATTATTTAAATCTGTTTTTTATCATAAACTTTTTTTTATTTTTAATTAGGTTTCATTTTTTTATCCATATAAAAATTCCTAAAATATGCTAGTTTTAATATTAGTCACTAGAGCACACAATAGGCTGATATTCCCTGTTTTTCGCTGCTCACTTTTCAGTTTTGGAGTGTAGACTGGGGCAGTGTTGACAGGGTCCTCCATGACAGATACCACTGCTGCTGGTGGCCTAAATAAGGCAGAATAGCAACACTATACACAGTGGCGGATCATCATAAGGGCGGTTTGGGCCCCCTCATGCCCGGTTGCGTCGCTATCAAGGAGGGGGGCCGATGCTAGCGACAGACACATTTACTTGTATCTGCATCCACAGGGGCTGTGTGGCAGTTTATACAAAGGGGCTGTGTGGCACTATTTACAAGTGGGGAGGCCTCTGTGGCGCTTTCTAAAGGGAGTCTGTGGGGCACAATCTACAGGGGCTCTGTGTTGCGCTATCTACAGGGGGTCTGTGGGGCACTATCTACAGGGGTGTGTGTGAGGCGCTATCCACCAGGGGGGTGTGGCGCTCTCTACAGGGGGGGCAGTGTGCCGCTATCTATAGGTAGGGCTGATTGTGATGCTGTCTACAGGGGGATGTGTGTGGCGCTATCTATAGGGGTGTGTGTTTGATGCTATCTACAGGGGCAGTGTGTGGCGCTGTCTACAGGGGTGTGTGTGTGGTGCTATCTATAGGGGGTTTGTGTGATGCTATCTACAGGGGCTCTGTGTGTGTCACTATCTACAGGGGGCTGTGTGTATGTGGTGCTTTACTATACAGTGTTTGACTCAATCATATTCAGGGGCACAGTGTATGGTGCTATTAGATTTAGGGGCACAGTATGTGGCACCAATTTTATCTTTGTTTATAGGTGTGGAAATCTGAGTGGCAAATTCTGCAGAAATGGGTCATGTCCGGGAGAAGTCGTCATGAAGTCTGGACTGGATGTAGAAGGAAAGAGGGGAAAAAATTACTAGAATCGGAATAGTCGTCATCTGTGAGTCACTGGATTTATAGAGAATCTGTCACCTCTCCTGACATGTTTGTTATAGGAAATCCTTGTATTTCACAAAAAATTTTTGTGCAGTCCAGGACTGATAATAGTAACACCCATTTGTTACTGCTTGCACAAAAAGGTAGTGTTAACAATAGTTATGGCGTAGCAGGGCGGCGGTGAAGAAGGGGGAATCAAGTTTGCGTAACAGACCAGGGTCTATACTTTACTTAATCCGCCACTGACTACTAACTATACACACAGATAAGGCTTTGTATGCAGATCCCCTGCCACTCCCTGGTCTCTGGAGAAGGGGGCTGTACTTCATCTCTTCCTGAAGTCTTATAAGCGGGGTAGGCCTTTCCACCCTTTACTAATGGGACTTGTGCTTATGTGACTGCTCTCATTAATTTCAACCTTATTATTGTTTGTGTGGAGTCTAGTGCTTAGAGGTTACCTTGTAATATTAACTGTTGCCACTAGATGGCACTGCCGTAGCAGGGACCAGGAGGAGGTGAGATAAGGGACCTGGCTGCAGGAAATAGATTGAGTGTTTGCGGTTGGGAGCGCGTGTAGTGTTAGAGGGACCTGCTGTGTTTATTTTACAGCAGCAGGATGTGCCCAGCTACCGTGAGACTTGCCGGTGAGCTGGAGAAATTGAGCGACATACTGTGAGCATACCTCCCAACCGTCCCAGCTCCAGCGGTACCTGCTGTCCTGGTCGGCCGGTGGAATCTCCCGGTTTAAACTGTATCTGCATTCTCAGGACACAGATATAGTTGAACCCAACGGCTGAGCACAGAGCTGTCAGCTCCCTGCATGACCATTTAATATGTAACGCCAGCCGTGAGCAGCCTGGCGCGTGATGCAGTGACGTCATCGCACCTGTTTGCGCCGAGCCTCACATAGCACAGACCGGAGACTTGTCATAGGATTGTCTCCAGTCATCATGGGACCAGGCTAAGATAAGTATTTATTTGATTATTTTTATAAGGCACTATGGGGGCATTATACTGGGTGTGAAGGGCAGCTATGGTTCCATTATACTGTGTGGGAGGCAGCTGTGGAGGCATTATACTATGTGGGGGCAGTTATGGCGCCATTATACTGTTTGGAGAAGCACTATAGGGGCATTATACTGTGTTATGGCAGCTATGCAGGCATTATACTGTGTGTGGGGCAGTTATACGAGCATTATATTGTGTGTTGCCAGCTATGGGGCATTATACTGTGTGGGTGGGCTCTGTGGGTTAATTATACTGTGGGGAGGCACTGAGCATGACACTGTGTAGCCTGAACTGGGTGTGTATTTGCAGGGGATTGGGAAGGGTTAGAGGCGCTGTAATGACAGGGATAGGGAAACTTACAAGTGAGCCCTAATCTACCCGCCACTCAGTCCCTGCCTACTTGCAACGACCCGCCCTAGGCGACGGGGTACAACTGGGCGACGGTCCCTACACTCAATAAGTGCACGACAGACAACAGACAAGGAAACATAGAACAAAGGGAAAAGGGGCAGTTGCCCACGGCAACACCGTGAGTAACAAGAGAAGTAAACGAGCCGAGTCAAACCAGGAGAGTACGAGGTGCCAAACGTAGAGCAGGAGAGTAGTGAACAAGCCGAGTCATACTAGGAGTGTACGAGGTACCAAACGCAGAGCAGAAGAGTAGTCAGTAAGCCAGGGTCAATACGAAGCAGGGTCAAGTAGTTCAAGAAGCTGCAGCAGGGCCAGGAAACCAACAGAGAAGAATCACAAGCAAGGAGGAACAGGAAAGGCAGGTATAAATAGACAGAGGGCGGGAGCTAGCTCCGTCTGGCCAGGCTGTGATAGGCTCTACCACTCCTAAGCCTGCCATCCTGAGTGGTGGAAGATGGAGTCAGTCTCACAGACATAGAAGCAGGTGCAGACTGATTACCTATGGGCGTGGATACAGAAGCTGTGCCTGGCAGATCCTTAACAGGCGCAGCTTAACAGGGGAAAAAGTTTTCCCTCTTTACACTAATTGAAAGGGTCAGTTTTACTTACCCGAAAGAAATAAATATATATTTTTATTTTTATTTTTTTAATTCTTTATTTTCGTGGCCAACAGCCACATTTTCACATAATAAAAAATACAGTATGTACATATGGGAAGATGAAACACCTATACAGAAATGAAGATGAGTGAGAATGAACAGCATATCATACAACTAGTCAGAGGTAGGACAATATAGGTCGTCTCCATATTAACTGATTGACACTCCCCACTATGCAAGAGAAAGAAGAGGTAAAGCAAGAAGTGGAAGAGAAATGAGTGGGATGTAGGGACTGGGAAGGACAACACCTCCCACCGAGGAGATCCCTGCAACTCCAGAGAGAGCCCACCACGGGCTACGGACCAGTGTCCATCCCCCTAAGAATGTCTTTGTAGGAGTCAGAGTCCTGGAACACAATCCATGGAAACCACGTGAGGCAAAACCTAGTGTGGGTGTCATGAATGCAAGAGGTCAGGTCCTCCATGTGCATGAGGTTCGTTGACTTTTGAGACCCAGAGGGACATAGTGGGAGGAGAGGAACTCTTCCATCGCAATGAAATGCAGTGCCGAGCGGCCATCACTAAAAAGTGAAGCATAGAGCGTTTATAACTATTTGCCGGAATGTCGCAGTGATGGAGGAGGAAGAAGGCCGCGTCCATGATAAGACTGGTATCTGTTACCTCGCAGATAACCCTCTTAACCCCTTCCCAGAATTCTGCGAGTAGCGGACAGGACCAGAAGATGTGGAGGAGGGTACTATTGTCCATTCCGCACCTCCAACAGAGAGGGGAAACTATCGGGAAAATACGGTGTAGGCGGACCGGGGTCCTATACCACCGTGAGAGCAGTTTAAAACTGGCTTCCTGATAGCGCGAGCTAATTGATGTTTTATGAGCTAAAGTGAGGATGCGGGAACGTTGGCTCGCGCTAAAGGAGATACCCAGGTCCAACTCCCATTCAGAAATGTAGACAGGCGGGGGAAAATCCGGCGGGTTCAGAAGGAGATGGTAGATTGTGGACAAAGTGTGGCGAGCTAGGTCAGAGCCAACACACATATCTTCCAACGGAGATCTGGGAGCTTGTAATAGCGCCGGAGGCGATAGTGAGGAGTAGAAGTGACGGAGCTGAAATATGCGCCAATGACCTAAAGGTTGGAGTTCAGGCATCTGTGCCAACTCCGAAAGGGAGAACCACTCCGAATTCTTCAGGAAGTGCGCTGCCCTAAATACACCTGCCGCAAACCAGGACCGGAAAACTGAATCTGTCAACCCAGGGGGGAAAGAAGGGTTTCCCAGGATTGGAGACATGGGAGAGCAAAGAGGCAGTAAGCTTGACCGTACCGTAGGAAGGGCACAACACCGCAGCGTGGGGCTGATAGTGGGGTGGTGGCGGAGGGATTTGAGAAGATCGCGTTCCAACCACGGAACCACCTCGAGGGGGACCGCGGAGAAGCTTTGTTCAAGACCCACCCACGACTTGAAAGGGGCGTGTCTACACCAGTCCACGACAGATGGGATGCTATGTAATACAATCGGATGTCAGGAAGTGCCAATCCCCCCGCCGCCCGAGACCGACATAGGAGCGTTCGACTAAGGCGTGGAGGTTTACCATTCCAAACAAAGGAAATTTGTATGGAGTTGACTGCTTTGAAGAACGATATTGGAACTGCTATAGGAAGAGCTTGGAATAAGTAAAGTAGTCGAGGAAGAATATTAATTTTGAAAATAGTGCATCGACCCAGCCACGTGAATGTGCCCCCCGACCATCTGGCACAATCCGCTTTAACTTCGGAGAGAAACGGTGGGAAGTTCAAGTTAAAGAGTTCCTTAAGGAATGCGTACTCCCAGGTATTTGAGTGCCATCGAGTTCCATTTAAAGCTAAAGGATTGTTCCAATGTGAGTAGGAGGGAGGAGGGGAGAGAGACATTCATGGCCTCTGATTTGGAAAGGTTTATTTTAAAATTGGATAAACTGGAAAAGCGACGAAACTCCTGCATAAGATTCGGGAGGGAGATGGTCGGGTTGGCCAGGAAAAACAACAGGTCGTCTGCGTACACTGCGACCTTGTCGACCCGAGGTCCCTCCCCTAAGCCCTTGATGTCCGGGTTCGCTCAGACATGACGGAGAAATGGTTCCAATGTCAGGATAAAAATCAAGGGGGACAGGGGGCAGCTCTGGCGGGTCCCGTTGTGGATGTTAAATTCTTCTGAGAGGATTCCATTCACACGGACCCTAGCGGAGGGGCAGGAGTATAAAGACATTATCCATCCCATCATTTGAGGACCAAGGCCAAGTCGGAGAAGGGTTTCCTCCATATATGTCCAATTGACTCTGTCAAAGGCTTTTTCAGCGTCTGTAGACAAGAGCATGAGTGGTACGCTGGAAAGCTTAGCCTTATGGATGAGATTGATTGCCTTCGTGGTGTTGTCACGGGCCTCTCTACCCAACATGAACCCCGCCTGATCAACATGTTTGACACCACTGAGCAACGGGGCCAAACGTACCGCCAAAATCATTGCGAAGAGTTTGATGTCCGTATTAAGAAGGGAAATTGGTCTATAACTCGCGCACTGGCAAGGATCTTTCCCTGGCTTGGGAATCACAGCAATGTGAGCCCTGAGTGCGTCAGGTGGAACGCGAGTGGAGGAGGAGAAAGAATTCAAGGAAAATAAAAAGTGCGGACTAAGGATGTCGAGAATTTTTTTATAGTAGGGAAGCGTAAATCCATCAGGTCCAGGAGCCTTACCAGAGGCGGAGTTCTTGAGAGCGTCAGTTAATTCTAGCGTAGTAATTGGGGCCTCCAAAGCAGTAAGGACCTCTTCGGATAGGGGAGGAAGACCCGGGTCCGCAATGTAAGACTTGATATTTTAACGGAAATCGCTAGATAGCGTGGCCGGATTGGTGGAGTCGGTATCATAGAGAGAAGCATAGTAGACGCGGAACTGCGATGCTATGTCTAAAGGCAGATTAACTCGAGTGGTAGGGGATGATGCAATAAAGGGTACGTAAGTGCGTGCTTGCTGGAGACGCAATGCTCTGGCAAGTGACTTGCTGCATTTGTTGCCATATTCGTAAAAATGACGTTTGCACTTAGAGAGGGTGGCTTTGGCCTTGGATAGCAGCAGGGTACGAAGATCCTCCCGTTTCTGAATTAACGCAATTTTACATTCCAGTTCACGGGAGCGTTTATGCATGGACTCCAAAGTCTTAATCTCTGAGAGAAGCCGGACAATTGCTGCGGAGCGCTCCTTTTTCAACCGAGCCCCATGCTTAATGAAGGTGCCACGTACGACACATTTGTGGGCCTCCCATAGTACCCGTGGATTCGTATCTGAGAAGATATTAGTGTTGAAATAGTCGTCGAGTGTGCGTTGCACGTCAGAAGAGACCAGGGAGTCATTGAGAAGCGAAGGATTGAGTTTCCATTGGGATTGATGCAGTAACGGAGTTTGCAAAGACAAAGACAACGTGACAAGGGCATGATCCGAGAAAGAGATTGAATCAATGTCGGCCGCCTGTAGGGTTTGAAGGGAGCGGTGCTTGACAAAGAATAGATCAAGTCTGGAGTAGATATCATGAACAGAAGAGTAAAATGAGAAGTCTTTGTCTGCCGGGTGCAATAAGCGCCACGTATCCACAAAATTATGCTCATGAAACGCGCATTTAATACGGCGCAGCTGGGAGTGTGGGATTGACGATGATCCCGTTGAAACATCCATGGTAGGCTCCAATGCAACATTAAAGTCACCCCCTAGAACAATGGTACCCTCAAAAAACTCCTCCAGAACATCCAAAAAGCTAATCAGGGCTGAACCCTGTCCCACATTGGGCAGATAGAAGGAGGCAAAGGTATAGATCTGGGAATCTATGCTGCCCTTGACTAAGAGCATGCGCCCCATACCATCACTGCGAGAGTCCAGAAACTCCCACGGAAGAGAACGGGAAAGGAGGATACTCGTCCCCCTGGATTTCGGGTCAGGAGAGAAACTATGATAAGCGTGAGGAAACCATAGGTTAGTCATCTTGAAGGGTTTCTGCTCACTCAGGTGCGTTTCTTGAAGAAAAGCTACATGTAAGTGTCTACCCTTCAACATGTTGAAAAGAATGGATCGCTTCCCAGGTCCATGCAGACCCTTGACATTCAGCGAACCTATCCGCAGGTCTGTCTGGGATTGACGTGCCATGTCCCCGGTGGGAAGAGGGGAGGGGGAGGGGAAGAAAGACAAAGAAGGAAAAAGCGAAAGACCAAGGGGGGAGGAGAAGTAGTCAGAAAAGGGGCCCAAAGGCCGACTCCTTAGTGGTAAGAAAACCTGTGGAGAAAGAGTTAATAACTGAACGGGGACAAGGAAACCCAAGGGGGATGGGTGGGGGGAGCCCCATGCAGCGAGCAGTACAAAAACATAATAAACAAAATCGTCGAGCAATACCATATAAACAATAGTAACCCACTTCCTGAGAACATTGATATATGAACACGGAAAAAACAGAGCGGAGTTGTCGTAAGAGTGAGGTAACCGACAGCTACCGTTGCCTGAGAAGAGGCCATTAGAGCTAGTAGACACTTTAAAAGGGGGGAGAGGAAGGTGGAAGGAAGAAAGGGGGGGAGAGAATAAGGAGGGGAAAGGAGAGAGATAAAGAAAAAGACCGACCGGGGAGGGGGAGAAAAGGGCAGGAGAGAGGCGGGAGAAGGCTAGGAAAGATGGTAGCGGCAGACACAAATATTACACACATTAATGTACACGCGGTTCAACCGTATGTGCTACAAGACCACAGGAAATGAGTACAGCCCGTTAAAGTACGCTACAACAATCTGGTATAATGTAATGGGGACCAGGGCAGTAACACTGTCGGGTTCCATGACAATGAGCAACTACTCGACAGATCACATGTGGGAGAGCAAGGGGGTAAGGGTAAGGAGAGGAAGGGGGAAGGGGAACGGGAACATAAACATACTAATAAAAAGACATGATGAAAATGAGCGAGGGGGGAGGGACAACAAGGAACAGAAAAAGGGTAATATGGGGGCCTGGGTACATCTACAGTTCTGAAGGTAGCTGTGGGATCGACCTTGGCAACATGTAACCCATGAAAATCTCAACGATCCAGGGAAGAAATAACGAGACTGCTCACAAAGTTCCGCTGAGAGGGGCATTCTTTGGAGGGCTCGTTAAAGGAACCTGTAACAAAAAGAACCACTAGGCACTATAGGGATCATAGAGACATTAGATGCAGTCCGTACGTTGCCACGTAGTCAAAGTGTAAATCCAGAGGGTAGTGCGACTCAGGCCTCGGGAGGGAGCCGTAGCGAAAGGTCCGGATGAGACCTTAATGACTCCCGGAGCGGGGGCCTGTTGAAAGGCTGGCTAGGGCGCCGATTGCGCCGACGTTGAGGTGGTTCAGGTCGGTCCAGTGCCAACCAATCCGGTACCGGGAACGGATCGATCTGTAAGAAACTAAATAAGGCATCCAAATCCAGAGAAAAGGCGCAGAAGAAAGGAGGCTGCTTCTTTCCTGACGACCACGTGGAACGGGTGACCCCATCTATAAGTGGCTCCCGCCGCTTTGATCTTCTCTAATAAGGGGTGTAGGAGACGTCTCATGTAGAGTGTTCGCGGGGAGACATACGGGTAGACCGAGACCCTGCAGCCATCAACGGATACCGGACCATGCGACCACGCTCCTTGGACAATTAAATCCTTGTCAGAATAGTAGTGCAGGCGGCACAGGACATCCCGGGGGTTTGATGGGTCGCTCGTGCCGGGCCGAGAGACTCTGTGAACACGGTCCAGTAAGAATGTAGCTTCCAGAGGTCTATTGGTGACCGTATTAAAGATGGCGGTAATCCTGGTCGAGAGATCATCTCTGGGACCCAGATCCGGGAGGCCTTTCAGGCGAATATTATTTCTACGGCCCCTGTTTTCTTGATCATCCAACTGGAGTGCAAGGGACTGCATATGTGATCTGTTTGCAATGGCACCCTGCTCCAGAGCTAGCACTCTGCTATCAATAGAGGAAACCGTATGGTCAGTGGTATTAATCCTAGTGTCCACTCTATCCACTTCTTGTCGTAAGTCAGCAATATCTTGTTGGTGGGATTGCTCAATCCTAGTAACCAGGGAGTCCAAATCCTGTCTGGTGGGGAGAGCCTGGATCAATTCCCTGAGTAGGTGTAAATCCGCATGCAGGGCAGGCTGCAGAGGCAGATCATCTGGCAGGGGTAAAGTGGCTGACGACAGGGCAGACGGGGAGAGGGCAGGGGACACAGGCGGTACCTCATAATTGCTGACCCCAGGCTGCGGTGCGGTCGTCTGTCCCTGCAAGTGTGGTCCCGCTAGCGTGCTCAGTAGACCGTCTGGTCTCCACGTGGCTGATGGCTGTGCAGGGTCCGCCATGAAACCTGGAGTGACTTGCGGCGCTGAGAGGAAGCGATCCATGCTGGCGCTGCGCGTCTGAGAGCGAGGTAAGGAGCGGGAGGGTGTAGAGCCTTGTCCCCAACGCTTTCCGGGCATCTACCGCCGGTGTTAGACGGGCTCAAGCTGCTTTATGTGACTCGGCTGCACGGAGCTCCCTCTGCCATAGCTAAGCCCCGCCATATTTATTTAGTTTAACTGTGTCCTCTAGTCGCGTTAATCAAAGCTTCTGGGCCCCATTTAATATCTGTAAAAGGGCCCCCCCACTTACCATTTGCCATTTATAATACTGGTGTCTTCTTATGTGGTACAAGAACTTTTGGGTACCCTCAGGCATCAGGGCCTGGGTGCGACTGCTACCTCGGCCTCCCCTTTGGATAGACCCAGTGTTCTCATTTTAGGACGGGGTGCACAACCTTTTCTGGTTCAGGCGTCACATTCCAAATTTTACTTATTCCAAGGGCTGCAAAAAAACGTAAAGGAATACTTTGGGTAAAGCTGATACACTGTGTTATGCCTAGTGGGGGGGGGGGGGGGGGTCCTGAGGAGCCGGAGCAGGACACAGGGATTTAAAAAGCACCAAAGAGAGAATCCCTGTGTCATGCACGGATACCTCAGGCCTGCACTAGGCATAACAGTGTATCAGTTTTGCCCAGTGTGCTCCATTAAGTTGCTTAAAATAGAGCAGTGACAGCCACAGTGCCCTCATAACAGTAACAGTCACTATAAATTTAATGCAGTGACAGTCTAAATGCCTGCACAACAGTGAAAGCCACAGTGTCCCCATAATAGTGATAGCTACAGTGATGATCAAAGAAGTGCCATTTACTCCATAGCTGTGAAATCCATTGTGTCCCCCATAATGGTGACAGTCATAGTACAGTCATAGCAGTGACAGCCATAGTGCCTCCATTAGTGCCAACTACAGTGATCCCAATTAGTGCCACCGGCTACAGTGCCTACAGTTAGTGCCCCCAGTCACAGCTCACCCTGTAATTGCAACCCACCACAGTGCCCTTTTGAATACTTACACTGGCCTGCTCCATCACTTCTCATCTTCCGCCTCTGACGAAGCCTTTGCCACCCCCTGGCGAAGCCTCTGCGAAATGCGCGTCGGGTTAGCAGCGGTGTCCCCGGTCTTGGTCTCCCAGTTATCGTTGTCTCTTGCCGGTGTATGTATATACTTTTGTCTATGCTATATTTTGACTTATTTACATGTGTGTATACTAATGAATATCTAATACTAATTCGTGCAATACACCATACATTTCACCTGCCTAAAATTACTTTGTATACACTGTTGTATTTAAGGGAATTTGTTACCGTGTCACCATTGGACTTATCCGCTGCTCCAGCGTTCTGTTTCCATTTTTCCTGCGAGGGTTGTTTTAGTCTGTGTTTTTAATCTTATTCATGTGTATGTTCATGTAACATCAATAAAGTATTTTTTGTATTTTCTCTAATAGATGGTCGTGACTTCTTTACTCTTTTTGGTTTGATAAATTTGTCACTAGGACCACAGTAATATCTGGGGCTATTGCTCGGTTTGTTTAAATACTATTGAACAATATTGCAGAGCAGGGAGCAGCTCATTTCGTCGAGGGTACTGGGCTTAGGTAAGAAGAACTTTTTTTGTTTTATTTGTTTGGGGGGCGATATTTGGCACTATTTACAGGGGGCTGTATGGCACTATCTACAAGGGGGTGCACTAACTACAAGGGGGCGTCTGTTTAGCACTGTCTACAAGGGGGGCTGTATGGCACAGTCTACAGGAGGGGCTGTATGGCACAGTCTACAGGGGGGCTTTATGGCACAGTCTGCAGGGGCGATGTATGGCACAATCTACAGGGGGGCAGTATCTAACAAGTGGGGCTGTGTGTAAGACCCAGGGGAGGGGGTCTTGTCAAAAGTTTGCTATGGGGCCCAGTGTTTCCTAGTTACGCCCCTGGTACCATTGGTACAGAGACAGACATGTCTCTGTCCCAATAAATGTGGGCCGCATAGCATTGCATTAGTTGGTGTATTGCACGTTGTGTACCGCTGCCTTTGGTGCATTTTTCTTTTAGTTAAAATTAGGAGTAGATCATAAAGGCAGAAAAAGAATAATGGAACAATTTAAATCTCTCATGTAATCCTGGTTTTGAAAAAAATAAATAAAAAACAACTGCATTAAAACTGCACTGTGTGAACCTGGCTTTAGCCAGAGCCAAGATTAGATCCTAAGGGGAACGTTCAGACGTGGCGTAAAATTTCCACTGCGTATTCTGCTGCAAAATCTGCGTATTTAGGGGTTTGTCCACACATGGCAGATTTCGCAGCGAACTTGCCGCAGATTGCAGGCTTTGCATTGCAAAGGCTAAAATCTGAAGAGAAAATCTGCTGCTTCTCCACAACCGACTCTGCATGATGCTAGTTAGTTTCCGCACCGTTGTTTTTCCACAACATCTGCACTAAGTTAACTAAAAAGCTATAGAAACCAAAGAAGAAGAAGTCTGCTGCGGATTTCCTGTCGGCAGGAGAATTCCGCAGCAAATCAGCCATGTCTGAACGTGCCCTAAAGGTGTAAACGATATTAAGGGAAAGACTTCCATTTATTCTCATCAAAACTGCAGTTTGCGATTCTGACCTATAGGGTATATTTTCAGTTCTCTGTCTGTATCGATATTAAACACAGGTTTTGGTAGGTGCCCACAGCAAATCATCTGTGTTTCTACCCTGGTTACATTCTTACAACCTCCACTGTACCCTTTTGTGTCCCATAGTTGCCCCCACATAATTTGAGGCTACTAAGGTTAAAGAGGACCTGTCACAAGGTCTTAACATCTAACATATATTACGTTTAGCTCCATCCGAGTTTCCATTTTAGTTTTTTTTAGTAATGCACCCCCTGTTCTTGAGTAATTGCGCTCCGTTCATTAGACGATATGGTAATTCAATGTAGCCAACAGGGCATAAACTCCAGTGAATCTCCCAGGGGGAGCCATCTTCATTGCCTCTGAAGCTGTCCAATCAGCGCCAGGCAACTTATGACAAATAGTTTTGATTAGAAGTCTTATCCCAGCGTGGTCTCGCTGGGCAAGGCATGTCATAAGTTGCCACATGCTGAATAATTAGTGGCTAACTACAGTGAATTACCATATTGGATGCCTAAAGAACGCAGCACAATAACTCAGGAGCGGGGGGTGGGCAGAACAAAAAAAAAAACAGCGATGGAAACACGGAGGGTGTGGGCTAAAGGTAATATATGTACATTAGATGTTAGGACCTGGTGACAAGTCCTCTTTAACCTTTCTTCTACATTAGGGCTTGTATGTGTTTTGTATGTGGATTTTTACCAGTGTAAGAAAATATCTGTGCGTGTGAAGGAGGCCCAAGAATCAAAAATATTTTTGATTCTTGGGCCTCCTTCACACGCACAGATATTTTCTGCCAGTTTAAGGGCCTATTCACACATGTGTCAGTATTTTCGTTATTCTGATTCATCAGAGGAGCAGAACAACGAAAATACCGGATGCGCTTGTTCCATTGTATGACGGACACCATCCGTGCCCGACGGAACACTTTGACTTTAATAGATTTCGTCGGGTTTCCGTCAGGGTGTCCGTGGTTTAACCGGAAACATTGTTGGAATTTTTTATTTAGTGTCATTTTGTAAAAAAAATAATTTCTGGTGTTTTTAAAGTCCCATAGAAAACTCTATAGAAAAAATACTTGAAAAAAAGCCATATCCAAAGCATGCTGTGTTTGCAAAAAGGCGCCACTTACCACAAAATTGCCTAAAAAACGCTACAAACCAAAACGCAGTTGTAGGTAGCGCATTCGATATTTTACTATAGACTTTAAAGAAGCTCTGTCACCACATTATAAGTGCCCTATCTTGTACATAATGTGATCGGCGCTGTAATGTAGATTACAGCAGTGTTTTTTATTTGGAAAAACAATCTATTTTCACCACGTTATGACCTATTTTAGCTTTATGCTAATGACTTACTTAATAGACAACTGGGCGTGTTTTTACTTTTGACCAAGTGGGCGTTGTGGAGAGAAGTGTATGATGCTGACCAATCAGCGTCATACACTTCTCTTCATTCATTTACTCTGCACATAGTGATCCTGCGTTGTTCACTATGTGCAGTCACATACACACACATTAACGTTACTGAAGTGTCTTGACAGTAAATAGACCACGTCCAACCAGGACGGGATGTCTATTCACAATCCCGACACTTCGGTAACGTTTGTGTGTGACTTACAGCACAGCAAGCGTAATCTCGCGAGATCTTGCTGTAAATGACAGCAGAGCGTGATTTCGATGTGCTGTGTGAGTAAGTCACACACAAACGTTACCGAAGTGTCGGGATTGTGAATAGACATCGCGTCCTGGTTGGACGTGATGTCTATTTACTGTCAAGACACTTCAGTAACGTTAATGTGTGTGGATGTTACTGCACATAGTGAACAATGCAGGATCACTATGTGCAGAGTAAATGAATGGGGAGAAGTGTATGATGCTGATTGGTCTGCGTCAAACACTTCTCTCCACAACACCCACTTGGTCAGAAGTAAAAACACGCCCAGTTAGCTAAAATAGGTCATAACTTGGTTAAAATATATACAGTGTATATATATATGTTTAAAAATATCAACACATTGAAATTGCAACACCAAGAAAGGCAAGGCGTAAGGTTATGCAAATCAAGGAAGTAGCAGGTCTCGATAAAATCTGCACATGATCAAATTTTCAAGCACCTAGCTCCATTGTGTGGCATGTGGGATAGACATAAAAGTCAGATTGAAAGCAAAGTTTTATTGCCACATGAAACGTCAAAAATCAAGTGGTGTGGGATGATTGTGTGGTGCCTCCTATTCGTTGACATGACAGTTATTGCCACTTGTGGTTGTGTTCAGATGGCACTGGTTTCTTTTGGGTGCTCGAGGTAGGGTCCCAACCCGGGTATAGGTTAAGAATTTGTAGTCGGCACACCTTGCTTGTGTTACAAAAATATATATCTTTATTGGATGGATGCCAGAGGCTACATGTGCGACGTCGACGTTTCGGTCGATAAGACCTTCGTCGGACACTGAGCCGTGCTGGGGACTGGATCGGTGCAAAATATAATGCGTATGTAGCGCTGCTATAGTGAGTATACTGGGCGGCTTACCGCCACTTGCCACTTGTCGCAAACGGAAAGAGACAGGATCCTTGAATTGAGAGACCTGGGTTTATAACTCCGGCAAATTGCTATTTGCCGAGATGTCAGCACTGTGCAATGTTGTGAGCCACGGAGGTTGGGAGAACAACAACGAACGGGAATGATAGCAAGATGTGTGTGGAGGCAAATCTTCATGGACGGACCGTCTTTTTGGAAGAATGGCACGTAGTGATCCATCCTGTACTGCAAGTGAAATTGGACATCACATCCCAAGCCTAGGGCGGCAACCAGAGTTGACACAAACAATCAGAAGGCGTTTGCATGACATTGGGCTATGATCCAGACATCCAGCTACAGGTGTTCCATTGACCACAAGCCAACACTCTCAAAGGATATCATGGTGCATATCAAGACGGCAGCGATGAGTTCCACTTTTGTCTTGGACGCAATGATAGCCGGAGATTGATCTGGAGACCATGTGGGCAATGCCATGTTGAGGCATTTACGAGGGAACGTCACACCGGTCCTACTCCCGGGATTATGGTGTGGGGTGGCATAATATACGGTAGCCGGACCCCTCTAGTCTTCATTTCAGTAACACTAACAGCTTGGCATAACATTGATTTGGTTATGGAACCAGTGGTACAGCCATTTCTCCAAAGTGTCCGAGAAGCCGTTTTTCAACAGGACAACGCCAGTTGCTCGAGCAGCCTGCGTGGCCGAAACATACTAAAATGGCCTGCAGCGTCTCCGGAATTGTCACCCATCGAGCACATAAGGGACGTCATTGGTCGGGATTTGCAAAGGGAGCTGCCAGCAACCAAACTTGATGATTTGCGTGCCCAAGTGCATTCAGCTTGGCATAACATTCTTCAGACAACCATTAATTACCCCTTCATTTTCCTTACTGCTCACACTGTAAATCGCCAACACACTTGTAGCAGCGGTTCACAGTATTACAGCCTTCTCCCATTCACTTCAATGGGAGAAGGTTGTAATATACAAGTACAAGTATGCTACAAGTATGCTACAAGTGTGTTGGCGATTCACGGTGTGAGCAGTGACCGGAATGAAGGGGAAGCAGCGTTTGTGGCCCCTTCAAAACAGCTGATCGGCAGGGGTCCAGACCCTGACTAATCAGATATTTATGGCCTATCCTGAGTATAGCCTATTCATGTTTAGGGACTTGACAACCCCTTTAACATGTCTATCAATCCTGTGATTTCCACAATTACAAAACTTTTCCTTCTTGGTGTTGCAATTTCAATGTTGAGGAGTGTATATACAGCAGACACTCTGGCCGGTACTCACACTGAGGTAAAATGCTTGGTTGCAGGGTTATAGCTGCCTAGCGGTTGCTATGGGGAACACTAGACTTTTCTTTCATTGTCTTGTTATCTATGTTCCTGTAGTCGGGTACACATCCCCACAGCTAGTACTCTGTCACTGCCATCCACTACAGCTTTATGCTGAAGCCTTTCTTTCAGTTTCAGACCCCTCTGTTAGTCTCTCTTTCTCTTGAATACATGCAGCGCCCTAGAATCCCAACAAGTGTGGCTGGCATTTCTACCTCTGATAGCAGTCTCTCCTATCACCGAGCTCAACAACTACTGCTGGGAAACCTGCCCTTTTTTTTAACCTTCGGGCTCCTCCCTCCCACATTGGTGGGTCACGGTGGGTCAGTGGGTATTGCTTTGAAGCAATGGGGTCCTGGGTTGAAATCCAACTAAGGACAACATCTTCCACAGGTACTCCAGTTTCCTCCCAAAAACATACAGAGAGGGAATTTCGATTGTGAGCCCCAATGGGGACAGTGAGTGAGGACAACCTCTATATAGTGCTGTTGGAGCTATATGAGTAACAGAAATAAATAGTGATGCACAAATCAACCCCCACCTACCTGGAGAACTACCTCCACCAGAGTAACATGGTGCAAAAGGGCAGCAATTTTTTTTTGCCACAACTGGGACAAAACAACAAAACAACAGAATAAACATTTTAAAGTAACATGACACTTTCACAACGTCATCAGGTCTCTCCTGAAAGAAAACAAACAATTAACATGTTAACCATCAAACAACATGGAGGACATTTTGGTCAGTCTCTTATCAGGCACACCTTACACTACCAGGACAGGTAGATAAGCAAACTAACATTTATTTTTTGTTGTAGGTCTTTCTGGATTCTAGATCACAAGGATTTCTCAGGATCCTCTACCTGCATAATCTTCTTTATTATTGCATACATTTTAACATGTGTTTCTAGATCCAGCCCATGTAGTTCTGCAAAAAGATTTACAGCTTCAGTGTTTCTGTTGTGTATTTCCTGTGTGCTTTTCAGATTGCTGTTTGCATGCAAGTCTCTTTGTGAATCTGCTATCTAAATGTGCTTTGGTCCCTGCTGTGGCAGTCATCACCATGCTTAGAGACATGTACCACTATTTATATCAATTCTGAAACCCCTCGTGTTTTTAACAGGGTTTTTACATTTGATACCTCTTGTGCTATAGTTTTGATCATTCTATACTAGCTTTGTTAAATATAGTTCCTTTGCTTGTTTTTTTTTTAATCTGCAATGAACTATTGTCTCAGTTATCATCTGACCAGTTCCAGTATTAGATTCTGGTACTGAAGTCCTTGTGCTATAGGTTTTCAAATTGCAACGGTAAATGTTTTTTTCCCCTCTTCATAGGAACAGGACGGTAAAAAGCCTAATCTCTTCAATGCAGAGAAAACAGCTAAGCTTGTTCAGGCAATCTTGTCAGAGGACCAGGAGAATGCCCAGAGAGAGAATAAAGACACCACCTCTAGGGGACCAAGGGCCTTCTAAGTGGATGATACCTTCTCAGCTCTGATGTTCATAAGAGTACTGCTGCTCATCAACAGGATACATCCCAGAGTTGTTTCTCAAGCATGAGCAGCATCTCAACTCTTCAGAGGAAGAGGATAGTTAACAGACGTATCTCTTCAATGCAAAGAAAACAGCTGTCCTTTCAGGCAATCCAGTTAGAGGACCAGAATACTGCCCAGAGAGGGAATAGAGAGACACCACCTTTAGAGACCAAGAGCCTTTAAAGAGGATGATACCCTTTCAGCACTGGTGTGTACAAAACTGAATACTGCCAATCATTGGCAGGATATTTTCCAGAGTTGGATCTCAGGATTATTAATGTGGAGCATCTCAACTCTTTAGAGGAAGAGGATGGTCAGAAGCTAAATCTCTCAAATGTAGAGAAAATAGCTAAGCTCATTCAGACAATCTGGTCAGAGAACCAAGAGACTGTCCAGAGGGAGAATAGAGACACCACCTTTAGGGGCCAAGGGCTTTCTAAGTGGATAATAACTTTTTAGTTTTGATGTCTATCTAACAGAGTACTGCTGCTCGTCGACATGATACATCCCAGAATTGGATCTCAAGCATGAGAGACTCCACTTTAAGGGGGCCAAAGGCCTTCCAGTGGGTAAAACTCTCAGCTCTGATATCTACTAAATAGAGTACCCTGGGTATGGTAGAAGGGATTTGACTAGCTGGTGCCCCAAGGGTGTATGTAGCCATAACCAAACCATCCATACAGACCATTGTACCATCAGAGGATTATTCAAATCAAAAAATTTGAGGAAGAGACAGTGGGCTGTGCCCTCAAACATGGCAGCAGCTTAACCCAGTTTAAAGTGAGATTGGCTTCCTATACTACCAATGCTCTGTGCTCCAGGAGAATGGTGAGCAGGCCTGCCAAGAGAGTCAACATCCATGTAGGGATGAGTGTGGTTTCCTTCTCAGCCCCCTTAGAGAAGAGGCATTACTGCGATCTTCTGGAGTCTTCTGAAAGCCTAAACAGAATGTGTCCTCTAGAGTAATTTACGTTGAGAACCAGGTTGCCTTTTAAACTAGTAGAAATCTGATAGTAGTAGTAGTAGTAGTAGTAGTAGTAGTAGAATCCTGACACTTCTGTACCGTCTGTGTTAGATTTACATCAAGTCAAGCGTAATCTCGTTTTAAATGACAGGTTACATCGTAATCTCGCGTGATTACGCTTGCCTTGCTGTAAATCTCACACAGACGCTACAGAAGTGTCAGGATTGTGAATAGACATCACGTCCTGGCTGGAGATAATGTATATTCACTATCAGGACACTTCAGCAACGTTACTGTGTGTTTATGTGGCTGCACAAAGTGATGTAATAAAATCAATATATGCTGTATAAATGAATAGGGAGAAGTGTATGACGCTGATTGGTCAGCTTCATACACTTTACTCCACAACGCCCACTTGGTCAAAAAGTAAAACATCATGTCCATTAAGAAACTCATTAGCATAAAGCTAAAATAGGTCATAACTCCGTCAAAAATGATCGTTTTTCTAAATAAAAAACACTGTAATCTACATTACAGCGCCGATAACATTATGTACAAGATAGGCCACTTATAATGTGGTGACAGAGCCTCTTTAAATTTGTCAATCTCCCCTGGAGTTTTAGATTGTTCTATTTACATATAATGGCCTATCTTATAGCTGAAAAATAACTTAAGTTCAGACCAGAGGACCGACTACTAATAGGGTTTCCTCCAGAAATATATATATATTTTCAGGATAGGGTGTGCATCCCTTGTAGCAAAGATTTGAAGGTTCCTAGTCTTTGTACCTTTCAAGGTCAGATTTCTTAATTATCTGCTACCTTTGGAATTTGGTTTACTCAGAATACTCTATTGAGTATATTCCCTAGATGTTGTTGTCCTCCTTTTGCGCTCTTGAAAAAAATCATCTCAGTTAAACTTCTGCAAGGAGGGCAAATAAGTTTAAAGGTCTGGACTATTCAGAACCTTATACTCCATCCAGAATAGGTCAAATGAGAGGCGTAGGGGGGCGGTGGCCCAGTGGCCACTGAGATAGTGGGGCTCAGGGTTGGCTCCCCAGTGGTGGCATGTTCCGGTTTCAACAGTTTTTTTGCGTTTTCAGTAGCGCTGACAATGAGTGGCTCAGTGCAGACAGGCGTGATGTAGTGACGTCATCTCATCTAACGTCCATCTGTGCTGATCCATACACTGCACAGACCGGAGGAACAGAGGGATCTCCTCCACTTGTAGTGGGAACAGGGTTAGGTTAGTATTTTTTTTATTACGCACTATGGGGACATCATGGTAATTGTGGGGGCATTATATTGGATGTGGGGGATTTATACTGGCTGCAGGGGGCACCTGTGTTCGGACATTATGCTGGCTGTGGGTGTGCATTATGATGGCTATGGCGGCATTATTCTGGCTGTGGGGGCATTGTACTGAATATGGGGGCAGCTATGAGGGTATTATACTGTGTGAGGGGCTGCTATGGGTGCATTATACTTACGTGTGGGGATCTATAGGGACATTATACTGTGTGAGGCAGCTTTAGGGGCATTATTCTGTGCATTGGGCAACTATAAAGGCATTATACTGTTCAGGGGCAGCTACAGGGGAATTCTACTGTGTGCGGGCAGCTAAAAGGGTATTATACTGTATGGAGGCCACTATAGGGGCATTTACTATGTGGGGAGGCACTATAGGGCATTATACTGTCTGGGGACAGCTGTCGGGGCATTATACTGTGCGGGGGATACTATAGAGGCATTATACTGTATAGGGAGGCACTATAATGAGCATTATACCGTGTGGGGGTCGCTATGGTGGTATTATTCTGTGTGGGGACCACTAAGGGGGCATTATGCTTTGGGGGGGCAGCTATGGGGGCATTATACTGTGTGGGGAGGCACTATACTGTGAATGGAAGTTATGTAAACAGCGTAGCTTGCTCTGTTATGCTGTTTCCTTAACACCCTTTCATTTCTATGCAAGTTTACAGAAACAGAGTAGCACAACAAAACGTAAGCCTGACCCTGCCGGATTCGCCTCTGCAGTTGTAAACATGCATTAGGGAAGCCCACTGGGCTGGGGCCCACTCAGATGTTTTTTGCCCCCCCCCTGTGCTAAACTTCTGGCTACGCCTCAGGATCAGAGGCCCCCATTCAGCCCAAAGGGCTTCCTTGTCGATATTTTTTAGTTGTCCTGATTTCCAGTTCTCCAGCCTGACAATATTCTCCTTTGACAATATCAATTAGCTGTTCTCCTTTCCAGTTCTCCAGCCCGACAACTCTTCTGAAGATAATTCTCAGTGGAATTCTCTTTATTTGGTGCAATACCTCTGCACCTACCTATTTAAAACCACCATCTTAAAAAACCTTCCAAAATATCCATTACCAGCTGGTTTAACCACTTAACGCACCAGGACGCACCGGTACGTCCTGCATTGAAGTGCTTTAAGGCACAGGGACGTACCGGTGCGTCCTGGCTAAAAACTGTCACCCTGTCAAATGACAAGGTGACAGAACTGTGCCGTCAACTGTTTATGACAGTTGACCGGCACAGTAAGACGGCAGGGGACCATTCACAGCGGTCTCCTGCCGGCGATCGCTGTGATTGGTCAGTCAAAGCAGACTGACCAATCACAGCTCCATGACGTAAGGTATGTGATGGCGCTGACTCAGCTTGAGCCAGCGCTATCACCGCCGGTAATCAGATGTCCGGCACCCCTCTGTAACGGCCAGGACCGGAGCTAGGCTCCGATCCGGCCGATTAACCCCTTCGATGCATCGATCAACGCGATCGATGCATCGAAATGTCTTGTAGCCTGTCGGCAACCACGATGGTTGCCACGGGCGCGGGTGTCAGCTGTTTGTCACAGCTGACATCGTGCTCTAATGGCCAGGACCGGAGCTAGTTTCCGATCCGGCCGATTAACCCCTTAGATGCAGCTATCGCTGAATTTAAGTGATTAGACCACACGCTATGGTTGCTAATGACAACCATCGGCACACGGGGGTGTTCCGATGGTTGCTATGGCAACCATAGCCTAACAATCGCTTCCTAGTACGGAAGCCTATTAGGCCCCGCCGGGAGGCGAAGCCTAATAGGCTTGCTGTCAGTGAATAGCTGACAGCTCTAATACACTGCACTATGTAGGTAGTGCAGTGTATTAGAATAGCGATCAGGGCTTCATGCCTTCAAGTTCCCTAGTGGGACACAAAAAAAAGGTAAAACAAGTTAATAAAAATGTTGTAAAAAAAGTTAAAAAAAAATAAGTTTCATGAAAAAAATAAGTTGCAAAAAACACTAACAGCCTTTTTTCCTATAATAAGTCTTTTATTACAGGAAAAACAGAAAAACATAAAAAAAAGTACACATATGTGGTATCACCGCGTCTGTAACGACCCAAACTATAAAAATATCAGGCTATTTTACCCGTACGGTGAACACCGTAATTTTTTTAAATAAAAAACGATTCCAGAATCGCTGTTTGTTAGTCGCTACCCCTCGCAAAACAGAATAAAAAAAGGGATCTAAAAGTTGCATGTACCCCAAAATGATACCATTAAAAACTGAAGCCCGTCCCGCGAAAAACAAGCCCTCCCGCAGCTTTTTTGACGGAAAAATAAAAAAGTTATGGCTCTCAGAATCTGGTGACACAAAAAATAAATTTGAAACAAGTGATTTTATCGTGCAGACGCTGCAAAGCATAAGAGAAACGATATACATCTGGTATCGCCGTAATCGTGCCGACCCGCAGAATAAAGTAAAATTGTCATTAATAGCGCATGGCGAACGGCGCAAATTTTTTTAAATAAAAAACATCAGAATTGCAGGTTTTTGGTCACCTTGCTTGCCAAAAAAATTAAATACAAAGTGATCAAAAAAATCGCACGTACCCCAAAATGGTACCAATGAAAACTACAGATTGTCCCGCAACAAATAAGCCGTCACACGGCTCCGGTGGTGAAAAAAAAAAAAGTTCTGCCTCTCAGAATATGGCGATGCAAAATGTGCAGTGTCCAAAAGCGGATAAAATCTGGCACCATTTATCAGTGCGACACCGGCCACATATCTGCGGATTATTATTTATTTACCGCATTATTATACCCTCTTATTATGCCCCTGATGCTCTCCGCACAGATTACATATGCCCCCACATCATAAACTGAAATACCAGCAAAACCCCAAACAAAACTGCCACTAAGCAAAATCCACGCTCCAAAAGCCAAATGACGCCTCTCCCTACTGAGCCCCACAGCGTGCCCAACGGGCAGTTTACGTCCACATATATGGCATCACCATACCCGGGAGAACCCGCTTAACAGTTTGAGGTTTTGTCTTCAGTGGCATGAACTGGGCACAAAATATTGTGCACTAAAATGGCATATACCTGTGGAAATTTGCAATTTTCACTTTGCACCATCCACTGAGCATTCATTTATTATAGAAAAAAAAACCCCTGTGTGGTCAAAATGCTCACTACACCCGTTAATAAAATGCCTTCAGGGGTGCAGTTTCCAAAATGGGGGTCACTACTTGGGGGTTTGTTTTACTATTTGACCTCAGAGCCGTTGTGGGCTAATGCTGCGAAAATCACCAAAATAGGTCTCACATGCGCCTTTCACGCCTAAGCCCTGTCATATATCCAGGCAAATGATAAATGCCTTGAGGGGTGTAGTTTACAAAATGGGGTCACTTCTCAGGGTTTTACACTCTACTCTGGTACCTAAGGGAGCTCTGCGAATGCGACATGGCGCCCCTAAACCAGTCCAGCAAAATCGGTGCTCTAAAAGCCACATGGCACTCCTTCCATTTTGAGCTCTGCCATGTGCCCAAACAGCAGTTTAGGGCCACACATGGGGTATTGCCGTATTCGGGAGAAATTGGGTAACAAATTATGTGTGTTTTTTTTCTAATATTACCCCTTGTGGAAATTGGGTGCAAAACTACATATTTTTGGGGAAAAAAAAATATTTTTTCATTTTCACTGCTTCATTCTAATACAATCTATGAAACACCTGTGGGATCAAAATGCTCATTACACCCCTAGATGATTACCCTGAGGGGTATAGTTTCCAAAATGGAGTCACATCTCAGGGGTTTCTACTGTACGGGTACCTCAGGGGCTCTGCAAATGTGACATGGCGCCCAAAAAACAATCAACCAAAATCTACATGCCAAGTAGCACTCCTGCCATTCTGAGCCCTGTGGTGTATCCAAGCAGCAGTTTATGACCACATGTGGGGTATTACCGTACTCGGGAGAAATTGGTTTACAATTGTTGGGGCGCTTTTTCTCCTTTATTCCTTGTGAAAATGAAAAAAATTCAACATTTTAGTGGAAAGAACGTAGATTTTCATTTTCACTGCATAATTCCAATAATTCAGCAAAAAAACTGTGGGGTCAAAATGCTCACTATACCGCTAGATAAATTCCACGAGGGGTATAGTTTGCCAAATGGGGTCACTTTTGCCGAGTTTGCACTATTTTGGCCCCTCAGTGGCTTTGCAAATGTGACATGGGGCCGCAAACCATTCCAGCAAAACTCGAGCTCCAAAAGTCAAATGGCGCTCCGTCCTTTCTAACTTCCGCCATGTGTCCAAACAGCAGTTTATTACCACATATGGGGTATTGCTGTGCTCAAAAGAGTTTTCTTTACAAATATTGTTTTTTTTTTTTTCCTTTATCTATTGTAAAAATGAAAAAATCTGAACTAAAACGACATTTTATTAGAAAAAAATTTAGATTTTCAATTTCACGGCATAATTCCAATAAGTTCAGCAAAAACCGTGTAGCGTCAAAATGCTAACTATACCCCTAGAAAAATTCCTTAAGGGATGTAGTTTCCAAAATGGGGTCACTTTTGGGGAGTTTCCACTGTTATGGTCCCTCCAGGGCTTTGCAAACACGACATGGCACCGAAAACCAATGCAGCAAAATCTGCGCTCCAAAATCCAAATGGCCCTCGTTCCCTTCTGAGCCCTGCCGTGGGTCCAAACAGCAGTTTATTACCACATATGGGGCATTGCCGTAATCGGGAGACATTGCTTTACAAATGTTGGGGTGCTTTTTCTCCTTTATTCCTTGTAAAATCTAAAACATCGTATGTTTTTTCAGAAAAAAAGTAGATTTTCATTTTCACAGACCAGTTCCAATAAATTTAGCAAAAAACCTGTGGGCTAAAAATGCTAACTATACCTCTTGAAAAATTCCTTGAGGGGTGTAGTTTCCAAAATGGGGTCACTATTGGGGAGTTTCCACTGTTATGGTCCCTCCAGGGCTTTGCAAACACGACATGGCACCGAAAACCATTCCAGCAAAATCTGCGCTCCAAAATCCAAATGGCCCTCGTTCCCTTCTGAGCCCTGCCGTGGGTCCAAACAGCAGTTTATTACCACACGTGGGGTATTGCCGTAATCGGGAGACATTGCTTTACAAATGTTGGGGTGCTTTTTCTCCTTTATTCCTTGTAAAAACTAAAACATCGTATGTTTTTTCAGAAAAAAAGTAGATTTTCATTTTCACAGACCAGTTCCAATAAATTTAGCAAAAAACCTGTGGGCTAAAAGTGCTAACTATACCTCTTGAAAAATTCCTTGAGGGGTGTAGTTTCCAAAATGGGGTCACTTTTGGGGGGTTTCCACTGTTTTGGCACCACAAGACCTCTTCAAACCTGACATGGTGCCTAAAATATATTCTAATAAAATAGAGGCCCCAAAATCCACCAGGTGCTCCTTTGCTTCTGAGGCCGGTATTTCAGTCCATTACCACACTAGGGCCACATGTGGGATATTTCTAAAAATTGCAGAATTTGGGCAATAAATATTGAGTTGCATTTCTCTGGTAAAACCTTCTGTGTTACAGAAAAAACTGTATTACAAATGAATTTAGTAAAAAAAAAATTGAAATTTGTAAATTTCACCTCTACTTTGCTTTATTTCCTGTGAAATGCCTAAAGGGTTAAAAAAAAATCTGAATGTGGTTTTGAATCCTTTGAGGGGTGCAGTTTTTAAAATGGGGTGTTTTATAGGGGGTTTCTAATATATAAGGCCCTAAAAGCCACTTCAGAACTGAACTGATCCCTGAAAAAATAGCCCTTTGAAATTTTCTTGAAAATGCGAGAAATTGCAGCTAAAGTTCTAAGCCTTGTGAGGTCCTAGAAAAATAAAAGCACGTTCAAAAAACGATGCAAACATAAAGTAGACATATGGGAAATGTTAACTAGTAAATATTTTGTGTGGTATTACGATCTGTTTTACAAGCAGATACATTACAATTTAGAAAAATGCAGATTTTTGCAAATTTTCTCTAAATTTTGGAGTTTTTTACAAATAAATATTGAATTTAACGACAAAATTTTTTCACTATCATAAAGTACATGTCACGAGAAAACAATCTCAGAATTGCTTGGATAGGCAAAAGCATTCCGGAGTTATTACCACATAAAGTGACACAGGTCAGATTTGCAAAAATCGGCTGTGTCCTTAAAGGGAATGTTTTGCTAGCAAAACATGTTTTTTTTTTTTTAATTAAACATTTAGTGTGTAGGTGATTAAACATTGTTCACATTTTTTTTATTTTTTTCACGAGTCAGGAAATATTATAAATTAGATTCTAATTTATAATATTTCCCATTGCTGGTCACTAGATGGAGCTATTCCCAAAATTGCAGCATTGCATGTGGTAAAGCAACCACATTGCTTTTTGCTGCAAAATTGGGAAAAAAGCACTCGCTCTAGTGAGCTCTGAGAATCCCCCCCTCCTTTATCCTGGCTAGTGCCGGGATAAACGAGGGGTTTGAACGGTCTAACCTCCTACACTGTGTGTCGCCATTTTTTGAGCTAACACACAGTGTAGTAGGTTTACATACAGTAGTAAACACACACAAACACGAACATACATAGAAATCTCTTACCTGCTCCTGCCGCCGCGGCTCCCTCCGGCCCGTCCGCTCCGTCTGCTGCCGCTGGTCCAAGTGCACAAGTCCGGAAGCCTCGACCGGAAGTAGTAATCTTACTGTCCGGCCGCGACTTCCGGTCCACAGGAAAATGGCGCCGGAAGGCGCGCATTTCAAATTGGACTGTGTGCGAGCGGCGCATGCGCAGTTCCCACACAGACGGCGTACACAGAAGTGGATGGGACGGGACCCGTTCGCAGTCCCTATGGGACTGTGGCTGCCGTATTCCATGTCTGTATGTGTCGTTAATCGACACATACAGAAATGGAAAAAAAAATGGCAGCCCCCATAGGGAAGAAAAAGTGTAAAAATAAGAAAAAGTAAAACACAAACACACAAATAAATATAAACGTTTTTAATAAAGCACTAAGATCTTTAACATATTAAAAAAAAATTTGTGATGACACTGTTCCTTTAAGGCCAAAACAGGCTGTGTCCTTAAGGGGTTAAAGAAGCAATTTGTAGGATCAGTAAGGTTCTCGAGGCATAGAGCTTTATCCACAAGAATTGCTGAATGCTCTGTGTCAGAGGAGCAAAATTGTAATGTGTGCTTTTGGTCAATCCTAATACTTTCATTATTCATGGTTAGACTTTGTGAAAGATCTACAGAAGTGACTGCATTTGGCAATCAATTTTGAGATCCTTTCAAGAGGTCCCCCCGTAAGGCATTTTACTTGCTACATCCTCATATGTTGTGCTGCTGTAAGGGACATTAGGGAAACATTAAATTTAGAATGCAAATCTGTTTTTCAGTCAGCAGTTTAATGCACTGTTTCCTCTCTATAATGTTCTTAGCCAGTCTGCTAATAAAGATTTAAAATACACAAAGGGGGCGGAGTTTGGGGAACATATTTTTTTGTGTTTATTGGGCCATATTCACACATGCATGTGAATAGACAGGGGCAAACAGAAAAATCATAGGGCCGTATATCAAAAGTCAGAAAAAGGCCCCATCCTGTCCTCTTTCCTCTCCCAAAAAAACCCCCAATAAAAGTCAGGAACACAGTGAGTAACTAAACACAATCACACACTGTGTTGTCCTGAGCCAAGTTCCTCCCGTGCACTTACCGCTCAGCTCGTTCCCCTGCAGTGTCACTCTTTTCTTGGCTGAAGCAGAGGGAATTATGTGGCGTTAAATTTCCAGGCTGTGCTATCGGCAGTGCCAAAACAGAAGAGACAGTGCTGCAGCACCAGTGGTGTTGGACACAAATGTCACAAGAGTTGGCTGGTTAATGAGAAGAACCAATCTCTCTGCTTATTGGCCAGTTAAAGCTTATGACATTTCTGGACACAGCGATGGCGTACTAGCTGCCACATTCCTGGCTGATAGAGAAATAGACAGGCAGGTGGCAGCAGAGGACATGATGCATAGGGCTGGGGCAGTTGCCTGACACCATCAATGGGGTGGGACAGGGGGCATGGTTCAATGACTAGGGACATTTGACCAGCTGTGTGGTCTACCTCCATTGGAGGCATGCCACTGTGAATTGGATATTTTACTCCATTCTCATGCTGAGGAAATGTTAAAATCTGCAGCATATTCATTATTACCACGGATTTCGCAATGAAGAACCACAGACTAGCTCAATTGAATTACAATGTGGTTAATCTGTATGCGGATCCGGTGGTGAATCCATGGCAGAAAATCGAGTGTCAGCTGCGGAATTTTTTGGACAAATTTTCTGAAAAATCCAATGGATTTGCCTATGACAAAGTTCCCCAGCGGGACTTAAAACGTAGCTAAATTTTCAGGGGACTTATCAGAATAAGCTGTGTGCATGATAAATAACACTATTTCTGGCCATTATGTAACTCTTACCAGCGTTGTTTGTCGTATCGTAGTATGTCTTGCAAATGGCCTCCTAGTGTTTTCCAGTTGCAATGTTCCTGTATCCTGTATCCCGTGCTATCCTGTTCCAGTGCCGTGTTGTGCTGTAGCCATGCTGTGCTGTACCTACGCCTGTCTTGCTACTCCACGCTTGATGTCTACCTGCTGCCTAGTCCCAGTCTAGCCTGCCTTGCTACTGTCCGAGCTGCCACAGGTACCTTATACGAACTGTGAACTGTGACCTGCACCCTGTTGGCCAGCTGCCATACCGCCAAGGCGGTACGGCCCAGTGGGTCCACAAACTCAACGTGACAGGAGTTATTAGCGCCTTATTAGCTTCATTGCACTTCTTTGTATTTTTTCCAACTCCAGGGCATTCTTTCTATGAACTGGAGCCCAGAACTGAACTGTATATTCTAGATGAGGCCTCACTAATGCTTTGTAACGTGGTAATATTACATCCCTATCCCGCTAGTCCATGCCTCTTTTAATACACGACAATATCTTGCTGGCCTTTGAAGCAGCTGATTTACATTGCATGCTGTTATTTAGTTTATGATTTACAAGTACACCCAGATCCATCTCAACAAGTGAACCCCCAGTGTAGCTCCCCCTACGACATATGATGCATGCAGGTTGTTGGTACCCAGATGCATAACTTTACATTTATCTACATTAAACTTAATTTGCCAACTTGGTGCCCAAACACTTAGTTTGTTTAACTCCGCTTGCAATTCATGAACATCTTCCATAGACTGAACTATATTACATAGCTTGGTGTCATCTGCAAAAATAGAAATAGTGCTATTAATCCCATCCTCTATATCATTAATAAATAAGTTGAATAATAGTGGTCCCAGCACTGAACCCTGGGGAACCCAATTATAACCGGGGACAATTCAGAATAGGAATCATTGACCACAACTCTCTGGATACGGTCCTTGAGCAAATTCTCAATCCAATTACGAACTATACTATCTAAACCTATAGTCCTTAATTTACCCATTAGACATCCATGAGGGACAGTGTCAAATGCCTTTGCAAAGTCCAAAAACACTATATCCACAGCGGCCCCTCTGTCTAGGCCTGTGCTCACATCTTCATAAAAACAAATCAGGTTAGTTTGACAAGTTCTTTCCTTAGTAAAACCGTGCTGGCTGTCACTTATAATACTATTTTTTGTCACATAATCCTGTACATAGTCCCTCAATAGCCCCTCAAACATTTTCCCCATGATGGATGTTAAGCTCACTGGTATATAATTACCCGGGGAAGACCTAGAGCCCTTTTTGAAAATAGGCACCACATTTGCCATGCGTCAGTCGCTTGGCACTATACCAGTCACTAGAAAATCTCTGAATATTATGAAGAGGGGGACTGAAATAACTGAACTAAGCTCTTTAAGAACTCTAGGGTGCAACCCATCTGATCCTGGGGCCTTGTGCACATTTATTTTATTTTATTTAGCTTGGACCATATCTACATTCATCCAATTCAGTATATCAATTGATATATTAACAGCACTGACACCGGCTATATCAGCTGCACTTCCTTCTGTTATATATACAGAGCTAAAGAACCCATTTAGTAACTCTGCTTTCTCTTGATCCCCTGTGCCCAACTACTTAGATAGGTCTCCCATTTAACCATATATCCATGTTTGGGAGTTGTATGCATATTTGGAGAGGAGATAATATCATAGAACTCAGAGATGGTAGTTTTGCAGAGAAATTCAAAAGTTGTGGGTTTAGAAAAGCTATTATCTGTATAAAGAGTATTGGCAAGATGGACAATTTGTAGATAGCTGAAGTACGCATTAGATGGCAAATTATACTTGGATTGTAAAGTATGGAATGGTAGAATGGTCCTCGAACACGGGTCCATGATGTCAGCAAAATAAAAAAGGCCAGCTCTCGACCAGGGCTGAGTCATCCTCGCAGTGAGACTGTCGGGTAAGGAAGGGTTAAATAAAAAGGATGTCATCGGGGATTTTAAAGAGAACAAAGAAAAGAGGGTATTAAAAAGCTTCCAAATATTCTTAGTAAATGTCATCGAGCTAAGTAAGAGCATCGGCAGAGTGTTTACAGCCCCAGACCATAACAGTGCATTCGGGTGGGTAGGGGCAATCCAGAGCTTCTCAATCTCCGTCCATTTATTATATGCACGCAGTGAAGCCCAACTAGGGATCCTACGTAGGTGTACAGCTAGATAGTAGCGGAAGACATCGGGGACCACCAGTCCACCCCATGAAATGGTAGAAAGTAGGACTGACTTCGGGAATCTATGGCGTTTGCCCACCCAAATATATTTCAGTAGAGATGTTTGGAACATACGAATATCAGTTTGCGGTATGGGCATCGGGAGAGTCTCTAAGAGATAAAGGTATTTTGGTAAAATAGTCATTTTCACTGCAGACTCTCTGCCGAAGAAAGAGAGGAGGAGGGTGGACCATTTGGATAATAATCTACTAATTTCCTGAAAAAAGGGGGAAAATTTTTATTTGTATAAGGAGTTATAGGAGCGGGTAAGCTGAATATCTAAATATTTGATTGTGTCCTCCTTCCACGCATAGTTGAAGGAGGATTTTAGGGTCAAGGTAAGCGATGGAGAAAGATTAATTGGTAGGGCTTCTGTCTTAGAATAGTTAAACTTATGTCCTGAATAAAGGCTGTTTTCATTTAGGACCGAGTGCAGGTTAGGTAGAGAAATTTATGGGTTGCGCAGAATTAGGAGGACATCATCAGCGAATAGGGAAATTTTGAATTCCCTATCCCGTACCAGAATTCCTTGAATGTCTGGATTATTCCTTATACGGGAGGCCAGTGGCTGTACACATAACAGAAAAAGAAGGGGAGAGAGGGGGCAACCCTGTCGAGTGCCCTTGTAAATATTTAGACGCTGAGAGGTCATTAACCACTGCATTCGGAGATGAGTATAATGAGTGTATTGCAGTAAGAAAAGGGCCAGAGATGCTTATTGTTTCTAAAGTGGCAAAGAGGAAGGACCAATCCAGCTGGTCAAAGGCCTTCTCGGCATCCAAACTAAGGAGTAATCCTGAAGAATCAGTTTTAGTGAGAACGTCAACCAAATCAATTATTCGTTTATTGTTATCTCCGGCTTTCCTATGCATGACAAACCCAACCTGATCTTTCTGTGTCAAACCAGGGAGAAGTGAGCCAAGGCTGTTGGCCAAGATCTTGGTAAATATTTTGAAATCAGCATTCAACAAGGATATTGGCCGATAGCTGACACAGTCAGACTGGAATGATCGTAATAAAAGAATGAAGCATAGAAGGAGGGAATTGAGGCTCCTGACAAGAAAGAGTTAAAGAGATCTAACATGTGGTGAGTTAAGTTCCTTTATAGTGTCTTCTACAGTAATAGGGGCATTGAGCATAAGTGAGTTAGTGGATGTAATAGTGGGCAAAGGGCATGAGTTTAAATAATCCGATAGACGTTGGGCACGGGTGGCTGGATCTGCGGGAAGTTGTGATGTGAGTATAACTTGACTAGGCTCAAATAGCATCTGACCATGTGCATCTCTGAGTGCAGTAGGGGCTGACTAGGCCGTTCTCTCACGTAGTTGGCTGCAAGTAACGATAATAATGTGCCTTATTCCCTCTTTCATAATATCGTTGCTTAGTATATGTTAGTAACTTTTCTACTTTGGCAATAGAGAGATCCTTCAACATGCCCCGTGTCTCAACAATATGTCGAAGAGTAGATGTGGAGGGGAAAAGGAACATTTTGTTTTCCAATTTAGTTAAAGTCGTCGTTAGGTCTAAACTTTGTTGAACCGCGTTTAAGGTGAGAGGAAAGGGATATACATTGCCCTCTGAGAACCGCTTTGTGGGCCTCCCATATTGTGGATAACGTAGGGGTTGAATCTTTGTTAAGAGTAAAATATGAGTCAATATGAGTTTTAAGGGATGCCCTATGGACTAGGGATTTAAGTATGCGTTCGTTCAGTCTCCAATGACACACCCTGGTAGTCCATATGTCAGAGTGTAGGTCTAGCATGACCGGAGCGTGATCTGACCATGTAATAAGGCCAATGTCAACAGAGGAGGACGAACCAAGACCCGGGAGATTACCTAGGAATAAATGTATCCGGGCATGGGTGCTATGTGGGTGGGAATAAAAGGTATACTGCTTAGCCGATGGGTTGGAGACTCTCAATAAAAAGTTATATTTACGGATCAATCGACGAAAAGTTGATGTATGCCTACATAGTTCTAAAGGCAGGGAAGGTGTACGGAGGGAATGTCTGCCCAAGATGTCAGAAAGAGGGAGGTTAAAGTCACCACCTATAAATAAAGTGGTAGACGGCAAATGGGAGATCTTAGCCAAAACTCTTTCCAAAAAGGGGATTTGTGGTGTATTTGGGGCATATACATTACATAAAGTGATTGGGACACCCTTCAGGGTCCCTGCGAGGATGATATCTCTGTGGGTCAGCAATCATGCTAGTGATTTGTAATAGACAATCCCGTGATAATGAAAATTGAGACTCCTGCCTTTTTCCTATTTTGAGTAGCTGTGTAAACAACAGGGAAATGAGGTAAAGCAAATTTGAAAGACCCTGACTTGTCATGGTGCGTCTCTTGGAGGAAGGCAATGTGTGCCTTCGGATGTTTCAGTTCCCTGAGCGCAAGGCGCCTCTTAACATTGGAATTGAGTCCCTCAACATTCAAGGATATTATACACGCCATGACAAATCTGCAATCACTGAATCAGACAGCAAACCGACCTGCACCTAGAGGGGAATGCTGCGAATATATGTCGGATCACTAGAGTTGGGAACCCAATCTACAGACCAGATCTCCTAATGAAAAGAAAAAGTTGGAGGAAAAAGGGAGAGGGATGAGGGAGACAGACATACGAACAAAAGCAATAAAGAAAACCATATAAAGCAACTTTTTGCTATCAAGTCAGTTATGCGACTATGAATGGAAATGATATTCCATATGAAGACTAGTAATATAGAGAGATTCTTGTAATCAAGCAACAATGAGAGCACTAGATGCAGCATGTGCACTAGGAAGGTATAGTGTCTCCATAAGGGAGAAGAACCACTGGGAGTCAAATCTGTTAGTGACACAGTCACCGACCCCTGTAAAGGGGACATACAGTCCTCAATAGTGGACCTCCCCCACAGCCTATATAAAAAAACATTTCAGAAAAAACATTAAAAAAAAGAACATTCAATGCGGTCTAAGAAATTATCAATGCTAGAAAGATTATTAGCCCATAGGAACAAAGTCCTTATTGCCGAGATGGGTATTTGTTCACCCGATCAAATGTGGGACCCCGTAGGGTGCTGGATTTCTTCATTGGGGATACTTTTTGCCAGACAGGAGGGGGTGAGGGTGGAATAAGTTCCCAGTTAGGAAATTTCAGGACCGGAATGTCCAGTATATCACAGAAGGTTCGGATGTCCGATGGTGTTCTAAGGATAGCTGAACGGCCCTCTCGTCTGGTTGTAAGGCTGAATGGGAATCCCAATCGGTATAGGATATTGTTGCCTCGCAGGGTAGAAATTAAAGGGTGTAATTGTCTACGCTTATGTAAAGTGATCCAGGACAGATCAGGTAACAGTTGAATGGTGGATTCTTTATATTGAATAGATCTGTGAGTTCTGGCTTTAGCCATAATAGAGCCCTTAGGTCTCAGAGCTCTGTGAGCCCTATCCAACTTCATAGTATGTTCAGCAGAAACACCCATAGCATTGTTAAAAATGGTCGTCAGAACTTCTTTCAGGTTCTCATCATGTACAGCTTCAGGTACACCGCGGAATCTAATATTATGGCGTCGACCTCTATTATCCAGGTCTTCTAAGTGCTTGTGGTAGTCAGAGATAGCATTATGCTGGGCCAAAACCATGGATTTCAGCTGGGAGACATATTGGCGAGTGGAATCACGATCATCTTCTAAAGATTCTACTCCATGTGAGATTTTCAGGATATCTTTCAGCACCGCGGCTATGGCTGCATTACAAGTATCTTTCACATCAGTTATGATTGATTTAAAGTCATCCCTAGTAGGGAGTTGTTGTAGGTATGATTGCCAATCATGTCGTTTAGGAGTGGGACTCTCAGAGTCTGATGAAGAGAGCCACGGTTGGGAGTCTGGAGCATGTCCACAGGGCCGCGGGGGTCTGGATGTGGAGAGATTCTCTAACTCAGGTTCCCGCCATGACCGCCCTGATTCTCTGGATCGTTTAGAAGAAAGAATGTCACCTTTTTGGGGTCATGGAGGTATTGGTGAGAGTGGAAGGTCCACAAGATTAGACGGTAAGTCACTGACCTGTGAGTCCTGTTGTGGAGAAGAGATTGGCACCTGAGAATCGAGCATCTCCGATTCCGGTCCCTCAGGGATCTGATTAGAGGCCGTGTCAGAAGATGGCGGCAGGCCATCATTGCCTTGGTCCATGGTGAACAATTCGGGAGACCACTCAAGAGGCATAGCAGTAGTGGCATCTGTTGATAACGACTTTGCAGTCCCTGAGGGGTGATCACCATCCTCAGACTCCGACAGGCACAATGAGGATTGTGATGCAGCGTCTTGGGAAGGCGCGGTCAATGGTGCGTGTCTCGCAATTAAGTCTGAGCGCAAGAAGGCGTCCAAGGTCCCAGCAGCTGGTGTTCCAGAGGACATTTATTTGTTGTCTGGCTTCTTGGTCGAGAGTCTCACCATCGTGAGTATGAGTTAGGAGACTAAATAGAGTAAGAACCACTTATTTTAGGCTGAACGGTGGAGGAGCTCTGAACCATGCGTCTTACTCCATCGGCTTCTGGGAACGCCCCCCCCATACCTTTTTTTTAACCTCAGAATTACTGCTCAATTGATAGCTTATAGTCTTCAATATTATATTTTTCCATCCACCAATCTCCGGTCCCCCTGCTGCCATCCAATTTCTTGCAATTATCAGGCGGGCCAGAAACAAAAATTTTGCCACCAACTCTTTAATTATGAAAGTATTAGAAATCCGATCACATATTCTCAGCAACCAAATGGCTGGAGATCTAGGGATACTAATCTCCAATACCAAATCTTTGTTATAAATCCCCTTCATCCAAAATTTATGGACTCTTGGACACCAAACAATTAGGTGCGTAAATCCTGCATATTCCATGTCACATCTTGGGCAGTTGGTATTCCTATTAAATTTACCTAATTTCTTCGGAGTAAAGTAGAATCTATTAATTATAAAAAATTGTGTTATCCTGTGATTATTAATAAGAGATACTCTCAAGGATCTATCTCCAACCTCTACCCATTCCTCCTTTTTAATTTCATCCAATTCCCTCACCCATTTATCCCTATTATTCTTTCTGTCTATTGTGTCCCTTTTTGCTCTGAGTACTTTATAACTCTTAGACATAAATTATTTTTCTCCTTTAGTTGCATATACCAATTCCCCACTCTATCCTGTGACCCTCTTACTGCGTGTTTTAATTGCCAGTATCTAAATACTGCGCCTCTTGGAACTTCCTCTTCTCCCATATAGTGTCTAACACTTTTAAATTACCACCCTGAAAAAATATAATATAAACCTTTCCTGTGCCAAAATTTTTGATGATCCATTTTTTTTTACTTCTTCTAAATTCTCATTATTAAACAGTGGAGAAAATTTTAGTGATCCCCCTAATTTTATACCTCTTACGTGTTTTTCCCCATAATGTACATAACATTTTAATAATTTCCGAGTCTCTTACTTTATCCCTCAACATCCTCGCTTCCAAGATTTCACAAAGATTATAAGGAGCCTTATCACCATCCTCAACAATTTTCCTTAAATGCGAGAATTTCTTCCACCTAGTAATAAACCAAAGTTGTCCAACCAAGTAGTAAACTCTAAAGTCTGGTATCGATAACCCTTCTTTCTCTTCTAACATAAGTAGGCTGAGCTTAGCCTTAGGTTTACTTCCTCTCCATATCAGATCCCTTACCAAGCTCTCAATAATTTGAAACCATTTTTCTCCCACCCAGATTGGACAGTTATTGATCACATACAGGATCAGAGGCAGTGCTATCATTTTCAGCAAGGCAATCCTATCCACTATTGATAATGGGAGCCTTTTCCAAATTTGAATTTTTCCCCTCAATTTCTTTAACAGCGGAACTAGATTTAAATCCAAGTAACTGGATATATCCTGTGACACCATCACACCAAAATATTTAAATGCCTATCCTTTACCCACTACCTTAATTTTATCATAACACATCTCCTCCTCCTCCAGAAGCATTATTATTGATTTTGCCCAATTAATCTGAAGTCCCGACAGATCCCCATATTTTTCAATTAATTGCATTATTCTCCCAAACATGTGGGCATATCTATTTACGTAAATTAATATGTCGTCTGCATAGAGAGATATCTTGTCGCCTCTCGCCCCACATCCAAATCCCTCTACTCCCTCATCTGCCAAAGTTTCAATGACCAGAGCAAAGATGAGCGGGGAGAGGGGACATCCCTGCCTCGTGCCCCGAGACAACTCTGTTGGAACTCCGTTCACCAGGACCCTGGTTACAGGTCCCCTTTATATGCCCCCTTCATAGACTTACAAGTATCATGTGTGTAGCTGACTCACTCTCTCTGCTGCCTTTTCCTGCTCCCCCTCCTCTCTCCATAAACTAGTATAGTAGGTAGTGAAAAGACACCCCCCACCTTCTACAGCCCATAAATTCTGCTCTATAACCAGGAACAGACTTTGCTAGACAACAGGGGGTGGACAGCAGATTACAGAAAGGGAGACATCTAGTGGCAGTAACTTCACACAGAATTGGCATGGATATAAATTTTAACAGTAAGTAAATTACAAAGTTGATATATATATATCAGGTCTACTATTACATCAACATAAGTTTTTTGAAAAATTGTTCCTGTGCCATCTCTAGTGTTGGAGTCGCGTTGTGCCGTCTGCTACGCCTTCTGTCATACACCACGTCTGGTGTCACCTGCCACGCCTGGTACGTCCTGCCATGTTTTGCATCACCTGTCGGCAAAGTTCCATCTGTGCCTAAGCCTCTGCTACTGTCTGGACTATTACAGGTACCCTTGTGCTTGGACTTTGCATAGACTTGGTACACTGTTGTTTGGCCAGCTGCTACCCCACTAAGGTGGTGCGGCCTAGTGGGTCCACATACCCACAGATCGTGACAGTACGCTCAGGCCATGGACTCCGCTAGTCAACCCAAGCCCTTGACGACATCACAAGTCATGCAGGCGGATATGCAAGACCTCCGGTCATGACAGGATCAACTCCTCCAGACGGTGAAAGCTATAGCAAATCGGCTGGATACGCAAGCTGCAGCCTTCACGGCACCTGCTCGTATTGTTCCTGCTGTTCCTCCTACTACACCTCTTGGCAGTAACGATTTCCGATTCTCTCTGCCACTACCTCCTCTCTACGATGGAGACGCGAGTCCCTGCAGGGGATTTCTGAACCATTGTCAGATTCACCTCAGTCTACATGTCAGAGCATTTCCTTCCGATGACTCAAGGACCGTCTTAATAATTTCTCTTCTTACTGGCAAGGCCCTGGCATGGGAAAACCCCATCTGGGGACGTCAGGGACCAGAGACCCATGACTTACAGTGTTTCCTACAGACTTTCCGCACAGTATTTGAGGAAACTGGGTGAGTCTCTTCAGCAGCTGCATCCCTGCTGACCTTTCGCCAAGGAGACACCCCTGTGGGCGAGTACACTATTCAGTTCCGTACCCTGGCGGCAGAGCTAACCTGGAAAAATGAAGCCTTGGTAGCTACGTTCGGGCATGGTCTATCCTCTGATATCGCAGACAAGCTTGCTGCTCGAGATCTACCTATTACCCTAGATGACCTCATTCTTCTAGCCACCCGGATTGACATGAGGAAGATTTCCTAGACTGGTTCCTACATTCCAGCAACCCCTGCTGCCCTCATTAGCTGTTCCACCAGCCAGAGGAGCCTATGCAAGTAGACCATCTCAAGTTGTCTGTCCAAGAGAAAAAACACAGATGCACTTTGGATTTCTGTCTGTATTGCGGCCTCGGAGGCCATTTTGTGCGTCTGTGTCCCCAAAAGCTAAAAAACTCTAGCACCTAGGATTGGTTGGAGAGACAACCCTTGGTGGAAAAGGACTAAATAGTAAACTCTCTCCCAAATTGTCCATGTCCGTCACCATAGTGTCTGGTAAGAAGACGCACTGGATTTCTGCCTACCTGGACTCCGGGATCTGCGGTAAACTTTATCCAACAGGGCCTAGTGGATAAGCTCTAGTTGCCGACAGTTCCCTTGGAGACAACCCTGACTGTTGCCTCGGTGAATGGACTTCCTTTGCCTGATCCTATTGTGTCTGAGACCATGCCACTGAAGCTCCAAGTTAGAGCCCTTCACACTGAGCATTGTATTCCTCATCTTGTCCAAAGCCGTTAATCCTCTGTTGCTGGGTCTGCCTTGGCTCCAGCTTCATGCCCCGGTACCAGGCTTGAATTCCGGTGAAGTTCTTCAATGGGGCTCCTAATGTCTCCACCGCTGCCTGTTACAGATCCATCCTGTCCTGCCTCCTATGTCTCAGTCGTTAACAGGATTATCCACTCAGTTTTCGCAGTTTGCAGACGTCTTTGGCATAAAGAAGGCTGAGATGCTTCCCCCCCACCGGGCGTACGACTGCCCGATTTAACTGGTTCCTAATGCTTCACCTCCCCATGGATGGGTATGCCCCCCCTCTCCTTGCCAGAGACTCAGTCCATGTCAGCCTATATCAAGGAGAATCTGGAGAGGGGTTTCATATGAAAATCCTCCTCCCCGGCCGGTGTCGGGTACTTCTTTGTAAAGAAAAAAGACCGATCTCTTTGACCCTGCATTGACTACTGCGGTCCCAACCAAATCACGGCCAAAAACAAATACCCTTTGCCACTGATCTCTGAATTTGATCGTATACGAGGAGCCAAGATGTTCTCCAAGCTAGACTTGCGTGGGGCCTACAGCTTAATCCAGGGGTCTCAAACTCGGCCGGGTAAGAGGGCCACATATAGAAAAAATGTAAATTTGACGGGCCGCATTACTTTCAAATATGATAAATTACAAAATTATTGTTAATTAATTAGTTATTTGAACTACTATAACACTATATTACTATAATACTACATTACTATAATAATACTACATTACTATAACAATACTACATTACTATAATAATATTACATTACTATAATACTACATTAGTATAATAATAGAGCTAGGTTTAAACTTACCGGAAATTTGCGAGATTTCTCCACGTGCTTATTTCAACAATCCAGTTTTACAGTTTAAGTGTCTCTAAATGCAGTCTGGCGGGTCAGTTGGCAGCGTTTGGCAGACACACAACTGTCAAAATTAGGCAGGCCCTTTTTAGATCGTGGCCGAGTGCCCTCTGTAGATGCTGCCAAAGTGCCCGCTGTAGATAATGCCACATTGCCCTCTGTAGATAATGCCACAGCGCCATCTGTAGATGCTGCCACAGTGCCCTCTGTAGATGCTGTCACAGTGCCCTCTGTAGATAATGCCACACATACCCGTTGTAGATAGTGCCACGGACACCCTCACTAGATAGCTCCATTGGGGCTCCCTCTAGGAGTGGAATTCCCAGCCAGAGCGTTTCCAACGCTTTGGCCAGGGATTCCTCTGCTGGAGGAGCCCCTGATGTCACTGTTCATACACAGTGACGTTAGGGGATCCTCCTGGACCGGAATGTGATGTCAGGGGCAACCCCAGCGCCGCTGTCCCAGAGCGGAGCACTAGTATATGCTCTGCTCCGGAACTCTGGGGAAGCAACTGACATCAGTGTCCATATATGGACAGTGATGTCAGGGGCTTGCCCAGAGCTGGAATCCCGGAGCAGAGACGCTTCTACCACCCTGCCTGGGATTCCAGCTCTGCTCCTGACATCACTGTTCATATATATGGACAGAGATGTCAGGGGCAAACCCAGAGCTGGAGTCCTGGGCAGAGCGCTACTAGCGCTCCTACTGGGACTCCAGCTGTGCTCCTGACATCACTGTCCAGCTCTGGGGAAGCCCTAGACATCGCTGTCCATATGTGGACAGCAATGTCAGGGGATTCCAGAGTCCCAGAGCAGAGCCTATGCTAGCGCTTTGCAGAGACTCCGCTCTGGGGAAGACCCTGACAAAACTGTCCATATATGGACAGCGATGTCAGGGAATTCCACAGAGTCCCGGAGCAGAATCTACACTAGCGCTCTGCCTGGGACTCAGGCTCTGGGGAAGCCCCAGACATCGCGTGTCCATTCATGGACCGTGATGTCAGGGGATTCCACAGAGTCCCGGAGCAGAGCCTATGCTAGCACTCTGCCTGGGACTCAGGCTCTGGGGAAGTCCCAGACATCGCGTGTCCATATGTGGACAGCGATGTCAGGGGATTCCAGAGTCCCGGAGCAGAGCCTATGCTAGCGCTTTGCCGAGACTCCGCTCTGGGGAAGACCCTGGTAAACTGTCCATATATGGACAGCGATGTCAGGGAATTCCACAGAGTCCCGGAGCAGAATCTACACTAGCGCTCTGCCTGGGACTCAGGCTCTGGGGAAGCCCCAGACATCGCGTGTCCATTCAAGGACCGCGATGTTAGGGGATTACACAGAGTCCCGGAGCAGATCCTATGCTAGCGCTCTGCCTGGGACTCAAGCTCTGGGGAAGTCCCAGACATCGCGTGTCCATATGTGGACTGCAATGTCAGGGGATTCCAGAGTCCCAGAGCAGAGCCTATGCTAGCGCTTTGCAGAGACTCTGCTCTTGGGAAGACCCTGACAAAACTGTCCATATATGGACAGCTATGTCAGGGAATTCCACAGAGTCCCGGAGCAGAACCTATACTAGCGCTCTGCCTGGGACTCAGGCTCAGGGGAAGCCCCAGACATCGCGTGTCCATTCATGGACTGCAATGTCAGGGGATTCCACAGAGTCCCGGAGCAGAGCCTATGCTAGCACTCTGCCTGGGACTCAGGCTCTGGGGAAGTCCCAGATATCGCGTGTCCATTCATGGACAGCGATGTCAGGGGATTCCACAGAGTCCAGGAGCAGAGCCTATGCTAGTGCTCCGCCCGGGACTCCGCTCTGGGGAAGACCCTGACAAAACTGTCCATATATGGACAGCGATGTCAGGGATTTCCACAGAGTCCCGGAGAAGAACCTATACTAGCTCTCTGCCCGGGACTCAGGCTCTGGGGAAGCCCCAGACATCGCGTGTCCATTCATGGACAGCGATGTCAGGGATTTTACAGAGTACCGGAGCAGAGCCAATACTAGCGGCTCTGTGTCCCGCGGGCCGCAGAAGATACCCGCTGCTAAACTTGACGGATATGTCTCTGATGAGTCATAGGATCTGGAGAAAAAATCAAGATGTCAACAAGATAGACTACTACACAAACATAGAGGAGGTCACAGAAAATGTCATTAACGAACTCCTGGAAGACCGCAGGAGCATTACACAGGCCGAAGGGCATTACTAGATATTCATAGTGTCCATCACGGGTGTTAAATGCAGTCTTCCATTCGTCACCCCGGGGGATTCGTTTGTAAGCCTCACGCGGGTCTAGTTTGGAAAAAATCTTGGCACCACATATACGATCAAATAGTTCTGAGATCAATGGCAACTTATTTGTCACCGTGATCTGGTTGAGACCCCGGTAGTCGATACAGGGATGCAGAGAACCATCCTTTTTCTTGACGAAGAAGAACCCGGCTCCCGCCGTGGAGGAAGATTTCCGTATGAAGCCCCGCTACAAGTTCTCTTTAACATAGGTGGACATGGACAGAGTCTCTGGTAAGGAGAGAGGATATACCCTACCACGGGGAAGGGATGCACCAGGAATCAGCTTTATAGGGCAGTAATATGCCCGGTGGGGCAGCATAATTACCAGGCAATCCTGCCAATGACTGAGGCAGAGGAGGCTGAGCCGAACTAATATGTCCCAGGCAACGGTTGTGAAACTTGGAGTCCCCACTGGAGAACCTCTCCATGGTTCCAGTCCAGGACTAGGGCATGTAATCTGAGCCAAGGCAGCACGGGGTTAACAGCCTTGGACAAGACAAAGAACGCTACAGCTCGGAGTGGAGAGCTCCCACTTGGAGCCTCAGCGGCTTGGTCATAGCTATAACTGGGTCTGGCAGAGGTAGTCCATTTTCTGATGCAACCGTCAATGGCTTCTCCAGAGGGGTAGTGGGTAATTGAAGAAGATCCACCAGGTCTCTACAAATTAAATTAGCAGCGGATCCAGAGTCCAGTTACGCAGAGACCCGATGCGTTTTCTCACAGGACACTGGTCACGGGTATGGACAATTTAGACGGAAGTCCTTTTTTACCCAAGGTTGTCTCTCCTAGCAACCCTAGGCTTTGGGACTTTTGAGGAAACAGACGCACAAGATGGCCTTCGAGGCCGCAATATAGACAGAGTACCAAAGTGCGTCTGCGTTGTTTCTCCTGAGTAGATAGCTTACACTGGTCCATCCTCACAGACTCCTTAGGAGGATCGGCACCTGAGGATAGCAGAGGTTGCTGCAGGGGTGGAACCGGACTAGGAAGGCCTCCCTCCCGACGAGCTTCTTGGAGCCGTTCTCGGATCCTCTTATCAATCCAGGCGGACAGAAGGATGAGGTCATCCAGGGTAGATGGTAGATCTCGAGCGGCAAGTTCGTCCTTAATCTTAGGCGACAGTCCCTGCCAGATTCTAGCCACCAGGGCCTCATTGTTCCACAATAGTTCTCCCGCCGGGGTGCGGAAGTGGATGGCGTACTCACCCACGGAGATGTCTCCTTGGCGTATGTTTAGCAAGGAAGCCGCTGCAGATGAGACTCGTCCAGGCTCCTCAAACACCATGCGAAAAGTCCGGAGGAAGCCCTGGAAGTCACGGGTCTCTGGTCCTTGTCGCTCCCAGATAGGATTCGCCCATGCAAGAGCCTTGCTAGTGAGGAGAGGGATGATGAAAGGGACCCTTGCGCCATCAGACGAAAATGCCCTTGCATACAGGCTGAAGTGGATCTGGCACTGGTTAAAAAATCCACGACAGGTACCTGTGTCTTCATCATAGTAGACAGGAAGTGGCAAAGAAAAACGGGGATCAACACTGCCATGATTTGTAGTCTGAGGATCAACACTGCCAGGAGGTGTAGTAGGAGGAATGGCAGCTTGTGCCTCCTGCCGACGTGCGAGAATGTTCAAGGCCTGGAGGAGTTGGTCCTGGAGGTCCAGCATATCTGTTCGCATCTCTTGTGACGTCATCTTGATCCTGGATTGACTAGCGGGGTCCATGGCCTGAGCGTACTGTCACGTTGGGTTTGTGGACCCACTGGACAGTACCGCCTTGGTGGTATGGCAGCTGGCCAACAGGGCGCAGGAAAAAGTCTATAGTTCGTATAGGGTACCTGTGGCAGCTTGGACAGTAACAAGGCAGGCTCGGCTGGGACTAGGCAACAGGCAGACATCAGGCGTGGTGTAGCAGGACAGGCGTAGTATGCAGGACAGGCGTAGTAGGCAGCACAGCACGACTACAGCTCAGCATGGCACTTGACCAGGATAGCACGGGATACAGGATATGGGTAAGGGAAACACTGGGAACTGGAAGACACTAGGAGACCATTTGCATAGACAAACTAGGATACGACAAACAACGCTCAGGCATGGGAGGAAGGGACTGGGACCTTCTTATAGCCCAGGGTGCTCTGGGAGCAATCAGCTCAATCTCCCACCTGCGTGTGCTTTGGCTTCTTAAGTCTGGACTGAGCTTGCGAGCGCACCCTGGTGGTCACTGTGGAACAGGACGGCCGTATGTGCAGACATCTCTGGAGAGAAGGGCATCGACTGGATGGAAGGAGATCGTGGTCAGCGACCATGGACGTTACATATGAATACCTGGTTATGCCCTTCGTCCTGTGTAATGAACCCGTGGTCCTCTAAGAGTTTGTGAATGATATATTCCGAGATCTCCTCTATGTCTATGTGGTCATCTATCATGATGACATTTTGATCTTCTCCCCAGATCCGACGACACATCGGAGGCATATCTGTCAAGTCCTGATGCGATTAAGGGAGAATTGTCTGTATGCCAAGCTGGAGAAGTGACTTTTGAAAAAAATTCTCTGCCATTCCTAGGCTACATCATCTCAGATCAGGGTCTTAAGATGGATCCTGAGAAAGTTAAGTCCGTCCTGGTATGGCGACGTCCTCAGGGCCTGCAGTCCATACAGTTTTTTGGGATTCATTAAATTCTACCTGCAGTTTATTCCATACTTCTCTTCACTGACTGCCCCCAACTCTACACTTACCAAGAAAGGTATGAACGCTAAGGTGTGGACTCCAGGGGCAGAATCAGCATTTAAGAGCCACAAGAGTGCTTTCACTTCAGACTCAATCCTCCAACATCCTGACGTGTCTTGACAGCTCTTGTTGGAGGTGGACGCTTCTTCGATTGGTGCAGGTGTTCTTCTGTTACAGAGAAGCTTCAAAGGAAAGGCAGTAGTACACCGCATTCCAAATTATTATGCAAATGTTATTTTTCGCTGATTTTCCTAAATAGTCTATGCAAATGACAGTCAGTATAATCTTCAAGCCATCAACCGTTGGAGTATAATGCAAATTTTATTGAACAAATCTCCTAATGATAACAGATTTTTTTTAGAAGTAAAAAACTCTAAATGCACTGTTTCAAATTATTATGCACAACAGAGATCAAAACATTTTAAAGGTTGTAAAGAGAACTAAAATTGTAATTTGTTGAATTTGCAGCATCAGTAGGTCATATTTACAGAAATCAAAAGCTCTTTCAATCAAAAAAAACTTAACAGGCCAAGTTACATGTTAACATAGGACCCCTTCTTTGATATCACCTTCACAATTCTTGCATGCATTGAATTTGTGAGTATTTGGACAGTTTCTGCTTGAATATATTTGCAGGATGTCAGAATAACCTCCCGAAGCTTCTGTTTTGATGTGAACTGCCTTCCACCCTCATAGGTATTTTGCTTGAGGATGCTCCAAAGGTTCTCAATAGGGTTGAGGTCAGGGGAACATGGGGGCTACACCATGAGTTTCTCTCCTTTTATGCCCATACCAGCCAATGACACAGAGGTATTCTTTGCAGCATGAGATGGTGGAATTGTCATGCATTAAGATAATTTTGCTATGGAAGGTACGGTTCTTCTTTTTGTACCACGGAAGAAAGTAGTCAGTCATAAACTCTACGTACTTTGCAGAGGTCAGTTTCACACCGTCAGGGACCCTAAAGGGGCCTACCAGCTCTCTCCCCATGATTCCGGCCCAAAACATGACTCCGCCACCTCCTTGCTGACGTCGCAGCCTTGTTGGGACATGGTGGCCATTCACCAACCATCCACTACTCCATCCATCTGGACCATCCAGGGTTGCACGACACTCATCACTAAACAACACAGTTTGAAAATTAGTCTTCATGTATTTCTGAGCCCACTGCAACCGTTTCTGCTTGTGAGCATTGTTTAGGGGTGGCCGAATAATAGCTTTATGCACACTTGCAAACCTCTGGAGGATCCTACACCTTGAGATTCGCGGGACTCCAGAGGCACCAGCGGCTTCAAATACCTGTTTGCTGCTTTGCAAATGGCATTTTAGCAGCTGCTCTCCTAATCCTATTAATTTGTCTGGCAGAAACCTTCCTCATTATGCCTTTATCTGAACGAACCCGTCTGTGCTCTGAATCAGCCACAAATCTTTTCACAGTACGATGATCACGCTTACGTTTTCTTGAAATATCCAATGTTTTCATACCTTGTCCAAGGTATTGCACTATTTCACGCTTTTCGGCAGCAGAGAGAGCCTTTTTCTTTCCCATATTGCTTGAAACCTGTGGCCTGCTTAATAATGTGGAACGTCCTTCTTAAGTAGTTTTCCTTTGATTGGGCACACCTGGCAAACTAATTATCACAGGTGTCTGAGATTGATTACAATGATCCAAAGAGCCCTAAGACACAATACCATCCATGAGTTTCATTGAAAAACGAATAATTAAATGTTTATGACACTTAAATCCAATGTGCATAATAATTTGGAACACAGTGTATAGTCTTTATTAAATCTGAACACTTTCCTTCCTATTCTCCCTACCTCTGCTCTGCCGGAAGTTCTGCTTTTCATCTGTGTCTTTTTTTCTCTCGACACAGGCTCGTGCACTTGAGTTAGTATACACACAGTCCTGTGTCGATACCTCACTGACCTGCTTAGTGACACAGGGCTGTTCTTTACTAATTATTCTGCTCCCTTTGTGTCTATTGGCCCACCCCACTAGTTCTCCCTTCCCCTTTAGTTTATTCCGCCCACCTACTTTATTTGAGCTGCGGTCACAAAATCCTGTGACCACACCTCAGATATCTAATGTAATCCCCATCATCCCTAAATATATGTACTCCATCATAACTAAAATGGTGCCGCTATTGAAGCAGAAACAAAGACTTCTGATGTATACCTGGGTTTGAGGCATCCAATTGGTCCACAGCCTCCTCAATGTCCGCTCCGTGCATTCTTTGCTTGTACTTCAATAGCAGCACCATTTTCTTTGTGTGCATGCTATTCAGTGGCGTAAATGCCGCTGTAGTAGCTATAGCAGTTTCTACGGGGCCCACACCCCCCCATGCCTGGAGGCGCCGCTAGCACCCGCTATGGCCACATTATATAGTGTCTGCGTCTGAAGGACGCAGATGCTATTGGACACTATGACAGAGCAGGGAGGTACCACCCTACTCTGCTATAGGCTACTGTAACAGTGGCGTAGCTCTAGGGGACGCAGTGATCACAATTCCGACTGGGCCCCTAAGCCTAAGGCAATATACATAGGGCCACCGTAGCCACACAGCGCTGACCGCGCTGGTCCCGCTTCCTGTATGCTGGAGCAAAGAGCTGACGGCTCCTTGCTCCAGCATTCGCTCTGCCGTGAGCAACTCGGTGCAGGCAGGCGCGATGTAGTGACGTCATTACATCACGCCTGCCTGTGCCGAGTCACTCACAGCACAGACTGTAGGAGAAGGATCCGCCACCCATCGTGGGAACGGGGATAGGTAAGTAATTATGTTATTATTTTTCTATTAGGCACTATGGGGCATTATACTAGTTAGGGAAGGGGGGTTGATATGGTAACTGCTATAGGAGCATTTTACTATATGAGGGGTATTATATTGTATGGGTGGCATTATACTGTTGCGGCATTATACTGTGGGGATAGCTATGGGGGGCATTATTCTCTATTGGGGGCATTATACTGTTGGTACAGCTATTGATGGAATTATACTGTGGGGGCAGCTATGAGGGGCATTATATTGTGGGAGCATGTATGGGGGGCATTATATTGTGGGGCCTGATATGGGGGGCATTATACTGTGGAGACAGCTATGAGGGGACATTATACTGTGTGGGGATTTATACTGTGGGGGCATCTATGGGGGAATTATACTGTGTGGGGCAGCTATGGGGGGCATTACACTGTGTGAGGCATTATACTGTGGGGGCTTCTGTGGGGGCAATATACTGTGGGGGCAGCTATGGGAGGCATTATACTGTTTTGGGGCAGTTATGGGAGGCATTATACTGTGTTTGGGCAGCTTTGGAGAGCATTATACTGTGTGGGGCTGCTTTGGGGGCATTATACTGTGTGGGGGAGCTTTATATTGTAGGGGCAGGTATGGGAGTAATATGCTGCATGGAGGAATTTGATTGGGCATTGTACTGCATGAGGGCATCTGTGTGGGCATTATACGGTATGGGGGCATCTGTGTGGGCATTATACTGTATGGGGCATCTGTATGGGAATTATACTGTATGGGGCATCTGTGTGGGTAAGATACTGTATGGGGCATCTGTGTGAGTATTATACTGTATGTGGCATCTGTGTGGGCATTATACTGTATACTGGCAGCTATGGGGCATTATACTCTGTGGGGGGCACTATGGGAGCATGATACTGTCTGTACTTAACCGGGTGTGTATGGGCTTGTTTTACTAACTGGGCGTTGTGAATAGAAGTGTATGATGCTGACAAATCAGCATCATAAACTTCTCATCGTTCCCACCCAGCTTCTTTCGCTAAAGACACACAGTGTGACGTCACCCACAGGTCCTTCAACCTTGTCGTCGGACAAAGAAGATACATCGGCTGAAAGGCGTCCAAAAGGTTAATAAGCTCGTCTCTAGGGAGTTTGCTCATGGTGCACATGGTGATGCTGCAGCAAATTCAACTGTACGCCTGGAGCTGTGGTGTCTTCTCTCTTCCGACGCCAAGGTTGACGGACCTGTGGGTGACGTCATCACTCCCAGCCAGCTTCTTTCACTGCAGACACAGCGTGACGTCACCCACAGGTCCTTCAACCTTGGCGTCGGAAGAGAGAAGACGCCACAGCTCCAGGCGTACAGTTGAATTTGCATATTAACCTTTTGGACGCCTTTCAGCCGATGTATCTTCTTTGTCCGACGACAAGGTTGAAGGACCTGTGGGTGACGTCACGCTGTGTTTCTTTGGTGAAAGAAGCTGGATGGGAACGATGAGAAATGTATGATGCTGATTTGTCACTTCTATTCACAACGCCCAGTTAGTAAAACAAGTAAACACGCCCAGTTGTTAAAAACACAATACACGCCCAGTTGGAAATACGAAAAAAAAAACACGCCCAGTTGTCCATTTCAAAGCTCATTTGCATAAAGATAAAATTGCTCATAACTTGGCCAAAAATGATCGGTTTTCAAAAAAACTAAAACGTTACTGTTATCTACATTGCAGCGCCGATCACATGCAATAGGAGATAGGGATTTGATAATCTGGTGACAGAGCCTCTTTAAGGACACAGTTATTTTGGGCCCACAGGACACAGCGGGTTTTTTTTTTTCACCACTGCGTTCTGAGGGCTATAACTTTAAAAATTTTCTATCGACATAGCCATATGGGTCTTGTTTTTGCTGGACGATTTATATTCTTTAATGGCACCATTGTGGGATAAATAGAATGTATTCAAAAGCTTTAATTCATTTCTTTTCGAGGGGGGAATTAAAAAACGTTGGCAATTATTCCATAGTTTTTTTGGGTTTAGTTTTTACGACATTCACCGTGCGGTATAAATGACATGTTAGCTTTATTAGGACGATACCAAATTTATATTTAAGCTTTTTTCATGTTTTACTATTTTTGCACAAGAAGAACACTTTGTGCTATGTAAACCTTTGCAGGGCAAAAATACAACACATCCTGCAAAAAATAAGCCCTCACATAGCTCCGTTTCACAATGTGGTAACACAAAAACAAATGATTTAAAGGCTATGTACACCTTTGCTGGGCATTTGTTTTTAAATAAACAGGTTAGTCAGTGTGATTGGTGTAACTTTCTAAATAGTTTTTATTAAAAACTCATTTAACTTTTTTAGATACAGGGGCTCTGTATCCTCTATACAGAGCAGCTGTATCATTCGCTATTACCTGAATCCATCTGTCCTGCAAACCTGATGGATTCAGTGTCAGCAGTGTCAGAGACACGCAGGATCCTTTTGTAATCTATTACATCTAAGTTCATAACTTAGATGTGATAGATTACAAGTGGATCCGACCCGTTGTCACTGAACCCGTCAGTCCCGTGGACCTGACGGAATCAGGATTTAGCGCTAGATGCAGCTGCTCTGTATAGAAAAAAAGAGCAGCTGAATCTAAAAAAGTAAAACAAGTTTTTAATAAAAACTATTTATAAAGTTACACCAAACACACTGACTGACCTGTTTATTACAAAAAAAGGCCCTGCAAAGGTGTACATAGCCTTTAAATCATTTATTTTTGAGTCGCCACATCGCCACATTCTGAAACGGAGCTGTGTGAGGGCTTATTTTTTGCAGGACAAGTTGTATTTTACAATGTCATCATTTTGTGGTACATACAAATTATTGATTAACTTTTTTTCACTGTTTTGGGGGGTGGAATTTAAGAAAAACAGCAATTCTGCCACTGTCTTTTATGTTTCAAATTTACACCGTTCAACAAGTGCCGTAAAAAACATGTTATCTTTATTATATGGGACAGTATGATTACGGTGATACCGAATATGTATAGTTTTTTTTAGCACATGTCGTGGAAAAAAAAATTGCTTTTATGTTGTTGTTGTATTCCGAGAGGCATAGGCATTTTTTTTGTGGGGGAGAAGTTCCGCTGTATTTTTTTGTTTTTTTTGTTTACATTGTTCACTAAACTGGTCGTTGCCATTGCGGCGATATGTGTTTTTTTTGTTTTTTGTTACTGTGAACGCTTTACTGAATTTGAACGCCTAATAAAATGCCTGTCAGTTGAATGTTGACAGGCGACATAATACACTGATTTACGGGCGTTCTTTTACGGGATCACGCGGCCGTTTTCGGAACAATGATGTTCTATGGGTGTATTCACACTGCCGTTTTTTTAATGGCCCGTGAATAATGTCCGTCAAAGATTAGGACTTGCCCCCATAGAAGTCAATGGATCGGTTTTTAACGGCTGTCAATACACGTAACAACCGTTAAAAACGGATCTGTGACATGGAGATTGGCAAGGGAACTACTAGTTCTCTTGCTGGCTATTGGCGGCTCGATAACACTCACTGTTGCAGCGCCAACCTCTTCAGGTGTGGTCTCTCATCTACACGAGTTCTGCGAAGGCGAGACCACGTGTGAAACCGAGCTGCATCGGTGAGTGTCATCGCATCGCCGCAGATCCCGTGAAGATGAGAGACCTTAGCTGATGAAGACAGCGCTGCATCAGTGAGTATGTAGGGCATTCATTTCATATCGAGCTGTGTTGCATCATATACATCGGGGCTGTGTGGCATATACAGTGAAGGAAATAAGTATTTGATCCCTTGCTGTTTTTGTAAGTTTGCCCACTGTCAAAGACATAAACAGTCTAGAATTTTTAGGCTAGGTTAATTTTACCAGTGAGAGATAGATTATATAAAAAAAACAACAGAATATCACTGTAAAGGATCTGCCAGGCACTACGTCTGTGGATACTCCCAGGATTAATCAATCGACACCTGAGGCCAGACCTCTTAGACTGACACCGGCTCCCACCAATCAGGGTGGTAGGCTCAGGAGTGGGAGAGCCTATCGCGGCCTGGTCAGTCGGAGTTAGCTCCACCCCCTGTCCAGCCCCCTGTCCATTTATACCTGCCCTTTTCTCTTCCTCATTGCTTGTGATTCTTCTTGGTTTCCTGGCCCCACTGCTGCCTTGCTCCAGCCTGCTTCTGCCGTGCTTCAGCCTTGCTTCAGTTCCCGCTTATCCTGCTTCGCTCTGCCCCCGGCTTGCTTCCTGCTCCGTGCTCTGCGTTTGTATACTTCATTACATCCTGATCCTGACTGCTCGTTCACCACTCCATTCCCTCACGGTGTTCCGTGGGCTACTGCCCCTTCCCTTGCTTGTTCCCTGTTTGTATCCCCTTGCACTTAGTCAGCGTAGGGACCGCCACCAAGTTGTACCCCGTCGCCTAGGGCGGGTCATTGCAAGTAGGCAGGGACAGAGCGGTGGGTAGATTAGGGCTCACTTGTTCCCTTCACCTCCTTCCGCCATTACAATCACATAGTCAAAATTATATATATTTATTTGCATTGTGCATAGAGAAATAAGTATTTGATCCCTTTGCCAAACAAGACTTAATACTTGGTGGCAAAACGCTTGTTGGCAAGCACAGCAGTCAGACGTTTTTTGTAGTTGATGATGAGGTTTGCACACATGTTAGATGGAATTTTGGCCCACTCCTCTTTGCAGATCATCTGTAAATCATTAAGATTTCGAGGCTGTCGCTTGGCAACTTGGATCCTCAGCTCCCTCCATAAGTTTTCAATGGGATTAAGGTCTGGAGACTGGCTAGGCCACTCCATGACCTTAATGTGCTTCTTTTTGAGCCACTCCTTTGTTGCCTTGGCTGTATGTTTCGGGTCATTGTCGTGCTGGAAGACCCAGCCACGAGCCTTTTTAATCTCCTGGTGGAGGGAAGGAGGTTGTCACTCAGGATTTGACGGTACATGGCTCCATCTATTCTCCCATTTATGCGGTGAAATAGTCCTGTGCCCTTAGCAGAGAAACACCCCCAAAACATAATGTTTCCACCTCCAAACACAGCGAGTTGAGTTAATGCCAAAGAGCTCAATTTTAGTCTCATCTGACCACAGCACCTTCTCCCAATCACTCTCAGAATCATCCAGATGTTCATTTGCAAACTTCAGACGGGCCTGTACATGTGCCTTCTTGAGCAGGGGGGCCTTGCGGGCACTGCAGGATTTTAATCCATTACGGCGTAATGTGTTACCAATGGTTTTCTTGGTGACTTTGGTCCCAGCTGCCTTGAGATCATTAACAAGTTCCCCCCGTGTAGTTTTCGGCTGAGCTATCACCTTCCTCAGGATCAAGGATACCCCACGAGGTGAGATTTTGCATGGAGCCCCAGATCGATGTCGATTGACAGTCATTTTGTATGTCTTCCATTTTGTTACTATTGTACCAACAGTTGTCTCCTTCTCACCCAGCGTCTTACTTATGGTTTTGTAGCCCATTCCAGCCTTGTGCAGGTCTATGATCTTGTCCCTGACATCCTTAGAAAGCTCTTTGGTCTTGCCCATGTTGTAGAGGTTAGAGTCAGACTGATTAATTGAGTCTGTGGACAGGGGTCTTTTATACAGATGACTATTTAAGACAGCTGTCTTTAATGCAGGCACCAAGTTGATTTGGTCTGGAGGAGGCTGAACTCTTAATTGTTGGTAGGGGATCAAATACTTATTTCTCTGTGCACAATGCAAATAAATATATATAATTTTGACTATGTGATTTTCTGTTTTTTTTAATTTATATAATCTATCTCTCACTGGTAAAATTAACCTAGCCTAAAAATTCTAGACTGTTCATGACTTTGACAGTGGGCAAACTTACAAAATCAGCAAGGGATCAAATACTTATTTCCTTCACTGTATAGGGAGGTGTGTGGCATATACAGGGGGCTGTGTGGCATATACAGGGAGGCTGTGTGGCATATACAGGCAGGTGTGTGGTTTCATATACAGGGGGCTGTGTGGCATATACAGGGAGGTGTGTGGCATCATATACAGGGGGCTGTGTGGCATATACAGGGAGGTGTCTGGCATCATATACAGGAGGTGTGTGGCATCATATCCAGGAAGATGTGTGGCGTCATATACAGGGAGGTGTGTGGTATCATATACAGGGATGTGTGTGGCATATACAAGAGGTGTGTGTCATCATATACAGGAGGTGTGTGTCATCATATACAGGGAGGTGTGTGGTATCATGTACAGGAGGTGTGTGGCATCATATGCAGGGAGGGGTGTGGCATCATATACAGGAGGTGTGTGGCATCATATACAGGAAGGTGTGTGGCATCATATAGAGGAGGTGTGTGGCATCATATACAGGGAGGTGTGTGGTATCATATACAGGAGGTGTGTGGCATCATATGCAGGGAGGTGTGCGGCATATACAGGGAGGTGTGTGGCATCATATACAGGGAGGTGTGTGGCATCATATACAGGGAGGTGTGTGGCATCATCTACAGGGAGGTGTGTGGCATCATATACAGGGAGGTGTGTGGAATAATATACAGGAGGTGTGTGGCATCATATACAGGGAGGTGTGTGGCATCATATACAGGGTGGCTGTGTGGCATCATATACAGGGGAGGCTGTGTGGCATCATATACAGGGAGGTGTGTGGAGTTATATACAGGGAGGTGTGTGGCATCATATACAGGAAGGTGTGTGCCAATATATACAGGGAGGCTGTAAATAGTGTAAATAGTGTCTAAGTGAACATGTGACCTTCCTTTGGTTGTTTTCAGGGGCTGGGACAAAAAAAAAGCCTGACCAATGAAGTTCATCAGTTTTTTTAACGGCCATGAAAAACTGATGCAAAACGGATGTCAAACGGCCATTACAAACGGACAGATGGACTGGAAATGGATGAAAATTTGGAGACACACTGATGCAAAATGGCCATGAAAAACTGACAGTTGATCAGTTTTTAATGGACATTTTTTCTCACTGTCGTGTAAATATAGCTTAAGGCCTCATGCACACGAACGTAGTTCTTTCCTCCCGTAAATACTGGCGTAAATACGGGTCCTTGGTCACACATATTCGACCCGACCTCCCTGGATGACGCTGTAGTCCATGTGACCGCTGCAGCCAGTGATTGCCTGTGATTGGCTGCAGCGTTCACATGGGCTGAAACATCATCTCGGGAGGCCGGACTGGAGGAAGAAGCAGGGAGTTCTGGGTAAGTATGAACTTCTATTTTTTTTACAAGTTGATCTATATTGTGATCGTTAGTCACTGTCCAGGGTGCTGAAAGAGTTACTGCAGATCGTTTAACTCTTTCAGCACCTTGGACAGTGACTATCCCCTGACGTCGCCTATCAACGCCTAGTAATTACGGGAGCCCCATAGACTTCTATGGGCCTAACCGTGCCGTTATTACGGCCTGAAATAGGACATGTTCTATATTTTTCAACGGCACGGGCACCTTCCCGTAAGCATACGGGGAGGTACCCGTCGCCAATAGAAGTCTATGGGCCCATAATTACGGCCAATGATTACGGGCGTTTTAAGTTCGTGTGCATGGGGCCTAACTAAATGTATGTATTAAGTGTTTTTAACCGCTTCCCGACCGCCCACAGTAAATTCACGTCGGCACTTGCTGGGCTCTGTGCAGCGCCAACGTGAATTCACAGTGGGTGTTAAAAGCGCGATCCAGGTGTCTCAGAGTAGCGCTGACACCCGGATCGCGCTGTTATCCCCTGCCTCTGGTCCCGGAGACATGATTGGGACCTAATTGGTTCAGGTCCCGGTCATGTGATCGCAGGGAAAGTTTGTTGTAGCAACAAACTGGAAAGTTTGTTACTATAACAAACTGGAAATTTTGTTGCTACAACAAACTTTCCCGGGGACCGATTGCGGGTGCTGCAGTCGGTTACAAGGTAAAACCGGAGGCCATACAACGGCCCCCGGGTCTGCCATGTACGGCAGCATATGAGAACCAGCCGGATGCTGGTTCTCATAAGCTTCCTGTCAGTGTGACACTCAGCGTCACACTGACAGTTTATAATACGTTACACTACCTAGGTAGTGTAATGTATTATAGCAGCCATCAGTGCTGCAGGTCTTCAAGTAAAACAAGTAAAAAAAAAAAGTTATAAAAATGTTTTATAAAAGTGTAAAAACAAGTTATAAAAGTTACAAAAACAAAAAATGCTTTTTTTCCTATAATAAGTCTTTTATTATAGGAAAAAAATTAAAATGTTAAAAAAAGTACACATATTTGGTATCACCGCGTTCATAACGACCCAAACTATAAAACTATAATATTATTTTTCCCACACGGTGAACACCGCAAAAAAAATAATTAAAAAACAATGTCAGAATAACTATTTTTTGGTCATCAACCCTCCCAAAATATAGAATAAAAAATGATCAAAAAGAAGCATGTACCCCAAAATAGTACCAATAAAAACTACAACCCGTCCCACAAATAACAAGCCCTTACACAGCTTTTTTGACTGAAAAATAAAAAAGTTATGGCTCTCAGAATATGGTGACACAAAAAAGAAATAATTTTATCGAAAAGTGATTCTATTGCGCAAACGCCACAAAACATAAAAAAACGATATACATCTGGTATCGCCATAATCATATCGAGTCGCAGAATAAAGTAAAATTTAATTTATAGCGCACGGTGAACACTGTAAAAAAAAAAGACAAAAAGCATTGTCAGATTTTATGTTTTTTTGTCACTTTGCTTGCCAAAAAAAATCTAATAAAAAGTGATAAAAAAAAAACATGTACCCTAAAATGGAACCAATGAAAACTACAGATTGTCCCGCAACAAATAAGCCCTCGCACGGCTCCGGTGAAGAAAAAATAAAAAAAGTTCTGGCTCTCAGAATATAGCGACAGAAATTGTGCAGTGTCCAAAAGCGGATAAGATCTGGCACCATTTATCAGTGCGACATCGGCCACATATCTGCGGATTATTTATTTACCAAATTATTATACCCTCTTATTATGTCCTGATGTACTCCGCATAGGTTACATATGCCACCACATTATAAACCGAAATACCAGCAAAACCCCAAACAGAACAGTTACCAAGCAAAATTTGCGCTCCAAAAACCAAATGGCGTTCCCTCGCTTCTGAACCCTACAGCATGCCCAAACACCAGCTTACGTCCACATATATGATATTTTATATCCGGGAGAACCCGCTCAACATTGTATGAGGTATTTGTCTTCAGTGACACAAACTGGGCACAACATATTGTGCATTAAAATGGCATATCAGTGAAAAATTGTAATTTTCACTTTGCACCATCCGCTGCGCATTAACGCCTTTGCGCACCACGATTTAATAGCATGTCGTGGTGCGGGGGGTTATATATGGAGCGGGCTCATGCGCTGCGCCCACTCCATATTCTGCAGGTGTCAGCTGTGTATTACAGCTGACACCCGGGACTAATGGACAGGATCGTGCTGTTAAAAATGATATTATACTAGTGTATTGCACCAGCGACCTAATGATCACTCGTTCCAGTACCCTAAAGGGACTTTTAGGAGGTTTCCACTGTTTTGGTACCTCAGGGGCTTTGCAAATGCGACATGACCCCCGAAAACCATTCCAGCTAAATTTGAGCTAAAAAAGCCAAATATTGTTCCTTCCCTTCTGAGTCCTGCCGTGGGTCCAAACAGCAGTTTATTACCACATATGGCGTATTGCTGTAATCAGGACAAATTACTTTACAAATTTTGGGGTGATTTTTATCCTTTATTTATTGTAAAAATTAAACATTTCTATTTTTTTTTCAGAAAAAAGTAGATTTTCATTTTCACTGCCTAATTCCACTAAATTCAGCAAACAAACTGTGGGGTCAAAATGCTAACTATACCCCTAGAAAAATTCCTTGAGGGGTGTAGTCTTCAAAATGGGGTCACTTTTGGGGGGTTTCCACTGTCTTGCTCCCTCCAGGGCATTGCAAATGCGACATGGCGCTGAAAACCAATCCAGCAAAATCTGCGCTTCATAATCCAAATGGCGCTCCTTCCCTTCTGAGCTCTGCCGTGGGTCCAAACAGCAGTTAAGTACCACATATGGGGTATTGCCGAAATCAGGAGAAGTAGATTTACAAGTATTGGGGTGCTTTTAATTCTTTATTCCTTGCAAATATTATTTTTTTTATATTTTTTCAGAAAAAAAGTAGATTTTCACTTTCACAGACAAACTCCAATAAATATAGCAAAAGACCTGTGGCGTCAAGATGCTAACTGTACCCCTAGATAAATTCCTTGAGGTGTGTAGTTTCCAAAACTGTGTCACTTTTGGGGGATTTCCACTGTTTCGGCACTTCAAGACCTCTTCAAACATGGTGCCTAAAATATATTCTAAAAAAAAGGGGGCCCCAAAATCCACTAGGTGCTCCTTTGCTTCTGAGGCCGATGTTTCAGTCCATTATCACACTAGAGCCACATGTGGGATATTTCTAAAAACTGCAGGATCTGGGCAATAAATATTGAGTTACATTTCTCTGGTAAAACCTTCTGTGTTACAGAAAATGTTTTATTACAAATGAATTTCAGCAAAAAAAATAAAAATTGTCAATTTCCCCTTTACTTTGCTTTAATTCCTGTGAAGCGCCTAAAGGGTTAAGAAACTTTCTGAATGCTGTTTTAAATACTTTGAGGGTGCAGTTTTTAATATGGGTTGATTTATGGGGTCTATCTAGTACATAAGGCCCTCAAAGCCGCTTCAGAACTGAACTGGTCCCTGTAATAATCGCCTTTTGAAATTTTCTTGAAAATGTGAGAAATTGCTGCTAAAGTTCTAAGCCTTGTAACCTCCTAGAAAAATAAAATAATGTTCAAAAAAACAATGCAAATATAAAGTAGACATATGGAATATGTGAAATAGTAACTATTTTGTGTGGTATTACTATCTGTTTTACAAGCAAATACATTTAAAATTAGAAAAATCATAATTTTTGCAAATTTTCTCAAAATTTTGGTGCTTTTCACAAATAAGGAATGAATTTATTGACCAAATTTTTCCACTAACATTAAGTACAATATGTCACGAGAAAACAATCTCAGGATCGCTTGGATAGGCAAAACCATTCCAGAGTTATTACCACATAAATTGACACATGTCAGATTTGAAAAAAATGGGGCTGGTCGTGAAGGCCAAAATGAGCTCGGTCCTGAAAGGGTTCAGCGACTTTGCAAAACACTTTTATTATTCTTTTTTTTTCTACTATTTAAGATATAGAATCTATGTATCCTATATGCAAAGAAGCTGCATCATTCTATCTCAACCCATTCTTTCAGTTCAGCTGAACTGACAGCTCGGCTGAAAGCAGGTCCAGTGTGTCAGAGACACGCAGGACACGCTTTCAGCCAAGCCATCGGTTCAGCTTAACTGGCGGACTCGGTTGAGATGGAACGATACAGTTTCTATGTATAAAGGACATGCTTGTAATGTCACATTTTATAAATTTTATGTACATTAAAATCATGAAGTATTCTATTGTATTGGGAAATATCACAGTCGAATATGAATATATTATTGTGAAATTACCATACAATATAATTGTACGTGTCCACAGCCTCGTTGTAGTGTTCCTGTTGTCTTATAATACGGGAAGACTGTGGGGCCTGCCATTTATAGATTTCTGAAGCTTCTACTGCTATAGTGCTATCAATGGCAGCTGCAGACAGAAATCTAAAAAATGTATTTCATGTAAATTGACACAGGTGGACTAAAGCGAACCTGTCAGCAGTTTTGACCCCTCTCCTCTGCTCCGCAGTCTAGGGTTGGGCGATTGTGACCTAAATCAAAATCATCATTAATTGAACATGTAACCTTGATTATAATTAATGAACGATTATTTAAGCCACACAACGTTTTGCATGCCACACCCCCTATTTGCATGCTATGCCATTGAATCAATATTTATTCCCAATATTTATTCCCTGAGCCTGCTGTATACTACTGTATATAATATACCCCCTGACACTGCTCCCACACAGTATATTGCCCTCATAGTGCTACCCACACAGTATAATGCCCCATAGCTGCCCCCACACATAATAATGCCCCTAAAGTTTCCCTCCACACAGTACAATGCCCCCCATAATTTCCCTACACACAGTATAATGCTCCATAACTGCCCTCCATGCAGTATAATGCCTCCCATAGCTGCCCTCCACACAGTATAATTCCCTATAACTGCCCCCGCATAGTATAATGTCCCCATAGCTGCCTCTACATAGTATAATGCCCCATAACTGACTTCCACGCAGTATAATGCCCCTTTAGCTGCCCCCACGCTGTATAGTGCTCCCATAGCTGCCCCCAATAGTGCCTGATAAAAATAATAATATACATACTCACGTAACCCTTTCCAAGGGCGGGTGGAGATCCCTCTGCTCCTCCTGTCTGTGCAGCACGGCGCAGACAGGCGGGATGATGTCACTGCCTCATGTCCAGCGATACATAGTGAATGGTAGAGCCTAGACCTTATGATCCCCTGCTCTACCATTGAATTCCACTGTATCTGCATCCTGAAGATGCAGATACAGTTTAAACTGGGAAAAAATAATTGATAAAACCAAAATTTGCAAGATGGCATTGATTAATTGCGCTGAATTTCAATTTCGATTATTTTTCGATTAATTGCCCAGCCCTACCACAGTCCCTCCCCTCTGCTAGGGCTGTCACTCAGGGCAGAGGGGAGGGGCTGTGGAGTGTTCAGTGAGACGAGCCTGGAAGATTGAACATGAACGGATTGCCACCGGGGCAGTTTCAATTGCGATTCCGGGCGCATTAAAACTTTGATTTCTTTGTCATGCAACTTGCTCCTGACAGCTTCCCTTTAAGGCTGGGTTCACACGTGGCGGAATTTCACTAGAATTCCGCTGCGGACATTCCGCAGCGTTAATCCGCAGCGGAGCCGTTTCTCCATTGACTTCCACTTCTATTTAGAAGTGTTCGTTTAGACGATGCATAAAATTCCGCTGCGGAGCATAGGCTGCGGAGCGGAATTTGGTGTCCGCAGCATGCTCTGTCTGTTGCGGACCAGTGGCGGACTGGTTGCGGACTCATGGCGGAATTTCTCCATTGACTTCAATGGAGATTCTAAATTCCGCAATGAAGTCCGCAGCTGTCATGCACATGTTATGTGTGGTGCGGATGCGTCTTGCTTTTTTGACATGACATTTCTTCATTTTGGCTGGACCTATGTATTTCTAGGTCTACAGCCAGACTGAAGAAGTCAATGGGGCTCCCGTAATTATGGGAGCGTTGCTAGGAGATGTCAGTAAATAGTCACTGTCCAGGGTGCTGAAAGAGTTAAGCGATCGGCAGTAACTGTTTCTGCCCCCTGGACAGTGACTACCGATCCCAATATACAGCAACCTGTAAAAAAATAGAAGTTCATACTTACCGAGAACTCCCTGCTTCTGTCTCCAGTCCGGCTTCCCAGGATGACGTTTCAGTCTAAGTGACGGCTGCAGCCAATCACATTCTGCAGCGGTCACATGGACTGCCGCGTCATCCAGGGAGGTCGGGCTGGATGCCGAAAGAGGGACGCGTCATCAAGACAACGGCCGGTAAGTATGAAATTTGTTTACTTTCACTAGGGAAAGTGCTGTCCCTTCTCTCTATCCTGCACTGATAGAGAGAAGGGAAGCACTTTTCCCGCAGTCCGCAGCAGCTAGTCCGCATCAATTTACTGCACATTTTGGGCAGATCCGCCGCAGAATCTGCAACGCAGATTCTGTGGGGCATTGATGCGGACAGTTGCGGAGGAAAACCGCCACGTGGGGGCATGCCCTTAGACTTTCCTTTCATTAGTAATTCTGTGAAAATGTGTGATATATCTTGACACATGCCTTTACTGTGCCATGGCTATGCTTCTCCAGTTGTGATGTGATGAATAGAAACAGTGCACTTTTGACACAGTGGGACCTCATCAGAAAAGAGAAGCTGTTAAAGGGTATGTTCACATGCTGCAGATTTGTTGCAGAAAATTCTGTGACTGAAAAATTAATTTAATGCTTCCAAATGGGATTGTTTCTGCAGCAGTTGCATAGATTTCTGCAAGTGATCTGCTGAGTGTGAACATAAACTAAAATAACTTTTACATGGCCCGGGGGTTAGCCGTGTAAATGAGCGCCGCTCAACGAGACAGCTCATTGATCGGCGTTCGTTTGCTCCTTTCCCAAGGAACTATATAGGGACGAGCGCTCATTACTACGATCGCTCATCCTCATACATTTCTGTCATGTTGGCAGAACATTTACCTGTTTACACTGGGAGATATGCTGCTGATTACTATAATATTTTCGGCATTTAAAACGATACAATCAGCCGATGAGCAAGCGTTTGCTGAGTTTATCCTACAGAGCTGAAAAGTAAAAAGAAAGTACTTATAACTCTTTTACACTGGACAATTATCGGGCAAACGAACGTTTACACAGGGCACTTATCGGGAATAAGCCTTCTGTGAACGCTCATTTGCCCGATAATTGGCCGCTGTAAAACGGCCCTTAGTCCTTTCTTTTTACTTTTCAGCTCCGTATAATAAGCTCCTGTGGTTGGTACAAAAAAACAACCAAAAATACAGAACAATAAATGAATCAAAAATAGCACCAAACTGCTGTGTGAAGCTGGCCTATCAAACTTATTTTATTAGCACTAGCAGAACATCTTTTTGGTTGGCAAATTCTGTCTATGTGGCAACCTTGTTTAGAATCGCAATCTTATTTTTTTCCATGACATACTGGGAATTAGGTTGTTAAAACTAGGATTCCTGTAGCAATTACATTGATCTATGGGATTTAACCATACTTTTTGTGTCCTGTTGTTAGTCACTTAAAGGTGAAGAGGTGGTTACTTAGGACTCTTAACTTAGATATTTAGGAGTGGGAGACTAAAGAGTTAAGTATTGCTGGGATATAAAATGGGTGGGCAGTTGGAAATCCCAGCTACATTGGCAGCAGACAGGCCTTTGTCCTGGAGCTGGCGCCTGACGCCTGCCTGATGGGCAAAATACCTCTCCTCACCCGGGGACAAAAGAGCAGAGAAAACCAGCATGCTGCTGCTCCCAATTAGGAGGCTTCCCTCCCTGCCCCTTCTGCCTTTCCATATAGCAGCTCCCATAGCACTAGTCTTGTTTAATCAGACAGCCATTGTCACAGTCTTTTATCTCCAGCTGAACAGTGTAGACCACCTGATCTCACACTTTGCAGAAAAACTGTGCATTGTCCTAACCAATCAATGTGTGATCAATAGACAAGTGGTCTGTGTGAAAAGTGGAAACAGATTCAAGCTAATTGAAACAAAATTACACTGTTACTTTCATTCTTCTAGCTGAATAATAATTTGTGGGTATTTTGCAATAGTTTTGTTAGGTGTGAACTTAGGCTTTCCTGAGGATGAATAATATAGGTTTTGTTTGTTTTACAACAGAATGAAAAGTTTGTAGCCATACTTTGAGTGTGTGTATATAGCAATTAGTATTGTCAAAACATATACAATATATTAATTAGTTAATTAGTTACATAAACAAACTGGAACTTTTCTCTTATAATAAAATGTAACATTTTTAATAAACTGAAATGTGCTAATTGATAACTTAGGGTGTGTTCACATCAACGTTTGGTTCCATTGATGGGTTCCGTCAGACTTTTCCGTCAGGGTTACCCATCAACAGAAAGGCAAACCGAAACCATAGCTTTCCGTTAGCATTACTATTTATTTCAATGGTAATGCTTGCATTGCTAATGGTTTCCGTTTGTCTCCGTTCCGCAAGGTTTCCATTTTTTGACCGAATAAGTAGCGCAGTCGACTGCGCTATTGTTTCCGGCACAAACACCGGAAACCTTACGGAACGGAGACAAACGGAAACTATTGGCAACGGAAGCATTACCATTTAAATATGGAATGGTAATGCTAAGGGAAAGCTATGGTTTCCATTTGCCTTTCCATTGATGGGTTCCCCTAAGAGAACCCATCAACGGAACCTAACGCTGATGTGAATAGGCCCTTATACACACATTTATCTGGCTGCGATTTTTTCTGAATGCATAACATGAACAGTTGTTGTTCAGTAACATATGTACATAGTGGTATTTTTCCCCTTAGGCTGGGTTCACACGTGGCGGAATTTCACTTGAATTCCACTGCGGACACTCCGCAGCGTTAATCCGCAGCGGAGCCGTGTCTCCATTGACTTCCACTTCTATTTAGAAGTGTTAATTTAGACGATGCGTAAAATTCCGCTGCGGAGCATAGGCTGCGGTGCGGAATTTGGTGTCCGCAGCATGCAAGGGATGTTGCGGAGTTGTGGCGGACTGGTTGCGGACTCATGGCGGAATTTCTCCATTGACTTCAATGGAGATTCTAAATTCCGCAATGAAGTCCGCAGCTGTCATGCACATGTTATGTGTGCTGCGGATGCGTCTTGCTTTTTTGACATGACATTTCTTCATTCTGGCTGGACCTATGTATTTCTAGGTCTACAGCCAGACTGAGGAAGTCAATGGGGCTCCCGTAATTATGGGAGCGTTGCTAGGAGACGTCAGTAAATAGTCACTGTCCAGGGTGCTGAAAGAGTTAAGTGATCGGCAGTAACTGTTTCTGCACCCTGGACAGTGACTACCGATCCCAATATACAGCAACCTGTCAAAAAATTAGAAGTTCATACTTACCGAGAACTCCCTGCTTCTGTCTCCAGTCCGGCTTCCCAGGATGACGTTTCAGTCTAAGTGACGGCTGCAGCCAATCACAGGCTGCAGCGGTCACATGGACTGCCGCGTCATCCAGGGAGGTCGGGCTGGATGCCGAAAGAGGGACGCGTCACCAAGACAACGGCCGGTAAGTATGAAATTCGTTTACTTTCACTAGGGAAAGTGCTGTCCCTTCTCTCTATCTTGCACTGATAGAGAGAAGGGAAGCACTTTTACCGCAGTCCGCAGCAGCTAGTCCGCATCAATTTACTGCACATTTTGGGCAGATCCGCCACAGAATCTGCAACGCAGATTCTGTGCGGCATTGATGCAGACAGTTGCGGAGGAAATCCGCCACGTGTGGCCATGCCCTTAATGACCATGCCTATTTGGGGTTTTAAAGGGGTTTTCCCATCAGGGACATTTATGACATACATATCCATGGGACCTGCACCTATCTCTAGAACGGGTCCCCCTAAACCCCGTTCTACCTCTCTGTGCTCCGGCTGACTCGTGTGATTTAAGACCATGAAGAAGGAAACTGCGTAGCTCACTGAGCTATGCTGTTTCCGTAAGACCCATAGAACTGAATGGTAGTTACGGAAACAGCGTAGCTCGCATGCTATGCTGCTTCCGTAACTGCCATTCACTTCTATGGGAGTTACGGAAATTGATCAAATTGTGTGAGCCCACCTGCCACGACAGAGCGACCACTATAGGTGGGTCCCTACGCTGCACATACACCCAGAACTGGGACTAAGGCTACATATTCTTGGGGATGGTGGGAACCAGCATTAAACTAATTAAAATCACCCAGCGCAGAATGGTAGGAATGCAAGATCAATAATGGAGGCAGTCAACACACTTATATGCAATACATAAGAGACACAAAAGTTTATAGAGGTCACCTTGTCGTGGCAGGTGGGCTTACACAATTTGATCAGAATGTGCGCTAAGAACCTCACTATTGTAAGTACATTTAGCAGCAATGCATATTTATTTATAGTGTTCAGGTGGCATTAGTGTTCGCAGTGTACTGTCGCCATTTTCTTGTGTGCTGTATAATTTTGCAGTCACAGGCATTCTTGCACCTGTATAGACGTTTTGTTTCATTTTGTTGGAATGTGCTGATCAAACGTTTGTGTCTTTTATGTATTGCATATATGTGGGGTTCACTGCCTCCATATTTTGATCTTGCACTCCTCCCATTCTGTCTGGGGACGTTTTAGTACTTTTTCATAGTAAAACATGTTTCATGGATATAAATAATTTTTGTGTCGCCTTATTATAAGATACATAACTTTTTCATTTCTCCAGTGATGTAGCCATATGGGGCTTGTTTATTGTGGGATGAGCTGTAGTATTCATTGGTACCATTTTGGGGAACATATAATTTATTAATCAGCTTTCAAGATTTTTTTTTTGAGGGCGGCGGGGGGTGTAAAAAAAGACAAACCAGTAAGTTTTTTTATGTTGTTTTTTACGGTATGCGCCGTGACTTATAACGGAAAAGTTATGTTTGTGCTATGGGTCATTAGGATTGTGGCGGTACCTAATTTGTAACGTATTGACTTTTTTATTACATTTAAAAAAACTTTTTTTCAGATATGCTATTTGCTTTTTATTTCGAGTTTTACATCCCTATTGAATTCAATGGAGAATTAAAAAAGGAAAAAAAGAGAAAAACGTCCTGGGACATATCCTGCACACAATGGGGTAACAAGAAAAAAAATCATATACAAGTTTTTTTAAAAGAGAAAAAGAAAATACAATTTCCCAAAGAGGCTAATGCCTAATAACACTTTTTTTTTTAACTTTTATTTAGAAATGGTATTTCCCAAAGAACCTTTTTTTTTAGACTTTTACTTCAAATTTTCTTTTTAGAAAGGGTATGGGTCCCCTTTCTTCAATTAAACTAAATTTGCATATTTTTCTAAATAAAAGTCTAAAAAAAAAAGGCTTCTTTGGGAAATCCCATTTCTAAAGAGGCATGAGCCTCTTTGGGAAATGGTATTTTCTTTTTCTCTTTTAAAAAAACTTGTATATGATTTTTTTGTTGTTACCGCATTGTGTCTTTTTTCTCTTTTTCTTCTTTTTGTACAAACAATACCGGGACAGCACTGGTTTAGTATCTGCTTGAACCTTTGGAGTCTCCTTTGGAAACCTTTTTTATTATATTCAATGGAGAAAACCTGCAACAAAAGTGTAACGATTCCTCAGCATAAATTGACATGCTGCTGATAAAAAAAACGCACTGCCATTAAATTTTTTAACGTTTTTTCAGATTTTCGGATTCAGCAATTTTTTCCGCAGCGTGTGGATGATATTTCTTCTAATCTAATTTTTTGTGGTGGAATCATAGATTATTTGTTGCATATTTTACCTCCCATTGAACTCAATTGGGAAAACCTGCAACAAAAAAGCAGCGATTACGCAAATACAATTGACATGCTGCTGATTAAAAAACGGCACTGCAGGTCAATTTCTGAGCGTTTTTTCCGCTTATCATTTACGCAGCGTGTGGATGAGATTTTTTCAAATCTCATCCACTCTGCTGCTACTGTATTGTGGTGCGGATTTTCCACAACAAAATCTGTTGTGGAAAATCTGCAATATTTACGCTATGTTTGAACTTACCCCTAAACTTCCTTTAGTGATGGCTGCAGGTAGCCAGCATGTTATTTCTTTTTAAAAATGCTGCCGCCGCAGCTGTTTTATGTTTTTTCAGTATTCTTTTTTCTCCCCGGAATGTCAAAAGTCATAACTTTTTTTATTTTTTCATTGATATAGTTGCATGATGTTTTTTGCAGAACTAGTTTTAGTTTTCATGGCACCATTTATTGTTTATTGTACCATATAATGTACTGGGAAACGGAAAAGGGTAGATTTCTAACGTTAATCTGTTTTCTCTTAGTCCTAGCAGCAGCACAATATTGGGGTATCTCTGCCCCTGTGAACTAGATGGAATTTTTTATTTAATCAAACGAATTAACTAGAGTCTCCTCCCTATATAAGGACATTTAGCCTCTCCTACCATGTGTTTTTATTATAAAGTAGCAGCCTTAGTTAGGGCGGGAAGCTTGTGCTGCTGCTAGGATTAAGGGAAAACAGATTAACGTTATAAATCTACTCTTCCCTTACGTCCTGCAGCAGCACAATAATGGGGAAATAGCAAGAAGTATCCCCATCGGGAGGGCCCTCTTGACTGTTGGAACTCAAGATTGATTGCTCAAGAGCCGACTCTTCGGAGAACCAAAAATTCAGCCTATAATGGTTGATAGATATTAAGTGCGAGGTTTGGTGGATTTTAAGTCTTTGTTTCTTTCAGGAAACAATAAATTTTCAAACTTCCTAATGTTTTACTCCAATCCCAATAGATCTCTAGACAACAGCAGAGATCTAGGAATGGAGAATATGTTCCTCCAGAGGGAAAGACACGTACCAGAACACTGGAAGGGAGTTGACCTGATTTCAGGTTACAAATGAGGAACTTTGGAGTGAAGCCTGGCAGTAGCTCCCTGTCCTGGAGGAAACTGATGTATGGATTCACTGATGACAAGGCTTGAAGTTCCCCTGTTCTGACAGATGTTATGGTTAGGGGTGGACAGCCCTCATGTGCAAACCGTGCCGATGCACAGGTGCCCAGTATAATATAATTGAGGGACCAAAACCGTGCTCACAGTTACTGGTGCACCATTGGAATGACATAACCTAGTGTGCCCTGTTAAACCATTGGAGAGTATGGGTTCCCACACACCCCACCCCCTACACGGGGCTCTCCACCTCCTTTGTTCCAACCTGGATTATGACCAGAAGGAAATAACCTCTTAGGATAGATAATTATGTGGGACCTCTTCTCGAGGTTCAGAGGTAGTTGATCATAAACCTCTTAGGACTAATGCAAAGTCTCATTTTGCAATAGGTCTAAGGATAACATGTCTTATTTAGCAGACCGTTTCAGGAACCTTTTCACTTAGTGCTTTTATGACAAGGATCCTACCTAAAATGCGGCCTGGACTTAATTTTGGACCTTCCAGGTCGATAGACTCTGTCCTTTCCCGAATCCTTCCTGCTGGAAGTGTTGGATGTTGTTAAGCCACGGATTGCAACTATCCATTCCTTAAAGGGACTATAAAGCTGAAACAATCAATTTGCCCCTTGTGTAAGTCTTCTTTGTAGTTCCAGACCTGGACTGTGGGCAGGTCTTCATGAATTGATTGGAGAGCCCTTTAGCTTCTAAACGGGCTGGTCAACCGCCAGGCTGTCAGGTTGAGACTCTTCGGGTCCTGGCAGAGTTTGAGTGCTATGACACCAAGTTCTGCCCTGGGGGAAGTCTCCAGTAACACCCTCGGCTCATCTGAATGAGGTGGGAATACCATGACCAGAATGGTATGATGGCTTTTACCGTGGCCTGGTCTTGCCTGATTTCCATCAATACCCGTGGTATCAAGGAAACCGGAGGGAAAACGTAGGCCAGCCTGAACCTCCTAGGGATGGACAGGTCATCCACTTCCAAAGGATTGTCACCCTGACAAAGGGAGAGACTGTTTCCACCTTGGTGCTGAACCTGTTGGCTATGAGATTGATCTCTGGCACTTCCCACATACTGGTGATCTGCTTAAAGATCTCTAGATTCAGAGACATTGCTCCTGGACTGTTAGCCTTTGACTCAGTCAGAGCCTTGCATATATACAGTAGAGGGGACTCTTTGCAGCCCGGTCTGTCTAACACACTAGGAGTATTCCCAACTTAGTTGAGATGCATCTGTAATTGACAAGATCCAATTCTCTGGACCAGGCACCTCACGTCCCTAAGATGTTTCCACATCTTCATGAGTTTGGAATGACAGGGTGCACCTATTGTTCAACCACTCCAGGTTGTATTACCTTTCGGTTTTGGATCTCTCCCCGGAGGGGTCGCCGGTGCCCTAAGGCCCAAAGAACTGCCTCTGCAGCTGCTGACATGAACCTAAGCCCCTCCGTTGCTGTGGCGAAACCGGGTCAGTGGGGGTCGGTTTACGCCAAGAGAATGTGGGCGATAGATTCAGGCGACACAGATTAACAGGGGACAAGCCACAGCGGCGCGTTTATTAACAGGGACAGACGCACACAGAAACAATGCACCGCTGCTTCTCCCCTCTGGGCTGGATGTGACAGGTTACCTCACTATGGGGTCTCTCCACTGTACCTTTCATCCTTTGGGGTGTCTCCAGATCCTCCTTAGTTAGATGGGGACTCCAGCACTTGTCCTCTATTACTGTCCCTAGGTCAGGTACCATCTCTGAGGTAGATAGCCCCTGCCTGCAGCTCACACTGCTATCTCATCCTCTCCTGGGCAGGAACTAACTGAGAGCTCACACAGCACCACTATATCCCTCACTCACCCCTCCCTCAGGCCATGTGCATCCTGCTCTTGCCCCCTCCTTTTTCTTATTTACATTCAGACAAGTTCCCGCTTGCAGCCGGTGACTCATTCTCCTTCAGTGTAAGATTAACCCTAGAGGGGAGGACAGTGAAGCAGCACTGAATACAATATAATATAAATCATAAATCAACTGGTTATCAAACATAACGTAATGCAGTTTGAGGGGACATATCCCCATCTAGCACCGGGCGCCATCTAAGCTATGGCACCCGGATGGCGGGAGTGCGACGGTTTGCGGCAGGCTTAACCTTTATTTGGGTACAATGCCTGTAACCGTCACCCGTTCCGCCACAGACCTCCCCCAGCTTAGATCCAGAATCAGTCCTGCTGACCCTCTGTCGGGTCAGTGATGAGATCTGGGCCCGGTGCTGTCAGTCTCCGCCCATCAGTGTCCTGCTGCCGAGAGAGTCCATCAGCATTCCCGTGGTCCCGGCCCTTTTTATGAGAGATGGTGAAGTTATAGGATTGTAAGGCCAGGCTCCACTGTAGTAAACGCCCATTGTCCCCCGCGGTTCGGTTCAACCAACTGAGAGGACTGTGGTCTGTGACTATTGTGAACTCCCTCCCATAAACGTAGGGCTGGAGCTTCTTTAGAGCCCACACGACAGCCAGGCACTCCTTCTCAATGATTGCATATGCCCTCTCTCGGTCCAGCAGCTTCCGGGAGAGGTACGCGACCGGGTGTTCGTGGCCCGCCTGGTCCACTTGTCTCAGTACCGCTCCTAGCCCGATGTCTGAGGCATCGGTTTGGACTATAAACCGCCGGTGGAAGTCAGGGGCAGCCAGGACAGGGGAGGTGGAGAGGGCAGTCTTAAGGCTCCCGAAGGCCGCCTCACAGTCAGGGGACCAGGGCATCAGTTGACTGAACCTTTTGGACGTCAAGTCGGTCAAGGGCTTGGCCAGGGTACTATACTGCGGGATGAATTTTCGGTAGTACCCTGTGACTCCCAGAAAGGCCCTAACCTGCTTCTGATTGGCCGGCTGGGGCCATTCGAGAATGGCCTCCACCTTGGCCGGCTCGGGGTGGATCTGTCCGCTGCCCACTCGGTGCCCCAGGTAGGCGACTTCTGCCATCCCCATCTGGCACTTGTCGGGGCGGATGGTGAGGCCGGAGTACCGGATGCGCTCCAGGATCTGCGCCACGTGCCCCAAGTGTTCCTCCCAAGTCTCGCTAAAGATAGCGATATCATCCAGGTAGGCCTGGGCAAACTCCTGACACCCCACGAGGATCCGGTCGACCACCCTCTGGAAGGTCGCGGGGGCGTTCTTCATCCCGAACGGCATGCACGTAAATTCAAACAGGCCGAACGGGGTGATGAACGCCGAGCGCTCTTGGGCTTCCTTGGTTAGAGGAATCTGCCAGTAGCCCTTGCTGAGATCCAGAGTGGACACGAAGCGTGCCCCTCCCAGTCTATCGAGCAGCTCATCAATCCGGGGCATCGGATAGGCATCCGTAACGGTTACCTCGTTCAGCCGCCGGTAGTCTACACAAAACCTTGTGGTTTTGTCCTTCTTGGGGACCAACACAACGCCGGCGGCCCAAGGACTGTGAGATGGTACAATGACCCCCATCTCCAGCATTTCTTCTACTTCTTTTCTCATCGCGGTCAGCACTGAGGGAGCCACTCGGAACGCGGGCTGCCTCAGGGGTCGGGCTCCTCCAGTGTCGACCTCGTGAGCGACTAGGGAGGTACGTCCGGGGGACGCAGTGAACAGGGCCTCCTGGGCTGCTAACACCTCCCCCATCTCCCTACTCTGCAAGCGCGATAGCTGGACTTCAAGCTGCACATCTGCCAGCCCTGTCTGGCGTTGGGCCTCTGCCAGTAGGTCAGGGATGCGGTCCACGTCAGGGTTGTCCATGGGCGGGCAGCATATCGCGACCGCTCCTACCTCCCTTACCACATAGGCCTTGAGCCAGTTTATGTGGTAGTTCCGTACCCGCTTTTCTGCCTTGTCGTGGGCTACTAGGTAGTTCGTCGTCCCCTGTCGCCCCACTACAGTGTACGGTCCAGCCCAATTGGCCTGCAACTTGTTGCCTCATACTGGCGCGAGGACCAGTACCTTCTCCCCCACCCCCAGCTCTCGGGGTCGGGCGCTACGGTTGTACTCGTCCCGTTGACGGCTTCGAGCTACTTCCAATCGCTGATGGGCCAAATCCATCAGCCGTGCTAGGCGCTCCCGCATTTGGCTCACATAGTCTATTACCGGGATCTCCGGGCTTGCAAACTTCCCTTCCCAACCTTCCCGGACTAAGTCCAAGGGTCCCCGGACCCGCCTCGCGAACAGCAACTCGAATGGGGAGTGCCCGGTAGACTCCTGCGGCACCTCTCGATAGGCAAAGAGAAGCTGCTGCAAGGAGCGGTCCCAGTCTCTCCCCTCCGAGTGGATGTATCGGAGTAGCAACTGCTTGAGGGTACCGTTGAACCTTTCACACAGTCCGTTCGTTTGGGGGTGGTAGGCGGTGGTTCTTAGAGAACTCACCCCGTTCCGATTCCAGAAGTCCTGCATGAGTTCTCCCTGGAATTGAGATCCCTGGTCTGTGAGTACCTCACTCGGGAACCCCACCCGGCTGAAGATGTCCATGAGTCCCTGGGCGACGTGCTCGGCATCTATGGAGGACAGAGCCACTGCGTCCGGGTATCTGGTAGCGAAGTCTACCAGGGTTAGGATGTAACGCTTTCCCCCTCGGCTGGGGGATTAATGGGGCCAACCAGATCTATGGCCACCCGCTGGAAGGGCTCTCGGATGAGGGGCAGCTGCTTGAGCGGCACCTTGCGCGGGCCCCCCGCCACCCGTTGGCAGACAGGGCACGAAGCTCGGTACCGCCGCACGTCCTCAGTCAGCCCTGGCCAAAAGAAAGCCTTCGAGAGCCGGGCCCTGGTGGACCTGGTCCCAGTGTGACCCGCCGCGGGTATATCGTGGGCCAGGGCTAACAGTCATGCACGGTAAACTTGGGGAATAAGCAGCTGTTTGGAGGCGGTCCAGGGCGACTCGGGCTTGGTCGGGGCTTCGACCCGGTACAACAGCCCGTTGTCGCACTGGAACCCTGCCTGGGCCCCTCCACTGGGTGGTTGATCGGCCAGGCTACGGGCAGAGGACAGGGAAGGATCCGTATGCTGGGCCTCTCTAAAAGCGACCCTATCCACCTCCCCAGGTCTGTCGGGGGGTTCGTCGGGTCGGTCAGTTGTGAGGCGTCAGGGGCTTGGGTACTTACCACCGGCGGTTCGGGGAGCAGGGCTTCCGGGAGAGGAGCCTCGGTGGTTACACTGGTCGGTGGTGGAGGCAGGTAAAGGTTATCCCGGGCTTGGCTGCGGGTCACGGCCCCAGCGAACTGACTTGTGAGACCGTTCCCAAGGTCGTTCCCCAATAAGACATCGGCGGGGAGATCCGGCATGAGCCCGACTTCGACCTCCCCTTTTCCGGGGCCCCAGTCCAGGTAGACTCTGGCGCGGGGAATGGACCGCTGCTGTCCGTCCGCCAGGCCAATCCGGGCTAATCGCTGGGGAAGAACCTTAGACTTGGGAACCAGGTCCACTCTCACCAGGGTGAGGGATGCCCCCGAGTCACGGAGTCCCTGGACGGTGCGGCGTCCCAGCACCACGGGCTGAACGGTGGCCCTGCATGTTGGCAGGGACCTGGTTCATCACGAGGCTTGCAAGCTCTACGTGGTAGACCACCTCCTCCACCTCTGGTGCATCTAGGAGGTGGTCACACTCATCGGGGTCGCCCGCCTCCGTGCAAAAGGCGACCCGGGTTGGGGTTGGTCTGGGAAAGGGCACCGTTGATTGGGCCAGGGGGCAGTCCCGTCGGATGTGCCCCGGCTGGTGGCACCCATAACACTGGCGGGAGTCCGTATGGCCGCGGACCCTTGGAGGGATCGGGGCGGCCGTAGGCTGCGGCTGGGGTCTCATCGAAGTAGGCCGGGGTGGTTCCGCTATTTTGGTAGGGGCTCGGAGCTCTTGGCGTTGGTCCTGGCGCGGAAGGCTTCTCCACTGGGGTCGGTGGGCCAAGAACTCGTCGGCCAGGGTGGCGGCATCTTCAGGGGTGCTGGGGTGGCAGTCCGCGACCCAGGCACGAACGGGGACCTCCATCCTGGAGAGGAGTTGCTCCAAAATGACGAGGTCCTCCAGGGCCTCCCGACTGAAGGCCTTCTTCCCCTCGGCCCACCTGGAACAGCTTAAGCGGAGCTGGGCTGCCAGTTCCACATGGGTACCCTGGCCGGCGAGAGTCAAATTACGGAACCGCTCTCTGTAAGTCTCTGGGGTGATCGCATACCTCTTCAGCAGGGCGTCCCGGAGGCAACCGTCGTCCCGTCCGTCCTCTGGACCTAGGCTCCGGTAGACTTCAAGGACCCTCCCTTGCAGGCTGGGCCCCACGTATCGAGCCCATTGGGTGGTGGGGATGTCATGCACCTGTAGCTGTGTCTCCAGCATGGTTAGGTGCGCATCGATATCCGTGGACGAAGGATCCAACTTGGGAAGGTCGTTGTATCGTAGTTGGGGTCTTCGGGGCCCGGCAGGGATTGGGGTTGTTGGTTCTGGGGGTGCCACTGCACGGGCCACAGCCCCAACGATGATCAGGCGCTCGGCCTCGGAGCTTTGAGGCCCCAGAGCGGTCAGCAGATCCCCCATCCGCAGGGCCTGGGCGTCCGAGATGGCGCTACGACCGGTTCCCTGGCGACTGGCCGGTTCTTCGGGGAAGTAGTCAACATCACCCTCGGCCATCTCTCCCATCTCGGCCGGGTTCGCCAGGTCCCAGGCTTGGAGCTTCTCAATCAGCCGATCCTTGATGTCGCGGGACGAGAAGGCAATGCGCCGGAACTGGCACAGCTCTTGGAGTGTAATTCGGAGGTAGCTGCCATAGGGGACAGCCTCTGCTCCGCCGGGAGGATCCATAGAGTCAGGCTCCATGACTGGGGATTTAGGTGCCTGTAGTCCCCCTGTACTGCAGCACGTTTGGCAGTCTGCCCTTGAGGTCTGGTCGCGAAGCGCCGGATGGTACCAGGGTACCTATCCCCTGCCGCTTCCCCTAGAACGGGCTGAATCTATCCCACCGCTGCCACCAAATGTGGCGAAACCGGGTCAGTGGGGGTCGGTTTACACCAAGAGAATGTGGGCGATAGATTCAGGCGACACAGATTAACAGGGGACAAGCCACAGCGGCGCGTTTATTAACAGGGACAGACACACACAGAAACAATGCACCGCTGCTTCTCCCCTCTGGGCTGGATGTGACAGGCTACCTCACTATGGGGTCTCTCCACTGTACCTTTCATCCTTTGGGGTGTCTCCAGATCCTCCTTAGTTAGATGGGGACTCCAGCAGTTGTCCTCTATTACTGTCCCTAGGTCAGGTACCATCTCTGAGGTAGACAGCCCCTGCCTGCAGCTCACACTGCTATCTCATCCTCTCCTGGGCAGGAACTAACTGAGAGCTCACACAGCACCACTATATCCCTCACTCACCCCTCCCTCAGGCCATGTGCATCCTGCTCTTGCCCCCTCCTTTTTCTTATTTACATTCAGACAAGTTCCCGCTTGCAGCCGGTGACTCATTCTCCTTCAGTGTAAGATTAACCCTAGAGGGGAGGACAGTGAAGCAGCACTGAATACAATATAATATAAATCATAAATCAACTGGTTATCAAACATAACGTAATGCAGTTTGAGGGGACATATCCCCATCTAGCACCGGGCGCCATCTAAGCTATGGCACCCGGATGGCGGGAGTGCGACGGTTTGCGGCAGGCTTAACCTTTATTTGGGTACAATGCCTGTAACCGTCACCCGTTCCGCCACAGTTGCCAATATTCTTTCCTGCCAAGCTGGTGGAAGGGAGAAAATCTCCTGGGAATTTATGACAAAGCCTAAGAACGTCCTTGTTCTTGCTGAACCAATGTCGGACTTTCCCAATTTATTAACCAACAGCGTTGGAATTACTGGACAGTAGTTTGAAGGTGATGCATCAAATTAATCGTCCAGGTATAGAACCATAGGTATTCCCAGTGTTCCTATAGGCAGTTATAGCAGTCACCACCTTAGAAAAGGTGTGAGGAGCTTCCAGAGAAAGCGTATTAAATAGCCGGACTGCCTGATCTTCAACTGTAGGAAGACTTATACCTTACCAGCTTCAGAAGAGAGTTGGAGGCGCCCCCTACAGGAAGGGATCTGGTGTCAGAGTTTGGTCTTTCTGGTGTCAGAAGTGGAATCAGAATCACCACCTCCAGGGGGAAATGCGAGTTAACGCAGAGCCCTAGACTGCTCGGTCATCCTGATTGACTTTGTTAAGGGTTATGGAGCCATTAATTCCCTTCTAGGGAACCTTGGTCTGCCTCGGTATTGACTTCTGTGATGTCAGAGGAAATTTCAACTTTGAACTACCTGAACTGACTGCGGTAATGATTCTACCTTCTTGTTAGAGATGCTCTCTAAACCTTTAGTCAGCTCGGACGCGAAGAGTCTATTGAGTTATACTTTAATTCACAGATGCTGTACTTGGAAGCATTAACTGCGACTCTACCACTGGCAGAGTGTCTGCTTGTGGTAGATAGGACCATCCTGTCTGACAACACTACCTGTTGGGATAGTATCACCCAGGTAGTCAGGGGTCAAATTGATGATATCATCACATGTAACTCCGGCATTTATATTACCTTGGATCTGTTATAATCTATTTTTGGTGAGCCCTGGAGTCTTCCAGAAGTCAATGAAATTAGGCACGGATTCCCAATCACTCTGGTACTTGCGAGGATTCAAGCTGAGCAACTTCTGTGATCCGACGAGAGCAGGCACCTACAACTTAGCCCACCATATTTAGCTTAGCTGTAGGATAGGTCTTTTTTATTTTATTAAAAATAAAGTCTTTAGCTGTCAGGAAATGCTGGGAGTTGTAGTTCCACAACAGCTGGAGTGCAACAGGGTGCTGTGCAATTCTGTGGTCCGTAATGAATTGCGCTACTGGCCCTGCTGAGCAGCGTAGGCCCTTCAGGCGCACATTTGGAGATTTGACCTGACTCAGCAGGTACACTAGCCTGGACGGTCTTGGAGGAGGACCTCACCGCTCAAGTCTAGCTCATCCAAGGAAACATGGACCGTATTCAAGATGTTTCCTCTTTTGCCATCATAGCTTTATTCCAAAGTTCCATCCACGTAGAAGGCCCTAGGCCCGCTAGAGGTGGAGACTAGCACTTCCCCCTCGTTAACATCCTGGTCCCTTGACCGGATGGACTTCCACAATTTCCGTTAGGATGAGAAATTGACTTGAGGCGCAACACTTTGAACTTCTTGAAGAATTAATCCAAATTCTTCCATTCCGCATGGATCTTTGAACGGTCCTTATATCACCCGGTCTTCGATATAGGTGATTGCCAGGCCTTAAACTTCATAGCTTCTGTAATCTGACAGAGGCAGGCACATTATTCTAAAACTGCCATGGTTCCCAGCTACATGCAGGGGAATATCACAATCCCTGCAGCTACTGTGCTCTCAATTGGAGGATGTTTTTCCTTTTTAAACCCATAGCTGGGGCTGCACACAGACCCTTGTTACACAGCAGTACATTGATCCTTTTCTAGCAGGCGACTGTTTCTGCTGAGGAGCTTCCTCCAATCTCTGTCGCCAGACCTGCTGAACATATCTAAGAAATAGATTAGTTAGCACTTTATACCAAGCAATATCTGCGCTCAATGAGGAGGTGCAGCACTATGTTCCGACTAAATGCATACATGAACAAACAGAAAGGGATTCCTCTTCATACTAAACTGTCTCAAAGACTCTTATATGAGAAATGCTGAACTCTCCGGGCATTTCCGCCCTCGGCTTCCAAGAGGGAGGAAAAACTTTAAGGTGCATTTATTGTAACAACAGCTAAACCCTAATAGCAGATTACAGCAGCAGTCTCAGAATGCATAAGGTTAAAACACCCTTAAAGAGGCTCTGTCACCAGATTTTGCAACCCCTATCTGCTATTGCAGCAGATAGGCGCTGCAATGTAGATTACAGTAACGTTTTTATTTTTAAAAAACGAGCATTTTTGGCCAAGTTATGGCCATTTTTGTATTTATGCAAATGAGGCTTGCAAAAGTACAACTGGGCGTGTTGAAAAGTAAAAGTACAACTGGGCGTGTATTATGTGCGTACATCGGGGCATTTTTACTTCTTTTACTAGCTGGGCGTTCTGACGAGAAGTATCATCCACTTCTCTTCAGAACGCCCAGCTTCTGGCAGTGCAGACACAGCCGTGTTCTCGAGAGATCACGCTGTGTCGTCACTCAGCATAACAACATGATACCAGTAACACAATGCAAACAAGCAGTGCAAACCCATCTTGTCCAAGTCCAAAGGACAGAGAAAAACACATGGTAGGAGGGGCTAAATTTCCTTATATAGGGAGGAAACTCTAATTGATTAGTTTAATTAAATAAAAAATTCCATCTGTCCTACTAGTTCACAGGGGTAGAGATATCCCATTAGGCTGGGTTCACATGACCTATTTTCAGACGTAATGGAAGCGTTTTATGCCTCGAATTACGTCTGAAAAAACGGCTCCAATACGTCGGCAATCATCTTTGCATTACTTTCAATGGGCTTTACGATGTACTGTGCCGACGACCTGTCATTTTACGCGTCGCTGTCAAAAGACGGCGCGTAAAATTACAGCCTCGTCAAAAGAAGTGCAGGACACTTCTTGGGATATAATTGGAGCCATTTTTCATTGACTCCAATGAAGAACAGCTCCAAATTACGTCCGTAAAAGACGCCCCGCAAAACGCGAGTTCATGCAATTACGTCTGAAATTCAGGAGCTGTTTTCTCCTGAAAACAGCTCCATAATTTCAGACGTAATTGCAGTTATCGTGTGCACATACCCTTTGTGCTGCTGCAGGACGTAAGGGAACAAGTTCTTTGCGGGGTGGAATGGGAATAAAAACAGCGATTCCTCCATTGATTTTTTGGATTTAATCTTTACAGCGTTCACCGTGAGGTACAAATGTCAGGCTAACTTTATTACGATTATTATTATTACAATTTAATACGATTACGGTGATAACGAATTTATATAGTTTTTTTATAGTTGTTTTACTGCTTTTACAAAGGAGTTGTTAAAAAAATAGTTTTGTGGCTTCATATTCTGGGACCCATAACTTTTTTATTTTTACGACGATTAAGTGGTGTGAGGGCTTATTTTTTGCGGGATGATATGTAGTTTTTATTTGTACCCTTTTTGAGTACATGCGACTTTTTGATCACTTACCCTGGGTTTCTAAGCAGTGTATCCAACCTGGAACCCGCAGTACATCGTGGTGCGGTTTTTCAGCAAGAATTTCCACTGCGGAAAGCAGCGCTGGGGAAAAAAAACAAAAACTTTCATACTTACCCCCACCCTCTTTTCTGCGTGTAGTCCGGCCTACTAAGATGATGTTGCAGGCCATGTGATTGGCTGCAGTGGTCACATGGGATGAATTGTCCTCCAAGGAGGCCGGACTCCTGAGTTGCGATTTTTGTATTCGGACACAGTAGAAAATTCTGCCCAAAAAAATGTTCATGAATGTTTATTTAAGTCGCAGAATAAATCGCTGCTCTTTCGTTGTGGGCTTTCCCCATTGCATTCAATGGGAAGTAAAAACCCACAACAAAGAGCAATGTGGTATAAGGTATTTTTTATTTGAAATTAATGTGAAAAAAAATAATTATGCTTACCCCGGCAGTAGTCCTAGCGATGCAATCCTCTCTTTTGAGCCTTGTGGGATGACATTTCATACCATGTGACTGCTGCAGAAAAGCAAAGGCTGCAGTGGTCACATGGACGACAGCGTCATCCCAGGAGGCCGGGCTACGCTTAGAAGAGAGGGACACGTCACAATGACTACAGCCGGGGTAAGTCTAAACTTTTTTTTAAAAGAACTGCACCACTATTTAGTGCGGTTTTTCCAGGGCGGATATGCTGTGTAGTTTTACGCAGAATATCCGCCTAGTGTGTTCCTACCCTTATTTTTCTGGATCTGTGTGAGAACTTGTTTTTTTTGCGGGGCAAGTTTTTGTTTTTACCATTTTGGAGTACATACAACTTGTTTATCACTTTTTTCTATTTTTTTGAGAAAGCGAGGTGAATTAAAATCAGCAATTCTGGCACCATAATTTTTTTCCTACGGCATTTACCATGCCAGCTAAATAACATGATATTTTAATACTTCAGACTTTTACGGATGCAGTGATACCAATTATGTGTTTTTATTATTTTATGTAAAAAAAGGGGACATTTTTTTGTACTTTTCCTTTATATGTTTTTTACATTTTGTTTCAACACTTTTTACTTCTATCTTTAGTCCCCCTAGTAGACTTTTTCAAGTGATTGATGAATCACTCGTGCAATACACTACAATACTTGTATATGTATTGCAATGTATTGCCTTCTTCTGTGCTCTTACTCTAAGCCCTCCTATTAACCCCTTAATGACCAGGCCATTTCACGCTTTAATGACCAAGGATTATTTTTTGTTTTTTCAGGGTCGAATTCCAAGAGTCGTCAATTTTTTTTTTTTATTACGTCGACATAGCTGTATAAGGGCTTGTTTTTTTGCGGAGTGAGTTGTGTTTTTCAATTGCACCATTTTTGAATGCATATAATATATAGATTAACTTTTATTAACTTTATTTTAGAGAGAATTGAAAATAAGCAGCTATTCCACCATTGATTTTTCCGTTATAAATTTTCTCCATTTACTATGCAGCGCAAATAACATGTTACTTTTAGGCTACATTCACATGAGCGTATCAGATTCACGCGCGTAAATCTGGTCCGTGTGCGTGGCATTATTGTATCTGTGCTTTGCGAGTGGCATGTGTTTTTCACGCACTCGCAAAGCACATCTTTTTTATTTTTCAATGGAACTGATGCGCAAATCACGCAAAGCACATGGATGTGCATCCATGTGCTGTGCGTGATTTTCAAGCACCCATTGACTTCAATGGGCACATAGGTGCGTGAAAAACGCACCAATATAGGACATGCAGTGAGTTTTACGCAACGGACACACGCTGCGTGAAAACTCCTGCATGTGTGAATGGCCCCATTGAAATCAATGGGTCAGTGTGCTGTGCATGATTTTCACGCACAGCACACGGACGAGTTTTACGCTCGTCTGATTGAACCCTTATTCTATGGGTTGGCATTATTACTGGGATACCAATTATATAAAGGTTTTATATGTTTTCCTATATTTGCGCAATAAAAACCCTTTAAAAAATGTTTTACTTGTTTTTGCATCATCGCATTCCAAGAGCCATAACTTTTTCATTTTTTCGTCGATGTTGCCATATGTGGGCTTGATTTTTGCCGGCATGGTGTAGTTTTCATGAATACGATTTTTTTATGGAGGGAATGGAAGGTAAAAAAGGAAATTTGCCTTTTTTTGTTGTGTTTTTTTTTTTGGACGCCGTTCACCCGGCGGTTTAATTAATGTGTTAACTTTATTATTCGAGTCGTTATGATTGTGGCGATATCATATATGTGTATGTGTTTTTGTTTTTTTTACACTTTTGCTAAATAAAACCCCTTGTTTGGGGAAAAAAGTGGTTTTATTTTTACAGTAACATTTTTTTTTTTTTGTCATGAACTTTATTTATCTATTTTACTTATTTTGTCCCACTAGGGGACTTCACTTTGCGATCTTTTGATCATAGATATAATGCTTTGGTATACTTAGTGTAAAATTGACAGGCAGTCTATGAGGCCATGCGAGGGTGCCAATGTAACAGAGAGATACAGAGGGAGCTCCCTCCCTTTGTCAAGCACATTAGATACCGCTGTCGCTATTGGTTAAACTGCCGGAATCGGAGAGCGCTTTGATTCCGGCAGTTGGAACAGGAGCCAGGCTCCTGCAGCTGATCGTGTGGGTACAGTGGCGGTACCCGTGTGATCAGAGGACGGATATATCCGTCCTTATGAATGAATTAGCTCCTGCATAGGAGGGACATATCTGTCCTTTGTCGTAGAGGGGTTAACGTGCAGTCACTCGCAGCACATTTTGTTGCAGAAATTTCTGCGACAGAAAGTAAGTTCAATTTATTTGAATGGAACTTGCAGAAATCCATGTGCTTGATGCAGGAAAAACCACATTCACATGAATGGAACTGATTTTCTGTCAGAGAAATTTCTTCAACACAATCTGCTGCGTGCAACCTTTACCAGGACACAGCCTGTTTTGGTCTTGTGGACACAGTCGACTTTTTCAAATCTGACGTGTGTTACTTTATGGGGTAATAACTTTGGAATGCTTCTACCTATCCAAGCGATTCTGAGATTGTTTTCTCGTGACGTATTGTACTTTATGTTAGTGGAAAAATTTGGTCGATAAAGTCATTATTTATTTGTGAAAAACAACATGGTTTCGAGAAAATTAGCAAAAATTAGCATTTTTCAGAATTTAGATACAGTGAAGGAAATAAGTATTTGATCCCTTGCTGATTTTGTAAGTTTGCCCACTGTCAAAGACATGAACAGTCTAGAATTTTTAGGCTAGGTTAATTTTACCAGTGAGAGATAGATTATATAAAAAAAATAAAAGAAAATCACATTGTCAAAATTATATATATTTATTTGCATTGTGCACAGAGAAATAAGTATTTGATCCCTTTGGCAAACAATACTTAATACTTGGTGGCAAAACCCTTGTTGGCAAGCACAGCAGTCAGACGTTTTTTTGTAGTTAATGATGAGGTTTGCACACATGCTAGATGGAATTTTGGACCACTCCTCTTTGCAGATCATCTGTAAATCATTAAGATTTCGAGGCTGTCGCTTGGCAACTCGGATTTTCAGCTCCCTCCATAAGTTTTCGATGAGATTAAGGTCTGGAGACTGGCTAGGCCACTCCATGACCTTAATGTGCTTCTATTTGAGCCACTCCTTTGTTGCCTTGGCTGTATGTTTTGGGTCATTGTCGTGCTGGAAGACCCAGCCACGAGCCATTTTTAATGTCCTGATGGAGGGAAGGAGGTTGTCACTCAGGATTTGACGGTACATGGCTCCATCCATTCTCCCATTGATGCGGTGAAGTAGTCCTGTGCGCTTAGCAGAGAAACACCCCCAAAACATAATGTTTCCACCTCCATGCTTGACAGTGGGGACGGTGTTACTTGGGTCATAGGCAGCATTTCTCTTCCTCCAAACACGGCGAGTAGAGTTAATGCCAAAGAGCTCAATTTTAGTCTCATCTGACCACAGCACCTTCTCCCAATCACTCTCAGAATCATCCAGATGTTAATTTGCAAACTTCAGACGGGCCTGTACATGTGTCTTCTTGAGCAGGGGGACCATGCGGGCACTGCAGGATTTTAATCCATTACGGCGTAATGTGTTACCAATGGTTTTCTTGGTGACTGTGGTCCCAGCTGCCTTGAGATCATTAACAAGTTCCCCCCGTGTAGTTTTCAGCTGAGCTCTCACCTTCCTCAGGATCAAGGATACCCCACGAGGTGAGATTTTGCATGGAGCCCCAGATCGACGTCGATTGACAGTCATTTTGTATGTCTTCCATTTTCTTACTATTGCACCAACAGTTGCCTCCTTCTCACCCAGCGTCTTACTTATGGTTTTGTAGCACATTCCAGCCTTGTGCAGGTCTATGATCTTGTCCCTGACATCCTTAGAAAGTTCTTTGGTCTTGCCCATGTTGTAGAGGTTAGAGTCAGACTGATTAATTGAGTCTGTGGACAGGAGTCTTTTATACAGGTGACCATTTAAGACACCTGTCTTTAATTCAGGCACCAAGTTGATTTGGAGCGTGTAACTGGTCTGGAGGAGGCTGAACTCTTAATGGTTGGTAGGGGATCAAATACTTATTTCTCTGTGCACAATGCAAATAAATATATATAATTTTGACTATGTGATTTTCTTTATTTTTTTTTTATATAATCTATCTCTCACTGGTAAAATTAACCTAGCCTAAAAATTCTAGACTTTTCATGACTTTGACAGTGGGCAAACTTACAAAATCAGCAAGGGATCAAATACTTATTTCCTCCACTGTATATCTGCTTGTAAAACAGATAGTAATACCACACAAAATAATTACTAGTTAACATTCCCATATGTCTACTTTATGTTGGCATCGTTTTTTGAACATCCTTTTATTTTTCCAGAACGTTACAATGCTTAGTACTTTAGCAGAAAATATTCACGTTTTCAATACAATTTCCAAAACCTATTTTTTTAGGGATGAGTTCAGTTCTAAAGCGGTTTTAAGGGCCTTATATATTAGAAACCCCCAAAAAGTCACCCAATTTTAAAAATTGCACCCCTCAAAGTATTTAAAACATAATTTAGAAAGTTTCTTAACCCTTTAGGTTTTTTACAGGAATTAAAGCAAAGTGGAGGTGAAATTTACAAATTTCTTAAAACAATTTCTCCTGATTACAACAATACCCCATATTTGGCAATAAACTGCTGTTTGATCCCTCAGCAGGGCTCAGAAGGGAAGGAGCACCATTTGGCTTTTAAATCTCAAGTTTTGCTGGAATGGTTTTCGGGTGCCATGTCGCATTTGCAAAGCCCCTGAAGGACCAAAACAGTGGAAACTACGCAAAAGTGACCCCATTTGGGAAACTACAGCCCTCAAGAAATTTATCGAGGCATTTTGATACCACAGGTGTTTTGATGAACTTAGTGGAATTAGGCTGTGAAAATGAAAATCATTTTTTTCTAATGAAATGTAGTTTTAGCTCAGATTTTTCCACTTTCACAATAGATAAAGGAGAAAAATATTACAATATTTGTAAAGCAAACTCTTCTGAACACGGCAATACACCATATGTGGTAATAAACTTCTGTTTGGACACACAGCAGGGCTTAGAAGGGAGGGAGCGCTATTTGGCTTTTGGAGCTCAAATTTTGCAGAATTTATTCAAATTAAGGCCTTATTCACACGAACGTGTTATATGTCCGTGCTACGCGCGTGATTTTCAGGCGCGTCGCGCGGACCTATGTTAATGAATGGGGCCGTTCAGACTGCCAGTGAATTTCACGCAGCAAATGTGCGCTGCGTGAAACTCATGACATGTCCTATATTTGCCCGTGTTTTGCAAAGCACGCACCCATTGAAGTCAATGTGTGCGTGCAAATCGCGCTCGGCACACGGAAGCACTTCCGGGTGCCGCGCGTGATTCGCGCAACAGCAGTAAAATAAATGAATGAAAACAGAACAGCACCACGTGCTTTTCTGTTTGTAAACATAAAACCAGAGTGTCATAATGATGCCAGCTGCGTGAAAATCACGCAGCCGCGCACCATATGCTGATGACACACGGACCTCTGGCGCGCGCAAATCGGACACGTCCGTGTGAATAAGGACTTAGGCCGTGAAAATAAAGATCAACATTTTTTCTACTAAAATGTTTAATTTTTTCATTTTCACAAGAGATAAAGGAGAAAAAGCACCCCAACATTTATAAAGCAATTTCTACCAAATACGGCAATACCCCACATGTGGTCATAAACTTCTGTTTGGACACATGGCAGGGCTCAGAAGGCAGGAACGCTATTTGGCATGCATATTCTGCTTGATTGGTGTTTGGGCGCCATGTCGCATTTGCAAAACCCCTGATGTACCAGAGTACAGTGGAAACCCCCAAGAAGTGACCCTATTTTGGAAACTACTCCCCTCAGGGCATTTATCAATTGTCTGGACATACGACTGGGCTCAGAAGTGAAGAGTGACATGCGCAATTGAGGCCTATTTTGGTGATTTTCACAGCATTGGCCCACAATTGCAGGGCTTGGAGGTCAAATGATAAAACAAACCCCCAAGTAGTGACCCCTATTTTGGAAACTACACCCCTTAAGGCATTTTAAAGGGTGTAGTGAGCATTTTGAATCCACAGGTGTTTTTTATCATTAGAAATTAATTAACCCTTTCAGGACTGAGCCATTTATTTCTTTTTCATTTTCGTTTCTCACTCCACGCCTTCCAAGAGCCATAACTTTTTTATTTTTCCATCAATAGAGTGGTGTGAGGGCATGATCCCGCTCCATACATCACCCCCCCCCGCTCAAAACTACGTGCAATTACGTCATTGTGCGCGAAAGGGTTAATGCGCAGTGGATGGTGCAAAGTGAAAATTGCAATTTTCCACTTATATGCCATTTTAATGCACAATACGTTGTGCCCAGTTTGTGCCACTGGAGACAAATGCCACATGTTGACGCAATCCTGGCCAAAATTTATTAGACTGATCGTTTAGGTGGTGTGTTAACAGACACGTCTGTACACTTATCCAGATCCAATTCCATATGTTATATTGATATATCGGAGAGAAGTGAGACACACTTTGTATACCCAAATGTCCTTCTCTGCTTTATTGATATAATGCAATTACAATAATATCTTTCAAAAGGAGAGTAGGCTTGATCTCAGCAAATTACTTACAATGGGCCGTTGGCTCTATCTCAGCCAATTACATACAATGGGGAGTTGCTCGTGCTGAGCCAATCACAAGCATGAAAGGCTTTTTACATGTTAGGTTATGTTCACACGATTAACAAAATACGTCTGAAAATACGGAGCTGTTTTCAAGGGAAAACAGCTCCTGATTTTCAGACGTTTTTTGAGCAACTCGCGTTTTTCGCTGCATTTTTTACGGCCGTTTTTGGAGCTGTTTTCAATAGAGTTTTCAATAGAGTCAATATGAAAACGGCTCCAAAAATGTCCCAAGAAGTATCCTGCACTTCTTTTGATGAGCCGTCATTTTACGCGCCGTATTTTTACAGTGACGCGTAAAATTACAGCTTGTCTGCACAGAACATCGTAAAGACCCATTGCAAGCAATGGGCAGATGTTTGCAGACGTATTGGAGCCGTCTTTTCAGGCGTAATTCGAGGTGTGAAACGCTTCCATTACGTTTGAAAAGAGGTCGTGTGCACATACCCTAAGACTACAATTTCCCATAACATGCAACGTCACCATGACTGATGGGTCATAATGACCCAACAGGTGCCATATCACCAGTCTATTCCTCATTACAGATATGGTAAACAAACTGTGTTCCCAGATGGTATGGTGTGGCAGACATTTCCCATAAGGCCCTGTGCACACAGTTTTTGGCCGCGGTTTTTGCTGTGGAAACCGCAGCAAAAACCGTGGCAAAGAACGGACAAAATTGCCTCCTATTGATTTCAAAAAGAGGTGGAGGCGTTTTTTTTTTGCTCGTGGGAAAAAGAAGCGAGTTTTTGATGCGTTTTCAGCAAATACCGCTCTCGGTTATTCCCTCTCTCTGTGGAAGAAATAGGAAAAAAAACGCCTCAAAAAACGCGGCAAAAAACGCGTGTGGTACAAAATTACTTAAAAAGAAAACGGAGCTGATTTTTCCAGGCAGAATTTTCTGCCTGTAAAAAACTCAGTGGTGAACAGGGCCTAATAAAGAACTGGTGTAAAGGATCTGCCAGACACAGCTTCTGTGTCAACGCCCGTGGTTAATCAGTCTGCACCTGCTCCTAAGTCTGATAGAGTGACTCGATCTGCTACCACTCAGGCTGGTAGGCTCAGGAGTGGGAGAACCTATCACAGCCTGGCCAGACGGTTCTAGCTCCCGCCCTTGGTCTATTTATACCTTCATTTCCTGCTTGTCTCTGCCTGTGATTCTTTCCTGTTTCCTGGCTCTGCTGCTCCTGCTATCATTATTGACCTTGCTTCATTATGACCCTGGCTTTACTGACTACGCTCCTGCTCTGCGTTTGGTACCTCGTACACTCCTAGTTTGACTCGGCTCGTTCACTACTCTTGTTGCTCACGGTCTTGCCGTGGGCAACTGCCCCATTTCCCTTAGCTTCTGTGTACCCTTGTCTGTTTGTCTGTCGTGCACATATTGAGCGTAGGGACCGTCGCCCAGTTGTACGCCGTCGCCTAGGACGGTCCGTGCAAGTAGGCAGGGACTGAGTGGCGGATAGATTAGGGCTCGCCTGTCTGTCTCCCTACCTCATCATTACATAATCACAGGCCCATATACCTTTTCTACCCTGGTCCCTGACACACTATGGACCCCCTTGAGACCCTGGCTCAGCAAATGCAGGGCCTCTCCCTACAGGTCCAAGCCCTGGCTCAGAGGGGAAACCAGCGTGATGCTACCCTGGTAGTGCCCCCCACCTCACCTCTTGAACCCCACCTCAAGTTGCCTGACCGGTTCTCAGGGGACCGGAAGACTTTTTTCTCCTTTCGGGAGGGTTGTAGGCTCTATTTCCGTCTAAGGCCCCACTCCTAAGGTTCTGAGAACCATCGAGTGGGTATAATAATGTCCCGACTCCAGGACGGGCCCCAAGAATGGGCCTTCTCCTTGGCTCCAGACGCCCCTGAACTTTCCTCTGTTGACCTTTTTTTTTTCTGCTCTCGCGCTCATCTATGACAAGACTGACAAGACTGCCTTTGCCGAGAGCCAGCTGGTGACCTTACGTCAGGCTAAGAGACCCGTTGAGGAGTACTGTTCTGACTTTAGGAAGTGGTGTGTAGCTTCTCGGTGGAATGACCCTTGCTTGAGGTGCCAGTTTAGATTGGGTCTGTCGAACGCCCTGAAAGACCTGTTAGTTAGCTATCCCTCTTCAGACTCTCTAGATCAGGTTATGGCTTTAGCGGTACGTCTTGACCGAAGTCTCAGGGAACGACGACTTGAACGTTTTTGTGCTTTCGCCTCTGGCTCCCCCATGATGGCTCCCGGGGTTCCGTTGCTTCGTTCTTCCACGGAAAACTCGGATGAACCAATGCAACTCGGGGCCTCCGTGTCTCCCCAACAATGTAGAGAGCTCCGCAGGAAGAATGGTCTCTGCTTCTACTGTGGGGATGACAAGCATCAAGTGAACAACTGTCCTAGGCGTAAGAGTAAGCAGCCGGAAGAACTTCCGCGCCTAAGTGACCATCGGGGAGGTCACTTGGGCGCACAGGTATTTCCCGTAAATATGAAACCTAATAAGATCTTGCTTCCCTTTCAGTTCTCTTTTGAGGGTAGGTCTGCTACCGGCAGTGCCTTTGTGGATTCAGGGTCTTCTGCTAATATTATGTCTGTGGAAGTTACTATGTCTCTAGCTATGCCATTGATTGATTTGCCTAAACCTGTCCCGGTAGTGGGTATCGACTCCACTCCACTTGCTAATGGTTATTTTACGCAGCATACCCCTGTTTTTGAACTCCTTGTTGGTTCCATGCATTTGGAGCAGTGTCTGTACTGGTGATGCAGTGATTATCGTCCGATTTGGTTTTAGGCCTTCACTGGTTGCAGATGCATAATCCCACGTTTAACTGGAATACTGGGGATCTTACCAAATGGGGTAATGAATGCATGACGTCATGTTTTTCTGTTAATTTTATTTCTCTCCCTGAGGAGGTGAACACTCTACCTGAGTTTATTCAGGACTTCGCTGATGTTTTTTCTAAAAAGGCCTCCGAAGTGTTACCTCCTCATAGAGAATACGATTGCGCAATCGATTTGGTACCAGGACCTAAGCTTCCTAAGGGTGGGATATTTAATCTCTCTTGTCCCGAACGTGAAGCCATGAGAGAATATATCCAGGAATGCCTGGCCAAGGGTTACATTCGCTCCTCTACTTCTCCGGTAGGTGCTGGCTTCTTCTTCGTAGGGAAGAAGGATGGTGGTCTTAGGCCGTGCATCGATTACCGAAACTTGAATAAGGTCACTGTAAGGAACCAGTATCCCCTTCCTTTGATTCCTGATCTCTTCAATCAGGTTCAGGGGGCACAATGGTTCTCTAAGTTTGATCTTCGGGGGGCTTATAACCTTATCCGCATCAGAGAGGGGGATGAGTGGAAGACTGCGTTTAGCACGCCCGAAGGTCATTTCGAATTCCTCGTCATGCCCTTTGGGTTGTGTAATGCTCCCGCGGTCTTCCAGAATTTCATAAATGAGATTTTAAGAGACTACCTGGGGGTATTTCTTGTAGTGTACCTTGATGACATACTTGTGTTTTCCAAGTACTGGTCCTCCCAGATTGAGCATGTCAGGAAGGTGCTCCAGGCCCTTCGGGAAAACAAACTCTTTGCTAAAACCAAAAAATGTGTGTTTGGGGTGCAGGAGACACCATTTTTGGGTCAAATACTCACTCCTCATGAATTCCGCATGGACCCTGTCCAGGTTTAGGCTGTGGCTGAATGGGTCCAACCTGCCTCCCTGAAGGCGTTACAGTGCTTCCTGGGGTTTGCTAATTAAATAAGGAGATTTATTGCTAACTTCTCGGTCATCGCTAAGCCTCTTACGGATCTTACTCGCAAAGGTGCTGATCTCCTCCAATGGCTTCCGGAGGCGGTCCAGGCTTTTGAGGTCCTTAAGAAGTGCTTTATCTCGGCCCCAGTGCTTATTCAGCGTAACCAAATGGAGCCATTCTTCGTGGAGGTTGACGCCTCCGAGGTGGGAGTGGGTGCTGTCTTGTCCCAGGGTACCAGGTCCCTCACCCATCTCCGTCCCTGTGCCTACTTCTTCAGGAAGTTCTCGCCCACTGAGAGTAACTATGACATTGGCAACCACGAACTCTTAGCCATTAAATGGGCATTTGAAGAGTGGCGCCACTTCCTGGAGGGGGCTAGGCACCAGGTAACGGTCCTTACCGACCACAAGAATCTGGTTTTCCTAGAATCTGCCCGGAGGCTAAACCCGAGACAAGCTCGATGGGCGTTGTTTTTTTACTAGATTCAACTTTTTGGTCACCTATAAGGCTGGGTCTAAAAATATTAACGCTGATGCACTGTCGCGTAGCTTCATGGCCAGCCCTCCTTCGGAGGAAGATCCTGCTTGTGTTTTGCCCCATGTATAATCATTTCCTCTGTTGATTCTGACTTAGTCTCCGAAATTGTGGCTGATCAAGGTTCAGCTCCCGGGAACCTTCCTGAGAACAAGCTGTTTGTTCCCCTGCAATTCCGGCTAAGGGTACTCAGGGAAAATCATGACTCTGCACTATCTGGCCATCCAGGCATCCTGGGTACCAAGCACCTCATTGCCAGAAACTATTGGTGGCCTGGGTTGCCTAAAGACGTTAAGGCCTACGTCGCCGCTTGTGAAATTTGTGCTAGGTCCAAGACTCCCAGGTCCCGACCAGTGGGCTTACTATGTTCTTTGTCCATTCCCCAGAGACCTTGGACCCATATCTCCATGGATTTTATCACCGATCTGCCTCCATCTCAAGGCAAGTCGGTGGTGTGGGTTGTAGTAGACCGCTTCAGTAAGTTGTGCCACTTTGTGCCCCTCAAGAAACTGCCCAATGTGAAGACGTTAGCTACCTTGTTTGTCAAACACATCCTGCGTCTCCATGGGGTTCCTGTCAATATAGTTTCTGACAGAGGGGTACAATTTGTTTCATTGTTTTGGAGAGCTTTCTGTAAAAAGTTGGAGATTGAACTGTCCTTCTCCTCGGCCTTCCATCCTGAAACTAATGGCCAAACCGAGAGGACTAATCAGTCTCTAGCACAATAGTTAAGGTGTTTTATCTCTGACTGTCAATATGATTGGGTCTCCTTCATTTTCCTCGCCGAATTTTCCCTTAATAACCGGGTCAGTAACTCGTCAGGGGTCTCCCCCTTTTTCCTGTAATTTTGGGTTTAATCCACGGTTCTCCTCCGTTTCACCTGGTGGTTCCAACAATCCCGAGGTAGATGTCGTTCATCGGGAACTGTGCACAGTCTAGGCCCAGGTTCAGAAGAACCTAGAGGCGTCCCAGAGCATACAAAAGACTCAGGCGGATAGAAGACATTCTGCTAACCCCTTGTTTGTGGTCAGGGATCTGGTGTGGCTGTTTTCAAAAAATTTGCGCCTTAAAGTCCCGTCCAAAAAATGTGATCCCCGGTATATAGGGCCGTACAAGGTCATTGAGGTCCTTAACCCTGTCTCCTTCCGACTGGAGTTACCCCCGTCTTTTCGAATACACGACATGTTTCATGCCTCCCTCCTGAAACGCTGCTCCCCGTCCTTGGCTACCTCGAGGAAACCTCCGGTCCCAGTTCTCACCCCTGAAGGGGTAGAATTCGAGGTGGCCAAGATTGTGGACAGCAGGATGGTCCGAGGCTCCCTCCAGTACCTGGTCCATTGGAGAGGATAAGGACCTGAGGAGAGGACTTGGGTACCCGCCCGGGATGTTCACGCTGGGGTATTGCTCAGGAGGTTCCATCTTCGGTTCCCCAATAAGCCAGGTCCAGCTAGAAAGGGTCCAGTGGCCCCTCATAAAAGGGGGGGTCCTGTAAAGGATCTGCCAGACACAGCTTCTGTGTCGACGCCCGTGGTTAATCAGTCTGCACCTGCTCCTAAGTCTGATAGAGTGACTCGATCTGCTACCACTCAGGCTGGTAGGCTCAGGAGTGGGAGAACCTATCACAGCCTGGCCAGATGGTTCTAGCTCCCGCCCTCGGTCTATTTATACCTTCATTTCCTGCTTGTCTCTGCCTGTGATTCTTTCCTGTTTCCTGGCTCTGCTGCTCCTGCTATCATTATTGACCTTGCTTCATTTTGACCCTGGCTTTACTGACTACGCTCCTGCTCTGCGTTTGGTGCCGCGTACACTCCTAGTTTGACTCGGCTCGTTCACTACTCTTGTTGCTCACGGTCTATTGATTACTGTTAAACAGCACTTATGTTTGATACCTGTTATAATGTGTGAACTCACACTAGTCATTTGCTTGAGAAAGGCTCCAGTGGACGGAGCTGAAACGTTGCACGGGCAATAAAGTACCCATTTTTTTCACTTGATCTTTGGAGTTGCTGCTCATTTTTCGATTTGTATATATATATATATATATATATATATATATATATATATATATATATATATATATATATATACTCTAAGATTTTATTAATGGAACTTTTACCACTACGGATATAACAGGTCGTGGGCAGCATTTTTTTTTAAAACTTAAAGAGGCTGTGTGACCAGATTATAAGTGTCTATACTATCTCCTACATAATCTGATCAGCGCTGTAATGTAGATAACAACAGTGGTTTTTATTTGGAGAAACGATCATTTTTTAGCAACTTATGAACAATTTTAGATTTATGCTAATTAGTTTCTTAATAGACAACTGGGCGTTTTTTTAACTTTTTACCAACTCGCGAGATCACACTGTGCTGTGAGTAAGTCCCACAGAAACTTTAGTGAAGTTTGGAGGTGATGTATATTCACTCTCAAGACACTTCGGTAAAGTTACTGTAGGAGTATGTGACAGCACAGCGTGATCTCGTGAGATCACGCTGTGCTCTGAGTACAGCTATACATGAATAAAATGAAGTGTGACGCTGATTGGTCAGTGTCATACACTTCTCTTTACAACGCCCACTTGGTCAAAAGTTAAAAAACGCCCAGCTGTCTATTAAGAAACTAATTAGCATAAATCTAAAATTGTTCATAACTTGCTCAAAAATGATAGTTTTTCAAAATAAAGAACACTGTTGTTATCTACATTACAGCGCCGATTAGATTATGTAGGAGACATTGCACTTATAATCTGGTGACAGAGCCTCTTTAACCCCTTCAGGACCAAGCTCATTTTGGCCTTCAGGACCAGGCCCATTTTTTCAAATCTAACATATGTCAATTTATGTGGTAATAACTTCGAAATGGTTTTACCTATCCAAGCGATTATGAGATTGTTTTCTCGTGACATATTGTACTTTATGTTAGTGGAAACATTTGGTTGATAAATTCATTGCTTATTTGTGAAAAACACCAAAATGTAGAGAAAATTTGAAGAAATTATGATTTTTTGAATTTTAAATTTATCTGCTTGTAAAGCAGATGGTAATACCACAAAAATAGTTACTAATTAACATATCCCATATGTCTACTTTATGTTTGCATCATTTTTTGAACATCTTTTTATTTTTCTAGAACGATACAAGGCTTAGAACTTTAGCAGAAATTTCTCACATTTTTAAGAAAAATTCAAAAGGCTATATTTTCAGGGACGAGTTCAGTTCTGAGGTAGTTTTGAGGGCCCTATATATTAGAAACCCCCACAAAACACCCAATTTTGAAAACTGCACCCCTCAATGTATTCAAAACAGCATTCAGAAAGTGTTTTAATCCTTTAGACGGTTTACAGGAATTGAAGGAATGTAGAGGTGAAAGTTTAAAATTTTTTTTTTTTGCCAAAATTAATTTGTAATAATTTTTTTTCTGTAACACAGAAGGTTTTACGCGAGAAATGCATCTTAATATTTATTGCCCAGATTCTGCAGTTTTTAGAAATATCCCACATGTGGTCCTGGTGCGCTAATGGACTGAAACACAGGCCTCAGAAGCAAAGGATCACCTAGTGGATTTTGGGGCCTCCTTTTTATTAGAATATATTTTAGGCACCATGTCAGGTCTTGCGGTGCCAAAACAGTGGAAACCCCCAAAAGTGACCCAATTTTGGAAACTATACCCCTCAAGGAATTTTTGTAGTGGTATAGTTAGCATTTTGATCCCACAGGTTTTTTCCTGAATTTATTGGAATTAGACTGTGAAGATGAAAATCTACTTTTTCCTGAAAAAACATAGAATTTTATAAGGAATAAAGGAGAAAAAGCACTCCAACATTTGTAAAGCAATTTCTCCTGATTAAGGCAATACCCCATATGTGGTAAGAAACTGCTGTTTGGACCCACGGCAGGGCTCAGAAGGTGAGCAGTGCCATTTGGATTTTGCTGAATTGGTTTCTGGGGGCCATGTCTCATTTGCAGAGCCCCTGAAGTACCAGTACAGTAGAAATTCCCCAGGTGTGATCCCATTTTGGAGACTATACCCCTGAAAGAATTAAATTACAGGTGTAGTGAGCATTTTGATCCCTCAGGTGTTATAGATTTTATTAGAATTGTGCCGTGAAAATGTTTTTGTTTTTTTTTGCCAATAACATGTAGATTTAGCTCATAATTTCTCATTTCCACAAGGAATACAGGAGAAAAGACACCCCAAAATGTGTTTCACAATTTCTCCTGAGTAGGGTCTAAAGGGAAAAAGTGCAATTTCGTTTTTGGAGTGGAGATTTGACAAAATTGTTTTTGGGCGCCATGATGCATTGCGCTGAGGTACCAGTACAGTGAAAACCCCTGAGAAGTGACCCCATTTAGGAAACTACACCCCTCAAGGAATTAATCTAGAAGTGTAGTGAACATTTTGACCCCAAAGGTTTTGCAGAAATTAGTGCACAGTAGATGTTGCAGATTGAAAATTGCCCTTTTCCACAGATATGCTATTTCAGTGCCCAATGTGTTGTGCCCAGCTTGTACCACTGGAGACACACACCCCATAAAATTGATAAGCGGTTCTCCAGAGTACAGTAATGCCCCATATGTGATCATAAACTGCCGTTTGGCCACACTTCCAGGCCCAGAAGGAGCGCCATTTGGCTTTTGGAGCGCAGAATTTGCTTGGTAGTAGTTTTGTTTAGTGTTTTAGTCAGTTTATAATGTGGGGGCATATGTAAGCTGTGTGGAGTACAACAGGGTATATGTAAGCTGGGCGGAGTACATCAGTGTATATGTAAGGTGGGCGAAGTGTATCAGGGTATATGTAAGCTGGGCGGATTCGCATCAGGGTATATGTAAGCTGTGCCTAGTACATCAAGGTATATATCAGCTGGGCGGAGTACATCAGGGTATATGTAAGCTGGGCGGAGTGCATCAGGTCATAATAGGATGATGTAATAATGGGGTAAATGAATAATAAAATTAATTATCCATGTATAGCGACATACGCTTTGAACCAATCCTTTATGCAAAGGCCAGATTTTTGGGTGCAGGAGTCGCACTTCTAAAGGGTGTCCATTGTATTGTACAAAATATCCGCACTCCAGCATTGCCTAATCTCTGACTTCTTCACTAGCCCCATATGTAGCACAGACCCCAAAATGTCATAGTTTCCGCTGCATTTACAGGGGCTAGCAAATGATGACATGGGGTTTTAGGTGAAGAACTGCTGCACATTTAAATTAGTCTGGGCCGTCGTTTTGCATTATTGCGTTCCGAGAGTCATAACTTTTTATTTTTCTGTGGATGAGCTGTGTTACTGCTTGATTTTCATGGGACGAGCTGTAGTTTTTATTAGTATCATTTTGGGCTACATGTAATAATTTGATCAGTTTTTATTAAATTTTTTGGGAGGTGAGGAGACACAAGGCGCGGTGAAATACAGCAGGCGTAATGTACGACACAACACGACTCTGAGGGTATGTGCACACGATAGCAGGCTTTTACGTCTGAAATGGCAGACTGTTTTCAGGAGAAAACAGCTGCCTCGTTTCAGACGTAAATGCTCCTCCTCGCATTTTGAGAGGCTTCTCTGACAGCCGTAAATTTTGAGCTGTGCTTCATTGAGTTCAATGAAGAACGGCTCAAATTACGTCTGAAAGAAGTGTCCTGCACTTCTTTTGACGAGGCTGTATTTTTACGCGTCGTCGTTTGACAGGTGTCAAACGACGACGCGTAAATGACAGGTCGTCTGCACAGTACGTCGGCAAACCCATACAAATGAATGGGCAGATGTTTGCCGACGTATTGTAGCCCTATTTTCAGACGTAAAACGAGGCATAATACGCCTCGTTTACGTCTGAAAATAGGTAGTGTGAACCCAGCCTCACTCTCTACGGCACAGGAACAAGGTAGCACAGGATACAGGTAGCAGGAACGGGAACACTGAGAACTGGAAAACACTAAGATTCCATTTGCAAAGACCAACATGTGTAAACACAACAAAGCTCAGGCAATGAAGGAAGGGGCAGGGCCCTCCTTATAGTCCAGGGTGATCATGGGAGCAATCAGTCAATCTAAAACATGTGTGTGCTCTGGCCCATTAAGGCCAGGAATGAGCTCGAGCGCGCACCCTAGTTGTCACTGCAGGGCAGGACAGCCGCATGTGCTGGCATCTCTGGGAAGAAAGACGTCTGCAGGATGATAGGAGTCCGTGGTCTGCGACCGCGGACGTTGCATGAGGTAATTCAATTAAAGGAAAACATTAACAAATGACAACTTTAAGTTAAACATTAACATTGAGCAGTATACTAAATGTGATATATGCAAACTGATTTTTCTTCTTTTTATATACACTTCACAGAATTTTCTTGTCAAACAGCAGGTTCAATCTTAAATAAAACAAAATAATATTGTGCATACACAGACCAGATCCAGGTATAGTTCCTGATCTGAATTTTATTTTCTAAAATTTTCCATTCACAACAAAAAAATGTTTTCAAATGGGAATCTTTTTCCACTGAGAAGTTATCATTTAGGCATCATTTACACGAGCGTAATATACGCCTATATTAGGCTATGGGGCAGTGCAGACAGTGCGTGAATTTTGCGCAGCGCGAGTGCGTTGCGTAAAACTCACGACATGTCCTTTCTTTGTGCGCTGTTCGCGCATCACGCACCCATTGAAGTCAATGGGTGTGTGAAAACCACGCATGCCGCACGGAAGCACTTCCGTGCGAACTGCGTGATTCGCGCAACAGATGTCAAACTGTGAATGTAAACAGAAAAGCACCACGTGCTTTTCTGTTTACAAACATCCAAACGGAGTGTCAAAATGATGGCGGCTGCGTGAAAATCACGCAGCCGCGCATCATACACTGATGACACACGCAGCTGTTAAGTGCCTTTTGCGCGCGCAAAATGGCGCATTTTTTGCGTGCGCAAAATGCACACGCTCGTGTAAATCAGGCCTTACAATGTTAAAACACGCTGCCACACCTTTATCTGACACATGCCTCCAATAGTCCACTAAGGCATTCTGATCCAGAACTTTACATAAAACTTGACCTCAGTACACTTCTTAAATACCGTTATCAAACAAAAATGCTAACTTTCATTTTGTTTTGGGATAGCATCTAGAAAACTGCTGATATCTTAGTCATTGTGGAAAAACCAGTTCAATATTTGGGGTAAACACTGTTCCCCTGTCACTTCTATGGTCTCTGGGACCACATATCTACATACAACTTCACTGAGAATTTTCTTGGCCATATTCTTTGCAGTGGGGAAGATACTGTCCAGGCTTCAGGCCACCCTGAGAGCAGGTCTACACATATTCATACTCACCTACCTCACCTACTTCAGGTAGTAGTCAATCTGCAGTCGCTGGAGCGGGTAATCTGGCCAGGGTGCACTTTCATAGGTACCTTTGCTGTTTTACCTATGTCATGCCGTGTCCATATCATGCAGGCTGCTACAAACCTAGTGGCGGCATTATTGAATCCAGGGACAAGCCAATTTGCTGATATCTGGCTGCACATACTCTCTTTGCCAGGTGTGCCATCTCTTGCGTTCTTAATTTGCTTACCCGAATATCCAGCAAAGTTCCTACTACCAATGGGCCCATAATCGTGCCAAAAGCATACCTAGAGTCAGTGTAAATGTTGGCCGTCTTACCTTTTTACAGGTTACAAGCCTCAGCGAGTGCCTCCAGCTCCGCTTCTTGAGCAGAACAAGAACGTGGGAGTGGTCTCTGGATGATTACCTTGTGCATCGTCTTCTACAAAAAAACACAAAATCTGGCTTACTTACACATTTTGTAGTCCTCCTAGCTTTGTCTCACTGAGGTGCAACTGATCAGTCTCGTCACTAATGTAGCAGGGTTCACAACCGAGGCTGGACGCCCCTGTTATCCAAAAATGTTTGGCCCCCTGGGATATGCAATGGCCTAGAAAATTTGCATCTTATCTTTAGATGCCTTGCAGCCGTTTGCTGCCAAAAACATCAGGAGACTCAAGGTGACATCTAGGCAGACTTATTCTGACTCACAGGCCAAAAGTAGGTCATCAACATACTGCAACAACCGGACTCCAGCAGCGGGTTCAGCCTTGCAATACTGCAACATACTGTATTGCTTGGCTGCATGTGTAAAAGCAAAAATAACAACTGTAATTCTTCATCTAGTGAAACAGAGTGCAAAGCGTCTGCCAAGCCAACCACTACAATGCAACAAGCCATGTGTGGGAGTACATACATTTTTCAAGACCGTGTGTCTCACTCTTTATTAATCTCTAAACAATCATGGGGTGGGTCAGATTTTCAATACCTGTATTTTAATTCATTTGAATTCTCTTCCTCCCATATTTTTGGATACAGCAGAAGCAACATAGCTGGGTTCAAGTTAGTCCAGCGCCACCACCAGGGGCGTAGCTAGGGGGTGCAGGTGGGGCATGTGCCCCAAACGCAACTGGGATGGAAGGAATACTACATGATACTACAGCTCAGGGTTGCTCGCGGCAGCCTGCCCCACAGCCAGCAATTAGGAGGAGACTGGACTTGGAGGGGGAGTTTATGATGATCTGTAACTGTCTTTGACTGAGGTGACCTCAGTCAGAGACACACAGACAGTCATTGGGTCTGTGCCGGGACCAGGGACGTGTGAGTCACTTGGTCCTGACTTCACGTCCCGAGACCACGCATGGGGGTTTGGGTGCTGGTGGATTGAGTGTCGGAATCACCAATCACAGCCCCGCTTGTAACTTTCCCATGGTTAATTAGCATGGGAAAGCTACAAGCGGGGCTGGGATTGGTGTGTCTCACAGTCACTCCCAGTACATACTGCATCAAGCAGCGGCACCCAGTCTGACCCATCTCACTCTGATCAGTTACAACCCTCACGCAGCAGACAGACCTCGCCAGCGGGAGAGACTGGGACAGTGCCCGTTGTAATTAAATTGACCCCAACTACTACTGCTTGGCATGTTTACTTTACATAATGGGGCCGAGTGCCGACTGACTTGTATTGTACTAGTTGGAAACTTTATATAACTCTGTCAAGAAGTATCTTTACTATCCCACTCATGTGATCACTTATAAAAAGGTGTTACTTATGCTCTCTATTATCACTTAGGGTAATGTTCACACTGCCTATTTTCGGACGTTTTTCGGGCCGTAAACGCCTGAAAAACGGCCCAAAAAATCTGAAGCAGAACGCCTCCAAACATATTCCCATTGATTTCAATGGGAAAAACGGCGTTCTGTTCCGATGGGCCGTTTTTTTTACGCGGCCCTTTTGAAAAACGGCCGCGTAAAAAAACGGCCGCAAAAAAGAAGTGCAGGTCACTTCTTGGGACGTTTTTTGAACCGTTTTTCATTGACTCTATAGAAAACAGCTCCAAAAATGGTTATAAGAAACGCAGCGAAAAACGCGAGTGGCTTAAAAAACGTCTGAAAATCAGGAGCTGTTTTCCCTTGAAAACAGCTCCATATTTTCAGACTTTTTGAGTTTGCGTGTGAACATACCCTGACTCTTAATTTTGTAATGCGTCCGTAAAAATATTGGTCTGTCCGTGTTTTTTAGCTCAGTCGTCCAGAAATTTCTGAAGTGGAGGTTGGCAACCCTGCTACAGCTGATCGCTTCTGCAGTCACCCGGCATACAGGGCACCTATCGGCAGCGATCAGCTGTTTTGATACGACTGCTCTGCGGCGGTCCCATTCTCTCAGGGCCCCCTGCTGCTACGAGGCCTGCGCCGCTCAGCACATTACATTTATGGGCCAGGCGGAACGGGCCCCCTCATGCCCTGTGGCATTGCTAGCACAAGGGGGGGCACCGATGCTAGCGACTGCCACATTCAATTATATATGCTTCCTCAAGACGCAGATACAATTAAATACTATGACGGAGCTGCTACCGGCTCCATCACTAGGCCACGTTAAGCCTGCAGCCTATAAGACATCGAGGTAGAGTCCCAGCACAGGATGGCGCTATTCCCAGCTTCAGCGTGGAGCAGGGAACAGGGCTAGGTAATTAATTTTTTTAAATATGTTTCTACAAGGGGGGCTGTGTGGCACCATCTGCATGGGGGCAATGTGGCACCATATACAAGGGTGCTGTATGGCACCATCTACATGGTGTGTGTGGCATCATCTACATGGGGGGCAATGTGTCCCCATCTGCAAGGGGACTGTGTGGCACCATCTGCAAGGGGGGCTTTATGGCACCATCTGCAAGGGGGCTGTCTGGCACTATCTTCAAGGGGGTGGTTGTGTGGTTCCATCTACAATAGGTTGGCTGTGTGGCACTATCTTGGCACCATCTACAAGGGAGGCTGTGTGTGGCACTATCTACAAGGGGGCTGTGTGTGCCGCTATCTCAAGAGGGGGCTGTGTGTGGCACTATGTACATGGGGGGCTGTGTGTGGCACTATCTACAAGGGGGGTTGTGTGTAGCGCTATCTACAAGATGATGGCTGTATGGCATTATCTACAAGATGGGGCTGTGTGTGGCACTATCTACAAGGGGGCTATGTGTGGCACTATCTACAAGGGGGCTTTGTGTGGCGCTATCTACAGGGGGCTGTGTGTGGCCTTTTTTATTTATTTTCTTTTAATTTGTTGTTATGTTAACTGCCTTATAGAACTATATTGCTTGTAAAATGTAGAAATGGTTTCATGCTCGAGTTAAATTTAAAAAAAAGTGAAAAAAATTACATCTCATTGATTGGTAGAGAAAGCAAACATGATGTCGGGAAAGAGGTTGGGGGGGGGAGGGGTGCTAAACAAAATCTTTGCCCAGGGTGCAGGAGTACCTTACTATGCCTCTGGCCACCACTTTTAAAAACACCTACATTCCAGCAGTCCACATTTTTGAATTTTTTTCTGAGCTTACAGACTAAATTTGCTGTAATATTTGACTTCTCTGCACACTAAGGGTATGTTCCCACATGCACGTCCGTTACGGCTGAAATTACGGAGCTGTTTTCAGGCGAAAACAGCTCCTGAATTTCAGACGTAATGCGTAATGGCATGTGCAGCCGTTTTTTGCAGCGTCTATTACGGACGTAATTGGAGCTGTTTTTCTATGGAGTCAATGGAAAACGGCTCCAATTAAGTCCCAAGAAGTGACATGCACTTCTTTGACGCGGGCATCTTTCTTACACGCCGTCTTTTGGCAGCGGTGCGTAAAAAAAATGACCGTCTGCACAGTACATCGTAAAACCCATTCAAATGAAAAAAACGCCTGAATTACGTCCATAAATAGTGCGTGTGAACATACCCTTAGGGCGGGTTCACACATGGCGGAATTCCACTTAAATTCCGCTGCGGACACTCCGCAGCGTTAATCCGCAGCGGAGCCGTTTCTCCATTGACTTTCACTTTAAATTAGCAGTGTTCGTTTACACGATGCGTACAATTCCGCTGCGGAGCATAGGCTGCGGAGCGGAATTTGGTGTCCGCAGCATGCTCTGTCTGTTGCGGAGCAGTGGCGGACTCATGGCGGAATTTCTCCATTGACTTCAATGGAGATTCAAAGTTCCGCAATGAAGTCCGCAGCTGTCATGCACATGTCATGTGTGCTGCGGATACGTCTTGCTTTTTTAACTTGACATTTCTTCATTCTGGCTGGACCTATGTATTTCTAGGTCTACAGCCAGACTGAGGAAGTCAATGGGGCTCCCGTAATGACGGGAGCGTTGCTAGGAGACGTCTGTAAATAGTCACTGTCCAGGGTGCTGAAAGAGTTAAGCGATCGGCAGTAACTGTTTCTGCACCCGGGACAGTGACTACCGATCCCAATATACATGTATCTGTAAAAAAACATATAAGTTCATACTTACCGAGAACTCCCTGCGTCTGTCTCCAGTCCGGCCTCCCAGGATGACGTTTCAGTGTAAGTGACGGCTGCAGCCAATCACAGGCAAAGCACAGGCTGCAGCGGTCACATGGACTGGCGCGTCATCCAGGGAGGTCGGGCTGGATGCCGAAAGAGGGACGCGTCACCAAGACAACGGCCGGTAAGTATGAAAATCGTTTCCTTTCACTAGGGAAAGTGCTGTCCCTTCTCTCTATCCTGCACTGATAGGGAGAAGGGAAGCACTTTTCCCGCAGTCTGCAGCAGCTAGTCCGCATCAATGTACTGCACATTTTGTGCAGATCCGCTGCAGAATCTGCAACGCAGATTCTGTGCGGCATCGATGCGGACAGTTGCGGAGGAATTCCGCCATGTGTGGTCATGCCCTTAGAGTGAGCAGCGCGTGAAGATAAGGCAGTCAGTGTTCACATTCCCACACACCGCAATCAGCTGCTGCCCCCTGTCTCCTGTCTTTTACACAACCCCCCTTCTTCAGACCCATGCGTTGCTGGAAGTAACTAAAATTCTGCTGGAAAAAAAAATTCTGCTGCATTTATGAATCTAAAACCTGACGGTACACAGCTGACTTTAATTATTTAACCCCACACACAAGGCAGAGGCATTTACACAACCTTGTACTTAAATTTAGTGTTCTAAAGCTCCTTTTACACACTCTAAAATAACTAACAATTCCAATTACACAAAATGTTCTCAGTAGAGCTGTTAGGAGCGAGAGAGCATGCCGTATGGATCTAAAATCAACCTTTTATGTCAGCCACACAATACCTGCTCAACCTGCATCCTTTGCTATCCTTCTTATTTACCATTTGTCAGTCCATTCTCATTTGCACCAGTTTGCTCCTTAGACTCATCTTGCGAAACAAACACACACACACACACACACACACACTGCACACATGTCCGCATCACCCCCCCCGTCATAATTCACATTTGTCATCATCATCACTTTCTTACACGCACCCGCCAGAAACCACACGCTCTGCCACTTTAAGACAGGTACATTGCTTTTTCAGTTAACTCAGTTAACTCATGATCATTCACCATCCCTTGTTTATCTTTCAACAAACTATTTATCAACATCCAAACAACCATCTTTCAACATGCCAGACTTTTTTTTAAAAAATAAAAATTCTTCAGTTTGTTATAGCGTCCCTGACCACAAGGTTTGTCACAATTTCTTTGGCTATATACAACTGGGTTCCCCCTGTTGCTCTGCTCTCTGAGTTCTCCATGATCAGGACTTAACCACAAAAGTCCTTACAGTACTACTGGATATCAACAACAGGATATCCAACTCCTCTGTCCCAGACTCTCTCCTAGAAACACGGAGTCTGTCGATGTCCGCGACTCTCTGCTATAAACGCGCAGTCTGTCTATCCACAACTCTCTGCTATAAACGCGCAGTCTCTCTATCCAGACAGTTGTGTCACCCACGGACACCTGTAATACCACGCCAAGTCAGGCGTCCCTGAGACTTGACTGCTAAGCCAAACTGCACGTATCTGGAACTCAGCTCTCTCAGATCAAACGGGCAACAGGGTAACCTTTCCTTTGATCCTTAACAATTTTACACAACAAAATAATAAATGAAATTACCAACAACAGACCTATAACAATACAACACAAATCCAACAGCCACCAATTCATTGCAGGTCTATTCTACAAAGCCTTCCTCTTATTCACCTTCCCACACAGACAGCTGGACTACACTCAACGGATACACTACTGGACCTCTGAAATTAGGTTTCTTTATCGGCGCAAGTTCTTTCCAACTGTCCAAGCTACAATCCCTGAACAACATAAAAAATAACCTTTTCACATGTATATTAAAACTCCTCTCAACCGTCCACTCGGGGGCGTCGTCAAACACTCTTTGACACACTTTAATGCAACTCACCACCAATACTTATGACTTATACAGACCATTTTTACTGCCGGCAATTTCCTCTCATGTCTTTCATATCAATAACTCAATATAGATTTACAAATCTGCAATCATTATTCATACAAAATTTTCAACATACTTCTGGATAAGTTACTGCATCTGGGGAGATTGTCTTGTCAAAAACAGCTAATTCAACATCACAGCAATACATGAGTGAAACGGTTTGTGTAAGAATACGTTTCTTACTTACCGCGGTTTTATCGTTTCACTGATTCATTGATGCCTGACCTCCCTGTGACAGCTATCAGATGATTAATCTCCTGGGTTTCTGCACCAAAACTGTTGGCGCAATCCTGGCCAAAATGTATTAGACTGAAGGTTTAGGTGGGTGTGTCAACTGACACCCGTCAGTACACTTATCCAGATCCAAATCCATATGTTATATCAACATATTGGAGAGAAGTAAGCGACAATGCATGGAAACCCAAATATTCTTCTCTGCTTTATTGATAAAATTAAATTACAATAATATCTTTCAAAACGGGATTATGCTTGACCTTAGCCATTTACTTACAATGGGCCATTGGCTCTATCTGATCCATTTACATACAATGGGGAGTTGCTCGTGCTGAGCCAATCACAAGCATGAGAGGCTTTTTAAATGTAAGACTACAATTTCCCACAACATGCAATGTCACCACGACTGATAGGTCATAATGACCGCACAACTGCCATATCATCAGTCTATTCCTCATAACAAGAATGGTAAACAAACCGTGTTCCCAGACGGTATGGGGCGGCAGACTCATTTCCCATAATAGAGAAGTGGTAAATATTTAGCTATATTCTCCATAACAAGGAATCATAACATTAGCTAAGGAACAAAAACATATAATTGTATTGTATCAGACAATCCCAGCATAAACAAAATGGATTCTTTAAACTTTTTTTGTAACTTTTTTTTGTCCCACTAGGGGACTTGAAGACCAGCAACACTGATCTCAGCTATAATACATAACACTAGTAGTGGCCATTGTCAGGCCTCCGGTTGCCATGCTAACCATATGGTGCCGATTTGCTACAAACCCCTTAAAGGCACCAAACACTATCGATCGCCGTAGTTAAAGGGGTTAATTGCTTAAATCCCCAGCGTTTCACTGCTGGCCGGCAACAGGGAAGTTTCAGCTGTCGGAGACAGCTGATGTTCTGAATAGGGGACACTGTCCGTTAGGACAGTGCTCACCGGGAACGTCTCAGTATCTGTACGTCCTGGTGTGGGAAATAACCCCTCGCCAGAACATACAGTTGCGTCCTTGCGCGGGTAGGGGTCAAGGTAAGTGCACGCAGGGCAGATACGCTGCGTAAAAGTACACAGCATATCCGTCCTAGAACTTGCAGTGAATTCTTCCCCAAAAAACGCACCAAATTGTGGTGCAGTTTTTCGGGCAGAATCCCTGCTGCAGAAATCAGTCGTTTGAAAAATAAAAAAGCTAATACCTTCCCTCTGCCGTTGTGCAGCGACACATCCTACTGTTCTCCGTGCAGTCCAACCTCCTGGAATTACGCCGCAGGCGTCGCTATAATAACGCCCGGGGGTAAGTATTAACCTTTTTATTAATTTTAAACAACAAAACGTTTTTCTTTTTCTGATTTGCGATTTTTTCGGCCGCAAAAGTCGCAACTCTTGCTATTTGTTGCACTTTTTACCTCCCTATTGAATTCAAAGAGTAAAAACCTGCAACAGAAGAGCAGCGATTCCGCAGCATAAATGACCAAGCTGTGGATTTTAAAAAACGCACCGCAGGTCAATTTATGAACAGTTTCTCGGCAGATCTTTTCTGCTGTGTGTGGATGAGATTTGTTCAAACCTCATCCACTCTGCTGCTACTGTACTACACTGTGGATTTTACGCAATGAAATCTGGTGCGGAAAATCCGCAGTGTTTAAGCTGTGTCTGTTGCTACCCTTAGGGTAAGTTCACACGTAGCATAAATACTTCAGGTTTTCCACAACGGATTTCGTTGTGGAAAAGCCACAGCATAATACCATAACAGCAGAGTGGATGATATTTGAAAAAATCTAATCCACACGCTGTGTCAATGCTGAGCAGATAAAACTATTAGAAATTGTATTTGCGTAAACGCTGCTCTTATTTGTTGCGGGCTTTCCCCATTGAATTCAATGGGAAGGTAAAACCTGCAACAAATAGTAGATGTTGCTTTTTTTTGCGGTGGAAAAAAGGGCATTTTGTCACAAAAAACGCAACTAAAAGATAAATAAATCTTATACTTACCCAGAATTCTGTGTTTCTTCGTCTAGGCTGGCCTCCTGGGATGATGTTTCATCCCATGAAACTGCTGCAGCCAATCACAGGCTGCAGCGGTCACATGGGATGAAACGTCATCCCAGGACTGCAGAATGTCATGATGTCAGGACATCGGAGGGACGCTTCGCCATGATAAGTATCCATTTTTTTTTCTGTGCAGTTTTCCGCAGCGGACATTCCAGCCGAAAAACTGCACCATAATTTGGTGTGTTTTTTTGCCTGGAATTCCCCGCAGCGCACAGGGCGGATACGCTGTGTGAATGGTCAGCGTCATACACTTTTCTAAACAAAGCCCACTTGGTGAATAGAAAAAGAACACCCAGTTGGGCACTTAGACAAAATTTCCAAACTTGGTCAATAATAAACGTTTTTTTTTTTTTGTTAAAAAAAACAACCTAGTAGTTATCTACATCAAAGCGCCTATTAGATTAGGTAGGAGATAGGTACGTTAGAAACTGGTGACAGAGCCTCTTTAAGTCTCCCTTTACGCTTCCTGATTTCATTGTGCAATTTCTTGAGAAACAGACAATATTTCTGAAATAATTATTATGGCAAAGCTCTCAGACACTTAGTTTGTTGACAAAACAGTGAAAGAACTGTTTTTCTTGCAGGGAAAGTCACCAAACATTAGATGTTCTTCTCACTATTCACTCTGCTATTTTGTAATGCTAATATTTATATACTCCGCTGTTTAAATTGTAGATAGAGGCAGATATTCCATTCACTCTTTTGAAAACATCACTTTTTTCAGCAGATATCATGACATATCTCTTTGAACAGGTCTATTATTTGGTGAAGTGCTAGCATTCTTCTTGTGCTGTGGTTCACATGCCAGGCTTTCTTTACAGAATCTGAAGGCTATATATTTTTTTCTTCTGTTTTCAGGGAAACGTGTCACTACAGAATGAGAGCGATGTTGCCATGCTGTGTAAGAAAAGCAAACCTCCACACCCAAGCAGCTAAAGCAGATCTTACTGTCTATTGTTCCCCAATTACTAATCCAAGGGAAGGATCAATAGGTTGAGATGCGGCTTCTTTTTTCTTTGAACTGAGCATTACTAATAACAATGGCAGTTGAAAGTGATTTAGGAGGTAATTTAACATGATCTGAAGAAGCCAATAGCTTTGTGTTGAGACAAAATCTCTTTTTCAGGAGTTTATTAGGAGATTATGTTAATTTACTTCATCTAATGAGAATAATATTTGTAGCAGAAGCCAATGGCACTAAATGCAACCTATGAAAAATTGCATTCTATTTATGGCAATTGGCAATTTTAGTGTGCAGTCACACACGGAAGATTTTGTTGCAGACATGTTCTGCGACAAAAAATCAGTTTCATTTATCTGAATGGAACTTGCAAAAATTCATGCCCCTTCTGCAGAAACAACCTTATTCAGATGAATGGAACTGATTTTCAGTCGCAAAAAGCCGGGTTCTCACTGGTCGGATACACTGCATAAAATTCACGCAGCATGTCCTACCTGGAACCTGTAGTACATTCCGTCCGAAAAATTGCACCACATTCTGGTGAGGTTTTTCTAACCAAATTTCCGCTGCAGAAGAAAGTCATACTTACACCCTCAGTCTTCTCTGCGCGTAGTCGGGGCTCCTACGATGATGTTGCAGGCCATGTGATGCTGCAGCCTGTGATTGGCTGCAGCGGTCATATGGGATGAAACGTCATCCCAAGAGGCTGGACTGCAGAAAGAAGGAGGGCGTTCTGGTTAAGCACAACTCTTGGCTTTCTGTCCCCCATTGTAAATAGTGCCACGCAGGCCCCCCCTTGTGGATAGTGCCACACAGGCACCCCTTACAATTGAATGCGGCAGTTGAGTATACGGCCCAAAAAACGGCAGAAAATAAGTTGTGTGAACATACCCTAAAGCACAAGAAAAGGCACAGGAGAGACTGCAGACTGTTTCCATGTAGTAGCATACATTTCACAAGCAGTCCCACTGCAAAGAGGCAGATATAATTGGTTGCAATTTCCTTATATCATCTACAGCCTGTAGGAGATTCATTGACAACAGCAAAATACACAGGAATGTGCAGATTTGCAGTTGTCACCCAGTTCATTCTTGGATTTTTGCCATGCAATAGTTTATGCACATTCAGCCTGATATTTTATTGCTTAGAAACCTAGAAAAAAGCATTGACACAAGACATCAAAATTACAGGTGAGAATTCACATGTGAAACTATGGTTGTCACAAGAGTTTCCATTTTAGATCCACTACAGCTTTGTAAATGGGCCATACATTCATAAATTGTTATTGTTGTAAATAGTCATGTAATCAAATGGCATTTGTATCTATATATTCCTTCATTGTCACAACATTAACCCTTTCATGACCAAGGGTCATTGATGCTCCTGTGTGCAGGTCAAAACGATAATCTCTTTGCAACCGCTTTGAATATCACAACTATTTTTACAACGTTTTTTGTTTTCTTTTACAAGACTAATTAATGCCATGTTTTTAATTTTCATCATGAGCAGATAAATCACTACATTTTTTTTTTATGTATATCTATACATATATATATATATATATATATATATATATATATATATATATACACGCACTGTTGCAGCTCTGTAACAATAAGGCTGGATTCACACGAGCTCATTACGTCCGTAATGGACGGACGTATTTCGGCCGCAAGTCCCGGACCGAACACACTGCAGGGAGCTGGGCTCCTAGCATCATACTTATGTACGCTGCTAGGAGTCCCTGCCTCGCTGCTGGACAACTGTCCCGTACTGTAATCATGTTTTCAGTTTTTTATTAACACACTCAGAAATCAGATTGCTTGATTATGATCACAAACAATACTAACTATATAGTAAGGGCCTCTGCACATCACGTTTTGGCTCTAAGTTTAGCATGCACTTTGGGAAAGCTTCCTATGTACACGCTAAACATGTCCATAGGGCTCCATTAGCCCGACGGAGTCCAAAAGAGTGTCCTCTGTATACCTTTTTTGGAGGATGGAATAACGTAGTATACTACGCTTTTCCATCCTGAGGGCTCCTGCAAGAAAACATATACCACGCAATATATTTTCTTATTACATAAAAGCGTATGTGTGAGGGATGCCACTGTGGGGCATCTGTCCCAGGTATACGTTAAACGTATACCTTTAGGAGCTTTCCCAGGGATACAATCCCCGGAAAGAGCATGAGGCAGTGCTCGGACCGGGGATTCCAGCCTTAGGGGAAGCCCCTGACGTCATTGTCCATTTATGGACACAAATGCCAGGGGCTTTAAACTACGGAGTCCCTTATGTTACTGTCCATTTATGGACAGTGACGTCAAGGGCTCCTAAAGTCCTGAAGTCCATGGCCAGAGCGCTTCCGATGCTCTGGCCAGGGGCTCCGTAGTTTAAAGCCCCTGACATCACTGTCCATATATGGGCTACCCCTAGGATGACGACGCTCTGGCTAGGGATTCTCGCATTACAAAGTCCCGAATGTCACTGTCCATATATGGACAGTGACATCAGGGGCTCCCCCTAAGAGTGGAATCCCCGGCCAGATTGTTGCCGATGCTATGACCGGGGATTTTTACATTACAATGCCCCTAATGTCACTGACCGTATATGGACAGTGATATCAAGGGCTTTCCCAAGACAGGAGTCCCCGACCAGAGCGCTTGCAATGCTCTGGCCTGGGACTCCATAGTTGAAAGCCCCTGACATCACTGTCCATATATAGACAGTGACTTCCGGGGATTCCCTGGGACTAGCGCTGTGCCCAGGGAGTTCGGGCAAAGTATCCCACTGTATGCTTATACAGAGGGACCCATCAGTGCGGGCAGCATGGTGGCTCAGTGGTTAGCACTATTGCCTTGCAGCACTGGTGTCCTGGGTTAAAATCCAACCAAGGACAACATTTCATGGAGCTTGTATGTTCTCCCCGTGTTTCCTCTGGGGACCCCAGTTTCCTCTCACACCCCAAAAACATACCAGTAAGGAATTTAGATCATGAGCCCCAATGGGGACAGTAAAAGAGGATCTCTATACAGCACTGCAGAATTTGTTGGCACTATATAAGTAGCTGAAATAAATAAACTAACTTCCATCAGAGGTATACATCAGGTCACCCCCCAATATATACCTCCAACAGAAGTAAAAAATGTGATGTGAACAGGCCCTTACTAGGTTATTTGTGTAATATATTTTAAAAGAATATTCATTTGAATTCAAAACCTTATGCTTAATCCATATTGACCCAACAGATACCCACAAATATATTATTTTATCTCCCGCTGATTAACCTGTTTGTCTATCCAGCTCTGGACTTTATTTTTATGTATATTGTAGTCACTTCCATGCAGCTCCACCTCCTCTCTACTTATGATTAGACAACATCTTGGATTTTAGATTTCACCCTGCTTTCTCTTCCTCTATGTTATGCTTTTCAATCCCATGATGCCTCAGTACAGCATCACATGAGCATCTAGAGCCAGAACTATCTCTGCCTGCTGATAGGACAGTTTGATTATGCTTCACTTAAAGGGAATGTGTCGCTAGAATATTTTTTTTTTCAGTTAAACAATTAGTATTTGAGTGATTACACATTGTTTTAATTTTTTACATTTTTTCACAAGTCAGGAAATATTATAAATATAGATTCTAATTTATAACATTTCCATGTGCTGGTTACTAGAGGGAACAGTTCCCAAAATTGCAGCATGGTCACTGTGGTAAAGCAACCTCATTGATGTATGCTGCAAATTTGGGGTGGACACACTCTCCTCTAGTGTCCTCACACAATCCCCCCTCCCTTCTTCTGGCTAGTGGAGAAGGAAGGGTTTGAATGTCTTCAAACTTCCTACACTGTGTGCCGTCATTTTCTGAGCGACTGCACAGTGTAGGAGGATTAGATACAGGGCTCAGCAGACAGTAATACACGAACATAATACACACGAACATAATACACACGAACATAAATTACCTGCTCCTGCCGCCGCCTCCGCTGGTCTACGCTCCTCTTCCTTGCGCCTTCGCTTCATTGAACATATGGCCGGAAGCCGCGGCCGGAAGTCGTCATCTTACTGTCCGGCAGCGGCTTCCGGTCCACATGAAAATGGTGCCGGATTTCGCTCTACGAACGAGCTTAGTTTTGGTCTGTGTGGGAGCGGCGCATGCACAGACGGCGCACGCAACTTCGAATGGTACGGCTCCCGTTCATATTCTCTATGGGGTTGTATGTGCCGTATTCTATCACTGTATGTGTCGTTAATCGACACATACAGAGATGAAAAAAAATGGCAGCCCCCATATAGAAGTAAAAGTCAGAAAACATAAAAAAGTAAAACATGAGAACACAATTTAATAAAATGTTTGAAAATATTACATTAAAAGCAATATAATAAAAAAAAATAAAAAAATTCATGACACCTTCCCTTTAAAGGGTAACTAAACATTCAACAAACTTCTGAAATGTCAGAAGTTTTGATTGGTGGGGGTCCGAGTACTGAGACCCCCACCAATGACTAAAATGAAGCCGCAGAAGTGCTCGTGTGAGCTCTCAGCCGCTTAGTTTCTGTTCGGCTTTTTCCGGAAATCAATGTATCAGAGTATGGGCTCAATAGAAAGTCTATGAGCCCGTACTTCCGATACATCTGCTTTCCAGAAAAAGCCGAACAGAAACGAAGCGGCTGAACGCTCACACGAGCACTTCAGCCACTTCTTTTAGCGATTGGTGCTTAGACCCCTACCAATCAAACCTTCTGACATGTCACAATGACATGTCAGAAGTTTGTTGAACATTTAGTTACCCTTTAAAATTCTCCTATATAAGATAAAAGATTATAATAAGGGTCCTCTTACACGGTCCGACGTAGGCCGTGTAAACAGCGCCGATCAGCAAGACAACTCATTGATTGGCGTTCGTTTGCTCTGTTCACAAGGAGCTATGCACGGGGACGAGCGATCATTACTGCGATCGTCCATACATTTCTATCATGTTGGAAGCAATGTGCTGCCGACAATGATAATATTTTAGGCTGCATAAACGATACAATCAGCCAATGAACAAGCATTTGCTCGTTCATCGGCTGATCGTTGCTCTGTTTGCACAGTGCAATGATTGGGAATGAGCGTTCTATGAGCGCTCGTTTGCCCAATAATTGGCCCGTGTAAAAGGGCTTTTAGTATAGAGTCAGGGAGGCTGGGCTGACAGAAGCCGGTCTAATCATCATCAGTAACGTTGATAAAAATTTGTGTTGCACAGTACATGCAATTTCATTATGCCATATACATGTTTATGTACAGTACGTTGTGAATTCACATATAATTCGATTTTTACACTGTATTGATGTTGTTTTTGGCCCTTGGTTTTATCAGGTTAGACGACCATTGACATTTTTCCTTCACTGTTTCATTATACATTAAGTTAAATATGAAGTACAGAGTCCACATGCAGTTTATGCCTCTGCTGCTGAGGAAGATTAGATAGGAATCTTTATTTTATCAGTTGCGGCTTCCCAAGCGTCACCAAATTTCTAGTTTCTGATTCTCCCACTAGATGTCACTGTTTGCCAAATCCCAATTACTGGTGCCTTTCGTCATGTGACAGCCTTTCAAAATGATATTGGTACATTTTCAATTGTATGATTTAATTTGCTGTTATCTTTTATTAATGACAATCCTACCTGTCAGTTGTTTTCAGTTATGAGGTTTAACTAACAAATTTTATTTTTCATTTTAATTGTTCAGAATTCAGATATTATGTAAAATGAATGACTTGTAAAGTACTCTAGGGGGCACTTTCAGCATGTGATATTATTTAATGAAACTAGAAAAATCACACAGCTTTTTTGACCAGGTTTTCACCAAGTTATTTTTGTGCTTTAGCTTTGATTTTTCCTTTGCATTTTGTAATTAGAACAGACCCTTAAAGTGAAGTAAAATGAATTTTTAGGGAGCTTTCTTCTTTCTATAAATACCCTAATATTCATACATTTATAAGGTTGGGTTTGGTTGCTGATATTGCTATTGCAGACATGCAATGAATTGGAAGTGGAATTATGAACTTAACATTTAAACATTAAAGTTTTAACCATTCTGGTATTAGGGCATGCTGAATGTGCCTCTGTTTGCTCTAATGTGAAGTCTAAGTTCACATGGGTCCGATTTGCTGCGGATAACTCTTTAGAAAATCCGACACTAGTGAAGGTGAACCTGATCAGCCACAAAAAATGCATCAAGTTCTTTGTGGGGTATGTGTAAGGGCTTGTCTACACACAACAGAATTGTTGCACAAAATTTCTGCAGCAATTCCATTGAAAGTCAAAGGCTTTCCACTGCCGCAAAAAACAATTTCTGCGATTTTTACTTTAGAAAATGGGCGTATTTTGCTGCATTTTTCCCAATGTTAGGAGATGGAGACATCTGTGAAAAACGCAGCAATTCTGGACACTTTCCGCAGCAGGAACTGACATTCTGCAGTCCGAAAAATACGCACCGTCTAATCGTATTTAATTTGGTCCAAATTTTCGGCCGGATTTGCAGTTACAGAGAAGAAGAGGGGGGAAAACCCCTCAATAACCTCCCCTGTCACTCCCGTAGTGATGCATCTTTGCTCCTATTGGCTGGTCTCTGTTGTGAGACCAGCCAATCGGCCTCCTGGGTTGATCGACCTCCTGGGATGACATTCCATCCCATGTGATGCTGCAGACTGTTCTTAGCTGCATCAGTTATATGGGACATCATCCCAGGAGGCCAACTGCACAGAATCCAGCTGGGGAGCAGGAATGCATCACTTACAGGAGCGCCAGGGAATGGTAAGTATGTTTTTTTATTTGAAAGTGAAAATATGTTTTTTTTATTGAAATTTTTGCTCCACAGGTCAATTTCTGCACAGAAATTTTACATGCGTGGAAGGGATCTGCTACTGTGATATGCTGCAGCCCACAAATCAGAATAGAAAATCTGCATCAATGCCGCCAAATATGAGCATTGCCCTTCCCGCCGCAGCCCTTTTTCAGATTTTCATTTTCTCCTCCCCACCTTCCAAAAGCCATAACGTCTTTATTTTTCCGTCGATATAGTCCTATGAGGGCTTGATTTGTGCGGGACGAGTTGTAGTTTTTCGTAGCACCATTTATTTTGCCATATAATGTACTAGGAAATGGGAAAAAAATAATTTGTGGGGTAAAAGATGAAAAAAACAGCGATTCCTCCATGGTTTTTTGCGCACCGTTTTTACGGAATTCACTGTGCAATTAAAACAACATGTTAACTTTATTCTGTGGGTCAATTTGATTATGGCGATACCAAATATATGTCGTTTTTTCTATATTTTACTACTTTTACAAATAAAAACCTAAGTTTAAAAAAGAAAATTTATTTTGCGTCGCCAAATTCCGAGAGCCATAACTTTTTTATTTTTCCGTCGATTAAGTGGTATGAGGGCTTATTTTTTGCCGGATAAGCTGTAATTTTTAATAATACCATTTTGGTGTACATGCGACATTTTGATCACTTTTTATTTCATTTTTTTGTGGGAGATTAGGTGACCAAAACAGAGTTTCTGGCGTTTACAATTTTTTTTTTACGCCGTTCACCGTGCGGGTTAAATAATGATACATTGTAATAGTTCAGACTTTTAAGGACGCGGCGATACCAATTATGTTTTTTTTTTTCACTATACTATAGGGGGAAAATGGGAAAAATTGGGTTTTTTGAACTTTTAATTTACATTTTTTTGTTACATAAAAAAAACCTTTATTTAACTAATTTTTACTTTTTTTATTAGTCCCCCTATGGAACTTCAACCAGCGATCGTTAGTTGATGTATTGCAGTATATCGTCATTGTGACAAGCAACTATTAAGCCCTGCCGGAGGCAAGGCTTAATAGTTGTACAAAGATGGCGGACCATTAGGCCCCCAAGCAGCCATAGCAACCATCTCCCACCCACGATTGCATTGCCAGGGGCGCGATGAGCTGTTAGAGGGGGTTCTAACTATGTAAATGCTGCAGCATTTAACGAGTTAACGAGCGGGATCGCGCTCGAGCGCGATGCCGCTAGTTACTCTGAAGTGTCGGCTGTAACAAACAGCCGACAGCTTCATCGTATAGAGCGGGTTCACTCCGTGAGCCTGTTCCCCACTTCCCCTACCCCACTTTGGAGTATGGATACGTCAAATGTCGGGAAGGGGTTAAGGAGCAGATAGGCAGACTTTTATTGCTATAACTCTTGCATGTTAATATTTTTTGTAATGACTATAAAAAAAGCAGATTTTTCAAATCTTTGCAGTTTTTTTGTTTTTTTTTATAGAATAACTAGTTGTTACAAAGATTTCTTAGGGCTTATTCACACGAACGTGTTATTCGTCCGTGCCAACTACCTGAGAATCAAATGATTGCTCTGAACGCTATAAATGCTGTATTTAATGGCCAATGATTAAAATAAAATGTTAGCCAAGATGATTTTCACGCGCGTCACACGGACCTATGTTAATGAATGTAGCCGTTCAGACTGTCAGTGAATTTCACGCAGCGTATGTGAGCTGCATAAAACTCATGACATGTCCTATATTTGGCCGTGTTTCACGCAGCACGCACCCATTGAAGTCAATGGGTGCGTGCAAATCGCGCTCGGCACACGGAAGCACTTCTGGGTGCCGCGCATGATGCGCGCTACAGTAGTAAAATAAATGAATGAAAACAATAAAAGCACCTCGTGCTTTTCTGTTTGTCAACATAAAACAAGAGTGTCATAATGATGCCGGCTGCGCGAAAATCACGCAGCCACGCACCATATGCTGATGCCACACGGACCTTTTGCGTGTGCAAAACGCAGCGTTTTTTGCGCGCGCAATACCGACACGTCCGTGTGAATAAGGCCTTATACTGTGGTTTCATATGTTTTGAACCTATGCAAGAAGCCTGAGCAATTATGAAAATAATCAATTCAGGAGTAAATTTAGGCCTATTTGTAAAGGATCTGCCAGACACAGCTTCTGTGTCGACGCCCGTGGGTAATCAGTCTGCACCTGCTCCTAAGTCTGAGTGACACGATCTTCTACCAGTCAGGCTGGGAGGCTGAGGAGTGGGAGAGCCTATCACAGCCTGGCCAGACGGAGCTAGCTCCCGCCCTCTGTCTATTTATACCTGCATTTCCTGCTCCTCCTTTGCCTGTGATTCTTTTCTGTTTCCTGGCTCTGCTGCTCCTGCTATGATTATTGACCTTGCTTAATTTTTGACCCTGGCTTTACTGACTACGCTCCTGCTCTGCGATTTGTACCTCGTGCACTCCTGGTTTGACTCGGCTCGTTCACTACTCTTGTTGCTCACTGTGTTGCCGTGGGCAACTGCCCCATTTCCCTTAGCTTCTGTGTACCCTTGTCTGTTTGTCTGTCGTGCACTTATTGAGCGTAGGGACCGTCGCCCAGTTGTACGCCGTCGCCTAGGACGGGCCGTTGCAAGTAGGCAGGGACTGAGTGGCGGGTAGATTAGGGCTCACCTGTCTGTCTCCCTTCCCCGTCATTACACTATTGAAGATAAACTGTAGAAACAACACATTTTTCTAAAGGCTCTTAACATTAAAATGGTCTGCACATGATGTAAAAACATATTTTGCTATTGAAATAAAAAATCATATGCATGTCTAGTCTTTTCACCTTGATGAGCAGTAGCAAAACTAGAGTCCTATGGGCCTCAGGTCAAATTTTGCACCTGAGCCTCTCCCCACGCTTGTGGCTTGGATGTGTGGGACCCAGTGGCGATGCGAGTCTGAAAGACAACATAGCTATAAGACAATTTTCTACACAACTATCCCCCATACAAAGAACAAATCACCATACCAGTACTAAACACAACCCAGTATACCAAGGCCAATATTACCAATCATACAAACAATCATAACTTAGATGTGATCGTTTGCAAGTGGATCCTGTGTGTGAGAGGCACGCAGGACCCGCTGTCAATGAACCTGTCAGGTCTGTGGGACTGACTGATTCAGTGAATAGCGAACGATACAGCTGCACTGTATCAGGGCCGGCCTAAGGGGTGTGCGACCTGTGCCTTCGCACAGGGCGCATCACTCCAGTAGGTGGAAGGGGGCGCTGCGCTGGCTCCCTTCCCCTGCTTGTTTCAGAAGCACCTGGGCCCGGCGACTCAGCAGTTGCCTTTCCGCCCGTGCTCTTCTAAACTCTGTGCCATCGCTACCGCTGTAGCAGCCATAGCGGCTGCTAGCGGCGACACTGGCCATGACGGCGGTGGCGCGGCTAGCAGCTGCTGCGGCTGCTAGAGCATCAGCGACGGCACTATAGCAGAGCAGGGAAGTATCTCCCTGCTCTGCTATCTACTAGCACCACTGTAGCTCCCTGAATGAGCGGAATCCCGGTGTGGCCGGGGATTCCGCTCCTGGAGCGCTCCACTTCATGTCTCTGTCCATATATAGACAGTGACATCAGGGGAAACTCCTTAAAAGGAATCCCCGTCCACAGCGTTAGAACAATTAAAGGGGTTGTCCACGACCGAACAACTGATGACCTATCCCCAGGATAGTTCATCAGTATATGATCGGTGCGGGTTGTTTGAGCCATCTGCTTCCGACTCAAGCTACTGCATACCGTTCAAAACATCTGGCGCCGGAGTGGCAGATCTATGCGGGGTCAGGGTGTCGGACCCGCACCAATCAGATACTGATGACGTATCCTGGGGATAGGTCATCAGTTGTCCGGTCGTGGACAACCCCTTTAATGGTTCTAACTAGCTTTTTTCTGCTCAATACACACCAACTACCTGAGAATCAAATGAATGCTTTGAACGCTATAAATAATGTATTTAATGGCCAATGATTAAAATAAAATGTTAGCCAAGATGAAAAAGCGCTAACATAAGTATTGCCCATGTGCAACCACTCTTCTTCGGAATTGTTGATGCTTCCCTAGGGGGAGGCAAACCAATGCAAGCTTTGTTATAATACGCTGATAAATCCTCTGATCAAAGAACATTAACTATTTTGCATTGCTTTATTATTTTATTATTTTTCAAAGACACAGCTTCAAAAATTTTCAAGACACGCTAAGTGCTTCAAATTCTTCTACTTTTCTATGTACGGGGAGGGTAGGGAGTGATGTTTTAAGGCAATACAATCAATGTGTATTCATTAGCTGCTGGTACATACTCAACAGTACTACTAGACGTGCTTGTAGTTATTGCAGCCTTAGTATTTTTAATGCTAAGAATTAATATTATGAATAATATTCATATTTACTAACTTCAATCACCTATTTGCAGGATGTACATTTACATTTATTAAATATACTGAACATTACATTTAGAATGAAATTACGAGATCTGCCACTGTCTATTCAGCCTGGGAAATGATACTAAGAATTCCAACCAGTATGCTATTTGTAATGACTAATATTTTGGCACTGTACACATTTTAAGAAAAAAAAAAAACCCTGTACCTTGGCTGTACCTGCCGATATTTATATCTAAATAATCGAATATACTGTAGACAGACTACTGTTTTATGTATACAGTATATAATCAATGCACATGGCTGTTTATCCATTCTGGGCAGTGAACATCTAAAATATATCTGCCAAGCTCACTGAGATGTCTTAATGACATTTACTACCAGTGATACATTTCTCGGTTTATCGAACCCTTCTGTGCTGGCGGTACCAGCAGGAGTTCTATTCCTCTCTTTTCTATGAGGAAACAAAATAATCAAGAATAGCAAACAGATTTTCCAACACATTACATGTGGAAAAATATTGAATCATGCATAAAACAATATCCCCCAAAAATTGTTTCTTTTGTCCTGTACAACAATCACAAAATATATGATATTATTAGAGATCAACACAATTTTAAAATCTTCTATGTGCATGTTTGTTGGCAGAAGCCATTTTTATTATAGTTCTCAGTCTTCCTGATGTTCTACGTTGTGCTATGTTGGTTACTCCAGACTATTATTATATTGTAGTAATGGTATAATGCCATGGACCTATTGTGTCTCACCACCACCACCACCACCTCCTCAACACTAGTGTAACGACTCTGGCTGCCCACCAGAAATCAGAACTAGGCTTCACCTATAGCAAACCCCATTTCCTGTATCTCCCAGTACTCGGTTATCCCCAGGACTTATAGGAAGGCCAGGATGTGAGCCATCTCACTGATTGAAGACAGGGATGAAGTCCAAGCCATTTTTTGATATTTGATTTTAGGTTTTCACTCCCCGCCTTCTATGAACAATAACTTTTTTATTTTTCCGTCAATGGAGTGGTGTGAGGTCTTATTTTTTTGCGGGATGAGTTGTAGTTTCTATTGGCACCATTAAAAGTACCTTATAATGTACTATGGAACTGAAAAAAATTTGATGTGGGGTGGAATTGGAAAAAACTGTGATTCCTCCATTTTCTTTTGGGTTTAGTTTTTACGTCTTTCGGTAAAAAAGACAAATTAACTTTATTTTGCTGGTCAATACAATTATGGCAATACCAAATTTATATAGTTTTCTTAATGTTTTACTCCTTTTAGAAAGAAAAAACTATTAGCCATGACCCGGTAACAAATGAGGGGCGCTACACCGTATTCAGAAGGGATAGAAAAGATAAAATGTTGGTGGGGTTTGTCTGTAAAATCCAGCCTAAGACAAGTCCTGAATGAAGACATTGGGGGAAACTGTGACAGTGTGGATTCTTTATGGGTAAATATTCATGGAACGGTTAATAACGGTAAACTACCAATAGTAGTTTGTTATAAAGCCATCGAATGTAGCGGAACAGGCTGAGGATGAAATGCTGCAACAAATACAAAAGGCAGCAAAAAATAATGGGGTCCTTATTTGGGGGATTTTAACTATCCTGACATTAATTGGGACATAGAGGTTGCTGGATGTTCTAAAAGCTGGAAGTTTATATACAAAATTCAAGACAATTATTTCACTCAGTTGGTTAATAAACCAACCAGAGGGGATAATGTCCTGGATCTGGTCTTATCTAATAGATCAGACACAATATCAGATGTGGAGGTCCGGGAGCACTTGGGCAATAGTGACCACAATATGGTAAGTTTTAATATAATTTTCAATAAAACAATACGAAGGGGAGCAACCAAAACCTGAAATTTTAGGAAAGCAAAATTCAAGCAACTGAGGGAAACACTTAGTCTTGTTGACTGGGATCATGTAATTGTAAAATAGGGATACTGACACTAAATGGGGAGCATTTAAAGATATATTACATGAATGGTGTAGTAAGTTTATACCCACTGGTAACAAAATGTCTAGGAACAAAAGGAGACCAATATGGATGAATAGGGAATTACTGAATATAGTAAGACAAAAACAAAAAGCATTCAAAACATTGAATGCTGAGGGCTGAGCAAAAGCATTCCAGATTTACAAAAATCTCAATAGAAAATGTAAAAATGAAATCAAGTTAGCAAAGTTATCTACAGAAAAAGAAATAGCTAATGACATTAAAATAAATCATATTTTTTAAAATAAATCTAAAAAGAACTAATCTGATAATATTGGCCTTCTTAAAGATGAGCATGGGAATACAATTGTAGGGGACAAAGAGTGGGCTGAGATATTAAACACATACTTTTCCTCTGTGTTCACTGATGAGCTGCTTCAGGGGGACAGTGATAAAGGTTCCCCACCCAATATTACCTGCTTAACACAGGAGGAAGTTCAGATACGTCTGAGCAAATTAAATATTGATAAATGCCCTGGCCTCGATGGCATACATCAACACGTATTAAGGGAATTAAGCTCAGTATTGGACAGACCATTGTATCTCATCCTCTTAGACTCTCTTGTAATAGGATCAGTGCCACAGGATTGGAGGACGGCTGATGTTGTACCAATATTTAAGAAGGGTAAAAAGGTGGAACCGAGTAACTACCGTCCAGTAAGTTTGACATCTGTGGTAAGCAAAATATTTGAGTGTATTCTAAGAGATGAACTACAAAAGTATATAGCAGAGAAAAGTCTAATAACTTATAACCGGCATCGATTCATGAAAAACAGGTCTTGCCTAAATAACATACTCGGTTTCTATGAGGAGGTAAGTACAAATTTGGATGTTCGTCATGCGGCTGATGTGATTTATTTGGATTTTGCAAAAGCATTTGATACTGTTCCATGTAAGGGTATGTGCACACGATGAGAGGCTATTACGGCTGAAATGACAGACTGTTTTCAGGAGAAAACAGCTGCCTCGTTTCAGCCGTAATTCCTCCTCCTCGCATTTTGCGAGGCTTCTCTGACAGCCGTAAATTTTGAGCTGCTCTTCATTGAGTTCAATGAAGAACGGCTCAAATTACGTCTGAAAGAATTGTCCTGCACTTCTTTGACGAGGCAGTCATTTTACGCGTCGTCATTTGACAGCTGTCAAACGACGACGCGTAAATTACAGGTCGTCGGCACAGTACGTCGGCAAACCCATTCAAATGAATGGGCAGATGTTTGCCGACGTATTGTAGCCGTATTTTCAGGCGTAAAACGAGGCATAATACGCCTCGTTTACGTCTGAAAATAGGTTGTGTGAACCCAGCCTAACAGTCTTGTTCTGAAGCTACAGACACAGGGACTGGGGGAATGTGCATGCAAGTGAGTGAAGAATTGGTTAAGGGACAGAAAACAAAGAGTTGTTATAAATGGAACTTCCTCAAAATGGGTTGAAGTTAGCAGCGGGGTACCATAAGGATCGTGTTAGGCCCAATTCTTTTTAATCTCTTTATTAATGACCTTGTGGTTGGGATTGATAGCAAGGTGTCAGTTTTTGCTGACGATATAAAACGTTGTACTTAAAACTCATCTTGACTTTAAAATATTACAGAAAGACCTAGATAAACTAGCAGCATGGGCAAAAACATGGCAGATGACATTTAATGTGGATAAATGTAAAGTAATGCAATTAGGACGCAATAATAGCATTAATTCGTATACATTAAATGGAATAAAACTGGGGATAATGGAACAAGAGCAGGACCTGGGTATTCTGGTAACAAATAAGCTACGCAGCAGCACTCAATGTCAGGCAGCAGCCAGTGGCGGATTAAGTAGACCATAGGCCCTGGGCTGTTACCCATAGTTGAGCCCCCCTTCTTCACCGCCGCCCTGTAACTATTGTTAACACTTCCTTTTTGTCCAGACATTAACAAATGGGTGTTACTACTCCCCTTGTCAAAAGGCTGTGTCCCCACATACTGACAGTCTCCAACCATCGCTGACAGTATCGCACCGTGTAGGGACACATTCTCCTGACAAGGGGAATAGTAACACTTATTTGTCTATCAGTCCTGGACTGTACAAAGACTTTGTGAAATACAAGGATTTCCTATAATAAACATGTCAGTAGAGATGACAGATTGTCTATAAATCTAGTGACTAACAGGTGACGACGTGTTTTTTTTCCTCTTCTCCATCCAGTCCAGACTTCATGACGACTTTTCCCGGCCATGACCCATTTCTGCAGAATTTGCCACTCAGATGTCTTTGGCTCCTCATTTTTCCAACATTTCCACACCTATAAACAAAGATAATATTATCATGGTGCCACACACTGTGCCCCTAAATATAATAGCACCAAACACTGCTCCCCTGAATAAAATACTACAAACACTGTGCCCCTAAATATTATAGCACCATAGACTGCGCCCCTGAATATAATTGTGTCAAACACTGTAGATAGCACCACACACAGCCCCCTGTAAATAGCGCTACACAGTCCTCCCCCTCTGTAAATAGCGTCACATAGCCCTCCCCTCTTGTATATAGTGCTACACAGCAATCCCCCTTAGATATAGTGATACTCAGTGCTCCCTTCTATATAGTGCTATACAACAATCCCCCCTTGGACCTGCAGCTCTTGTAATTGCTCAGTATAATGTCCCCCGTAATATTTTCCTTTAACATGGTTCAATAATAAACAGAAAAAACAAGAAGGACTACAATACCCACCACCCATCCCTTCCCTGGTAACAATGAAGATGAGGAACAAAAAAAACAAACAAAAAAACAACAAAAAACAGAGATAAATAACTATCAAATATGGGGCCTTAGGGCAATAACTTTGTCCCTAATATCCAATTGGTCAATCCAACTTCTCCATCTATTACAAAAATATTCATACCTCCTTTTTGAGAGATAGTATGATCTTTCATAAAGCAGAACTCTAAAAACTGCCTTTTGCCATTCGATCACTACTGGTGGATTTGTTTTACAAACCACTTTCTCAAAATATGTAAACTTGCCAAGAATAACAACTGAATCACAAGATCAGTCATTCCACTGCTTCAGCTCCGATACTTCTGAGGAATCTCCCAAAAACATAAAACCTTCAGAATTCCCAAAAGCCATACCTAAGATAGATTCAACGGTTTCAATTACCGAGAACCAATATCGATGCAGCTTTGGGCATCACCACATCAAATGAATGAGATCAGCCAGTTCTACATTACACTTAGGACAGGAATCATTCTTTCTGTATCCCATACTATACAGACGTTTAGGAGTGAAGTACAGTTGGTGTACCAACATAAACTGGGAGAATATATGTGAATAATTTAGAGGCACAATAACAACCCCTTTAAACACTTCCCTCCATGTGACTATAAAACAGACAGAGGGAGGCGATTCCAAGTCTTAACCTTGTTTCTTAGAACACCCATTATGGGAAAAATATTTAAAGATGTATAATCCTCAATTTTTGGGGAAATAACAATACCTAGATAACGCATCTGATCCACAATTTGAAGACCTCCTATACCCTGATTAACTGAAACTATATTCGAAAAGGGGAGACACATTGATTTAAACCAATTGATCTGAATGCCCGAGAAAATCCCGAACTTTCGTAAAGCAATTGCTCCCGAAAACGGCAATACCCAACATGTGGTCATAAACTACTGTTTGGACACATGGCAGGACTCAGAAGGGCAGGAGCGCTATATGGGAAGCAGATTTTGCAAGATTGGTTTATGGGCGCCATGTCACATTTGGAAAACCCCTGAGGTACCAGAATACCGTGGAAGCCCCCAAGAAGCGACCCCATTTTGGAAACTACACCCCTCAAGGCATTTATCATTTTCCTGGACATATGACAGGGCACAGAAGTGAAGAGCACCTATGTGCATTTGAGGCCTATTTTGGTGATTTTCACATCATTGGCCCACAATTGCAGGGCTCTGAGGTCAAATAGTAAAACACACGCACAAGTAGTTACCCCCATTTTGTAAACTACACCCCTTAAGACATTTTAAGGGGTGTAGAGAGCATTTTGACCCCACAGGTGTTTTTTTTCATTAGACATTAGTTAATCCTTTCAGGACTGAGCCATTTTTTGCTATTTCATTAGCGTTTTTTCCCTTCCCGACTTCCAAGAGCCATACTTTTTTATTTTTCCATCAATAGAGTGGTGTGAGGGCTTATTATTTGCGGGAGGAGTTTTAGTTTCTATTGGTATCATTTAAAGTACCATATAATTTACTTGGAAATGGAGAAAAAATTATTTGCGGGCTGAATTTGGAAAAACTGTGATTCCTCCATTGTATTTTGAGTTTCATTTTTACGGCTTTCACCGTGTGGTAAAAACAACAACTTATCATTATTCTGCGGCTCATTACGATTACAGTGATACCAAATTTATATAGGTGTTTTTGTATTTTACAACTTTTACAAAGACAAAACTATTTGTTAAAAAAAACACGTTTGGTTTCACCACATTCTGAGAGCCATAACTTTTTTATTTTTTGGTCGATTGAGCTGTGTGAAGGCTTATTTTTTTGCGGGACGAGCTGTAGTTTGTATTTCTATAATTTTTTGGTTTGTGCAACTTTTTGATCATTTTATATTACGTGTTTTTTTAAAGCTATGCTGACCAAAAAACGGCGATTTTGGCGGTTTTATTTTTATTTTTTTTATGGTGGTCACCGTGCAAGTTAAATAATGGTATATGGTAATAGTATGAACTTTTGCGGACGCAGCGATACCAATTTTGTATATATATATATATATATATATATATATATATATATATATATATATATACATATATATTTATTTATTTTAATTTTTTTAGAAGAAAAAAATTTTCATTTTTTAAACTTTTAATGGTTTTTTTTCCCAGTACTAATAACTTTTTATTTAACTTTTTTCTTTTTACACATTTCATTAGTCCACCTAGGGGACGTGAACCAGTGATCGTTACATCGCTGCTACAATAAACTGCAAAACTAATGTATTGCAGTTTATTAAAAAAGTTTCAGGCTTATGTAACTGCACGATCGCTGTTCCTATTTGTTAGTCCCGAGTGTCAGCTGTAATACACATGTGACACCCACAGCATATGGAGTGGGCCCAGCGCATGAGCCCGCTCCATACATCACCCCTCGCACCACGACGTGCTAATACATCATGGTGCGCAAAGGTGTTAATGCGCAGCGGATGGTGCAAAGTGAAAATTGCAATTTTCCACTGATATACCATTTTGGTGCACACTTTATTACCATTTTAGTGTACACCAGATTGTTCCACTGAAGACAAATTCCTCATAAAATGTTAAGCAGGTTCTCCCGGGTATGGCAATGTCATATATGTGGAAGTAAACTGCTGTTTAGGCACGCTGTAGGTTTCAGAAGGGAGGGAGCGCCATATGGCTTTTGGATTGCAGATAGGTTGGTAGTAGTTCTCCTTTGGGTTTTACTGGTATTTCAGTTTCTAATGTGAGGGCACATGTAAGCTGTACGGAGTACATCAGGACATAATAAGAGGGTATAATAATGCGGTAAATAAATAATAATCTGCAGATGTGTGACCAGTGTCGCACTGATAATTTGTGCCCAATCTTATCCACTTTTGGAACGCTCTGCACATTTTGTGTCGCCATATTCTGAGAGCCATAACTTTTTATTTTTCCGCCAACGGAGCTGTGTTAGATCTTATTTGTTGTGGCTCAATCTGTAGTTTTCATTGGTGGAGTTTTGGGGTACACCCGATGTTTTTTTTTATCACTTTTTATTCAATTTTTTGGCAAGCAAAGTGACCAAAAACAAGCAATTCTGGCAATGTTTTTTTATTATTTTTTCTACAGTGTTCACACGGGGCTATAAATGACAATTTTACTTTATTCTGCAGGCCGATATGATTACGGCGATACCAAATTTATATAGTTATCTTCTTGGTCATATTCTGAGAGCCAAACTTTTTTATTTTTTAGTCAAAGAAGCTGTGTAAGGGCAGTTTTTGTTTTTTTAACTTTGAGTTTTACAATTTTATACAACATTTTTATTACATTTTTTAACTTTTTTTATTTGTTCCACTAGGGGACTTGAATAACTGCAGCACCAACGTAGTGTAATGTATTATAGCTGTCAGTGTGATGCTGACAGGAAGCCTATCAGGACCAGCCAGAGGCTGGTCCTCATAGACTTCCGTGCATGGCAGACCTGGAGGCCATTCTCAGGCCTCCTGTTGCCATGCCAACCATCGGCACCACCCACGATCACATCGTGGTGGGTGCCGATCTGCTACAAACCCCTTAAATGCGGCGATCGCTATCAATCGCGGTGTTTAAGGGGTTAATTGACAAAATCACAGGTTTTTCACCGCTGGCCGGCAACAGGGGAGTGTCAGTTTTCCGGACACTGTCCATTAGGACAGTGCTCACCAGGAACGTCTCAGTAACTGTACGTCCCGGTGCGGGAAGTAACCCCTCGCAAGGACGTACAGATACGTCATCGTGCGGGTAGTGTTTAAACCATTATCTTTCAAATTTAAAACTGCAAATAAAAAATGCATAGGTTTTGACATGTAGTATTGCAGTTCATACACACAAAGTTGACAACTTTTAGGAATACTGTCAGGAATATCATAGATGCATTGCGCATATCACATCCATCCTCCATTACAGTCAGAGAGCCCCAATAAACAGTACCATTCTGAGTAACCCTAGAAACAGTGCCAGACAGACTTCCCTCATGAATAGTGCTAGACTAACCCCATTAATGGGGCTAGATTGCCTGTATACATTTTTACCAGACTGCCCTCATGAATAATGCCAGACTACTCTGATACATTGTACAAGACAGCCCCCTTAATTATCACATTGCCATCATAACTACTACCAGACAGCCCATATGAAGTGTGCCAAATTGCCCGAATGCAAAGTGTCTCATTGCCTCTATAAATACTGCCTGACATCTCCCATGAATTGTGTCAGACTGCAACAATTAGGCCCCATGCACACGAACGTGTTCGGTCTGTGATATACGGTCCGCATGTCCCGGACCGAACACAGGTCAGCGAGCCGGGCTCCTAGCATCATACTTATCTATGACACTAAGTGTCACTGCCTCTCCGCGAAACTACTGTCCCGCACTGTAATCATGTTTTCAGCACGGGACAGTATTCCCGCGGGGAGGCAGTGACATCTAGCGTCATAGATAAGTATGATGCTAGGAGCCCGGCTCCCTGCACTGTGTTTGGGCCAGGACATGCAGCCGACATGCGGACCGTACATCACGGACTGAATACGGTCGTGTGCATGGGGCCTAAAGGTATCAAATTGTCTTTGATAATACTGCTAGACTGCCCCATGGAAGTGTCAGATGGACCCTGTTCAAACTACCAGATTTTTTTTTTAAATTAAGTGATTTTGGTATTTTTCTGCTTAAATCAGTACACTATAAGGGTATGTGCACACGAGGCAGATTAGCTGCATATTTTCCGCAATTAAATCTTTTCATTGCGGAAAATCTGCAGTGTATTACAGTAGCAGCAAAGTGGATGAGATTTTTAAAAATCGAATCCATACTGCAGAAAAAATCTACAGAGAAAACATGCATAAATTGACTTTCAGTGTGTATTTTTAATATGCAAAATGTCAATTTATCCTGCGGAATCGTTGCACTTTTGCTGCATTTTTTTAAAGCTGCAGCAAATAGCAAATGTTGTGATTTTTGCAGCGGAAAAGCTGCAATTCAGATGCAAATCTGAAGAAGAAACAAAAAAAAAAAGTCTATACTTACTTCCCTGGCGCTATCATAGCGACGTCTCCTTTTTTCCCTTGGATTTTCTCCATGCTGCTGGACTTCTGAAATGACTTTTCATCCCATGTGACTTCTGCAGCCAGTCACAGGCTGTAGCAGTCACATGGGCTGCAACGTCATCACAGGAGGGCGGCCTGTATTGAGACCAGAGGGAAGCGCCTCTATGGCATTGCCAGTGAAGGTAAGTATTATCTTTTTTTTTTTCCAATTACAATTTGGTGCGGTCTTTCACCCGGAATTCCCTGTGGGTTCTAGGTTAGATATGCTTTATACTTTTACGCAGTCTATCTGACCTGTATAAACATACCCTATAGGCCTGCCTTTGTGTTAGTAAGATCTTCAGTAAATCGCATCACAAAATCATAGATGTCTTCTAAAATTTTACTAGGACAATTTCATAAAGCTTAGTTAGAAAATTTTAACTATGGTACACTAAGGGTCAGTTCACACGTTGCATAAATACTGCAGATTTTCCGCAACTAAATTCATTGTGAAAATCTGCAGCGAATATAGTAGCAGCAAAGGGGATGAGATAAAACAAATCTCATCCACGCGCTGCGTAAATACTGAGCGGAAAAAACGTTCAGAAATTGACCTGCGCTGCAGAATTTTATTACGCAGCATGTCAATTATATTTGCATAAACGCTTCTTATTTGTTGCGGGTTTTTCCCATTAAGTTCAATGGGAGGTAAAACCCGCTACAAATAGCAGTTGTTGCGTTTTTGCTGTGAACTCGCAGCAATTCCGCAACTCAGCAAAAAAAAAAAAATCTTATACTTACTCAGCAGGAGTCTGTGTTTCTTCCTCCAGGCCGGCCTCCTGGGATGACGTTTCATCCCATGTGACTTCTGCAGCCAATCACAGGCTGTAACAGCGATCACAAGGGATGAAACATCATCCCAGGAGGACGGCCTGGATGATGTCAGAGGGCAGCCTTCTCCTGGGATGAAACGTGAATATAAGTGCTGCAGTGTTCCAAAGCGGACATTCCGGGCGAAAAACTGCACCACACTTTTGTTCGGTTTTTCGCACTGAATTCCCTGTGGCGCACAGGGCGGATATGCTGCATGTTTTTACGCAGTGTATCCGACCAGTGTAAACCTTATAGCGCAGATAGCAACCACTTTTATTTTTCTTTAAAGGGAATATATTGTAAGAAAATGTTGTATAATTTAAATCAGGTTTTTATTAAACAATTTTTTTTACAAAAATGTTGATTTATATATTTATGTGACTAACCACATAAAATAACTCTTCAAATCTTAGAACTTTCATACTAAATGACAGCTTTATTGTATTACTGAAAGCCTAGATAAGGTAGCATAGCAACACTATACACTATACACAAATAAGACTCTATATGAATCCCCCGGGTCTCTGCGGGAGGGCCTGTACTCAAAATCTTCCTCGAAATCTATATGATTTCCCTGTCAATTGACTACCATTCATTTAAAGAGGCTCTGTCACCACATTATAAATGTCCTATCTCCTGCATAAGGAGATGGGCGTAGGTGACAGTAATGCTTTTATTTTTAAAAAACGATCTATTTTCACAACGTTAGGAGCGATTTTGGTTTATGCTAATGAGTTTCTTAATGCCCAAGTGGGCGTATTTTTACTTTCGACCAAGTGGGCGTTGTACAGAGGAGTGTATGACGCTGCCCAATCAGCATCATGCACTTCTCTCCATTCATTTAGACAGCAGAATCGCGTTCTTACTAGAACATGATCTGCAGCCACATACACAGCGATTCTGCTTGATTAACGTTAATCCAGTGTCCTGATAATGAATACACATGACCATCCAGCCTGGACGTCATGTGTATTCAGAATCCTGATACTTCTGAATCTTTTCTGTGAGATTTACAGCAACGGATACGAAATCTCGCGAGATTACGGAGGTAAACGAGATTTCGTATCCGTTGCTGGAATCTCACAGAAAAGATTCAGAAGTATCAGTATAAAATTTCTATGTTGTTTCAGAAAAAAAGTACATTTTAATTTTTACAGACTAATTCCAATATATTTAGCGAAAAACCTGTGTGGTCAAAATGCTAACTATACCCCTAGATAAATACCTTAAGGGATCTAGTTTTCGAAATGGGATCGTTTATGTGGTGTTTCTATCGTTCTGGCAGCTCAAATCTTCTGAAAGCCTCCGGGTGCTCCCTTCCTTTGGGGCCCTGCCGTGTGTCCAAAACAACGCATTAGGGCCACAATGTGGGTATTTTTGAAAACAGGAGAAAGAGGGTGATAGATTTTGGTGTGTGTTTCTTCATTTTCATGTTCGCTTTACAAAGAAATCGGTCTTCAAACTAATACTTTTATGAAAAAAGTTAAAATTTTTTTTTTTCACCTGGTATGCATTAAATTTAGCAAAGAACTGTGGGGTCAAAATACTTACTATACCCCTAAATAAATACCTTATGGGGGTCTAGTTTTCTAAATGGGGTCGTTTATGGGGAGTTTCTATCGTTCTGGCAGCTCAAAGCCTCTCCAAATGTACAGTGGGGCCTAAGACATTTTCAAGCAAAATATGAGTCCTGAAAGCCTCCGGGTGCTCCCTTCCTTTTGGGTCTGCCGTGTGTCCAGGCAGCGCATTAGGGCCACAATGCGGGTATTTTTGAAAACAGGAGAAACAGGGTGATAGATTTTGTGGTGTGTTTCTTCATTCTCATGGTCGCTTTACAAAGAAATTGGTCTTCAAACTGATACTTTTATGAAAAAAAGTGAATTTTTTTTTTCACCTGTTATGTATTAAATTTAACAAAAAACTGTGGTGTCAAAATACTTACTATACCCCTAGGTAAATACCTTAAGGGGTCTAGTTTTCTAAATGGGGTTATTTGTGGGGGTTTCCATCACTCTGAGACCTATGAGCCTCTGAAAACCTGGCTTGGTGCAGGAAAACAAAATGTACTTCAAAATTTACAAAATTATTATTCAATTTGTAAGTCCTCTAAATTGCTGAAAATTTATTTTATTTTTTCAAAAGTGCTGCCAAAATAAAGAGATGGAAATATATATTTAATTTAAAAAATTGTACAGTATGTGTGTACATATGTGACATATTGCAGTTAAAAATAGGGAAAAATGGTAATTTTTACAAAATTTCTTCCATTTTTCTATTTTTAATTAATTTCCGCAAATTGTATCAATCTACTTTTACCACTAAAATAAAGTACAACATGTGACGAAAAAACAATGTCAGAATTACTTGGATATTCAAAACTTTCACAGAGTTATTCTCTGATAAAGTCAGACATACCAGATTTGACAAATCTGGCTTGGTCATTAAGGTACAAACATGCTCAGTCATTAAGGGGTTAAGCAGCCTTTAAGCGCAAACACCCCGCTGTACTGACTATACTGGAAGTACAGGAAGGAAGTGTGGGTCTCCAATATGGTCACCCCTAGGGGAGGTTTTACAAATAAAAATAAATTGCTACAACATGTAACGGGAACCTGTCACTAGGTTTGGAGCCAGTAAACCACCAACATGTCATTATGCAGCTGGGATTTAGTGCTCCAAGCCTGCCCAGGTCAAAAACAGTTTGGGCAATAGTTAGTAAAATAGCTTCTGAGTTACTGAGAGTCATCCGGCAGCATCGGCGCACGTGCATTGTGCACATAAACCCAGAGATGGTACACCTTGCTTCATTACGCATTTGCAGTGTACTCCCCTTGGCTTCACGTGCGATATGCGCATGCACCGATGCTGCTTCAAGAACTGCCTAATGGGCTGGTTTTGACATGGGCATGATTGGAACACTAAAGGCCAGCTGCATAAAGACATGCATGGGGTTTAGTTGTTCCAAATCTAGTGACAATGTAAAGGATCTGCCAGGCACAACTTCTGTGTATACGCCCATAGGTAATCAGTCTGCACCTGAGTCTATGTCTCTGAGACTGACTCCATCTTCCACCACTCAGGATGGCAGGCTTAGGAGCGGAAGAGCCTATCGCAGCCTGGCCAGACGGAGCTAGCTCCCGCCCTCTGTCTATTTATACCTGCCTTTCCTGTTCCTCCTTTGCTTGTGATTCTTCTCGTTTGGTTTCCTGGCCCAGCTACAGCTTCTGACTATTTGATCCTGCTCCATACTGACCCTGGCTTCTGACTACTCTCCTGCTCTGCGTTTGGTACCTCGTTCACTCCTGGTTTGACTCGGCTCGTTCACCACTCTTGTTGCTCACGGTGTTGCCGTGGGCAACTGCCCCTTTTCCCTTAGCTTTGTGTACCCTTGTCTGTTTGTCTCGTGCACTTACTGAGCGTAGGGACCGCCGCCCAGTTGTACCCCGTCGCCTAGGGCAGGTTGTTGCAAGTAGGCAGGGACAGAGTGGCGGGTAGATTAGGGCTCACTTGTCCGTTTCCCTACCCCCATCATTACATAATCACAAGCCCAAATACCTAGCCTACCCTGGTCCCCGACACTACTATGGACCCCCTTGAGACCCTGGCCCAGCAAATGCAGGGTCTCTCCCTACAGGTCCAGGCCCTGGCTCAGAGGGTCAACCAGCCTGACGCTACCATGGTAGTGCCCCTCACCTCTCGAACCCCACCTCAAGTTGCCTGACCGATTCTCAGGGGACCGGAGGACTTTTCTCTCCTTTCGGGAGAGTTGTAGGCTCTACTTTCGCTTAAAGCCTCCCTCCTCAGGTTCTGAGAGCCAGCGGGTGGGTATAATTATGTCCCAGCTCCAGGAAGGGCCCCAAGAGTGGGCCTACTCCTTGGCTCCTGACGCCCCTGAACTTTCCTCCGTTGATCGTTTCTTTTCTGCTCTCGGACTCATTTATGACGAGACTGACAGGAATGCCTTTGCCGAGAGTCAGCTGGTGACCTTACGTCAGGGTAAGAGACCTGTTGAGGAGTATTGTGCTGACTTTAGGAAGTGGTGCGTAGCTTCCCGGTGGAATGACCCTGCCTTAAGGTGCCAGTTTAGGTTGGGTCTGTCGAACGCCCTGAAAGACCTGCTAGTTAGCTATCCCTCTTCTGACTCCCTTGACCAGGTTATGGCTTTAGCGGTGCGACTTGACCGACGTCTCAGGGAACGACAACTTGAACGTTTGTTTGTTTTCCCCTCTGACTCCCTCATGATGCCTCCCGAGGTCCCGTTGCTTCGCTCTTCCACGGAAGACTCGGAGGTTCCTATGCAACTAGGGGCCTCCGTGTCCCTCCGACAACGTAGAGAGTTCCGCAGGAAGAATGGTCTCTGCTTCTATTGTGGGGGTGACAAGCATCAAGTGAACACCTGTCCTAGGCGCAAGAATAAGCAGCCGGAAAACTTCCGCGCCTAAGTGATCATCGGGGAGGTCACTTGGGCGCACAGGTATTTCCCGTAAATATGAAACGTAATAAAATCTTGCTTCCCTTTCAGGTCTCTTTTGGTGGTAGGTCTGCTACCGGCAGTGCCTTCGTGGATTCAGGGTCTTCTGCTAATATCATGTCTGTGGAATTTGCTATGTCTCTAGCTATGCCTTTGATTGATTTGCCTAAACCTGTCCCTGTAGTGGGTATCGACTCCACTCCTCTTGCTAATGGTTATTTTACACAGCATACCCCTGTTTTTGAACTCCTTGTTGGCTCCATGCATTTGGAGCAGTGCTCTGTACTGTTGATGCAGGGATTATCGTCCGATTTGGTTTTAGGCCTTCCCTGGTTGCAGTTGCATAATCCCACGTTTGACTGGAATACTGGGGAGCTTGCCAAATGGGGTAATGAATGCTTGACGTCATGTTTTTCTGTTAATTCTATTTCTCCCCCTGAGGAGGTGAACACGCTACCTGAGTTTGTTCAGGACTTCGCTGATGTTTTCTCTAAGGAGGCCTCCGAAGTGTTACCTCCTCATAGAGAATACGATTGCGCTATCGAATTGGTACCAGGAGCTAAACTCCCTAAGGGTAGGATATTTAATCTTTCTTGTCCCGAACGTGAAGCCATGAGAGAGTATATCCAGGAATGCCTGGCCAAGGGTTACATTCGCCCCTCTACTTCTCCGGTAGGTGCTGGCTTCTTCTTCGTAGGGAAGAAGGATGGTGGTCTTAGGCCATGCATTGACTACCGTAACTTGAATAAGGTCACTGTAAGGAACCAGTATCCCCTTCCTTTGATTCCTGATCTCTTTAATCAGGTTCAGGGGGCCCAATGGTTCTCTAAGTTTGATCTACGGGGGGCGTATAACCTTATCCGCATCAAAGAGGGGGATGAGTGGAAGACTGCGTTTAACACGCCCGAAGGTCATTTTGAATACCTCGTCATGCCCTTTGGGTTGTGTAATGCTCCTGCGGTCTTCCAGAATTTCATAAATGAGATTTTAAGAGATTACCTGGGGGTATTTCTTGTAGTGTACCTTGATGACATACTGGTGTTTTCCAAGTACTTGTCCTCCCACATTGAGCATGTCAGGAAGGTGCTCCAGGTCCTTCGGGAAAACAAACTGTTTGCGAAAACCGAAAAATGTGTGTTTGGGGTACAGGAGATATGATTTTTGGGTCAAATCCTCACTCCTCATGAATTCCGCATGGACCCCGCCAAGGTCCAGGCTGTGGCGGAATGGGTCCAACCTGCCTCCCTGAAGGCGTTACAGTGTTTCTTGGGGTTCGCTAATTATTACAGGAGATTTATTGCTAACTTCTTGGTCATCGCTAAGCCTCTTACGGACCTCACTCGCAAAGGTGCTGATCTCCTCCACTGGCCTCCTTAGGCTGTCCAGGCTTTTGAGGTCCTTAAGAAGTGCTTTATCTCGGCCCCGGTTCTGGTTCAGCCCAACCAAATGGAGCCATTTATCGTGGAAGTTGACGCATCCGAGGTGGGAGTGGGGGCTGTCTTGTCCCAGGGTACCAGGTCCCTCACCCATCTCCGTCCCTGTGCCTACTTCTCCAGGAAGTTTTCGCCCACTGAGAGTAACTATGATATTGGCAACCGCGAACTCTTAGCCATTAAATGGGCATTTGAAGAGTGGCGCCACTTCTTGGAGGGGGCTAGGCACCAGGTAACGGTCCTTACCGACCACAAGAATCTGGTTTTCCTAGAATCTGCCCGGAGGCTAAACCCGAGACAAGCTCGATGGGCGCTATTTTTTACTAGATTCAACTTTTTGGTTACCTATAGGGCTGGGTCTAAAAATATTAAGGCCGATGCACTGTCGCGTAGCTTCATGGCCAGCCCTCCTTCGGAGGAAGATCCTGCTTGTATTTTGCCTCCTGGTATAATCATTTCTTCTATTGATTCTGAATTAGTCTCTGAAATTGCGGCTGATCAAGGTTCAGCTCCCGGGAACCTTCCTGAGGACAAGCTGTTTGTTCCCCTGCAATTCCGGCTAAGGGTACTTAGGGAAAATCATGACTCCGCACTATCTGGTCATCCAGGCATCCTGGGTACCAAGCACCTCATTGCCAGAAACTATTGGTGGCCTGGGTTGCCTAAAGACGTTAAGACCTACGTCGCCGCTAGTGAGGTTTGTGCTAGGTCCAAGACTTCCAGGTCCCGACCAGCGGGCTTACTATGTTCTTTGCCCATTCCCCAGAGACCTTGGACCCATATCTCCATGGATTTTATCACCGATTTGCCTCCATCTCAAGGCAAGTCGGTGGTGTGGGTTGTTGTAGACCGCTTCAGTAAAATGTGCCACTTTGTGCCCCTCAAGAAACTACCCAATGCCAAGACGTTAGCCACCTTGTTTGTCAAACACATCCTGCATCTCCATGGGGTCCCTGTCAATATTATTTCGGACAGAGGGGTACAATTTGTTTCATTGTTTTGGAGAGCCTTCTGTAAAAAGTTGGAGATTGATCTGTCCTTCTCCTCTGCCTTCCATCCTGAAACTAATGGCCAAACTGAGAGGACTAATCAATCTCTAGAACAATATTTAAGGTGTTTTATCTCTGACTGTCAATATGATTGGGTCTCATTCATTCCCCTCGCCGAATTTTCCCTTAATAACCGGGTCAGTAACTCGTCAGGGGTCTCCCCCTTTTTCTGTAATTTTGGGTTTAATCCACGGTTCTCCTCCATTTCACCTGGTAGTTCCAACAATCCCGAGGTAGAGGTCGTTCATCGGGAACTGTGCACAGTCTGGGCCCAGGTTCAGAAGAACCTAGAGGCGTCCCAGAGCGTACAAAAAACTCAGGCTGATAGAAGACGTTCTGCTAACCCCTTGTTTATGGTCGGGCATCTGGTGTGGTTATCGTCTAGGAACTTGCGCCTTAAGGTCCCGTCCAAGAAGTTTGCTCCCCGCTTTATTGGGCCGTATAAGGTCATTGAAGTCCTCAATCCTGTCTCCTTCCGACTGGAGTTGCCCCCATCTTTTCGAATACACGACGTGTTTCATGCCTCCCTCCTTAAACGCTGCTCCCCGTCCTTGGCTCCCTCGAGGAAACCTCCAGTTCCCGTTCTCACCCCTGAGGGGGTGGAATTCGAAGTGGCCAAGATTGTGGACAGCAAGATGGTCCAAGGCTCCCTCCAGTACCTGGTCCATTGGAGAGGATACAGGCCTGAGGAGAGGACTTGGGTACCCGCCCGGGATGTTCACGCTGGGGTATTGGTCAGGAAGTTCCACCTTCGTTTCCCCAATAAACCAGCTCCACTTAGAAAGGGTCCGGTGGCCCCTCATAAAAGGGGGGGGGGGTACTGTAAAGGATCTGCCAGGCACAGCTTCTGTGTATACGCCCATAGGTAATCAGTCTACACCTGAGTCTATGTCTCTGAGACTGACTCCATCTTCCACCACTCAGGATGGCAGGCTTAGGAGCGGGAGAGCCTATCGTAGTCTGGCCAGACGGAGCTAGCTCCCGCCCTCTGTCTATTTATACCTGCCTTTCCTGTTCCTCCTTTGCTTGTGATTCTTCTCGTGTGGTTTCCTGGCCCAGCTACAGCTTCTGACTATTTGATCCTGCTCCATACTGACCCTGGCTTCTGACTACTCTCCTGCTCTGCGTTTGGTACCTCATTCACTCCTGGTTTGACTCGGCTCGTTCACCACTCTTGTTGCTCACGGTGTTGCCGTGGGCAACTGCCCCTTTTCCCTTAGCTTTGTGTACCCTTGTCTGTTTGTCTCGTGCACTTACTGAGCATAGGGACCGCCGCCCAGTTGTACCCCGTCGCCTAGGGCGGGTCGTTGCAAGTAGGCAGGGACAGAGTGGCGGGTAGATTAGGGCTCACTTGTCCGTTTCCCTACCCCCATCATTACAGACAAGTTATAATTTAATCTAATTACTGAAACTAAAATGAAATACATGACACATTCCCTTTAAACAGGAACAACAGAAGGCTAAGGCATTAGACCAAACGAATATTCCCAATCATTATCCAATATAAGCATGTGCAGCGAGTGAACGATCAGCGATAATTTGCTCGTTTGTCGTTGATCGAATCTATTATGCTGACGCCTGACTTAAAAATCATCGTTTGTCGTCCACATCCACTTGTTTCATGCCTGTCGTTTTTAATGGAAACAGCATGTGAGGCGGAAAGACAATAGATCGCATGAACGATTGCAGTAAAGAAAAAAACGCCTTATTATTATAACATAAAAATGCAAGTCTTGGCAGCGTTATCGTCTTGCTAATATCAACGATTGGCGCTCGTTTTAGCAATCTATCTTTCCATGTAAAAAGACCCTTTATCGGGAACTCTACACATTTGCAGTCTCCATTATTGAGAATGCAGTATTCCTAGCAGAAAATGTATTGAAAAAATGTATATTAGTAAAAAGATGATCAGATTTTTTTAGCTACTCTATTTATTTTCTTGACCATAACTTCTGATCTGTTATTATCGCATTTGAAACTTACAGGGAGTTAGAAGTCATCAAAGTTCCATACCTGTTATCAAGTTATGTCCTAGGCCATATTTCATGCGTAATTCATGACTGTTTTCTCCATCATCAGGACTGATTTATTGTAGTTTTATCAGTATACAAGAGTATTTCAGACTTAGAGGATACATTTGGAAAAGGGTTACTCTGATATACACAGAAGAGCGAAGAGACTGAGCAGCTTGGAATGTTTCAGCTGATGGGTCACAGAGCATGCTGGCAAGATCCTACTTTTATTAAAAAAATAGATGAAGAACACTTCTCTGAGACTAGCTTTGTATAAAAATGAATCATAAATCTTTAATTTCACCATAAAATATTATACTTGACAACTATTCAGAGTTTATATTTTATTATTTATCAGTTTTTGTTCCTTCCACTACATTTATTACATTTATAGGGTATGTTCACACGCAGAGTCAAAAACGTCTCAAAATACGGAGCTGTTTTCAAGAGAAAACAGCTCCTGATTTTCAGACATTTTTTGTAGCTGCGTTTTTCGTAGCTTTTTTTACGGCCGTTTTTGGAGCTTTTTTTCAATAGAGTCTATGGAAAATGGCTCCAAAAACGTTCCAAGAAGTGTCCTGCACTTCTTTTTCGCGGCCTGTTTTTTACACGTAAAAAAACTCAGCGAAAAACGCTCCATCGGAACAGAATGCCGTTTTCCCCTTGAAATCAATGGGCAGATGTTTGGAGGCGTTCTGCTTCCGATTTAATAGGCCGTGTGAACATACCTTTATGTTTAATCATGTCAGTATAGATGAGTTAGACACTCTGCCCTCACACTAATGGAGGTGGGCACTTATGTGGGCGTCTGTAGCTGGTACATTATTATGGGGCATCTGTGCCTGGTACATTGCTATGGAGTACCTCTGGCTGGTAGATTATTATAGATAGATTTGCAGCTGGCTCTGAAACTTTGAGGCCTCCCAAAAATCATAATTTGACCATCTTCAGTTTCCAATGGGGGTGGAATGGATATTTAACCTATTTTTGATTTCTGTTCTATATGCTGCACTAATTGAAAAGCCTGTTTCCAAATTGTAGAATTTGCAATTCTGTCACAGCATTTACGCACTTGTTTGTAACACTTTTTGGTTATTACGTATATAAAAATCTTCAAACCAATTATTCTGATTAAAAAGTAAGTGCAGATTTAGTCTACTTTTGCTAGCGTTTTTACCTCTGCTGGATCCTAAGCAGTAGAGAGAGCTTTCCTTTATACTTTTCTCCTTTTTTGGATCCACTTGTTTTAGCTACAACAAACACATGCAAAAAAATGCACCAAATCAGGATTGTGTGAACAACACCTGCCTCACATTTTGTCCTCATTCATAAGAGTAGGCAAAGTGCACTACCTTTACGAACGTTCGCAATAGTCACCCATATAATTTGAATACTTTCAGCCCATTTTTCACACATGCGCACTTCTGATGCATCGGACATGAGTCTGCCAAACTGTCTCATTCATGTGCAATTACAAGGACGAAAAGTCCAACAGCACAAATTTCATTTTCCACAAAATTGAATCGCCATTCGACTGTAACGAACGGTTGTTGGTAGTCTTTCTCATGAACGATCGGTGGACAAACATTCCATATTGGTCATTCCAACAGACTTTCATCTCGTGTATGGCCAGCTTGAGGGTATGTTCACACGCAAACTCAAAAACGTCTGAAAATACGAAAAACAGCTCCGGATTTTCAGACATTTTTTGAGCAACTCGTGTTTTTCGCGGCCTTTTTTACGGCCATTTTTTAAGCTGTTTTTCAATAGAGTCAATGAAAAAGTGGCTATAAAAGACGGGAGTTCCTTCGATTATACTTCTGCTACGTTTATGTTTCATTCCTGGCTTTAGCTTACAAATAATAATGTATAATACTGACCAAAACATGTCTGTGTGAAAGCAGCTTAGATATGAGGGGTTTAGTATTTTTGAACAAAGAACTTTTTAATAAAGTGGAAAGTTTCGCAATATTTAATCTATTGTTATCACAATCATATCCCCAGGAGAAAAATTAATCACTATCACAGCAAAAATCATATTAAAAACACTGAATATACGTTGTTGCGGCGATTTTTGTTTAACCCCTTAATGACCGGGCCATTTTGCACGTTAACGACCAAGGATTATTTTTTGTTTTTTCATGGTCGCATTCCAAGAGTCGTAACTTTTTTTTATTACGTCGACATAGCCGTATAAGAGCTTGTTTTTTGCGGGACGAGTTGTATTTTGTAATTGCCGCATTTTTAGATGCTTAGAATATATTGATTAACTTTTATTAACTTTATTTTAGGAGAGAATTGAAAATAAGCAGCTATTCCAGCATTCATTTTCACGTTATAAATTTACGCCGTTTACTATGCAGCGTAAATAACATGTTAACTTTATTCTATGGGTCGGCACGATTATGGGGATACCAAATATGTAAAGGTTTTATATGTTTTCCGACGTTTGCACAATAAAAACCCTTTTAGAAAAAAATTACTTGTTTTTGCATCGCCGCATTCCAAGAGCCGTCATTTTTTTATTTTTCCGTCGATGTGTCCGTATGTGGGCTTGATTTTTGCGGGCCAATGTGTAGTTTTCATTAGTACTATTTTCGGGTACATAGGACTTATAGATTAACTTTTATTTTATTTTTTATGGGGGGAATGGGAGAAAAGAGAGAATTTTGCCTTTGTTTTTTTGCGTTTTTTTTGGACGCCGTTCATCCGGCGGTTTAATAAATGTTTTCATTTTATTGGTCAAGTTGTTACGATCGCGGGGATACCATATATGTGTATGTGTTATTTGTTTTGACACTTTTACTGAATAAAACCACTTTTTGGGCAAAAAAAGTAGTTTTATTTGATTTTGACTGTAATTATTATTATTTTTTTTCAACAAACTTTATTTAACTGACTGACACCAGGGGACTTCACTATGCGATGTGCCGATCGCATATATAATGCTTTGGTATACTTAGTATACCAAAGCATTATTGCCTGTCAGTGTAAGGGTATGTGCACACACACTAATTACGTCCGTAATTGACGGACGTATTTCGGCCGCAAGTAGTGGACCGAACACAGTGCAGGGAGCCGGGCTCCTAGCATCATAGTTATATACGATGCTAGGAGTCCCTGCCTCTCCGTGGAACTACTGTCCCGTACTGAAAACATGATTACAGTACGGGACAGTTGTCCTGCAGAGAGGCAGGGACTCCTAGCATCGTACATAAGTATGATGCTAGGAGCCCGGCTCCCTGCACTGTGTTCGGTCCGGGACTTGCGGCCGAAATACGTCCGTCAATTACGGACGTAATTAGTGTGTGTGCACATACCCTAAAACTGACAGGCAACCTGTTAGGTCATGCCTCCGGCATCGCCTAACAGGCAGTTGCGGAAGACAGACCTGGGGGTCTTTGTTAGACCCCCGGCTGTCATGGAAACCCGACGGCGACCCGCGATTTGTTTGCGGGAGCGCCGATGGGGTGACAGAGGGAGCTCCCTCCCTCTGTCAAACACATTAGATGCCGCTGTCACTATTGACAGCGGCATTTAATGGGTTAAACTGCCGGAATTGGAGCGCGCTTCGATTCCGGCAGTTGCAGCAGGAGCCAGGCTGTGTATAACAGCCGTGCTCCTGCCGCTGATCGCGTGGGTACAGTGACAGTACCCGCGGAATCACAGGACGGATATATCTGTCCTCCTGCGCTAACTAGCAGCTGCTGAGGACGGATATATCCGTCCTTCGGCGTTAAGGAGTTAACCATGTAGAGACAGCCAGTTTTCATTTTTTCATTTTTGATTTTCTTTTGTCGCATTCCCAGACCCATAACTTTTACATTTTTCTCTCGACATTTAATATACCATATAATGTACTCGGAAACGAAAATACAATTCTTTGTGGGGTGGTATGGGAAAAAAAACCTGTGTTTCCTCCATTGCTATTTGGGTCTTAGAACGTTCACTAGGCGATAAAAACTACATGTTGACTTTATTTTGTGGGTCAATATGATTACGGTAATATTAAATTGATATTTCATGATGTACTACTTTTACAAAGAAAAAACAATTAGTGAGGCCGGGTTTACACGAGTGTATGCGTTTTGCGCACGCAAAAAATGCGGCGTTTTGCGTGCGCAAAAGGCACTTAACAGCTCCGTGTTTCATCCCCGTATGATGCGCGGCTGCGTGATTTTCGAGCAGCCGCCATCATTATGACACTCCGTTTGGATGTTTGTAAAGAGAAAAGCACGTGGTGCTTTTCTGTTTACATTCATAGTTTGACAGCTGTTGCGCGAATCACGATTGTCACACGGAAGTGCTTCCGTGTGGCTTGCGTGATTTTCACGCACCCATTGACTTCAATGGGTGCGTGATGCGCGAACAACGCACAAATATAGGACATGTCGTGAGTTTTTCGCAGCGGACTCACGCTGCGCAAAAATCACGAACTGTCTGCACTGGCCCATAGACTAACATAGGTCCGTACGACATGCGTGAAAATAACGCGCGTTGCACGAACGTATATCACGCTCGTGTAAACGAGCCCTTAAAAACACAATTTGCTTTGTGTTGCCAAATTTTGAGAGTCGATAGAGCGGTGTGAGAGCTTGTGTTTTGCGGGATGAGCTGTAGTTTTTATTGGTACTATTTTGGGGTACAAACAACTTTTCAATCACTTTTTATTCCAGTTTTTTTTTTATTTTTTTTAAGCAGGGTGACCAAATTACAGCAATGCTTGCACTGCTAATTTTATTTTCCTACAGTGTTTATTTGGGAGGGGAAATAATGTTATATTTTACTAGTTCAGACTTTTATGGATGCGGTGATACCAATTTTTGTGAAAAATGGGAAAGTTTTTTTTAACTTTTAGTTATCTTTTTTATATTTAAAAAAAGTTATTAACAATTTTTTACTTTTGTTTTTAGTCCTCCTAGGGGTCTACCTGATGGAAGACCTGAAGGCCTTCAATCGGCCTCCGGCTGCCATGGCAACTATTGACTGCGTCATCTGAGGAGTTAAAGGACAGGATCGAAGTTATCTCCAATCCCGGCCATTGCAGGCAGCCCGGGCCATTTTGGGGTAGCGCACATCCAACTTAACTGTATGTGTGGTGACGCTAATGGGTTTAAAACAGTTCCTAAACACACAAACTTTTTGCATTCAAATAGCGAATATCTGCCTTTACATATGTTTCAACAAGCTCCGAAAATAGAAGCAGAGTTCCCTAAATACCTTAAAAAACAGAAATGTGTGAAAATGGTGTTTAAATTGAAAATAATGATTTTATATTCACTTGCAGTTGAAATATGGATGCATTAAAAAGTGTTACTAAAACACCATGTGTGAACTTAGCCTTAAAAGCAGAGTACACAAGGAAAAGTAATTTACCACTCAGTGCTGGGACGATGGGTAGCGGCTGCTTAGGCCACCATGGGCATCTGGTCTTTTATATAAGGGAGGTAAGAGATAGAGATGGGAGAGGAGCTGATTGGTGGAGAACAATATCCTTGTATTCCAGTCTTTATAAATAATGCCTGTATGTTTCCCAATCTCCTAGATATTGAATAGTTAGGAATAATTCCTGTAGAAAAAAAAGTGAATAGGCAAGGTAAATATTAAGGTGTTCTGAAGCCTATATAACAAAATATTTAGGGTGATTAACTTATTTGTATTGAACTTTAGGCCAGATACGACTGGGTCGTATGCTAGTCTGCAAACTACCATAGTGAGGGCTGTATTCCCCAACACTGCATACATATTTTTGGAGAGTATAGCCCTTTGTATTGAATAATGCAAGGTCTCACCTGGTATTGTTCACTGCCACCTTTCTAAGAAGAAAAGTGATGGAGAACATTTAGTAAATCAATTGCACTTGTACGATTTTAAGGCCACACCTCCTTTCTTGACACAAACTAAAAATTCATTTGTGTCGCTATAATTTGTGGGAAACCTTCATACATATGATGTTCATACTAAATACCATTTTTAAATGCAATTACACCTGATAACTCACCTAACTGCGTTGATACATGATCCAGATTGAATGTGAAGGCTCAAATCATTTGAGCGATGCTGCCTCTATGCTTAAAATCGGGTATAAGGTGTTATAAGTAATAGGAGGAGCTATAACAAATAAAATTGCGGACAGCAGCCCTTGTTGGTTACCCTTGCTGATCATTTTGGAGAGATAAAACAATGATATCCCGGGAAGACAGAATGGGAGATGTTCAGGGATTGTTATTAACTAAGAACGCGGAAAGGAAAGACCTAGTGAGCCGCCAAGAGAGAGCAGCAAAACGTTAATGTTACATCAGCTACCATAAATTAAGTGAAGAATATGTCTTTTATAATTGCTGAACAGTGTCTTTGCACATAATGACTTCCAATAAGAAAGTCTAAAATGGAGTTCAAGTGTGATGCCGGTATTTTTCCCAGCAATTTAGAGGGTAACTGAACTTTCAAAAAACGACTGACATTTCATATGACATGGCCGAAGTGTTGATCGGTGTGGGTCCGAGCACTGAGACCCCCACCGATCGCTAAAACTAAGCGACAGAAGCACTCAGATGAGCTACGTCTTTTCTGATCGGCTGTTCTCGGAAAGCCGAGCAGTTGGTGTACAGGCTCATAGACTTTCTATTGAGCCCGTATACCAATTGCTCGGCTTTCTGAGAAAAGCCAACTAGGCAAGGTCTAGGAATATTGAGGATTATTTGCTGTACTGTAAACTACAGTGTTTATTTTGCCGAAGATTTGTGTTCACCAACTGCAGGAAATTCCATGAAAATAGAGGTATGCTACTTATACAATTTACAATCCAAACCAGAGCTTTACTTTAGGGGCATTAATAATAATTTGGGAAGAATTTATGTACAATGAAGATGTACAATGCTGTTATTATAATTATTCATAAATTATATTAATTAGTATTTCATATAGAGAATTCTATTACTCTTGTACATTACTTTAGTGTTTTGTCGTAATACATTGATATCAATTGTAGACGGTGGTAGTGTAAATTCAATGAATGTTACAGTAATATTTACTTATAATTCCAGAAATTCCATTTATGACAAGCAAATGGAAAGTATAATTTTAAGAAATGTGTTTTGGTTTTCATAATTTAATGCTGTGCAAATGTTTTCATTACAATGAACTATATGTCAAAAGATAACATTCTGCATAGATAAAAAGGGCACTGCAAGACAGCCATCTCACAATGGAATTCTATGTATTTTTGTTGTTTTACAAGTCATCTGCTGCAGAATGGATGAATAATTTAATGGCCCTATAACATTTCAGTTTATTACTGTTGAATCCCACAATTTACATATTCATGAATGGGTTCCTGTATAAATTTGCTCACATTGCCCTAACTAAACATATGGCTAATCACTAGCCTAATGTTCTGAATTGCAGTATTTAGTTTATAGATTGAGAGCCTTCATTTGTTAGAAATGAGAGGAAAATAAACCTAACTGGTGGTATATATTAGATGGCAGTATAATGTATGTTTCATAACAACTGTATGATTATGGTATTAAAATCATGTAAACACATCAATACCTAACCCTGCCATACTAATAATATAAGTTAATAATTGAAAAATCCTATTAAGATATCATAACTTTTGGGTTGTCCTAGTTTCAGGGCAGGCTGGGTGATAACCATATGGGTGGTATTATAGGTCCAACTGGAGTTTTCACTCTGACTTGTCACACATCTTAATGCCAAATTAACGAACATGTGCAGCAATAGTGGAAAGACTATTTTATCCTGTTTCGGAGATGGGTACTCTGATCACTGAAATGGAGCACAATATGAAAATATGGACACAAATGTAAAGATTTCCCTCCTGATATGATGAACTGCCCATCCCTGGACCCCAGATATATCGGTTCTATCTATCACGAATCTATATACAAAAGCAATATGAGTTTCTTGCATCTCGTCCCTTCCAGGAATGGGCTTCACAAGGTTTGAACATTGCATCACAGATATATGATGGTGACAATGGCAGGGCTTTAACTTTTTCTGAGATTTAGGCCTCATTTACACGAGCGTGTGCGTTTTGCGCATGCAAAAAACGCGGCGTTTTAACAGCTCCGTGTGTCATCAGCGTATGATGCGCGGCTGCGAGATTTTCGTGCAACCGCCATCATTATGACACTTCGTTTGGATGTTTGTAAACAGAAAAGCACGTGGTGCTTTTCTGTTTACATTCAGAGTTTGACAGCTGTTGCGCGAATCACGCAGTTCGCACGGAAGTGCTTCCGTGCGGCATGCGTGGTTTTCACACACCCATTGACTTCAATGGGTGCGTGATGCGCGAACAGCGCACAAAGATAGGACATGTCGTGAGTTTTTTCAGCGGACTCACGCTGAGCAAAACTCACGGACTGTCTGCATGCCCCCATAGACTAACATAGGTCCGTACGACACGCGTGAAAAGCACGCGCGTCGCACGCACGTATATCACGCTCGTGTAAACGAGGCCTTAGACTTCTTTTATTATACCTTTAAAACCTCATTTTTATTATATACAGTTACGCTCTTAAGGCTTATTCACATGAATGGGTGTCAAATTGGCAATGAAAAACTGCAGTTTTTCCTATTTTTTACATGTCCTATTTTTTCACAGGCAGTTCACATGGTCCGTTAAAAAAGTGTCCGTGTGAATAGCCGTTAAAAAAAACGTCTACTTCGTGCTACTTTGTACCACGGCTTTTGTTTGGGAATGTGCACAGCTAACATCTTTTTGGGATAAAGTATCATCCCTTCTGCATCAAATAACAGCCAGGCATTAAAATCCGAAAGGATTGGTGGTTATACCACTTGGGGGTCTCGTATGACTCCAGAACTTCTCCCATTTCAGGCTATTATGCATATAGTACTGTAGACAACTCAGAAATGTATACTGATGCAGTGTGTAATGTCCGTGGCTGCGGGCTGTCAGCAACAGCCTATCGCTGACAGCCGCAGCCACGAGTCGGCTGAGGAGGAGTCTGGGGCCAGCGCTTGCATCCACTCACCTCCGCCGAAGCCCGCAGGGTGCGAGCGCACGCTCGTCCCCGCTCTTAAAGGGGCAGCGCGCGCACCGGACATCTTGAACGACCTTTGACCCGTGAGTACCCTGGGCTATAAGAGGGGTCAGCCCCCTAGTTCGATGCCTGAGCGTTGTTAGTCTTTCCCAGTCTGTCTCGCAATGGTCCCTTAGTGTCTCCCGTTCCAGCTGTTACCCGTGCCCTGTTACCATTCCTGTATTCCGTATTGTTCCAGTTCCTGTGCGTACCAGCGTTGGAATAGTGTCTTCTGCCACGTCAAGTGTCGTCCACCACGTCAAGTGTCGTCTGCCACGTCAAGTGTCTTCTGCCACGTCAAGTGTCGTCCGCCACGTCAAGTGTCATCCGCCACGTCAAGTGTCTTCCGCCACGTCAAGTGTCTTCCGCCACGTCCAGTGTCGTCTGCCACGTCAAGTGTCTTCTGCTACGTCAAGTGTCTTCTGCCACGTCAAGTGTCTTCTGCTTCATCGGATACTGCCCGCCACGTCTGGCACCACCTGCCGCACCAGCCTCCATCCGTGCTGGAGCCACAGCCACCGCCCGGACTATTTCAGGTACCCAAGCATTACTGTCTGCCATTGACTTCCGTATAGACTGTGACTTGGTCAGCTGCCTCCCCGCTTCGGCGGAGCGGCCTAGTGGGTTCACATACCCTGTGTCCGTGACACAGTGGATCTATGATCGACCACCTGTGATGGAATTGATGCTGGTGAGGAAACTCACATGTCTGGAAAAACTGGAGGTGGAAAGGGCACGAGGGGAACATATAAAAGCTGTTTATAAATGATAGAGCTTTATATTGAGAAGGCAACAGATGAAAAAAGACGAGATTTGATGGCACATTTTAGCTACTTGAAGGGCTATTCATTGATGTGCTAGTAAATAAAACTAGTGATATGATTTGATATGTAATATTGTTTGTGTTGATTCTTTTTCTTTTCTTTTTACCTTACTACCATGATGTAATATATATTTGTGGTGTTAAAAACTAATAAAATGTGTTAAAAAACAAACTAATCTATAGGGAAAAACAAGTAAGGATATTTGCCCACATGTTGGAAAGTCTCCTTGCTTGATAATGAGTATTTCCAAAAGTCAGATTGACTATTTATCTTGCCCATCTCATCAACAAGCCAGAATCAGGCTATATATATGTTATACATTATATGATAGTTTATCTCGCGACAGCTTGCTGGTAAGTATGTTAATATAGTGTATTAGGGTAATACAATTTTGTAAGAAAATATTATCCGCTGTGCTTACTGACTTTTGTGAGCTCAATATTGAGTATGGGAGTGTTTGAATAAATAATATATTATAGCTTTCTGCACAGAGAAGTCAGTGAAGACTGTACAATCTCTTATCTTTGTCTTCTGTGCAGTGAAAGTAGGAAATTGATGAGGGGATTAATGCAGGTTCTTGCTGCCCTTCTATCCATGCTTTCTGACGTTAGCAATGGTGTTGGCGTGGTGATCGTATCCTGGGCCCACTTCTCCAAGTCTCATAGTAGACACATGAACACCTGTGTGGTACTACTAATCTTTTTCTGAGAACGACAAAGTTGAAGTCTCCAATAACATACTTCAAGCCTGCTTGATAGACCTTCCCTTCTTAAATTTTTACCTAAATTTTCAGTCTTCCACATCTTTTTAAATCTTATATATTTGTGTGTGAGGAAATGAATGTGGCCACACTATGGCTGGTAATGGATGTCACAAACTTCACTATGAATTTCATTGAGGAGTGAAGCATCTTCATGGCTCTTCAATCTAGTTTGGATTACCTCATTGTGTAGCAAAGGGCATATTTAGAGATAAGGGTGCTATATTTATCAGCACAGCTGGATGTTGCTCAGATGAAGCTTAGACAGACTCTATGGCACCAGTGCACTGATTTTATTGCTACTTTAATTCTCTGAATGGGCTTTTCAGAAGGGCTTCCATTATGCTTGAAGAAAATGTTCTTCACTTCTAACCCACACAAATTGATAATGGTATTGACAGACACCTGAGCCCTGCACTGAAAACTTTGCACTACAGGCAAAAAAATAGCTATGTTTGTCCAGCTTTTATTGTAAAACATGGTCTGCGCAGTCAAAGAAATGCAAAGCCTGTGCACTCCATAATAATGAGATCTTCTGTGCAATTGATTTTCAAGGACTTTCTTGTGGAAGTTACTATTAAAGGAGTGATTTTTGTACATCAAGCACCTCCATAATGCAGGGAGAAAAATAATACATGCCATTTGAAAAACTGAAACTTCCCCTTCAATGCAATAAGACTGTTCAGGTCCTCTCAAGAGCCTAGGCTTTAGTGTGTTATGATTTGTTTCATTTGTTATTTTTTTTTATCTATTTGCAGATTTCTTTCTTTTTCATTTTATGTACCTATGTATATATTTATTTTTCGTTAATACAATCTGAAAAGTCTTTTAATGTAGTTTGCATTTTTAATAGTTGTTTTCCCCCGCACTGCTGTGTATGAATATACCATAAAGGGTTTGTCTGTAATTAGAAAAAAGGGACTGTTTTTTTTTTATTCCAGCACCACACCTACCAATGCTAATTGTCCAGTATTGCAGCACAGCCCTATGTAAGTGAATATGGTTAATCTGTAACACTAGACAGCCCATGAGCATGAGTGGCGCTGTTTTTGGGAAATAAAAACAGATTCTTTTTTTCTAATCTCAGACAACCCATCTAAAAGATTTGTAGAGGATGGAAAATATTCTTACCACAGTAGGAACATTTTTATTTTTAATGACTACTAACTTGTCGACAGCAGGGTAGCTCAGTGGTTAACACTGTCACTTTGAAAGACTAAGAAAGACAAATCACTGGGGCTAGATGGCATAAACCCCTCCCAAGTTCTGAGGGAGTTACGTACTGTAAAAGATAGACCATTTTCAACATAGCAATAGCAAATGTGGTGCCAATATTTTTAAAGGGGTCAAAAAGTGAGCCATAATATTTTAGGCCTGTAACTTTTTAAGAGATGCTATCCTGAATTATCTCAAGGAAAATAAACATATAACAGCATAGGTTTATGAAGGATCAGTACCAAAACGTCTTAATTTGTGCGCGCATAATTGGTACCGGTTTACACTAACTTTTTCATTAATCCCGGAGCCAGTAAATGGTTCCAGACTGCCTTTAGAGGCAAGTTATTGTCCAAGTGTCAAAAAAGGAATCTGTGGCATCTATGAATGATTATTGTCCGCAGCCCAGACACCTGTAGTGCTGCAATGCTTTGAAAAATTGGTTCTGTGCCACATTAATAATGTATTGGCTGGTAGAGAAGATAGCCTTCAATTTGAAAACAGGGACAACAGGTCTACATTGGTTGCCGTAGCATAAGGTATGCATGTGATTTTAAAACATGTTGATTCTGGTTGTAACTCTGCAAGCGTTTTAATTGTTGATTTTAGCTCAGCTTTTAATACTGTGGTGCCCTCGCTTCTTGTGGCTAACCTAGGGAAGCCAGGGTTGCCATGCGAATTATGCAGGTGGCTGCTGATTCTTGACTGAAAGTCATCAACAGGTATAGGTAAAAGACCAAGTATCTTCACCAAAGAAGTCGAATTTGGGGGAACCACAGAGTTGCTGTTTGAGTCCTGCATTGTTCTCCTTTTATACTGCTAAGTGTAGTCCATGTCAAAATGATACTATCCTATTAAAATATGCTGATGACATTAAAATAATTGGTAAGATTTCAGACGGGTAAACATTTTTTTAACAGTCTGAGAATCAGAGGTTAAAGCAATGGTCTAAGGAGAATAATCTGGTCCTTAAAGAGGCTCTGTCACCACATTATAAGTGCCCTATCTCCTACATAAGGAGATCGGCGCTGTAATGTAGGTGACAGTAATGCTTTTTATTTAAAAAAACGATCTATTTTTACCACTTTATTAGCGTTTTTAGATTTATGCTAATGAGTTGCTTAATGCCCAAGTGGGCGTATTTTTACTTTAGACCAAGTGGGCGTTGTACAGGGGAGAGTATGACGCTGACCAATCAGCCTCATGCACTCCTCTCCATTCATTTACTCAGCGCATAGGGATCCTTTTAGATCGCTATGTGCTGTCTTATACTTACACATTAACAATACTGAAGTGTTTAGACAGTGAATAGACATTCCACGGAATGTCTATTCACAATCCCTGCACTTCGTTACTCTGTCTGTGGTAGTTACAGCAGAGGACGCGTAATCTCGCGAGATTACGCGGTAAATGACAGGTTACAACGAGATCACGCTTCCTCTGCTGTAACTACCATAGAAACAGTAACAAAGTCCAGAGATTGTGAATAGGCATCCCGTGGAATGTCTATTCACTGTCTTAACACTTCGGTATTGTTAATGTGTTAGTATAAGACAGCACATAAGGATCTAACAGGATCCCTATGCGCTGTGTAAATAAATGGAGAGGAGTGCAAGATGCTGATTGGTCAGCGTCATACATTCCCCCGTACAACGCCCACGTGGTCTAAAGTAAAAATACGCCCACTTGGGCATTAAGCAACTCATTAGCATAAATCTAAAAACGCTAATAAAGTGGTAAAAATAGATCGTTTTTAAAAAATAAAAAGCACTGCTGTCACCTACATTATAGCGCCGATCTCCTTATGTAGGAGATAGGGCACTTATAATGTGGTGACAGAGCCCCTTTAATGTGGAAAAGACAAAGAAAATTATCATTAATTTTAGAAAAAGAGAGCAGTAACATTTGTGCATTAGAATGTGTGGGAATCGAGCTTAGACGGAAAAGGAATTTAAACTTCTTGGGTTTACTATCTCGCATGATCTGACATGGTCTGCAACAATATATGCCACAGTGAAGAATGTCCAAGAGCATTTTATTTTGGTTTTAGTATTGAAGTTTTCACAAGTTTTATCAGGCAACCATTGAGAGTGTTTTTACTGATGGCATCACAATATGGTTTGGTATGGCAACAGTGAAAAAAGTTTAATATGTTTGGTGGCTAAAACTGATGGAGCCATTATTGACTACAGTTCGCAATTATCAGGTATATACGAGGAACGGTGTGTGAGAAGAGCACCTAAAATCTTAGAGGATTGTTCACACCCGTGTAATACCCTTTTTAAGTTGATACGCGTTATTAGAACAAAAACTGTTTGGTATAAGGAGAATTTCTCTCCTACTGCAGTACGGTTTCTAAATAAGTAAATGGGATTATATACTGCTAGTGATGTACTATATGACATGTGCTGGCCTAATGTGTTTATTTTCCTACATGTTCCAACCGCTTGTGCTTTTACATTTTCCAATATGAAAATTACATATGTTTTACTCTGTGATTATCGTATTTAGAAATAAAGTTTTCTATTTTACGCTTTATTTCTCTGTAAATAAATAATGTAAAGGAAGCTATTTCTCGATTTAATACTCTGAATTGTGTTAACTGTATCTTACATAATTTAAAAATTCAATATAAGTAATGTAGAATAAAAGGATGTTGTATTAAATGGGAATTTTATATATTTATGAATAACCTTATAGATGGCTTGTAGAGTAAAATGTAATTTTACTGCAGATGACACAAAAGTGTGTTAAGTTATTAGAGATGAGCGAACTTATCAAAAGTTCGGTTCGGCTAGTTCGCCGAATTTCACAAAAAAGTTCGGTTCGGACCGAACTAGTTCGGACCGAACCTGTCACTTCCCTGCGCCGAGCATGCTACTGTCCGGGGTGCTGATAGAGTTAATGGGCTGCACTAACTCTTTCAGCAACCTTGACAGTACATGCTCGGCGCGCGGAAAATACAATTTAAATGTAATAAAAAAATAAAAATTATACGTTCGTACTTACTTTCCTCCTGTCCGGCCTCCAGCGATGACGTTTCATCCCTTTCGCCGCTGCAGCCAATCACAGGCTGTAGTGGCGGTCACGCACGTCAGGATGACGCTTCATCCCACGTGACCGCCTCTGCAGCCAATCACAGGCTGCAGCGGCGACATGGATGAAACGTCATCGCTGGAGGCCGGACAGGAGGAAAGTAAGTATGAACGTATTATTATTATTTTTTGGCATGTATGTATGTTTGCATGTATGTATGTATGTATGTATGTATGTTGGCATGTATGTATGTTGTCATGTATGTATGTATGTATGTATGTATATCTGTGCATGTATGTTGGCATGTATGTATATATGTGCATGTTTGTATGTATATTTGCATGTATATATTTGCATGTATGTATGTATGTTTGCATGTGTGTATGTTTGCATGTATGTATTTTTGCATGTATGTTGTCATGTATGTATGTATGTATGTATGTTGTCATGTATGTATGTATATATGTGCATGTGTGTATGTATATTTGTATGTATGTATGTTTGCATGAATGTATGTATGTATGTTTGCATGTATGTGTGTTTGCATGAATGTATGTTTGTATGTATATTTGCATGTGTGTATATATATGTATGTATGTTGTCATGTATGTATGTATGTATGTTGGCATGTATGTATATATGTGCATGTGTGTATGTATGTATATTTGCATGTATATATTTGCATGTATGTATGTTGTCATGTATGTATGTATGTGCATGTATGTTTGCATGTATGTTGGCATGTATGTATACATGTGCATGTTTGTATGTATATTTGCATGTATATATGTTTGCATGTGTGTATGTATGTTTGCATGTATGTATGTATGTTTGCATGTATGTATGTTGTCATGTATGTATGTATATATGTGCATGTATGTATGTTTGCATGTTTTTATTTTTGCATGTATGTTTATATATGTTTGTATATATGTATGTATGTATCTTTGCATGTTTGTTTGTATGTATGTTTTCATGTGTATGTATGTTTATATATATGTGCATGTATGTAATTATGTTTGCATGTATTTATGTTTGCATGTATATTTGTGCATGCTTGTATATATGTATGTATGTATCTTTGCATGTTTGTTTGTATGTATGTTTTCATGTGTGTGTATGCATGTATGTACATATGTATGTATGATAGTTTGCATGTATATATGTGTGTATGTTTGCATGTATGTATATTTGCATGTATATATGTGCATGCTTGTATGTATGTTTGTATATATGTATGTATGGCCATGTATGATACTGTCTGCTGGCGCCCTGTATCTAAGTCAACTTCGCGGCAGGCTTCTATACATGGTATAACAGTCAGTATCACACATTAAACTGAATCTAAGCCTACGACATGTTTTATTTCATTTTTATTTTTTTTACAGGTTTGGTGTTTGGACTACGTCGGTTTCGAGGACTACTTAGATGCCGTTTTTTTTTTCTACAATAAAATGGTTAATGAGGGTTGTGTTGGGGGTGCTTTATTTCAATAAAATATTTTATCTATATCTTTGTCTTTTTCTTTTCAAATTTTATTACTACCACTTTAGTAATGGCCGCTGTCTGAGTGACAACATCCATTACTAAGGCGAGGCTTAGTGTTAGCCGGTGCAGAGGCTAACACTAACCACCATTATTACCCCGGTACCCACCACCACCAGGGGTGCCGGGAAGAGCCAGGTACGATCCATCTGTTGTGATGGTCGGGCTCTGGGGCGGCCGCAGGCTGGTATTATGAGGCTGGGAAGGGCCAAAAACAGTGGACCTTCCCACCCTTGTAATGCTAGGCTGCTGCTGCTGTGTTGTATTGGGCTGGTTATAAAAGTGGGGGGGACCCCACGTCATTTTTTTAAATTATTTATTTATTTAAATAGTTTTTTTAAAAAAGACATGGGGTTCCACCCAATTTATCATAACCAGCCACATACAACACAGTGTTATTAGCCTGGGAATGGACAAAACCAGTGGCCCTTCCCACCCATGTAATGCCAGACTGCTGCGGCCTTGTATATGGCTGGTTATTAAAAATGTGGGGGACCCGTCTATTGCTAAATTTGTTAAATTCAAAAAAAAAAACGACGTGGGGGTCCCCCCCATTTTTATAACCAGCCCGATACAACACAGCAGCAGCAGCCTAGCATTACAAGGGTGGGAAGGTCCACTGATTTTGGCCCTTCCCAGCCTCATAATACCAGCCTACGGCCGCCCCAGTACCCGACCATCACAACAGATGGTCGGGTACTGGATCGTACCAAGCTCTTCCCGGCACCCCTGGTGGTGGTGGGTACCGGGGTAATAATGGGTGGTTAGTGCTAGCCTCTGCACCGGCTAACACTAAGTACCGCCTTATTAATGGATGCTGTCAATCAGCCAACTGCCATTATCTAGGCACTAATAAAGTTTAAAAAAAAACACAAAGACAATTCTTTTTTATTGAAATAAGAAATCCCCAACAAAACCCTCGTTAACCATTTTATTAAAATTTGAAAAAACTTAGATCTACGCAGTAGTCCAACGAATCGAAGATGTAGTCCAATCGGTACATCAAAATCTGCAACAACATAAAAAAACAGTTATCAATGTGAACAATACCAATACTTCTACTCACCTACACACATATATATACACGCACACACAAACAAACAACCATACACAGACACACATATATACACAAACACAACAAGATATACACACACACACACACACACACACACACACACATATACACGAACTCACACATATACAAACAAAAACACACATATCCAAACACACATAAACACACAAACACATATACACAAACACACCCATATATACACACAAACACACACCCATATACACACATATACACAAACACACACATATACAAAAACACACACAAACATCTACACACAAACATATACACAAATACACCCATATATACACAAACATATACACAAACACACATATAAAAACAAAAACAGACAAAGTCACATACCCAAACACACATATATACACAAACACACACATACACAAACACGGTTTCTTTTAAATGCTGCTGGGGAACCCGCTCGATCCACTATATAAGGCTGCGCTACAGTGCAGCATTTAAAAGAAACAGGATCCTGACCTGTCCACAGAGTTTAAGGCAGCACAGAGTATTTCAGGAGATGAGCGTGCAGATTCAGTGCTGCTGTGAACTCTGCTCTTACCATTACGTAGCTCTCAGTCTGTTACCTCTCCTCCACTCCTGTCCTCCAGAACACCTTCACATGATTGGCAAGTCACCACGTAATGGTAAGAGCAGAGTTCACAGCAGCACAGAGTATTTCAGGAGATGAGCGTGCGGATCTTGTGCGGGGTGGTGACTTGCCAATCATGTGAAGGTGTTATTGAGGACAGGAGTCGAGGAGAGGTAACAGACTGAGCTACGTAATGGTAAGAACAGAGTTCACAGCAGCACTGAATCTGCACGCTCCTCTCCTGAAATACTCTGTGCTGCTGTGAACTCTGTTCTTACCATTACGTAGCTCAGTCTGTTACATCTCCTCCACTCCTGTCCTCTATAACACGTTCACATGATTGGCAAGTCACCACCACGCACAAGATCCGCACGCTCATCTCCTGAAATACTCTGTGCTGCTGTGAACTCTGCTCTTACCATTACGTGGTGACTTGCCAATCATGTGAAGGTGTTCTGGAGGACAGGAGTGGAGGAGAGGTAACAGACTGAGAGCTACGTAATGGTAAGAGCAGAGTTCACAGCAGCACTGAATCTGCACGCTCATCTCCTGAAATACTCTGTGCTGCCTTAAACTCTGTGGACAGGTCAGGATCCTGTTTCTTTTAAATGCTGCACTGTAGCGCAACCTTATATAGTGGATCGAGCGGGTTCCCTAGCAGCATTTAAAAGAAACAGGATCCTGACCTGTCCACAGAGTTTAAGGCAGCACAGAGTATTTCAGGAGATGAGCACGGGCAGCCGTTCGTTTTTCCGAGCCGTGCTCCCATTATGCACACGACCGTAAAAACACCCGTTATTGCGGGTTGTAATTACGACCCGCAATAACGGGCTCATAGACTTCTGTTACCCACGGGTACCTTTCCGTTTTCTCACGGGAAGGTGCCCGTGCCGTTAAAAAAATAGAACATGTTCTATTTTTCTATTTTACGGGCCGTGCTGCTATAATTATAATGACAGCACAGTTCGCAAAAGCGGCCGGCTGCCCGTGGCCGGCCGGCCGTGCTCGTAATTACGAGTCGTAATTACGAGCACGGCCCGTAAAATAAAAAAATAGAACATGTTCTATCTTTTTAACGGCACGGGCACCTTCCCGTGAGAAAACGGGAAGGTACCCGTGGCTAACAGAAGTCTATGGGCCCCCTATTTCGGGTCGTAATTACGACCCGTGATAACGGGTGTTTTTATGGTCGTGTGCATGAGGCCCCGTAATGACGGGTGGCTACATGTGTGCACCCGTCATTACGGCAGCGTTGATAGGCGACGTCAGTAAGTGTATGTGCACACACACTAATTACGTCTGTAATTGACGGACGTATTTCGGCCGCAAGTACCGGACCGAACACAGTGCAGGGAGCCGGGCTCCTAGCATCATAGTTATGTACGATGCTAGGAGTCCTTGCCTCTCCGTGGAACTACTGTCCCGTACTGAAAACATGATTACAGTACGGGACAGTTGTCCTGCAGAGAGGCAGGGACTCCTAGCATCGTACATAACTATGATGCTAGGAGCCCGGCTCCCTGCACTGTGTTCGGTCCGGTACTTGCGGCCGAAATACGTCCGTCAATTACGGACGTAATTAGTGTGTGTGCACATACCCTAAATAGTCACTGTCCAGGGTGCTGAAAGAGTTAACTGATCGGCAGTAACTGTTTCAGTACCCTGGACAGTGACTACCGATCACAGTACCTGTAAAAAAAAAAGACGTTCATACTTACCGGGAACTCCCTGCTTCCTCCAGTCCGGTCTCCTGGCCGTTGCCTTGGTGACGCGTCCCTCTCGACATCCGGCCCGACATTCCTTGATGACGATGCAGCCCATGTGAGCGCTGCAGCCAATCACAGGCTGCCGCGGCCTCTGCAGCCAATCACAGGCTGCAGAGGCCTCTGCAGCCAATCACAGGCTGCCGCGTCAGAAAAGGTCGGACTGGAGGAAGAAGAGGGACTCGTCACCAAGACAACGACCGGGTACGTATGAAATGCTTTTTATTTTATTTTTAATCAGCAGCCTCTTTTCTCTATCAGTGATTGATAGAGATAAGTGGCTGCCGATTTGTATAATGTTTTTGACCGGGTTCGGTCAAAACGGGTTCGGCCGAACCCGGTGAAGTTCGGAACCGAACTTTTCCGGAAGTTCGGACCGAAACCGGGTTCGGTTGTCCCTGTTCGCTCATCTCTAGTTATAAGCACAGTATTAGAATTAAAAGGGTTATCCCGGGATCACCAAAAAACGGGCCATGGCGGGGATGCCATCATATAATAAAAGAAGCATAGCTTTCCTTCTTAATACCCCGTCACTCCAATGCTGCCACTTTGGAAAATTATGTTTTTCACCAATAAATATAAGGCTATACATTTGGAAGGGGAAAATACATGTCCGCATTATATAGAGTGGGCCATTTATATGGATACACCTAAATAAAATGGGAATGGTTGGTGATATTAACTTCCTGTTTGTGGCACATTAGTATATGGGAGGGGGGAAACTTTTCAAGCTGGGTGTTGACCATGGCGGCCATTTTGAAGTCGGACATTTTGTATCCAACTTTAGTTTTTTCAATGGGAAGAGGGTCATGTTACACATCAAACTTATCGAGAATTTCACAAGAAAAACAATGGTGTGCTTGGTTTTAACGTTACTTTATTCTTTCATGAGTTATTTACAAGTTTCTGACCACTTATAAAATGTGTTCAAAGTGCTGCCCATTGTGTTGGATTGTCAATGCAACCCTCTTCTCCCACTCTTCACACACTGATAGCAACACCGCAGAAGAAATGCCTCCCAATCTGACCCCCTTAGACTTTTATCTTTGGGGTCATCTGAAGGCAATTGTCTATGCTGTGAAGATACGAGATGTGCAGCAACTGAAACTACGGATACTGGAAGCCTGTGCTAGCATTTCTTCTGCGGTGTTGCTATCAGTGTGTGAAGAGTGGGAGAAGAGGATTGCATTGACAATCCAACACAATGGGCAGCACTTTGAACACATTTTATAAGTGGTCAGAAACTTGTAAATAACTCATGAAAGAATAAAGTAACGTTAAAACCAAGCACACCATTGTTTTTATTGTGAAATTCTAGATAAGTTTGATGTGTAACATGACCCTCTTCCCATTGAAAAAATTAAAGTTGGATACAAAATGGCCGACTTCAACATGGCCACCATGGTCAACACCCAGTTTGAAAAGTTTCCCCCCTCCCATATACTAATGTGCCACAAACAGGAAGTTAATATCACCAACCATTCCCATTTTATTTAGGTGTATCCATATAAATGACCCACCCTGTACAGTATACTAAATGAGAAAATACTGGGTCAAACTGACATGGTAAAGGACTTGGGCTTATTAGTCGACAGCAAACTGAACTGTAAAAGCCAGTGTCAGTCAGTCGTTGCCAAGACAATTAAGAGGACAGGACGTATCAAAAGGGATATAGATGCATATGACGAGAACATAGTTCCATTGCTTTATAAATCACTAGTCTGACCGCTCTGTGTACAGTTTTGGGCACCAGTGCACAAGAAAGTCATAACAGAGCTAGAGCGAGTTCAGATGCGGACACCCTAAGTAATAAATGGAATGGGTAGACTACAGTATCCAGAAAGATTATAAAAGTTTGGGTTATTTTTTTTAGAAATAAGATAACTTAGGCGTGACCTAATAACCATGTATAAATAGACAGATCTTTGTACTGGCCTTTGATATAATGATCTATTTATACCCAGGACTGTAACTATAACACTGGGGTATCCCCTATGTCTAAAGGAATGAATGTTTCTACACAAACATAGAAGTGATTTATTTACTGTAAGAGCAGTGACACTATGGAAATCTTTGCTAAAAAAAAGTTGTCGTGGATAATTCATTGTAAGAAGGGTTACTAGATTACTGGACATGTGTTGTTGATCCAGAGATTTATTCTGATTGCCATAAATTGACATGTGAGGGTGTTTTGTCTTCCTCTGGATCAACACTACAGCATAATGGGTTTGACTGGATGAACTTAGAGAATATAACATCAGATCCGCATAAAAATAAATAAATCTTGAAATATTCCAGTCTCTACACTTGCCACTAGAGCTACTGGAATAGGCTGACACTTCCCGTTTTCTGTAGCTCACTTGTCAGCTTTACTGTATAAAATATGAGAGAATGAGCAGAGTCATCTCATTATCATTAGGGTGGATTCACACGAACGTGTATTGGGTCCGTGCGGGCCGCGTGGTTTTCACGCGCCACGCACAGACCAATACAAGTCTATGGGGCAGTACAGACAGTCCGTGCTTTTTGTGCAGCGTTTGTCCGCTGCGCAAAAAGCGCGACATGGTCAATTTCTCCGCGTATTTCGCGCATCACGCACCCATTGAAGTTAATGGGTGCGTGAAAACCACGCAGGTCACACGGAAGCACTTCCGTGCGAACTGCCTGTTTCGCGCACCAGCTGTCAAAAGGATGAATGTAAACAGAAAAGCACCACGTGCTTTTCTGTTTACAAACATCCAAACGGAGTGTCTTTGAGATGAGCGAACCCGGACAACCGAACTCGTTTTGGCAAAAAAATTTCCGGTACGCGACGTCAGGAGATAGTCACTGTCCAGGGTGCTGAAAGAGTTAAACTGTTTCAGCACCCTGGACAGTGACTTCCGATCCCAATATACATGAACGTGTAAAAAAAAAAGAAGTTCTGACTTACCGATAACTCCCTGCTTCTTCCTCCAGTCTGACCTCCTGGGATGACAATTCAGTCCAAGTGACAGCTCCAGCAAATCACAGGCCAAGCACAGGCTGCAGCGGTCACATGGACTGCGGCGTCATCCAGGGAGGTGGGGCCCGATGTCAAGAGAGGCGCGTCACCAAGGACGCGTCACCAAGGCAACGGCCTGGAGGGAAGTTCTCGGTAAGTACGAACTTTTTCTTTTTTTTTAACAGGTTTCTCGATATTGTGATCGGCATTCACTGTCGAGGGTGCTGAAAGAGTTAACTGCCGATCAGTTAACTCTTTCAGCACCCTGGACAGTGACTGACGTCGACTAGACTCATCTCTATGATGGCGGCTGTGCGAAAATCACGCAGCCGCGCATCATACACGGATGACACACGGAGCTGTCAAGTGTTTTTTGCGCCTGCAAAACGCCGCGTTTTTTGCGCTCACAAAAACGCAACGTTCGTCTGAATAAGCCCTCAGAGGCAACACTATACACACAGATAAGACTCTGTTCACATTTCATTCAGTGTGTTTGTTGAGCTTATCACCTAGCGCACCTGGTGAACATTTCTGTAGTGCCCTGAAAACTGATCTTTTTTTTTAACTAGATAGTGGCATACGACGGAGCTTTTCGGTTTGCCTACCACATGCACTATCATCATGGTCTGCAATGAGGGATTCCAGGACTCAACTAGCCTGGAGAGTTTCCCTGTGAATTGATTAGTTTATCTTCTCCTTCTCTGTACTACATACAGTAACCTCGTTTGTGAGGACCTTAACCCACATGATACATTGGTTTTATTTGCTGCTCCACATTGCTGATAATCTTGAAACAGTAGGACTTATTAAATCCAGCGCTGTTGCATTATTTCTTACAAGAATTGATCTTGTTTTTTTACTATTTCTTTTTGACTACTAGTTTTGTTCCCTGAGGAACCTGCCAATTTTCAGGGGAAACACGTTGGAACGCAGTTTATTATGTCTATCTTTGTAAGTCAATCAGAGTCACCTCTCTAGACATACTAATTTCTTTTTCATCATTCACAACCTCCGTTTGATGGTTGTGGTATGTTGTTGTATGAGTATATCTTTTTGCTGGGTATAATTTCTCATTCCTCATTTGTGCCTACTCATTGTTTTGCACAGTTTGAAGTATTTGCACATATTTTCTTTTTTCTTTTTGTGCACTTGCCTCTCTAGGTCCCACTGGACCTGATATCCACTATAAAGAATTGGCTAGGCTATTAATAGGGTATTTAGGGTACATGTTGGAGGTTGGAGTCGTCCCTTGAGTAGGGGTGTTAATCCGACTAGGAAGGGTGACCTGATAGGGTATACCAGGGTCAGTTGTTTTTCTTGTTCTCTCAACTCAATAAACAAAAGAAAAAAAACCCTCTCCCCTCACACTTATTATTATTTTTTGCATCATTATTTGGAGGGATAATCATTTTCCCTTTTTTATCCCAATTTACTAATTAAAGGTTACATTTTACTATGTAATGTTTTTGATCAGCTGATTTTTCTGTGATTTCCGGTTTGCACATATGTCAGAAGCTTCTCCTGTGTATATGCCAAATGTAAATGCAAAGCATAGTGGGGGCATTTATTAACTTTTCTACACCAGTTTTCTGGTGAAAAAAAGTCGTAAACGACACTGACAGCCAGAGATGCCCCCAACTTATTAAGAGGCGTGCATCTCTTAATAAAGTTAGAAGCACTGGAAATTAATCTATCCCAATTGAGACTGAATCAACTTCAAACATTATACCCCTTTAAATGGCCACCTAAATACATCACCTATCTGGGCATACAGCTTAGCCGCAATTGGAAGGACTTATATTACCTGAACAACGCTCCATTTTTAAAAATTGCGGACGGAATCGTAAAATCTTGATTTGCCCCCTTCCTTTCATGGATAGGTAGGAAAAATCTAGTTAAAGGAATAATTAATCCCAAATTTATTTACGCTTTTCAAATGTTGCCAATAAGTCTCTGAAATCTTTTATGCAAAAGCAGGTTCTATCCTATTTCGATACATCTGGAATGATAAAAGACCAAGGCTGAATTCAGAAACTCTGACATTGCCAAAAAGCCAGGGAGGCACGGGAGCCCCTAATCTTCTCTAATACTATCGCTCAGATATACTCCGTAGGACGATTGACTGGCTGAAAAAAAACAACCCACATACTCTGGGTTTCAGTTGAAGAACATCCTGACCCAATACCCCCCCAGAAGCATAACTACTATCCACCCCTGATACTGTTACGAAGGTTACCTTCTTTAGCAAGCTTACTAAGACAACCCTTAAGGTATCGGCCACATATGTGGACACACTGTGCTCAGTCCCCTCAACCTTAACTTATATTTTGGATTTTGTGGAGCTATATACTGGGGTAGGTGATGAATACTTATTTGGATCCATGTTAAACGTTCACCTTCAGCTTGACACTATAATCAAAGACGGCACCTTACTCCCCTTTCATGACTGGATAACTGTCCCAGCAATGTAGAAGCTACACTTTTTACATTACTCTTTGCTTTAAAAGTTTATAAAAGCCTACATTAAACAAGGAGATTTATGCAGAGACCCTATCCAGTATGAAAAGATGATATCCCATTCCTCCTACCTTAAAAAAGTTATTTTATCTTTATATAATATGATACACATAGCTAACCCCTGAAAAGAGCATTTTTTTCTTTCTGGAAAAGGGATTTCAACCTAGCCTTTTCCATAGAAAAAACAAAAATAATTTACAAAGGCTCTTTAATGGGCCGTCCCATTGTGTAAGAACCCAAGAAAGCTTTTACAAAATTGACACCTGATGGTATACCAATCTGGTTAAGACTCATAATAAATGGTTCCCATCCAAACCTGGTACCTGCAGTAGATGCTCCAAAGACAGAGGCACTTACTTACTGTTGGCCTTGCCCGACCCTTTAATTTTTCTGAAATTCCATGACATCCATAGTCACAAGTATTTGCAACATATCCAATTCTCTCAAACTAGAGAACATCTCAACTCACCCCTGAGTAATTACAGAGCATCAACTAATACACGTATGCTACACCTCTTCGTGGCAGCAAAACGCATCATTCCAACGTTATAGAGCTCCTCATCTAGTTTCTCTATAGCTCACTAGATAAAGTAAACCAAATATATTGCCAGGAGGAACTAGCGGCCCTAACCTCACACAGTATCGCCACCTTTTAACATAACTGTAAACGTTGGTAAGCATTCTGCAGCTATCCAACTTACTTATCATCAGTGACATCCGTGCCCCCTAAGGGACTAAAAACTTCCTACATAGCTACAAATTTCCTTTGAAAATGCTATCAAATAGTTTTATACCCCACCTCTATACCCCCCTTCCAACCCCCCTACTGTTGGTTATCAGTTAAAGAGGTTTAGTTTACCTCTCTTCAAAATGTAAAATTTATAAAAACAAAACTTCGGAAGCTTCCTATTAGCGGCAGACCTGGTGAACATCAGTTATTTTCAAAAATGCATTTTGTTAACAGTCCTGAGTTAGACTCTCACACTTCCAAAACATACTGAGATTATGAGCCCGAGGAAAACAAGGGCTGTTGTGAATGGAAGCTTTGTACAGCACTTAAAAATTTGTTGTCACTATAAATTAAATCCTCAACTTCAAATAAGCCCATCCTATTTCCTCCTAACTTAAAAGGAACGTGTCATCAGAAAATTACCTATTTTTTAAATCAAGTTTTTTATTTTTTTTATTAAAATGTTTTATTTTTATTTTCTGCAAGTTATACAAAACCACACAACAAATAAGAGCACGCAGGCTCAAACATATTAAACAGTATTACCACAAAGTGTAATATAACAAATAAAGAAATTGCACATTAGTTTGTATCAAAAAATTTAAAAAAAATAAGAATATTCATAAAGCAGTACTGAGGAAAAAGGGGAAACAAACCCCTCCCACCTTCTCGGGAAGAGAAAATTCTAAGTTTAGTGTGGTAAGAAATTCAGCTGTCCCGCAAATGCAGACGACCCAGCATACCCTTTAAGACTTCCAATAAGTACCATTTGGTGAGCGTGAAGGGAGACACCGCCTGTTTAAGTTCCGATTCAGATAAATGCCGTATCATGAATGCCTTCCATTTTATGAAAAATCTTTTAGTGCGTTTGGTTTTCATACGTTCCGCATCTAATCGTTCTATGTGTAGACACTGCTTTAGTTGGTTCACTACATTTTGCATAGTTGGTATTGTTGATACCAACCACTGTTGTAGCAGTAGTCGTTTAACTACCAAACAGATCAGGTGAAACAGTTGGGGCAGGTGTCTCCCTTCCGCTCTGCCACCTTCCGTCTCCTCCTCCCAATAGTGGAAAAGGAAAAGGACATGCGACATTGGCAGGGCCAAATCCCATAGTGTATCCATCATGTCACGGACCTGAGACCACAAGGGCTGAATTGCCGAGCACTGCCATAAACCATGGAACAGATCTGTTTTTTGGACATGACATTTAGGACAGGCCACCAGGCGGTCAGGCATAGCATTGCTCGGTGGTATATTAAAACCTAAGATTGCCCTGTGCATTATGCGAAACTGAGTATCTCTCCACACCTCTCTCATCACATGTTTCCGAACTGAACCCCATCCTATCAGAATTTTGTCCCTGAGGTCCCCGTCTCCTAATTGTTCTTCCCATTTTATAAAAAATTGTTCCGGCGGGGTAACAATCAAACTGTCCCTAATTTTGCAGTAGATTTGTGATACAGACAGCATTCCCGTATGTTGAAAAATTGCTTTATCCATTTTATTTGCGATCACCTCTCGACCCACCTCCCTTAGCGCATTCCTAAAGAAATGCTGGACCTGAGCATATTGGATACTTTGGAAAGGTCTCAACCCAAATTTGTCTATTAAATCTTGACCCGTAAGCCATCTCGGATCCGTGTCATGGAGTAGATGTTCCACCCTTAAAATGCCCCTCGCCCTCCATTCTGCAAAAAGACTACTCTGTCTTCCTTGAGCGAATTCCGGATGATTCCATAGGGGAAGATATTTGGAAACTCGGAAAGATAAACCATAACTCCGTCTCATCGCCCTCCACGTCATGAAAGTATCTCTACAGATCGCCGATTGCTTTATGTACCCAGGCATGGCTGATAGGGACGAATATAGGAGCGTGCAGAGGTCCCATGGGGCACAAAAATGTGATTCAAGCGTGTGATCTGAATGATAACTGGTAGACGCCACCCAGTCTATAACATGTCTTGCTAGACAGGCCAAATTGTACCCTCGTATATTAGGTAAGTTAATACCCCCCCTCTCCTTAGTGGCCATGAGCTTGTCTATACGGATTCGAGGCCTCCTCCCTTTCCATAGAAAGTGACCAAAAGCCGACTGTAGTCTTGAGACATCTGTATGCTTTAAAAGAAGTGGCAGGGTTTGTAAAGGGTACAATAGCTTCGAGAAGCTCATCATCTTAAGAATTCCTACCCAATAGAGAGAGTGGTAAACCATGCCACCTTTTCAAGTCATGTAAGATCTTCGTAAATAAGGGGAGATAGTTCAAACGATAAAGGGAGTCGGCTGTGCGCCCAATATGTATCCCCAAGTATTTGATGGATCGTTTGGCCACTGGAATATTGTGCAACTGAGTGGGTAACCCACCCCGTGGATCTGTCGTGCCCAGAAACAAAGCCTCACATTTTGACACATTCAGTTTGAATCCCGAAAAAACGCCAAAATCCGATATGACATCCAGTACTTTGGGCAGCTCTGTATCCGGGTGAGCCATAAATAAGAGGATATCATCCGCAAAAAGAGCCAGCCTCAGAGTCGCCCCCAAAATCGAAATACCTTGAAAGGTCCGGTCTGTATCCAGGGACCGGGCCAAGGGCTCTAAAGCCAGATCAAATAGTAAAGGGGACAACGGACATCCCTGTCTCGTCCCCTTTAGCAAAGGAAAGGACTGGGAGATAAATCCAGGCGTGTGTACACTAGCTTTAGGTTGTGTGTAAAGAACTCTCAGAAATCGTCTAAAAGCCCCCTGAAAACCCATGGCATCCAGCACCTGACCCAACCACCCCCATCTCAAATTGTCAAATGCTTTTTCTGCATCTAGGGTGATCAGGGCAGGCGGTTCTCCCCCTCGGCCATCTCCAACCTTATCCATTGCCAATAAAACTCTTCGGATGTTCGTTACAGCTGAACGGCCCTTTACAAAACCCACCTGCGATGGGCCTATCAGTGAGGGCAATATCAAAGCCAAACGGTTGGCCATGAGCTTAGCCAATATCTTGAGGTCCTGGTCGATCAGCGAAATCGGCCGGTAAGAGGAGGGACATTCAAGATCTCGACCCTCTTTAGGTATTAGCTTGATATAGGCTAGATTAGTTTGGAAAGCCCGATCCTGTCCTGACAATACGTTATTAAACAGGCTAGTCAAGATGGGCGCCACTTGTGTCCCCAGAGCCTTATAAAATTCACCTGGGTATCCATCAGACCCAGGAGACTTGCCCGAGGGCAAGGCCATAATTACAGTTCGCACCTCCTCCGTGGTTATCGGCGCGTTAAGCGCGTGTAATTGTTCCTCAGAAATTTGAGGTAAAGAGAGGTTTTGCAAAAAGGTCTCGCCCTCCGGCAGCTCCCCCGGGTCGTCCCGGTACAGCGAAGCATAATAATTCCCCAGTGATGTGTTAATGGACTTTGGGTCTTCTGTAACATTGCCTCCCGGGGATCTCAGGCATTGGATACAGTGAAAAGGTCTCTTTCCCCTAGCCAGGTTTGCTAACAGTTTCCCAGGTTTATCTCCAAAACGTCTATAGCTTACTTCCTGTTGGGTCCTAATAAAATCTTCCCGACGCTCAGCCCATATATCAAAATCTCCCCTGGCTGATATCCATAAGGCTTTAGAGAGTGGGGTCTGCTTTACTAAAAATTCGGTATATGCCTGTCTCAACGCTGCACTAGTCTTCTCGTATTGTGACCGTACCACTTTTTTAAGTTTACTAACATGTGCTATAATGCGTCCCCTCAAAACTGCTTTTGCCGTGTTCCAAAATAGTTGAGGATCAGATACATGTTGCTCATTCGTAGCCCCGTATTCAAGCCACCAACCCTTCAGAAGCGTCAGGAAACTTTCATCCTTGGCCAAAAAGGATGGAAAGCGCCACAAATAAGCGTCTCCCTTAGGATGAGTATCAAGCAGGTCTATTAAGACAGGTGCATGATCTGAAATAACTAGGTCTGTAATTGAGACCTCTTTGACCTTGGGAATTAATGCACGACTAAGTAATACATAGTCAATACGCGACCAAGACGAGTGGGGGTGAGAAAAATGAGTATACTCCCGGTCACCAGGATGAACATGTCTCCAACCATCAATCAATGATGCAACCGACAAAAGACCCGCCAAATTAGAGCAGAGGTCGTCAGATCTGTAGCTGGCCTGGACGATCTATCCTCCTGCTGCGACACTACCCCATTGAAATCCCCTCCCACCACTATTTCCGTAGATGAATCGAGGAGTAGGGTGGCACGAAACTTATCATATAAGGGTTTCTGTGAGCTATTCGGAACATACACATTATATAACCTCATCGTACCCTGAGGACTGTTGAGTTGGAGGTGTATCATCCTGCCCTCGTCATCTGTAACTACATCAGTGACCGTATGAGGAAATGCCTTATGAATCAGTACTAAAACCCCAGCTTTCCGCTCCACTGCAGGGGATCCATACACCTCCCCAACCCATAATTTAAGCATGCGCGGGAAATCTTCTTTAAGGAGATGGGTCTCCTGCAGTAGGGCGACATCTGCCCGAAGTCTTTTCAAATGGCGCAAGACCATCATACGTTTGGCTGGGGACCTAAGCCCTTTAACATTCCAAGTTATGATTTTCATGTCACAGGTGTACTATAAATATGAGCAACTGGATAGGTCATTAATACGCGGGCACCAATCCCTGTTGAGGGGCCAAAATGGTGACAGCTAAAATATACCTCCCGAGTGAGTAACTGCAGTCTAAGAGTGCAACAGTGGATTCCAATAGGAACTAATACAGTAAAAGGCACATTGAACAAAGTGCAACAGTGTATAGGAACAAGTAACAAGTATATCCAACAATATATGTCTAGGACTCCCATTATTCGGGTACTTAACGTTACACATCTACTCCCCTCCCTATTGTACGATTAAGAACAAGGGGGAACGATCTCAGAAGGCAAAACCCCAAGACCTGACTTTTTTTTTTCTTTCTTTTGGGGGACCAGACTCATACCCTTCCCTCCCACAGCAGTGTAACCCATATTGACAATTAACTAGGTATACTCAAGTAAGTCCCAGTGTTGTGACACGAGACCATCCCGCTCAGGTACAGTCCTCAGTCTGGCAGTCGCGATCCACTTTGACGTCCTCGATGTGTAGTACGCTGTGCCTTCGAACTACCTGGGGTCCCCTTTGCTTCGGTCAAAGAAGAAGAGCTTCGCGTCGACTGGGCTGACAAGGGTGGCCTGCGTCTAGGTGAGGAGGTGGATGTCCCTGCCTCCGAGATCACCGATGTAGTAGGCAAAGATTCAGAAGCTAGGAATCGGTCCGCTGCCGCCGGATCTCTGAACGTCTGGAAAGTTCCATCTGGGTGTTTAATGCGAAGGATGGCAGGATACAGGAGTTGAAATCGAATGTTCTTTCGAAACAGCAAGGAGCACGTGGCACTGAAAGCTCGTCGTTGTCTTGTCACGTCTGCTGAGTAATCTCCGAAGAGGAGTATACGTGCACCTTGAAAGGTAAGTGGTTCCTTTCGGGTACGGTAAGCATGAAGGATGTCTTCCTTATCCACAAAATCCAAGTATCGCATTATGACTTGTCGGGGCCGCTCAGTATTGCCAACATTATGGTCAGAGGCAGGTGGTTTGGGTGTGGGCCCACCCTATGAGCTCGTTCCACCCGTCTGATCCCTGATAAGCCCAGGGCCTGTGGTAAATCACACTCACACAGCTTTCTAAGAGCTTTAACTGGTATGGACTCCGGCAAACCGACCAGTCTCAAGTTGTTCTGGCGGGACCGATTTTCAAGGTTTTCAATGCGGTCGTAAAGCTGTTTAACGGTCTGATGCAGATCACTTGTCTGGGACACCACCGCAATCAACTCGTCCTCAGCATTTGAAATCCTCTGTTCAGCTTCGTTTATGCGGCCCTCATGCTGGGTAATGCTCTCTTGTAAGCGGTTTAAGGTGGATTGCACCGTCGATACCAGAGTGCTGGACAGATCCGGAACTATAAGGTCGGCCACTGCTTTAGCCAATAATTTGTAATCCAAAGTTTCTTGCAAGATATGAAGTTGCGCGGGAGGAGGCTGAGTCGGCAAGTCAATGCTGTCCCGTCTCTCCTCTAACGGCGCCATCTTGGGCGGCTGTTCCTCCATAGCGTTGTCCCCCATGTCTTCCAAATCCGGTTTTCTGCTGCTCCTCAGCAAGTAACGCTCCATATAGGTAACGCCAATCGTTTAGATGTTAGGTCTTCTCCACCCCAGTGTATCTTGAGGAGAGATTTGTAAGAGCAAACAGCTTTGTTAGGTCTGGAGGAGCGGGAGCGATGTTACACGCGTCTTCACATACCAGCGCCGGAACCGGAAGTAAATCAAGTTTTAATGTTAAACATATTTTTAAATAATTTTTGGTGATATTTTTTTTAAACTGAGCCACACAATAGACTGATACTTCCTCTTCTGTAGAGATCACTTCTCAACAGTCATTTCATTTTCATCACAGACTGGATGATAATGGACTCCTCGATATTGATGAGCTGCGGCTAGCTCCACCCACATGCCGCTGATTGGCATCTTTCCACCTATGCGCAGTATGGGAAGAAAGCTGACAATCAGGCCATTGGGCGGGCTAGCTGCAGCTCATGAATATGCTAGAGAAAAAGTGAGTGATACAGCGTTGGAATCAGGGTCTCTGGCACTACTTGATGCTGCCCTCAGATAGGGCAGCATAACCCTGGTGATAGATTCCCTTTAACAGCAGCTCAGGCAAAATGACTGTCCCTATAATCATGTACAGAAAATAGAATAAAAAAATATACAATCAAAAAATAAAAACAGATTAGAAAAAAAGATTATGCTTCACTATCTGGTTTTAATTAGGAAAAAATATATATAGTTATAGGTGATACATTCCCTTTAAAAGCAGGATCAATCTAAGTAAGGTCACACTGGCCGGAATGCTACCTCTTGACTCGGCAGGAAAAGTGACTTACATTGGGTTTTATTAGATGAATTTAAATAATGTGTCAAAGAAACAATTTTGGAGGCTCCCAACCTCTTTACCTGAGGCTGTTTCTCACATCAAAGTTTAGATCTCATAATATGGAAGCAGGCTATGAGCGTGTTGCGCCTTAAACTATCTTATATTGGACTCATGCAATGATTGATAAAAGGTTACAAGCTTAACGAGCCAGGTGCAGGTCATTATTAGGCTCTCAGAACGCCCATGTTTTAAACCTATAGCCCCCATTGTGAAATGTATTATTTACTATTAGTTATATATTTTTTATATTTTTTATTATATACATTATTTAACAAACATAAATGTGATATGTAGGTAATATATAATATCATGCTATCCTCCAGTGTAAATTATGCTGACATAAGAACCCCTCAGAGCTCCATAATCCATTACAGGCAAAGAGTTTATATGTTATTGCTTGCAGGCGCCAATATGTACCTTGCTTATGCTTTGTTCACTATACCTCTAAGACTGGAAACTGGTCTGATCAGGACTCTCATTACCTTCTGATTTGGTATGTTAAGTCATGTAACTTCCCTGTAATTATTATTGCCTTCATTATGTAGAACTGCATAATATAATAAATACAAAAAAAAAAAAAAAGAATAAGGAGTTTGTTGGTTTGGATATTTGTGTTCCATTGTGTAGAGTTCCAGATCTTAGTACAGTTTTGGTATCTGAATTTACAGCTACATTTCAATTTGCCGCCTTTGATGTTGAAGTTTCATAATTATTTTATGTTATGTTTGTGTATTGATGAGCTGAATAAATACATGTAAATAAGAAAATGTTTATATGTCCATCTTTCTATTTCCCTTTTTTCTCAAAAAAAAAAATCTGCCGCTTTAGAAAGAAATTGATCAGGCTCAGACTGGCCTCCGGGTGAGCCTGCAAATCCCCCAGTGGGCCCCTGTTCCCAGCAATCCCAGTATCTGCCCGGCAGACGGAGCGAACGACTGCCGCAGCGATTAGCTGTTCTCTTCCAGAAACAAGAGCGTTTCTGTTAGTGGAAGAGAGCAACTAATCGTTGTGCCAGCCTCCCGACACATAGAGAAGACCGCCAAAAGCCATAAGCTCCCTGCCCCCATGTACTCTGGTAAGCCACATGCTGTTTTAGGCCTGTGGCCTAATAGAGGTCGGGAGGACAACAGCCTGAGTTCCTGGGCAGGTGGCTCGATGACGTCACTGCATAGGGCAGCAGGCAGAAGACCCAGCATCTCATCGTGGGAACAGGGTTAGGTGAGTCAATTTTTTATTTTTTTTTGCAATAGTGCAAAGGCGTACTATTAATCCTCTATGGAAACCTAACTACTATATGGGGTTCCTAACTACTGTTTAGGGGATCTAACCACTATATGGGGACCTAACTAATGCATAGAGGATCTAACTACTATATGGGGGACGTAACTACTGAATGATGGATCTATGTACTATATGTGGGACGTAACTACTATATGGGGCCCTGACTACTTTATGGGGGACCTAAGTGCTATATGGGAGACTTAACGATTGTATGGGGGACCTAACTACTATATTGGGTACCTAGCTACTGTATGAGGGACTTCCCAACTGTATTGGGGCTTGACTACTATATGGGGGAGGCTAAATACTGTATGAGCGACCTAACAAGTATATGTGGATCTGGCTACTATATGGGAACCTAACTACTATCTGGGGGACCTAACTACTATCTAAGGGCCTAACTACTATATGGGGAACCTAACTACGTTATGGAGGACCTAAATACTGTATGGGGGACCTAACTACTATCTGGGGGACCTAACTACTGCATGGGGGAACCTAACTATTATATGAGGGACCTAACTAATATATGGGTGACCTAACTACTATCTGGGGGCCTAACTACTATATCGGGGACCTAACTACTGTATAGGAGAACTAACTAATATATGAGGCACCTAACTACTGTATATAACTAATGACTATTTGGGGGTCAAACTACTACATGGGGCCTAACAACCATATGGGAACCTAACTACTATCTGGGGGAACCTAACAATTATCTGGGGGGCCTAAATACTATCCAGAGGCCTAACAACTATATGGGGGAACTAACTACTCTATGGGGAACCTAATTACTGTATGGGTGACCTAACTACTATATGGGAGACCAAACTACTTTATAGGGGATATAACTCATATATGGGGGAACAAACTACTCTATTGGGGACCTAACTATTCTGTGGGGAGCTAACCACTATATGGGGGCCTAACTACCATATGTGGGTCTAAATAATATATGGCGGCCTAACTTCTATATGGGAACCTTATTACTATCTAGAGGCCCTACTACTATATGGGGGACCTAACTACTATATGAGGGACCAAACTACTATATGTGGGCCAAGTTTCTATATGGGAACCTTACTACTATCTAGGGAGCCTAACTACTATCTGAGGGGGCTTACTACTATATGGGGAACATAACTATTATATAGGAGCCTAACTACTATATGGGGGTACCTAACTACTATATGTAGCCTAACTACTATATGGGGCACCTAACTACTATATAGAGGCCTCACTACTTTATGGGGCACCTAACTACTATATGGGGGCCTAACTACTATATAGGAGACCTTACTACTATATGGGGGCACAAAAGAGTACTACTACTGTGTAGGGGCACAAAGGGGGACATTATTGTCCGGGCCGAAAGGGGAAACAATCAATGTTTGGGGACACTATTACTGTGTGAAGCACAAAGGGGGTACCATTACTACGTAGGGCCCAAAAATTGGCATTATTACCATCTGGGGAACAATGGATAGCGAATTTGTGTAGGGGGTTTGGAATCGGGGGAGGGTGCTAGAAAATCAAGATATCAAAGATGTCTTTGCTTCTACTACTGCAGAGAACGAGTCGTGGCTGCAAGAAGTCATCATGGTGGTCTGGATCAGATGAGGAAGAAAAGTAAAGCGAACAAATCCAATTATAGAAGACATCACTTGTGGGTCACTGGATGTAACTGTACTGTATTCACTAGTATTTTCTGCAGCAACTGTGTAGAACTGGTATCTACTGTACTACTATGTGGTTACTGTATACTGGTTATATTGGTCCTTGTATAGTGCTTTTTATTCAGTAACAGTATGGTAACATTATTCAGTCACTATCTGTTGGTAATTTGTGGTCATGGTGTGGTAATGTTATTTAGAAATTGTATAATAGTGCTATTCAGTCAGAATGTAATGGAATATGTGGTCATGGTCTGGCAGTTTTATTCCGTAACATTATGGTGGTATTATTTAATCTCTATGTAGTGATAATATGTGGTCATGATGTGGTGGTGTTATTCAGTAACTATGTAGTAGTAATATGTGGTCATAGTGTGGTGCTATTATTCAGTAACAGTATGGCAGTATTATTCAATCACTATGTGGTGGTAATATGTGATCATGGTGTGGCTGTATTATTCAGTATCAGTATAGTGGCATTATTTAGACTCTATATATTGGTAATATGTGGTCATGGTGTGGTGGTAATATTCATTAACAGTATGGTGTTATTATTCATTGACTATGTGGTGGTAATATGTGGTCATGGTGTGGCGGTATTATTTGTTCCCTGTATAGAAGTATCTAATATTGGAATTGGTATAATGGATTTAGTTCAGTAACAGTATGATGGTAATATGTATGGTGATATTTGGTCTTTACATAGTGGTATTATTTAGCAACTTTAGAAATGTAAAATATAGAGGTATATTATCATAAAAAGATAATTTTCTTATAGCTGTGTTGTGTTTAAGAGTAGGAACATCTGTGCATCTGAGCAAAAAGCAGGGAGTGAGGGGGGGTTTTATTGTCAGGCGGACTTAGGTGCAAAATTTGCCTTGGTACTCACAGGACTCTAGTTACGCTCCTGTGGGGAAAAGTTGTAAAATATTAAATAAACGAGATATATTTAGTATTGCCGCAACAATAATACCATGTAGAATAAAGTTAGCATTTTAATTATATCACAGTGCATACCTAAAAAAAACTAAAAACCCAGAGAACAATGGCGGATTTACTATTTACTTCCCATTCTCTCCCAGATTTTTTTAAAATAAAGGTTAGTCAAAAAATTATATGTACCACCCAAATGGTGCCATTGAAATAAACAAATAGATTTTGCGTTATTTTTTTCTGCCATTTTTGATGGATATATTAGGCAAGGTTCACATCTGTGCCGCAGATCTTGCGGCACAGATGTGAACCTTGCCTAATATATCCATGTAGCTGTAGGGTGGGCCCCTAAAATCAAGTTTACTGGTGCGCCCTAGGCACCCCAGTCCGACATTGGAAAATAATTTCAGTGCAACTAAATGTGCCTTTCCACACTGCGATTATGCATATGATCCAAGTCATTCTAATAGTTTGTTTTGAGTGCCACAGTGTGAAAACCTTCCCATTCAACTGGTTTGGGTAGTTGAAATTGCGATCGCAAATCTTCTGGCAAGCTAAAAATTTATATGGTAAGATTGTAAAATCTTGGTGTCTAACGACAATCACTGGGTGGTCTTGACAAGGAACCAGAGTTGTTACACATTAAAAATCACCAATATTTAGATTTCCCATTCCCTACTGTCATACTCGTTATATGCCTCCTTCACAATTAGACTGTACTGTATTGTGAAATTAACAGTTGCATTGCAGTCGTATGCATTGTCGTAGTGTGGGAAGACACTAACTAATAGGCTTGAAGACTTGTCCTGCATAAAGACTTATTCAAATAAAGGGGTAGGTAGTCTGCTCTGCAAGTACGTAACACCCTGTCACTGACTCATGATGATGCTTTTGTGTTTTAGTTATGTACACATACAAAATAACTCTTCTTGGTCTAGGCTGATTATATAATTATCTAACATATAATGTAGGTTAGAGAAAAAGGGGGTTGCTTCCCCCATGAGCTGGGAGGATAGTTGGGACACTCCTGCTGGTTTGTGTTTTTTTTTGTTATTTTATTTGCAAAGGTGGCAGTGGATATTCTTGCCATTGGGAAAATGGATGAATTTTACCCACCTGGTCATTACCAAATTTTGCCTTTGACAGGGGTATTGTCAGAAAATGCATTGTGATAATAAAGGCTCATAAAAGGCAGCCTTGTTAATTGTTAGGCTATGTTCACATTGGGAAAGCTCCCTACATACACACTAAATGTGTCTATAGCGCTCTATTAGCCAGATGGAGTCCAAAAGAGTGTCCTTTTGGCCTCTGTCAGGCTGGTATACCTTTTATTTGGAGAATGGAGTAACGTAGTATACTATGCTAGTCCCTCTTGAGGGTTCCTGCAAAAAAGCTTATTTTTTTTTAGATGGGAGCCACTGTATGGCATCTGTCACAGGTAAACATTAAACATATACTTCGGGAAGCTTCAGATGGCTCTTGGATTCTGGGACTGGAGAAGACCCTGATGTCACTGTCCATATATGGAAAGTCATGTCAGGGGCTTTTTACTTCAGTGTCCCTGACCAGAGCATCTTTAGCGCACTGGACGAGGAATTCAGGACTTGAAACGCCACTCGGGTTTACTGTCCATATATGGACAGTGACTTCAGGGGCTCCTCCTTTTCTGGTGTCCCCGGCTAGAGCACTTCCGATGCGCTGGCCGGGGATTATGTTGTTTAAAGCCCCAGACAACACTGTGGATATATGGACAGTGAATCCAGGGGCTCCTCCAAGAGCGGAATCCCCAGCCAGTGCGTTGACAATGCTCTGTCCAGGGATACCGGCATCTCAAAGCCCCTAACATTACTGTCCATATTTGGACAGAGACATCAGGGGTTCCCTCTAGGAGTGGAATCCCCGGACAGATTGTTGCCGATGCTCTGGCCGGGGATTCTTGCATTACGAAGCCCCCAACGTCACTGTCCATATATATACGTCACGTCAATGGCTTTTCCAAAATAGGAGACTCCTGCCAGACTGTTTGCGATGCTCAAGCCGAAGACTCCATAGTTGAAAGCCCCTGATATCACTGTCCAAATATGGACAGTGATGTCAGGGGCTTCCCCCGAGCTCAGCGCTTAAACTAGCGTTGTGCCCAGGGAGTTTGGGCGATGTATCCCACTATATGCCTATACAGTGGGACACATTGGTGCTTTCCGTTGGAGGTATACATAACGAGATGTGAACAGGGCTTTATCTGTTTTCCATGGTAGTTGTTAGGAAACGCCCATCACTTTAAGATTGTCATGACTACTAGCCTAGCTTCTGGGTGGCCCTGGTTTGAGATGCAGAGCCAATTTCATTTCTCTGACTGCAACCTATCAGGGCCAAGAGTGGAGTATTTGAATCTGTTCAGTTTTCTCATTGTTGCTTGTGATTTTCTAGTGTATGCATGTTTCTGATCAAGCTCTTGGTTACACCCTGAATCACCTTGACTATTTAGACTCTTTGAATTGGACTTTGGCTTTGTCTTTGGATTTACCCTCTGCTCACTGATTTGGACATTCTGCTCTCGGCTGGTTTTGACATCTGCAACTCCTGGTGTTCTTCTGTTTTGCAAATTGGACTTTAGTATCTCTGGTTTTGAAGTCTGTTTATTGATTACCCCTCTGGCTTGTCTGGTTATCCATTCTGGTATTGCCTGCATGTGCACCTCCTGTCCAACACCTTATTCTGTAAAAGCAACCTGGGTTCTATGCAGCCAAATCCAACCTGTCTTGCGGCGGGCTCTGGTGAAGACCACAGAGTAGCCTTAGACCCTGCTGACCAGAGTGGTGACTGACTTAAGGTAGCTGATTTACCTGTACATTTGATCCAGACAGAGTCCAGCTGCCTTTGTGAACTTGCACTCTGGGGATTTGCTCAAGTAGTGATTCCTTGACTGTACTCTTCTGCATAGCACTCCTAAAGCTAAAGTTTTCTTGATAATAAAATAAATAAGGGAATTGCTATTTATGTAATGTTCCAATACAGTCTACCAAAGTCAGTATTTTATGCACTGTAATAATATACCGTACTGTCAACTATTTCTCACAAGCAAGAGAAGCAAAAGTTATAATTATAGACAACGATCAATTTCCAATCCCCATTAATGAAATTCACAATGCATAAAGTGTATAATGTTGCAGTTTCTGAAGGATGGAGAAGAATTAAAACACAAATTAGAAAGTTAAAGAACTTTTCTTTATTCAAAGATTGAGATTTTTTTTTTACATAAAGCTGAAAACCCTCTTTATTTGTCAAATTTGCATGTGTTATGATATAAAATTATACTGTATTTAGAAAAACCTGTAGTAAGGAATCGGCTGTGATAGCAGGATTCTTGACTGTCTTTAGCATTTTACTTCCAAACTCTAGAAACCTGGCTAAAAAAACAATAACCCACAAAATATTTTGTAGATCTTGATGCCAAGCTTCTGCAGTTATGATTTTATTATCCTGATTCCTGTGCATAATAAAATGGTAATAATGATTTTAAACAATGTATATTTATCCTATAAATATTTTATTGAAGTGATGGAGACCTCCCTTTGAGTGTTTACTCCCGAAAGTTAATCCCTAAAAAATAAATCTCTAAATTGTAGATTCTCTTTCGCTTTTCTGGTCTGTAATATATTTGGGAATTGCTTTGAAGAATAAAATTACGCTTTGTATTAATAGGTATTTTCTTTTGAAGACAGTTTCATGTCCAGTGCACAAGTTTCTGACAAAACCTTCTACTACAAAAGAGCTGAGACTGAAGTTTTAACATAAAAAGTCTCCACATGTTGACTTAATCATAGGATGTCTCCTTTTGATCATTCCATCATTAAATACCATTGTAAAATAGCTACAAGTCTTTAATGAGGCCAAACTGTCCAGTGTGCACAGAAAAGCCACAATGAATGAAATATTTCAGCTTTTGAAGAGTGCAAAAGCTGCTTGAAATGGAACATGAGGCATCTGCCATTTAAACAAGGTGATAAATTCATAACATTTCATCTGGACAAAATGGCAAATATATGAAAGTTCTTTTCAGTGGTAGATTCCAAATAATGCAGTTATTTGGTGTGCAGTAAAAATAGGCTTTAGTTCAGGAAAGTGATATTAGAAATATCCTACAAGTATGAGGAAACAGTGAAATGAAGAGACAGTAACTGTCCTTGAATTCAGAGTCAATAAAATACAAGTACTCACATGCAGGGCAGCCATCAGAACTTTCTGTATCAGAAATACAGTCAAGGAATCTGGGGACCCCATTACTAGGGGATTGGGTTTGGCAACAGAATGTTGCCAGAGGGGAACAGGGGTGAGGCGCAAACTGACAGTAGCTATGTGGAGGGTCAGGGCGGAGACAGGTGGGAAGGGGATCTGTGGGAGGCTAAGGGAGAGACAGTAGGTATCGGGGATCGGGGCAACATATAAAAATACTTGCACTGAATTTGCTGCTTTAAACAGCACAGTCACTCACCAAGATGAAGTTGTGGCTGCTGCTTCTGTCTCCTGCAGGCTCTTTGATCTTTAACGCCTGGACAAAGTGACCGCCTTCTACTCACACGTGGCATCCACATCACCTGCATAGACACCAGACCAGATGACAAATTTAATCAAGCCCCCTGACCAGAAACCTAAATTAATTCACACCCCTAACCAGACCCTACATTAATTCAGACTCCCAAACTGACCCCTAAATTAATTCAGACTCAAAACTAGACTCTTACATTATTTCAATATAATTCGGCCTGCTCCTTTTTTCAAATTAACTATTATTGGGATAATTTTATATGTGCAGTGGCAACAGTAGACAGCTGCATCGGGCAGGACCCTAATTCTTACTTTTGTGGCTGGGTCCCAGACGAGAGTACCAGCCATACTGCCCTGATGGCGGCCCCGATCACATGCTTTCATGATACCGAATATGAGTCTATATGGGTAGACCTTGACAGATCATGGGCACATATCAATGTTGTAAAACTGGTACAAAAATACTTAACTAGAAACAAACCAAAAGAAGGGGGTGCAGGCAAACATTTTGGAGAAATTACTACTATACAGAAAATTTGTGGCGAACAATGCCAGGAAAACCTCACATTGGTAAGTCTGCGCTGTTAGTAAATGAAGTGCATGTTTTCACATAGCACTATGTCAGTCTTCATATATGTGCCCTGTCAAGGTAAAACATAGCCTACTGGACAACAAAATTATTCTTGTAACAGTTGAGAGAAGAGGAAGAAGATTGCCAACGGTAAGATGGATGGATAACATCATGACACGCAACATGACACAATCCATTCCAGGGGAAGGCTATTTATATAGTCAAAACTGACATAAAGGGGTTGTTGCAACTTGTCAATGTCTATCCATATGCCCTACTAGGGCATATGCGCATCATAGAGGGTTTCACTATTTGGAAGCCCTCTATAAGGTCCTGTTACAGTTTTTGGCCTATATTTAGCGTATATGCTGGGAAACGTTTCCAACTTATAAGCTAAGCGTAGGCTGTGACGAATGCCTAACAGTGGTATCTGTCACCCATAGACTATTATGGGATCTGTTTAACGGATACGTCATGAACTTCTATGACATTTTCCTGATTTTTATGTTAAATGGATACAATAATAGATTATGGGTAATGGATGCCACTTCTAGGCATCTGTCACATATAGGCTGATGAGGCATCCGTTTAACATATATGTCATGAAAAGCTATTGAAAGGCTTATGATCTATACATTTAACGGATGCCTGTGACGTATGCTATACATCCATAGGAGCCCATGATAAATAAAAGTATACTGACGTATACCAGCTGGAGGATGCACTCTTTTTGCCTCTGCTCAGTCTAATTACTCCCTATAGACACGTTTAGGGCAAAAATGCAGGGGTAAACTATTGCATTCATTAGTAATAAATATTTATAACTGGGATGGTGTAGTCTTTTGTTTTCGTTTTAGGTTTTCAATGGGACGTGATGAAAGGCCACCTTTCCACATAAAATATTGGAAATAGCTAAATTCATGGTTGTAACCCTGTCAAGTGATCAAATTTAATTTATATTAAAACTTCCAATTGAGGCTCTATTCATATCACCTTTGAGTTACAATGTGGGACTGCAGTACCCAGAAAGATTATAAAAATTATGGTTATTTTGTTTGAGAAAAAGATGACTTAGGGATAACCTAATTACTATTAAAGGGATTGTACATTGATGGTCTATCCTCAGGATAAGACATCAATATCTGATCGGTGGGTTCGACTCCCGACATCCCCTGCCGATCGGCTGTTTTGAAGGGGCCACGGTGCTCGTACGAGTGCTACTTCCCCTACATTCCTGCTCGTACTGTGAATCGCCGACACACTTGTAGCGGTGGTTCACAGTATTACAGCCTTCTCCCATTGAACTGAATGGGAGAAGGATGAAATACTAGGAACTACTACTACAAGTCTACAAGCAAATCAAGAAAAAAGGGCAAGCAGCTCTCGTACGAGCGACCCCTTAAAAATAGCTAATTGGCAGGGGTGTTGGGAGTAGGACCCCCACCGATCAGATATCGATGGCCAATTCTGAGGATAGGCCATCAATTTCTAAGGAATGGACAACCCCTTTAAATTTCAATAAAAATAACTGTATCATGTAGTAGATTGCTAGAAATAGTGCTATGCACAAATACAATCAGAGATTTCAACATAACACAATGTAAACAGACTTTGACATGTCTTTACTGCTCAAATCAAATAGTGACGCTTTTACCAATTTTTGTTAAATCAGCCAATCGTCTCTGAGCCTCAGTTTTTAGTGCAAGAGTGTAAAAGAAGTTCGTAAAATGCTCTATTAATTAAGTGGACTCTGGCACTGGCACTCATAGGGATACTCATGTGGATTGCACATATGGGTTCACTTGATTGCACTTGTGGGCACAGTCAAACTTATTGGGGCTGCGGTTGGCAGTTATGGGAAGTTTTTGGCAGGTAATTATGGGGGCACTGTGGCTATCACTATTATGGTAGCACTATACACACGTAGGCTGATTTCTTCTATATTGCATTATAGGGGCACTAAAGTAGCAATGTGTGAGAAATTTTCACTAGATTGCCTTGTGTGTATGTAGTTTCGGGTGTATGTTTTTTTACATTTCAGAATGTTGGAGAATATGCCTAAAATCTGTATTGTGTATTTGATGTATTAGTATTTCAGTTATCTGTGTTTGGTGGTGGTGTCTGGGTTGCTAGGGTTAGACGCGTGTATTTCATAAATTTCAACAAACAGTTTGAGCAGTGGCCTATAACTACCAATAGATTTCTTATTTAATTTTTGTAGTATAGTTCAGAAAATGAAAAAAAAAAATAGTCAAAAAAATGTGGTTGATATTTACTGACCAGCCTATTTTATGGCTTAATGATGAAGCGATTCTTTCGATTTTTTTATTGTCGCATTTCAAAAGCCTTAACTTATGTATTTTTCAGTAGACATAGCCATGTAAGGGCTTGTTTTTTTTATGGGACAAGTTGTATTTTTTATGGCATTATTTTGGGTTTCAGAAAATGTATTGATTAACTTTTTTTTTTTTAAGTAATAGAAAACAACAGAAATTCCGGCATTCTATTTTGTGTCCTAAATTTAAGTTAGACACTAAGCAACAATTATTGCATTGGTATATAACAGATGTCCGTTCACTTGATTGATTGGATAATATCACTGCCTATATGAACGATTAAAATTCGATTTTTATTGTAGAAAACCTTACTAAAATTGGGCTAAATAGCCAAATGTACTATGATGGCGTAAGCATGGTAGACCAAACAGATGGAGGAGCGATTAAGGATACTGTTGTTAGCACCACATGCTGCCAACCAACAATTCCCCCGGCCATATAATCAAACATATATAGATGTGTTGAAATCACATCAGTGTGACCCCTGATGAAGCACCGTGAACAATAGCGGTGCGGAAACGCGTAGGGACACTTGTTAGTGGCACGGATTGACCAGGTGTTATATCATAATACAGATAGGGGGAATTGTTGGTTGGCAGCATGTGGTGCTAACAACAGTATCCTTAATCGCTCCTCCATCTGTTTGGTCTACCGTGCTTACGGCTTCATAGTACATTTGGCTATTTAGCCCAATTTTAGTAAGGTTTTCTACAATAAAAATCGAATTTTAATCGTTCATATAGGCAGTGATATTTACTAAATTTAAGTTAGGCCCTCGGCTGCCATGGAAACCATCGGCACCCCATGATCGCATCGCGTAGGTGCTGATGGGGTGACAGAGGGAGCTCCCTCCCTCTCAATTTACTTCGGAGCTGCGGTCGATAAAGACCCCAGCATCTCAGGGATTAAATGGCTGAGATTCAATGTATCTCCGATCCCGACGGTTAGAGCATGTGTCCAGCTGTCTTTAGACAACCCAACACCTTCTCTAGCCGGCACAGGACACCTGTGCTGGGCTTATGACACAGCGTCGCCTGCTGTGCCATAAGTATTATTAATGACCACCGAGAAAAGACTTATAGGCGGTCATTAAGGGGTTAACAACTCTTCTGCTAGTTTTCATATGTGAGGTACACTCACTGTATATACATACAAGCAAATGAATATATGCTAGGAAAATAAGGTACAATAAGGAAATGTAACCACCTCAAAATGTTTCTATTCAACAGCTATATAGAAGTGAGGTTTCACAATACATGTTTTTTTAAAAATAAATAAAAAATTCATAAAAGTACAATTTCACTAATTCTTGAAAACTCAATGGGGAGCTTTATTAATACTGGCACATCATACAAACAGTGCTTTAGTCTTTTCTCCGGTGCAGCATAGTTCATCAACAGGCGCACCAAAGTAAAAAAGTGCTGAAAATGTTCATGAATGAAGCCCTATCACCAAATATGAAGACATACCCACTTTTTGCAACACATTGATTTGCTTTGAAAATAGTGGCACAGGGGTCATTAAGAATGTGCCCAAACGCCATAAGGTCAAATACCATATTTTTCTATGTATATATGGCAGATAACTGGCCCAATGTCAGTCTGATTTGAGAATCAGTATTACATGCTCATATTTATAATATAACTCGGAAAAGATTTAGAAATGGCAATAGTAAAATCTGGTTACAGCTGAGATGCGTTATGAAATATAGATGACAATCAGTTTAGTTATCCCAACTGTAAATTGAAAATATATTGAAAGCATAAAGCATTTTTCAATGTATGGTTAAATATCAAAATATATATTTTGACCAGATGGGATCGGACAGATTTAGAATTTATTAAAGAAGTCTTTTTGCTATTCGCTTTCTGCACAGCTGGTGTAAATGAAAGAGTAGTGAGCATTTCTCTCAATATATTGATTTTTAACTCTACATCCAACCATGAGTTTTTCTTTTACAGGAATTGCACGTACAGAATAATCTATTCACTTTTTGGTACCGTAGAAATATAATCAATGAAAGGATTCATTATTTTTTTTTACTAATCTAATAATATGGAAAGTGTGATAAAAGTAAATCACCTAAAGGATACTAAACTTAAACACAAAAGAAACAATCAGTCAAATGAAATAACAAAACAAAAAAACATTTGATTTATATTACCATTCTTTAAAACGCTAATTGACGCTCTAGTGAGTCATTTCACAATGTTGTAGAATTAATGTACTATGTATTGTTTGTTCTGAAGTAACATCAGCCATTAAAATCAAGTGTTCACTAATATTAAAGAAATAAGTGTTATTTCCTAGCGTTAAAAACAGTGATCTCTTTGTATTTCAATTTGATTGTGCCAAGCACATAAAACTTCTTTCTTAGTGCATTGTCAACTTAAATCGATAATCCGGGGACCAAAAATTTCAAAAATTGCTTTGCATTCAAATTTTTATGTGAAAAGAAGTCACTTACTAATGTAGTATCACTGCCTGTATGAACGATTAAAAGTTGCATTTTATTAAGGTAAATCAAAACACTAAAAGAATGGCTACATAGCCAGATTACTAAACAGGCAATGTGACCAGAAAGGGGGGTGCATACAAGGTATCACACATTCATGCACACCTCTAACACCAACGTGTCACTCCCCCTTTTTTTTAAATATTGTATAATACCCTGGTCACTATTGCCAATAGGATTGCGTCCCTACGTGTTTCTGCATCCCCAGTTTATAGTGTGCATCATCAGGGGTCACATTCAATGTTACTGTTCAACACCTAACAGCCAGTGAGCACCTATTGGGTGCTGTACATTCACCCAGCATCTGCACTACACTAGTCAGCTGGTCGTACACCCGCCGGACGAATGCCAGGCATCAATAAGTAATGTCCCTCCCACCTAGTGATGACGCGGCGTACGGCCAGCCAATCCCTGCCTGCGACCGTCAGGACTGACGTCACATGCACAAGACAAGCCTCCGGACCCGCTACTAATCACAAGGAAGCAAGCGTCCCTGGTAACCTAGGGATCTATAAGCGGCCATATATACATCCACTGTGAGAATACAGTGGCAACAGATTGAGCAACGAAACTGAATGGCAGATCATTGCCAATACTAAAGAGTGGACAATGCGTCCATAATAAGTCAGTTAGAGTTAGCACTTGCCCAATAACGGACGGGCAAGAGACAAGTAGTACAATATGAAAAATGTGCTGACAGGATCCCTACCATAAATGGGGGTCCTCATTATGTGTGTGGAAGGCACAAAGGGCCGCAGGGGTCTGTGTATGTTGCTATATGTAGGTGGCAGGGGGGGTTTAAACAATCCCTAGTCCAAATATACTAAAAACAACATAATCATCATAAGACCTTTATATGGGGAAATGTAGTAGCTACAGAGAAAGTAAATAAGACCCTAGATGTCCTAGAACAATTTCCAAAGCTTGGCACCAAGAAGGTGAAAGGGACCATATACAAAAACCAGCGACCAAAACAGAAAATTGTTAGAGGAAACAGGTGTAGGAAATATGTTCATTAAGACCCGTAGGTTTAGTGGTATGCATGCGGGAGATCCTTGGGCTTCTTTTTGTAGGATCTGCTTATCCAGGTTACCACCCCTAATTGATGGTCATATTTGCTCAATACCCTGAAATTTAAGAGCGGCTACATTGCGCCGGTGGCATTTCCAGACATGTCGTGCCACCAAAGTATCCTCACTTCTATGTATGTCACCTATATGGTCCCTAATCCTCCTTCTAAACTCTGGTCATCTTCCCCACATATTGGAGCCCACATCCGCATCTTATGATTTATACAAACCCCCCTCGTTTTGCAGTTTATAAAGGATTTATTCTCATATACCATTCCCGTGGTATTACTGGAAAAGTTTTTCCGGCACAGTATGGATTCACAAGCCCTATATGACCCACATTTAAATGTCCCCCAAGATGTCTGTACTTGTGGTTGCAGATGGCTATGCACCACCCTGTCTATAATGTTCCTCCCCCTCCTATATGTCAAAGAGGGTCTCTCTCCAACGAGACCCCCAACATCAGGGTCCGCCTTCAAGATCCCCCAGTAGGCCTGTAAAATTCTTATTACCTCCTCATTAGCCGAATCATAGGTCCCTATGATCCGAATTTGTTCATCAAAATAACGCTTCTTTGGATTGAGCAGTTCAGTTCTGTTACAGCCAAGGGCATTCTTGTATGTTGACCTAAGGACCCCATGAGGGTATCCTATATGGTGAAAGCTATTTTTCAGATCAAGTTCCGCAATTCCAAAGACAGTGATGGTAGAACAATTCCTCCATGCCCTCAAGTACTGCCCTTTCTGTACCCCTTTCCTCAATGGTGTAGGGTGCCAACTCTCCCACCGGAGAAGGCTGTTAGTCGCTGTGTTCTTTCTATAGATGCTGGTTTGAATGCATCCTTGCTCAGTCTTAGAAATATTAATATCAAGAAACGTCATTCTGTTATCATGGATCTCGGAGGTAAAAAAAGAGTCCCATCGCATTCACATTTAGGATATCTATGAACTCATTAAATTCCTCCCTTGTTCCCATCCAGAGAATCAGGGCATCATCAATAAATCTCAACCATAGGAGAATAAGAGACGTCCATCTCTCCATATCCACATTAAACACAACTTTCTTCTCCCACCAACCCAAATACAGGTTGGCATAGGAGGGGGCACAAGGACTTGTCATGGCCACTGACCTGAGCTGGTGGAAGAATTTGCCATCAAACAGAAAGAAATTATGTTCGAGCACGTAATGTAGGAAGTTGACCACTAATTCATTGTAGGCCTGGTATTGTGTCCCCCTTTCACTCAGGAAGTCCTCTACAGCTCTACACCCAAGTATGTGGGGTATAGAGCTGTAGAGAGCCTCAACATCCAGGGAGGCCAACTGGATGTTGGCATCACATCTAATGCCATCCAACATTTTAAGTACGTCCATGGTATCACTGACATAAGATGGGAACGCCACTACAAAGGGTCTGAGTATTTTGTCAATATATAAACTAGCATTCTGAGTGAGGTTGTCAACACCCGAAACAATCGGGCGGCCTTTCAGGGGAACCATTCCCATATGCACCTTGGGTAGGCTATAGAAGGTAGCACACTGTGGATGATCCGTGACAATGAATCGTTGTTCATCAACACTCAAAAGATTCAGGGACCTACCCTGACTATTTCCTTGAGCGTATTCCCAAAGATTTCCATCGGGTCACTAGGTAAAATTCTATAATAGGCTACCTCCCCCATAATACGATGGCACATGGTCTTATATTGATCCTGTAATGACAGGGTAAGGAGACAGACAGATAAGCCCTAATCTACCTGCCACTCAGTCTACTTGCACGACCCGTCCTAGGCGACGGCGTACAACTGGGCGACTGTCCCTACGCTCAATACGTGCACGAAAGACAAACAGACAAGGGTACACAGAAGCTAAGGGAAATGGGGCAGTTGCCCACAGCAACACCGTGAGCAACAAGAGTAGTGAACGAGCCAAGTCAAACCAGGAGTGTACAAGGTACCAAACGCAGAGCAGGAGCGTAGTCAGTAAAGCCAGGGTCAAAATGAAGCTGAGGTCAATAGTAATAGCAGGAACAGCAGAGCCAGGAAACAAGAGAGAATCACAGGCAAAGACAAGAAGCAAATGAAGGTATACATAGACCGAGGGCGGGAGCTAGAACCGTCTGGCCAGGCTGTGATAGGTTCTCCCACTCCTCAGCCTACCAGCCTGAGTGATAGCAGATCGAGTCACTCTAACAGAAATAGGAGCAGATGCAGACTGATTAACGGGCGTCAACACAGAAGCTGTGTCTGGCAGATCCTTTACAGTATCCCCCCTTTTATGAGGGGCCACTGGACCCTTCCTAGGAGGACCTGGCTTATTGGTAATACCCCACCGTGAACATCCCGGGCAGGTACACAAGTCCTCTCCTCAGGCCCGTATCCTCTCCAATGGACCAGGTGCTGGAGGGAACCTTGGACCATCCTGCTGTCCACAATCTTGGCCACCTCGAATTCTACCCCTTCAGGGGTGAGAACAGGGACAGGAGGTATCCTCGAGGTAACCAAGGATGGGGAGCAGCGTTTCAGGAGGGAGGCATGAAGCACGTCGTGTATTTGAAAAGACAGGGGTAACTCCGGCCGGAAGGAGACAGGGTTAAGAACCTCAATGACCTTGTACGGCCCTATAAACCGGGGAGCAAATTTTTTGGACAGGGCTAGGCACCAGGTAACGGTGCAAATTTTTTGAAGACAGCCACACCAGATCCCCGACCACAAACAAGGGGTTAGCAGAACGTCTTCTATCTGCCTGAGTCTTTTGTATGCTCTGGGACGCCTCTAGGTTCTTCTGAACCTGGGCCCAGACTGTGCACAGTTCCTGATGAACGACATCTACCTCGGGATTGTTGGAACCACCAGGTGAAACGGAGGAGAACCGTGGATTAAACCCAAAATTACAGAAAAAGGGGGAGACCCCGGACGAGTTACTGACCCGGTTATTAAGGGAAAATTCGGCGAGGGGAATTGACAGTCAGCGATAAAACACCTTAAATATTGTTCTAGAGACTGATTAGTCCTCTCAGTTTGGCCATTAGTTTCAGGATGGAAGGCCGAGGAGAAGGACAGATCAATCTCCAACTTTTTACAGAAAGCTCTCCAAAACAATGAAACAAATTGTACCCCTCTGTCAGAAACAATATTGACAGGAACCCCATGGAGATGCAGGATGTGTTTGACAAACAAGGTAGCTAACATCTTGGCATTGGGTAGTTTCTTGAGGGGCACAAAGTGGCACATCTTACTGAAGCGGTCTACTACAACCCACACCACCGACTTGCCTTGGTCTGGAGGCAGATCGGTCATAAAATCCATGGGGATATGGGTCCAAGGTCTCTGGGGAATGGGCAAAGAACATAGTAAGCCCCCTGGTCGGGACCTGGGAGTCTTGGACCAAGCACAAATTTCACAAGCGGCGACGTAGGCCTTAACGTCTTTAGGCAACCCAGGCCACCAATAGTTTCTAGCAATGAGGTGCTTGATGCCAGGATGGCCAGATAGTGCAGAGTCATGATTTTCCCTGAGTACTCTTAGCCGGAATTGCAGGGGAACAAACAGCTTGTTCTCAGGAAGATTCCCAGGAGCTGAACCTTGATCAGCCGCAATTTTGGAGACTAAGTCAGAATAAACAGAGGATATTATTATTCCTGGGGGCAAAACACAAGCAGGATCTTCCTCCGAAGGAGGACTGGCCATGAAGCTACGTGACAGTGCATCAGCTTTAATATTTTTAGACCCAGCCCTATAGGTGACCACAAAGTTGAATCTAGTAAAAAAACAACGCCCATCGTGCTTGTCTCGGGTTTAGCCTCCGGGCAGATTCTAGGAAGACCAGATTCTTGTGGTCAGTAAGGACCGTTACCTGGTGCCTAGCCCCCTCCAAGAAGTGGCGCCACTCTTCAAATGCCCATTTAATGGCTAAGAGTTCGCGGTTGACCACGTCATAGTTACTCTCAGTGGGCAAGAACTTCCTGGAGAAGTAGGCACAAGGACGGAGATGGGTGAGGGACATGGTACCCTGGGACAAGACAGCACCCACTCCCACCTCGGAGGCATCAACCTCCATGATGAATGGCTCCATTTGGTTAGACTGAATCAGCACTGGGCCAGAGATAAAGCACTTCTTAAGGATCTCAAAAGCCTGGACCGCCTCTGGAGGCCAGTGGAGGAGATCAGCACCTTTGCGAGTAAGATCCGTAAGAGGCTTAGTGATGACCGAGAAGTTAGCAATAAATCTCCAGTAATAATTAGCAAACCCCAGGAAGCACTGTAATGCCTTCAGGGAGGCAGGTTGGACCCATTCAGCCACAGCCTGAACTTTGGCAGGGTGCATGCGGAATTCTTTAGGAGTGAGGATTTGACCCAAAAATGGTATCTCCTGCACCCCAAACACACATTTTTCGGATTTAGCAAAGAGTTTGTTTTCCCGAAGGGCCTGGAGAACCTTCCTGACATGCTCAATGTGGGAGGACCAGTCCTTGGAAAACACAAGTATGTCATCAAGGTACACTACAAGAAATACCCCCAGGTAGTCTCTTAAAATCTCATTTATGAAATTCTGGAAGACCGCGGGAGCATTACACAAACCAAAGGGCATGACGAGGTATTCGAAATGACCTTCGGGCGTGTTAAACGCAGTCTTCAATTGAAAAACAAATGCCAGAGGCAAGGAAGCCTTATTTCCCAGCTACCATTCGATTGATTAAATTTTAGCATTTTTAAATTATAATCTTTATTATGCTATTGTAGCAAACAGACATACAGACAAACCAACATGAATAGTTAAAATTTCCAATGCATGGATAGGGTCAGTGGCCGTTAGTGGCTGTAACAATGTAAACGTGTTCCTGCCGTCTGTGACTGCAGACAGGCAGATTCAGGAGGTCACCGATGTAGCAGAGAACTCCTAAGTAGTTAGATTGTTAAATTATGAACTGGAGATGCCCTAATACCAGCATGTATTAAAATTATAAAGAGAGCCCCCCCCCCGACATGTTTCGCTACGTATGTAGCGTCCTCAGGGGTTCATGGGGCTACTGGCGGCGCGCCGGGAAACTCTCACTGTTATGGGAATCCTCTGTGACGAATCAGAGGGTGTGTGCATAGATAGGACCAATGGTAGCGAGGATGGGCGGGAACCACAGTCTCCCACTTGAGTGACAAGTTAAGCTGCCAATCGAGTAGTAAACGGCCCGAGCATCCAGATAGGAATGACCGCGTATGCGCACATCAGCTTATTCTGCACTCTTACTTTTGTATCACTCGTAAGGATCAACAGATATGTGAGTGAGTGCTACTGTTCAGATCCACTGTGCTAACGATTCACTGTGCTACCGGAGATAGCCAATACTATATCAATAATGTGTGAGCCGCACGGTATAACAGCTGCTGACCTATAAAGAATATATGTACGTGATATGACGGCAGATGCTACTGCCGATAAACAACAAGAAAGTGCAGGGGCATAGACGGCCAATCAATAGAATGTATGTCCATATCACTGCAAAATACTAATACAAAAATAATTAAGGGGGCACTCCCTCCGTCTGGAGAAAAAAAGGTTCAACCTGCAGAGGCGACAAGCCTTCTTTACTGTGAGAACTGTGAATCTATGGAATAGCCTACCGCAGGAGCTGGTCACAGCAGGGACAGTAGATGGCTTTAAAAAAGGCTTAGATAATTTCCTAGAACAAAAAAATATTAACTGCTATGTGTAGAAATTTTTTACTTCCCCTTTCCTATCCCACTTCCCCTTTCCCATCCCTTGGTTGAACTTGATGGACATGTGTCTTTTTTCAACCGTACAAACTATGTAACTATGTAAGCTACAGAGGGGTAGTAATATCGTTTAAAAGGCACCAACGGTGCAGACATTGCATTAGTATGTGGGCTAGTTCTAAATAGGCACACGTAGTACATTTGTCAAAGTAAGAAGGGGAATCTGTGCAGAACGTATAAAATGATTAATTAGCGCATGACGGGTTGTTTGGACCACTGTTATAAGTGGTCCTAATTAGAGTCACAAAGAATAGGGATACCACAAGTAAACCAGGGAGAGTCTGGGGCCACCAGATCTCCATAGTTGGACAGTGTCTGTAGTTCTTTATTATGTCACTATATAAAATAAAGAATTTTTCTTAAAAAATAAGAGTAAGGTTAGGTTATGAGCATGTATCACTACAGTAGTGGTACTAAGCTGGATGTATCTATTATTCTCAAAGAAAAGCCGTAAATGTAAATCCTTCATTAAGGCCCGAGGGGCTGAGAGAATGCAACCGATGAATCCATCGTGCCTCCTCCTGCAGTAGCATTCGATCTAAGTTACCAGTCCTTGGTCCCAGTTTTATCTGGGTGACACCCCAGAACTGTAGTAACTTAGTGTCGCCACTATGTAGCTGGTGCATATGTCTGGATAACGTAGTGTCCTCTTTATGATTGATGGTACTCAGGTGCTTCGAGATCCTCCTTCTTAGTTCTTGTATAGTCTTGCCCACGTATAATTTGGGGCAAGGGCATTTCGCGATATATATCACCCCACTGCTATGGCAGTTAATAAACTGCTTAATCACATAGACTTTACCATCATATGGATTCGTGAAGGTTTTTGTCATGGGCATGAGAGGACAGAAGGAGCAGCGACCGCATGGATGGGAGCCCCTGACTGGGGATTTTAACCAGGTTTGTTGAGAACTACTTTTAGAAGAATAATGGCTATGTACCAAAAGTTCTCGTAGGTTCTTCCCTCTGCGGTAAGTGATACTTGGAACCGCAGAAATGACTTTTTTGAGGTCTGGGTCAATAGTAAGTATTGACCAGTGTTTTTTAAGGATATCCATAACTTGGGAAGAGCAAACGTCGTACGTGCCAATGCAGCGGATGGCACTGGATGACTCGGTCCTGACAGGGTTAACACCCTTATCCTGAATCAAGTTCTGTCTATCAGATGCCCTGGCCCTCGCATAGGCCCTATGTAGCCACTTTTTCGGATAGCCACGTGCCACGAATTTGTTATATAATTTGTCACATTCGATCTGAAAAGATTGTTCATCAGAGCAGTTTCTCTTAGCTCGAAGATATTGCCCTATCGGTATACCCCTTTTGAGGGACGATGGGTGATGACTCTGCCAATGTAAAAGACTATTCGTGGCCGTGGCTTTCCGAAATATATCGGTATGGACATTGCCGCCAGGATCCAGGGAGATCTTAAGATCAAGAAAACTGATCTCGCTCTTATGTGTTTCATGGGTAAATCTCATGCCAATATCATTATTATTAAGTGTCAGAACGAAATCATTGAATAAATCAGTGTCACCGTCCCAGAAAATAAGAATGTCGTCGATGAATCTCCCCCAGAACAGAATGTGTGATGTGAAGGAAAGTAAATTATCTGTAAACACAATGGTGTCTTCCCACCACCCCAAAAATAAATTCGCATAGGTAGGTGCGCATACAGTGCCCATGGCTGTGCCTTTTATTTGTTTATAGTACTTTCTATCAAAAGTAAAGAAGTTATGTGTAAGTAAAAATTGTAGCAGTGATAGAACAAAATCATTGTGTAGATGAAATTGAGTACCTTTGGTACTTAAAAAGTGTTTGACTGCAACTAAACCTAATTGGTGCTGAATATTGGTGTATAGTGATTCGACGTCAATAGTGGCAAGTATGGTAGTTTGAGTGACATGGATCTCCTGGATCCTGGCGACAGTGTCCTTAGTGTCCCTCAAGAAAGAGGGTAGGGAAGAAACGAACGGCGAAATAATTTCGTCCACATAAAGGCTGATCCCCTGTGTAAGATTGTCATTTCCTGATACGATTGGCCTACCAGGGGGAGGCCGTGCAGCCTTATGGATTTTGGGCAGGGCATAAAACGTTGCTAGAGTCGGGCTAGGGTTATACAGTCGTTTGAATTCATCTGTAGTTAGTAGATTATTAGCTTTCGCCTCCGAAAGGAGGCGATGTAGTTCGGCCAGGAATCGGTCGGTAGGGTTACCTGTCAATATGACATAGGTGGTGGTGTCATCTAATAATTTGTGGACCATTTGCGTGTAATCTAATCGGTTCATCACAACTACATTTCCTCCCTTATCAGAGGGTTTTAAAACTATCTCATCATTATTACATAAGTCATCCAGTGCCAATTTCTCGCTAGCACTGAGGTTACCAAAAACCCTAGATTTATCATTTTTCAATTTACATAAATCAGTGCATACCATCTTAACAAAGATGTCGATGTGACTATACTGGGAAAATGGCAGAGTGAGTTGGGATTTTGGTCGTAAAGATGAGAAGGGACCAGTAGCGGTCACAACTCCAAATTCATTTTCCTCCAGTAAAGTTTCAAGATCTTTTAGGGTTTTAAGTTCCTCATGGCTGTAGGACGTGCCGTCTCGAGTAATATTTTTAAAGTGTTTGTGTAGTGCTAGTTTCCTAGCGAAGAGATTGATATCTTTTGACCACACAAAGTCATCAAAGGCGGGTGCGGGTGTATATGACAATCCCTTGCATAATAAAGTTTCTTGATGGGGATTTAAATGTAAAGAGGATAAACTTTATTATGCAGGGGATTGTCATATACACCCGCACCCGCCTTTGATGACTTTGTGTAGTCAAAAGATATCAATCTCTTCGCTAGGAAACTAGCACTACACAAACACTTTAAAAATATTACTCGAGACGGCACGTCCTACAGCCATGAGGAACTTAAAACCCTAAAAGATCTTGAAACTTTACTGGAGGAAAATGAATTTGGAGTTGTGACCGCTACTGGTCCCTTCTCATCTTTACGACCAAAATCCAAACTCACTCCGCCATTTTCCCAGTATAGTCACATCGACATCTTTGTTAAGATGGTATGCACTGATTTATGTAAATTGAAAAATGATAAATCTAGGGTTTTTGGTAACCTCAGTGCACGTGGACAAAATTATTTCGCCGTTCGTTTCTTCCCTACCCTCTTTCTTGAGGGACACTAAGGACACTGTCGCCAGGATCCAGGAGATCCATGTCACTCAAACTACCATACTTGCCACTATTGACGTCGAATCACTATACACCAATATTCAGCACCAATTAGGTTTAGTTGCAGTCAAACACTTTTTAAGTACCAAAGGTACTCAATTTCATCTACACAATGATTTTGTTCTATCACTGCTACAATTTTTACTTACACATAACTTCTTTACTTTTGATAGAAAGTACTATAAACAAATAAAAGGCACAGCCATGGGCACTGTATGCGCACCTACCTATGCAAATTTATTTTTGGGGTGGTGGGAAGACACCATTGTGTTTACAGATAATTTACTTTCCTTCACATCACACATTCTGTTCTGGGGGAGATTCATCGACGACATTCTTATTTTCTGGGACGGTGACACTGATTTATTCAATGATTTCGTTCTGACACTTAATAATAATGATATTGGCATGAGATTTACCCATGAAACACATAAGAGCGAGATCAGTTTTCTTGATCTTAAGATCTCCCTGGATCCTGGCGGCAATGTCCATACCGATATATTTCGGAAAGCCACGGCCACGAATAGTCTTTTACATTGGCAGAGTCATCACCCATCGTCCCTCAAAAGGGGTATACCGATAGGGCAATATCTTCGAGCTAAGAGAAACTGCTCTGATGAACAATCTTTTCAGATCGAATGTGACGAATTATATAACAAATTCGTGGCACGTGGCTATCCGAAAAAGTGGCTACATAGGGCCTATGCGAGGGCCAGGGCATCTGATAGACAGAACTTTATTCAGGATAAGGGTGTTAACCCTGTCAGGACCGAGTCATCCAGTGCCATCCGCTGCATTGGCACGTACGACGTTTGCTCTTCCCAAGTTATGGATATCCTTAAAAAACACTGGTCAATACTTACTATTGACCCAGACCTCAAAAAAGTCATTTCTGCGGTTCCAAGTATCACTTACCGCAGAGGGAAGAACCTACGAGAACTTTTGGTACATAGCCATTATTCTTCTAAAAGTAGTTCTCAACAAACCTGGTTAAAATCCCAAGTCAGGGGCTCCCATCCATGCGGTCGCTGCTTCTTCTGTCCTCTCATGCCCATGACAAAAACCTTCACGAATCCATATGATGGTAAAGTCTATGTGATTAAGCAGTTTATTAACTGCCATAGCAGTGGGGTGATATATATCGCGAAATGCCCTTGCCCCAAATTATACATGGGCAAGACTATACAAGAACTAAGAAGGAGGACCTCGAAGCACCTGAGTACCATCAATCATAAAGAGGACACTACGTTATCCAGACATATGCACCAGCTACATAGTGGCGACACTAAGTTACTACAGTTCTGGGGTGTCACCCAGATAAAACTGGGACCAAGGGCTGGTAACTTAGATCGAATGCTACTGCAGGAGGAGGCACGATGGATTCATCGGTTGCATTCTCTTAGCCCCTCGGGCCTTAATGAAGGATTTACATTTACGGCTTTTCTTTGAGAATAATAGATACATCCAGCTTAGTACCACTACTGTAGTGATACATGCTCATAACCTAACCTTACTCTTATTTTTTAAGAAAAATTCTTTATTTTATATAGTGACATAATAAAGAACTACAGACACTGTCCAACTATGGAGATCTGGTGGCCCCAGACTCTCCCTGGTTTACTTGTGGTATCCCTATTCTTTGTGACTCTAATTAGGACCACTTATAACAGTGGTTCAAACATCCAGTCATGCGCTAATTAATCATTTTATACGTTCTGCACAGATTCCCCTTCTTACTTTGACAAATGTACTAAGTGTGCCTATTTAGAACTAGCCCACATACTAATGCAATGTCTGCACCGTTGGTGCCTTTGTAAACGATATTACTACCCCTCTGTAGCTTAATTATTTTTGTATTAGTATTTTGCAGTGATATGGACATACATTCTATTGATTGGCCGTCTATGCCCCTGCACTTTCTTGTTGTTTATCGGCAGTAGCATCTGCCGTCATATCACGTACATATATTCTTTATAGGTCAGCAGCTGTTATACCGTGCGGCTCACACATTATTGATATAGTATTGGCTCTCTCCGGTAGCATAGTGGATCGTTAGCACAGTGGATCTGAACAGTAGCACTCACTCACATATCTGTTGATCCTTACGAGTGATACAAAAGTAAGAGTGCAGAATAAGCTGATGTGCGCATGCGCGGTCATTCCTATCTGGATGCTCTTGCCGTTTACTACTCGATTGGCAGCTTAACTTGTCACTCAAGTGGGAGACTGTGGTTCCCGCCCATCCTCGCTACCATTGGTCCTATCTATGCACACACCCTCTGATTCGTCACAGAGGATTCCCATAACAGTGAGAGTTTCCCGGCGCGCCGCCAGTAGCCCCATGAACCCCTGAGGACGCTACATACGTAGCGAAACATGTCGGGGGGGGGGCTCTCTTTATAATTTTAATACATGCTGGTATTAGGGCATCTCCAGTTCATAATTTAACAATCTAACTACTTAGGAGTTCTCTGCTACATCGGTGACCTCCTGAATCTGCCTGTCTGCAGTCACAGACGGCAGGAACACGTTTACATTGTTACAGCCACTAACGGCCACTGACCCTATCCATGCATTGGAAATTTTAACTATTCATGTTGGTTTGTCTGTATGTCTGTTTGCTACAATAGCATAATAAAGATTATAATTTAAAAATTCAAAAATTTAATCAATCGAATGGTAGCTGGGAAATAAGGCTTCCTTGCCTCTGGCATTTGTTTTTCAATTGTTGTATTAGGCCTGCCAACTACCAAGGGTCCTAACTCCTTCTATAAACGCAGTCTTCCACTCATCCCCTTCTCTGACTCGGATAAGGTTATAAGCCCACTGAAGATCAAACTTAGAGAACCATTGGGCCCCCTGAACCTGATTGAAGAGATCAGGAATCAAAGGAAGGGGATACTGGTTCCTTACAGTGACCTTATTCAAGTTTCGTTAATCGATGCACGGCCTAAGACCACCATCCTTCTTCCCTACGAAGAAGAAGCCAGCACCTAACGGAGAAGTAGAGGGGCGAATGTAACCCTTGGCCAGGCTTTCCTGGATATATTCTCTCATGGCCTCACATTCGGGACAAGAGAGATTAAATATCCTACCCTTAGGGAGCTTAGCTCCTGCTACCAAATCGATTGCGCAATCGTATTCTCTATGAGGAGGTAACACTTTGGAGGCCTTTTTAGAAAAAACTTCAGCGAAGTCCTGAATAAACTCAAGTAGAGTGTTCACCTCCTCAGGGAGAGAAATAAAATTAACAGAAAAATAGGACGTCATGCATTCATTACCCCATGTAATAAGATCCCCAGTACTCCAGTTAAACGTGGGATTATGCATCTGCAACCAGGGAAGGCCTAAAACCAAATCGGACGATAATCCCTGCCTCACCAGTACAGAACACTGCTCCAAATGAATGGAGCCAACAATGAGTTCAAAAACAGGGGTATGCTGCATATAATAACCATTAGCAAGTGGAGTGGAGACGATACCCACTACCGGGACAGGTTTAGGCAAATCAATCAATGGCATAGATAGAGACATAGCAAATTCCACAGACATAATATTAGCAGAAGACCCTGAATCCACAAAGGCACTGCCGGTGGCAGACCTACCCTCAAAAGAGACCTGAATGGGAAGCAAGATCTTATTAGGTTTCATATTTACGGGAAATACCTGTGCGCCAAAGCGACCTCCCCGATGGTCACTTAGGCGCGGAAGCCTAGGACAGTTGTTCACTTGATGCTTGTCATCCCCACAGTAGAAGCAGAGACCATTCTTCCTGCGGAGCTCTCTACGTTGTTGGGGAGACACGGAGGCCCCGAGTTGCATTGGTTCATCCGATTTTTCCGTGGAAGAACGAAGCAACGGAACCTCGGGAGCCATCATGGTGGAGCCAGAGGAGAAGGCACAAAAATGTTCAAGTCATCGTTCCCTGAGACGTCGGTCAAGACGTACCGCTAAAGCCATAACCTGATCTAGAGAGTCAGAAGAGGGATAGCTAACTAACAGGTCTTTCGGGGCGTTCGACAGACCCAATCTAAACTGGCACCTCAAGGCATGGTCATTCCAGCAAGAAGCTACACACCACTTCCTAAAGTCAGAACAGTACTCTTCAACGGGTCTTTTACCCTGACGTAAGGTCACCAGGTGACTCTCAGCAAAGGCAGTCTTGTCAGTCTCGTCATAGATGAGCCCGAGAGCAAAAAAAAAAGGTCAACAGGGGAAAGTTCAGGGGCGTCAGGAGCCAAGGAGAAGGCCCATTCTTGGGGGCCGTCCTGGAGCCGGGAGACAATTATACCCACTCACTGGCTCTCAGAACCTGAGTAGTGGGGCCTTAGACGGAAATAGAGTCTAAAACTCTCCCGAAAGGAGAAAAAAGTCTTCCGGTCCCCTGAGAACCGGTCAGGCAACTTGAGATGGGGTTCAAGAGGTGACGTGGAGGGCACTAGCTGGTTAGCATCACGCTGGTCGCACCTCTGAGCCAGGGCTTCGACCTGTAGGGAAAGACCCTGCATTTGCTGAGCCAGGGTCTCAAGGGGGTCCATTGTAGTAGGAACCAGGGTAGAAAAGGTATATGGGCCTGTGATTATGTAATGACGGGGTAAGGAGACAGACAGGTGAGCCCTAATCTACCCGCCACTCAGTCCCTGCCTACTTGCATGACCCGTCCTAGGCGATGGCGTACAACTGGGCGACGGTTCCTACGCTCAATACGTGCACGAGAGACAAACAGACAAGGGTACACAGAAGCTAAGGGAAATGGGGCAGTTGCCCACGGCAACACCGTGAGCAACAAGAGTAGTGAACGAGCCGAGTCAAACCAGGAGTGTACGAGGTACCAAACGCAGAGCAGGAGCGCAGTCAGTAAAGCCAGGGTCAAAATGAAGCTGAGGTCAATAGTTATAGCTGGAACAGCAGAGCCAGGAAACAAGAGAGAATCACAGGCAAAGACAAGACGCAAATGAAGGTATACATAGACCGAGGGTGGGAGCTAGAACCGTCCGGCCAGGCTGTGATCTTCTTTAATCCCCAACTCCAGCCATTGTCGCCTGTCACGGGTCTTGAAATTTTTTTTTCATTTCAGTTTCTGCACAAACAGATTTAGATCCTTTACCCATGTGAATAGGTCAAATCTGTTTGTGGGAACAAATGACAATCCTTTTTTCAAAATGCTAGTTTCCTCTGTAGTTAATGGTCGTGATGAGAGATTCATTATCTGTAGGACATCTTCCTGATGACTAAATTCTACACGTCTCTCCTGTCTCGCAGGAAGTAATCTGAAATGGGGTGATTTTTTTACAAAAAAAACCCTCCCGGTTTGATCCCTTACCTCTTCCTCTCCCCCGTTGAGGGAGAGTTGGGTTGGGTTTCATCCCTGATAGTAGCTTCCTCGAGTCCTTCTATTAAGAATTCTGGGGTTTTCTGAGTCTGATTGTTCCTGTTCAGAGGATGATTGTTCTGTATCGGATTCCTGACACCCTATACTTCTGGTACTATAATCAAAGATTCTGCCTTCCTTAAAGTCAAGGGTATCACGTGCATATTGGAAGTGCTTTCTCTCCTTTATGTGCCTAGTAAATATCTCTATTTCCTGTTGTAGTGCTGTTTCTTTTCTTTCATAGTCAGAATTATTAGAAAATGTTCTGACAGACTCAATGCCCCCTTTAAGTACAACAGGGCTGCGAGCCAACAAGGCCTTTTCCTCCTCTAAAAGGATCCCCATGAATCTCAGTGATGAGTTAATCAACTCTTTCTCCTGTTTTTTTTAGTAGGTCTGATGACTTGACCCTTGCAGCTAGAATCGGTGTAATACGCAGCCCACAAGGTACGATCTTATTTTTTAAGATAAGTGTCTAAGGTTTGAATTTCCCACCAGGACCTGATGTGATCCTTGTAGGTTTTAGTGAGTTGACTGAAGGAGGCTGTAATGCTCAAATGTTCAGCCTGGAAGGCCAGTTCATTTTCAGAAAACACTTCTTTTGCATCCATTTAGCCACATTAATCTCTCCAGTAAGGAAGACTGCCATCCCGACTGATTAATCAAACAATGAAATAAATATTACACTATGCAACTAAATGATACAGAAATATGTATAAGGTTTTCGTTCAAAAATTCAAGTAGTATCACCGCCTATATAAACGATTAAAAGTTGCATTTTATTAAGGTAAATTAAAACACTAAAGGAATGGCTAGATAGCCAGATTACTAAACAGGCGTAGGCAATGTGATCAGAAAGGGGGGTACATACAAGGTATCAAACATCCATGTACACCTCTAGCATCAATGTGTCACTCCCCCATTTTTATTATTATTGTATAATACCCTGGTCATTAATGCCAATAGGATTTCATCCCTAAGCCTTTCTGCATCCCCAGTTTACAGAGTGCATCATCAGGGGTAACATTCAATGTTACTGTTCAACACCTAACAGCCGGTGAGCACAGTGACATTGGCAGCAATGCTCTGCTCGGGAATCCCAGCTATAGGAAACCCCTGAAGTCACTGACCAAATGAGCTGAATCATCAGAGCTGATGCTCTGCTCAGAGACTCCAGCAATAAGCAATGTGACAGCTCCTTGCAGTCATGCCATTGATAACACACTGACACGAACAACACAGGAAGCAAGCCCTCAGTCACGTGGGGCCGTGTCGGCGCGTCATCAATACTATAAAAGCTCCAGGACTTCCGGGAATAATTCACAGAGTTTGAACGGCACCATTTAGTACCAAATTTTTAATTAATTAGTAAGTGACATCTTTTTACACAAAAATATGAATGTAAAGCAATTTTTGACATTTTTGGTCCCCGGATAACCCCTTTATTAAATTCTGCTTCCCTCTTATCAAAGCTAAAGAAAACCTGTCACCTTGAGAAGGCAGCATGTTATAGAGAATGAGAAGCTGAGTAGATTAATATAGTTTTGAAGGAAAAGATTGAGTATAACTTGTACTTTATTCATTTAACTTCTTAAGGGATAGGTACACCTTTGAAATATATATATTTTTTTTATGAAAATGTTTATCATTTATCATCAATTATTTTTACTTTTTGAGATACAGCTGCTTTGTATCCTGTATACAGAGCAGCTGTATCTTGCGCTGAAACCTGCATCCGTCAGGTCAGTGGCACTGAAGGGTTCAGTGTCAGCAGGTCCTGCGTGTCTCTGACAAGCAGGATCCACCTGTTATCGATCACGTCTAAGTTATGAACTTGGATGTGATCGGTAAGAGCTCAATCAGAGTGACCCGCTTACACTGTGTCCGTCAGCGTATCTCAAAAAGTAAAAAATATTTTTAATAAATTATATTTAAAAAAACGCACAAAACACTGACAGACATTATATATATATATATATATATATATATATATATATATATATATATATATATATAGAGTGAAGGAAATAAGTATTTGATCCCTTGCTAATTTTGTAAGCTTGCCCACTGTCAAAGACATGAACAGTCTAGAATTTTTGGGCTAGGTTAATTTTACCAGTGAGAGATAGATTATATAAAAAAAACAAAAACTGAAAATCACATTGTCAAAATGATATATATTTATTTGCATTGTGCACAGAGAAATAAGTATTTGATCCCTTTGGCAAACAAGACTTAAAGAGGCTCTGTCACCAGATTTTGCAACCCCTATCTGCTATTGCAGCAGATAGGCGCTGCAATGTAGATTACAGTAACGTTTTTATTTTTTAAAAACGAGCATTTTTGGCCAAGTTATGACCATTTTCGTATTTATGCAAATGAGGCTTGCAAAAGTACAACTGGGTGTGTTGAAAAGTAAAAGTACAACTGGGCGTGTATTATGTGCGTACATCGGGGCGTGTTTACTACTTTTACTAGCTGGGCTTTCTGATGAGAAGTATCATCCACTTCTCTTCACAACGCCCAGCTTCTGGCAGTGCAGATCTGTGACGTCACTCACAGGTCCTGCATCGTGTCGGCACCAGAGGCTACAGTTGATTCTGCAGCAGCATCAGCATTTGCAGGTAAGTAGCTACATCGACTTACCTGCAAACGCCGATGCTGCTGCAGAATCATCTGTAGCCTCTGGTGCCGACACGATGCAGGACCTGTGAGTGACGTCACAGATCTGCACTGCCAGAAGCTGGGCGTTGTGAAGAGAAGTGGATGACACTTCTATACACAACGCCCAGCTAGTAAAAGTAGTAAACACGCCCCGATGTACGCACATAATACACGCCCAGTTGTACTTTTACTTTTCAACACGCCCAGTTGTACTTTTGCAAGCCTCATTTGCATAAATACGAAAATGGTCATAACTTGGCCAAAAATGCTCGTTTTTTAAAAATAAAAACGTTACTGTAATCTACATTGCAGCGCCTATCTGCTGCAATAGCAGATAGGGGCTGCAAAATCTGGTGACAGAGCCTCTTTAATACTTGGTGGCAAAACCCTTGTTGGCAAGCACAGCAGTCAGACTTTTTTTGTAGTTGATGATGAGGTTTGCACACATGTTAGATGGAATTTTGGCCCACTCCTCTTTGCAGATCATCTGTAAATCATTAAGATTTCGAGGCTGTCGCTTGGCAACTCGGATCTTCAGCTCCCTCCATAAGTTTTCGATGGGATTAAGGTCTGGAGACTGGCTAGGCCACTCCGTGACCTTAATGTGCTTCTTTTTGAACCACTCCTTTGTTGCCTTGGCTGTATGTTTCGGGTCATTGTCGTGCTGGAAGAACCAGCCACGAGCCATTTTTAATGTCCTGGTGGAGGGAAGGAGGTTGTCACTCAGGATTTGACGGTACATGGCTCCATCTATTCTCCCATTGATGCGGTGAAGTAGTCCTGTGCCCTTAGCAGAGAAACACCCCCAAAACATAATGTTTCCACCTCCATGCTTGACAGTGGGGACGGTGTTCTTTGGGTCATAGGCAGCATTTCTCTTCCTCCAAACACGGCGAGTTGAGTTAATGCCAAAGAGCTCAATTTTAGTCTCATCTGACCACAGCACCTTCTCCCAATCACTCTCAGAATCATCCAGATGTTCATTTGCAAACTTCAACCGGGCCTGTACATGTGCCTTCTTGAGCAGGGGGACCTTGCGGGCACTGCAGGATTTTAATCCATTACGGCGTAATGTGTTACCAATGGTTTTCTTGGTGACTGTGGTCCCAGCTGCCTTGAGATCATTAACAAGTTCCCCCCGTGTAGTTTTCGGCTGAGCTCTCACCTTCCTCAGGACCAAGGATACCCCACGAGGTGAGATTTTGCATGGAGCCCCAGATCGATGTCGATTGACCGTCATTTTGTATGTCTTCCATTTTCTTACTATTGCACCAACAGTTGTCTCCTTCTCACCCAGCATCTTACTTATGGTTTTGTAGCCCATTCCAGCCTTGTGCAGGTCTTTGATCTTGTCCCTGACATCCTTAGAAAGCTCTTTGGTCTTGCCCATGTTGTAGAGGTTAGAGTCAGACTGATTAATTGAGTCTGTGGACAGGAGTCTTTTATACAGGTGACCATTTAAGACAGCTGTCTTTAATGCAGGCACCAAGTCGATTTGGAGCATGTAACTGGTCTGGAGGAGGCTGAACTCTTAATTGTTGGTAGGGGATCAAATACTTATTTCTCTGTGCACAATGCAAATAAATATATATAATTTTGACAATGTTATTTTCTTATTTTTTTTTTTATATAATCTATCTCTCACTGGTAAAATTAACCTAGCCTAAATATTCTAGACTGTTCATGACTTTGACAGGGGGCAAACTTACAAAATCAGCAAGGGATCAAATACTTATTTCCTCCACTGTATATATAATTTTGACTATGTGATTTTCTTTTCTTTTTTTTTTTTATATATATAATTTATCTCTCACTGGTAAAATTAACCTAGCCTAAAAATTCTAGACTGTTCACGTCTTTGACAGTGGGCAAACTTACAAAATCAGCAAGGGATCAAATACTTATTTCCTTCACTGTATATATATATATATATATATATATATATATATATATATATATATATAAAAAAAAAAATATATATATATATATATATATAGCAAAATCCAATACACAGGTTGCTTTCTCAAGCAAGGCCCCATTGAGCAGGGCTGAAACGTTTCATGTGGTGATTAAAAAGATCCTTTTTTCACTTAACCTGGAGTGCTGACCTGTATATTGGATTTTGCTGTGTATTTGGGACAGTGGTCGTGTGTCTGAACAGTTACTTGTGCACCCTACACTGGAAGAACGGTGCTGCTTTTGCTTTGCTTCTTTATATATATATATATATATATACTATTTCAAACGTGTATATAGCGTTAAAAGACGTGCTCTATTTTGGATATCGTTAGAATACTCTTTTTTTTTTCGAGTTTATAAGATAGAAACAGTGATACAGGGCAAGAGGAACATAATCTCCACAAAAAAAAAAAAAGAAAGAATGGATGAATGAATGAAAAATAGATCATGTGATAATGGTACACTAACAGTAATAATAATAACAACCATTTACCCCAACTATCCACCCCCTAACCCCAACCTACGTCACCACCTCCTTAGCAAACAATTGTACCGTAATAAGGAAATAGGTGTTCGTCCATGTAATAGCTCCAGAGAGTACCAAGCTGTGTATTGAAAACAATTATGAACAGATTTATGCACTGTTAGAGACTGCGTGTTAATAAAAGATTGCTGCCCCACTTTTTAAATATGACATCTGTCACTTTATGTGGTAATAACTTTGAAATGGTTTTACTCATCCAAGTGATCTGAGATAGTTTTTTTGTGACACATTATTCTTTAATTTAGTGGTAAATTCTGTCAGTCAACTAGAATCAAGGTATGTTTCCTCAATGAGTTATGCCCAGATCAACAAAGTTTCCCCCTTGTTCCCTATGCCTCCAGGTAGAGATCTTCACCAAATTAGTGATTGAAGATTTCAGTAAAATCTCTGCCAGATATAGGCATGATAATTAGACAATCATTCAAGAAAAAGCTCTGACGGAATTGCAATCGTATGAAGATGTAGTTTATAAGGCAGCTGACAAAGGGGTAAACATTGTTGTATGGCAAGTACAAAAATATGAGAAAGAGGCAATTCTCAAGTTGATGGATAAACAAACTTATAGCAAACTGTTCTATAACCCATTGAACTCTTTCTCCGCAGAACTACTCTCAATTTTAAATAGATTTTATGAATGGAATTGAGGTGGTCCACTACCTCCTAAGTATGAGCTGGGACAGCAGTCTTTGTAAACTGACTTTGGAACTTTTACAGTATATTTTGACACACAAATTATTTTTGTGTTTAAAGATATATTATATTTCCAGAAACAGGGCACTGCCATGGTGCAGCATGCACACTATCATATGCAAACCTGTTTCTTGGTTTTTGGGGAGGCAGGTTTTGCTTGGCGATGGCACGCCCGCTGTGGACCATGTGCGCTGTTGGCTGCGGTACATTGACGATCTACTGTTAAAATGGCAAGGATCTGATATGATATTACAAAAGTGTATGGCACAATTAAATCAAAATCAGTTCAACATTAAACTAACATTAACATATGATCAACAGAAATGTGAGTTTTTGGATGTGCTGATTGAGGTTGATGAAAAACGACAATTAGAAACAGATGTGCACAGAAAGAGCACATCAGTCAATTCATTATTACATACTTCATCAGCACATAAATTATTCTCATCAGGCCAAAGATCTCGAGCAAGATTTTATGCCAGGGGATAAAGTAGAAGAAGCATAAAACAAGATAATGGGATAGCAAAAATAACACACCATACAGAGCTGTAACAACAATTGAAAAAAGATGAAGGGAAACAAAAAAATCAGGTTTATCGCCACGTATAACAATGAATGGGAGATCCGTGTTAGATAAAGACTGGCCAATATTAAAAATGGAACCATCATTCGCAGGGAGTATATCTGAGGCACCACTAATAACGGCAGGGAGAATTAAAAACTTGAAAGATCTACTGGTAAAAAGTCAGTATGTGGCAAAAATCTAGAATCCTTTTAACATAATGGGCCGCAAATGGGGAAGTTACCCTTGTGGTGACTGTATCGTGTGCAAACATGGTGCGTACAAACACATTTCAAACATTGAAATTTAAGATCACCCTTCTTGTAGTACAACCAATATAATCTATTATGCCACCTGTGCCAAGGGCATTAAGAATCTGTACTAGGAAACTTGTAAGAGATATCTTAGCAGTGAGAAACGCTGAGGATCTTACCCAATTATAAACTAAACCCAAACACTTTAAAATTCATTATGGCTGTGATCCTAGATCATACAAAGTCAGCTGAATAGACAGTAAACACCGTGGTATCAGAGGTGGAAATGTGCAAAAAGGCCCAAAGAGAATGTAAGTGGATAGTGACATTGGGAACAATGGTTCTTAAAGGGAATGTGTCGTGAATTAAACCTTTTTTTTAAGTGTCGCTACTTATTTCTATTATATTTTTTAAAGTTTTTTGCTGTATTTTTTTTTTCTTCCATATGGTGGAAAGTATTAAAAATCAAATAATAATTTGACATGTTTTCCTTTGTTGGCCACCATAGGGGGAGAACTTCCCAGAATTACAGCAAGGTGAATAAGGCAAAGCAACCTGACTCACAGCTGCTGTAAATGTGGGAGGGAATCTCAACCCCCTTCCCACAAGCCAGGAAAAGGTGTCTTCAAATTGCTAAGCAGTGTCCGGCAGCCATTTTGGGTGTGATTCTGCAGCTGGCAGAAGTTATAGGACACACCAAAAGGCTAAGTGTATGTTCACATGCTTACTAAACAAAGGGAAAACAGCTCCTGATTTTCAGCCATTTTTTAATCAAACTCACGTTTTTTAACGGCCGTTTTTGGTGCTGGTTTTCTATAAAGTCAATGAAAAACGGCTCCAAAAATGTCCCAAGAAGTGATGTGCACTTCATTTTGGTGGGCGTCTTTTTACGTGCCGGTTTTGGAAAACGACCACGTAAAAAACGCCCTGTCGGAACAGACCGCCGTATTTCCCATTGAAACCAATGGCCAAATGCTTGTAGGCGTTCGGCTTTCCGATTTTTCAGCTGTAAACCTTGTGTGTGGCCTTACCCTTAGGGCTTATTCAGACGAACGGGATATACGTCCGAACGGGATATACGTCCGTGCAACGCGCGTGATATTAGTCTATGGGGCTGTGCAGACAGTTGCGTGATTTTTACGCAGCGTTAGTCCGCTGCATAAAAGTCACGACATGTCCATTCTTTGAGCGTTTTTCGCGCATCATGCACCCATTGAAGTCAATGGGTGCGTGAAAAACACGCATTTCACAAGGAAGCAGTTCCGTGGGACGCACGTGATTCGCGCAACAGCAGTGAAAAGGATGAATGAAAACAGAAAAGCACTTCATGCTTTTCTGTTTACAACCATCCAAACAGAGTGTCATAATGATGGCGGCTGCGCGAAAAGCACGCAGCCGCGCATCATACAGGGCTGACACACAGAGCTGTTAACTGCCTGTTGCGCAGGCAAAACGCCACGTTTTTTTGCGTGCACAAAAAGCACATGCTCGTGTGAATCCAGCCTTAGGCCGGGTGTACACGAGCGTGTGCGTTTTGCGCACGCAAAAAATGCGGCATTTTGTGTGCGCAAAAGGCACTTAACAGCTCTGTGTGTCAGCAGCATATGATGCGCGGCCGAGCGATTTTCACGCAGCCGCCATCATTATGACACTCCGTTTGGATGTTTGTAAACAGAAAAGCACGTGGTGCTTTTCTGTTTTCATTCATCCTTTTCACTGCTGTTGCGCGAATCACGCGCGTCCCACGGAAGTGCTTCCGTGTGACATGCGTGGTTTTCACGCACCCATTGACTTCAATGGGTGCGTGATGCGTGAAAAACGCTCAAAGAACGGACATGTCGTGACTTTTACGTAGCGGACTCACGCTGTGTGAAAATCACGCACCAGTCTGCACAGCCCCATAGACAAATATAGGTCCCTGCAACGCGCATGAACATCACGTGCGTCGCACGGACGTATAACACGCTCGTGTAAATGAGCCCTTAGAATTATGAAAGTGAAGTGAATGACTTTTCAGTTGACCGGTTCAAACGCCGTGTATTTGACACGTTTTTTTTTCGACATTTTACGTAAACACATTAAAAAACGCTTGATTACACTTGATTTTGCGTGTTTGGGGGGATTTGTATGTGTGTGTGTGTGTGTGGGGGGGGGGGGGATGCTTGCCGCTGATTCTTCAAAACAGCTGATAAGTATCAGCGGCGCCAGTGCACACTCCGCTCTGCCACACACACACACACACACACACACACACACACACACACACACACGGGAAATGTCTTAAAGGGGTCGTCCAGGAAAACATGGCGCCGCACCTGTCCTCAGGTCGTGTGTGGTATTACAGCTCTGTCCTATTCACTTCAATTGAGGTGAACTGCAATACCAGACACAACCTGAGGACAGGTGCGGCGCTGTGTCTCCAATCCGGACACCCCTTCTGTCCTGAGATGACCCGACGGGGGAGGCGGGTGTCAGAGCCACCCACCGCCATCACTGCAGACAGACCCACACAACTACGGCATGAGGGCAGGGCTTGTCCTGCACTGTCTCTTGTTATGGACAGATTTATAGTCACATGAACCCCGTCTGATGAACCGGTAACTTAGGTCCAATCACATGACAGAGGGGGATCACCAAAAACCCTGTGCACCCTCAGCCCGTCCATCCAACCCTTTCCTGGTTATATCTGCTTCTGGGAAAGCTGGGTGACCACCATTACCCCTCCTACTGGAGTGTTTGGGGATGTGACTAATGAACCTCTCACACTCCAGTAGGAGGGGTAATGGTGGTCACCCAGCTTTCCCAGACCCCTGAACGGTAAATCCCTCTAGTTGTGCTGAGACAGTTTGGCGATGTGACTAATGAACCTCTCAGTCTCAGCACAACTAGAGATTTATCGTTCAGGGGTCTGGGAAAGCTGGGTGACCACCATTACCCCTCCTACTGGAGTGTGTTTGGGGATGTGACTAATGAACCTCTCAGTCTCAGCACAACAAGAGAGATTTATCGTTCAGGGGTCTGGGAAAGCTGGGCACCACACTAACAGCGGGCATATTATCACCCAGCTTTCCCAGGACAGTTACATCATGTGTCCTTTATACAGAGTCTCCTACACGACTACAGGGGGGCCCGTCGGGTGGGGGGCCCGTTGGGGGAGGAGCCCGTCGGAGGGGCGCCCGTCGGGGGGGGGGGGGCGGCCGTGGGGGGGCGCCCGTTGGTGGGGGGCAGTCGGGGGGGGGGCGTTGGGGGTCACGAGAGCGGCGGTCTGTGAGAGAGAGAGAGGGACAGACAGAGAAACACACATCTTACCTTCAGTGCAGCTGGTCTTCATGATAGCGCCTGCTGTCTCCCTGCAAACAGCTTCTCTGCTCAGTGACTTTGACCTGCGTCTGCGCAGTACAGAGCCAGAGAGCAGAATCAATGGAACGGCTCCCGTTCATTGACTCCTATGCACTGTAGCTGCCGTATTCCATCTCTGTATGTGTCGTTAATCGACACATACAGAGATGAAAAACAAAATGGCAGCCCCCATAGTGAAGTAAAAGTTAGAAAAAAGTAAAACACAAACACACAAATAAATAAAATTTATTTTAATAACATACTAAAAGCAATATTATATATATATATATAAAAAAAAAAATTTGCGACACCCATCCTTTAAGCTTCTGAATGAAAGGCTTAGTTTTGCCCCCTTTTTTTAAATAAATATCTGTCTTTCAACTTGCACTCTAATTTTTATTTATTTCTACTCTAGATCCAGCAACACAAGTTAATTTAGTAATCCCATTATAATTAAAGATCAATCATACTTACCTCATCCCAGGCAATAATGTAAACTATAGAGAAAAATCTATGTCCTGATGATCTCATGTGGACAGACCCCTATTCCATGATATTTCTTCATTTATTGTGTTCTATTTTTTCATTTATTATATTTTTTTGCTAATGAATTATGCATTTATTTTATTAATATGACATTATGAATTATATATGTATCATTACAATTATTGATTAGATTAACTATACTGCACTGTACATATTTCTATATGAATTAATACCCATAGTTTATGTGTAAATTATGTCTTCATTTTTGAATTTTCAGTACTGCACTTGTCACCTAATGGGCTGAGAAGCAGCTTGTGGGCTAGAGGAAGTGCTCACATCCATTTGGAGATCCTCTGCTCGCTGATGGGACAGAGTCCAGGTTGCAGGTGATGGGCTGGCACCGCTGGTTGGTTGCTGGGACATCTGATGCTTTGCCTCCAACGCTTGTAAGCAGGTTTACGGCACTCCTCAGAAGGCACAGTGCAGTGTGGGTGTTAGGAAACATCCGTCCCTTTAAGATTACCATGGCTACTATTCTAGCTTGTGGGCGAATCTGGTTTTAGTTGTTGAGCCTATTCCACTTCTCTGTCTTTCTTCCTATCAGACTGATGGGTGGAGTATTTAAATCTGGGTTGGTTCTGTTTTCTTTGCTTGTGACTTTCCTTGCTTCCATGTGTTTGATCAAGCTGCTAACTATACCCTGTACCTTTGACTATTTGCACCTTCTGGAACTGGACCTCGGCTTGTCTCTGGATTACACTTTGCTTACTGATTTGTTCTTTCAACTCCCGGCTGGTTTTGACCTCTGCAATCCCTGATATTCACTAGCTTTGTGATTTGGACTTTATGTTTACCCTCGGGCTGCCTTATTATCTGCTCTGGTATTGCCTGCATTGCACCTCTTGGAGATCTTCTTTGAGGCTTTAGGTTTAATATATGGAGAACCAGATATCACTGCAGTGGCTGAGGCCAATCTGTTATCTCTCCAGCAAGCACTGCATCCTGTCGAAGATTATTGTTCAGAATTTAGACGGTGGTCCATCTCTTCACAGTGGAATGATGCTGCACTCTGATGTCAATTCCGCCGATGCTTTTCTGAAACCTTAAAAGATCTCCTAATAAATTACCCTCCGTCCTTGACTTTAAAGGATACCATGACTCTTGTTGTACGTCATCATGCCGCCTGCATCAATAAAAACGTTGAGTGGCGGGGAAGGGAATGTCAATTGTTTCTGCGTCCAAAGGATTCACGGCAAAAAGGTGACGAAACTGTAATGTGGTTTTATTATTTGGGCGGCCATGGCCCCCCTGGAGCCTCGGGCCCCGGGCGACTGCTTTAGACGCACCTATGGGGATCTGCGACTGCGGTTCGGTGCCGGAAGCAGAAGTCTCTGATCACTATATAGCGGCCATGCTGATGTACTGCAACTCTGCTCCTATTGAATCATATACTGATGACCTATCCTGTATGACCACCCCAAGTAAGTGCAAAAAAAAAATGTTTTAGAAAAATAAATAATTAAAAGTTTTAAGTAATAAAAGCAATAATAGCCCTGTTTCTTTGATCAAGTCCTTTATAATAGGAAAAAATGAAAAAAAAATATTTATAATAGGTATCGCCGCGTTCGGAACAGCCTGAAAAAATATCATGTTATTTTGTCCCGGCTGGTGAACACTGTAAAAACATTTTTAATAAAAAACAAAGACAGAATGATTTTTTTTGGTCACCTTCTCTACAAAAAATTGAATAAAAAGTGATTAAAAAGTCGCAAGTACCCCAAAATGATACCAATACAAACTACACTTCGCCACGGAAAAACAAGCCCTCCCACAGTGATATCAACTGAAAAACATAAAAAAGTTATGGCTTTCAGAAAATGGGGACACTAACACATGATTTTTCTTAGAAAAGATTATTTTTATGGTGGGAAAGTAGTAAAACGTAAAATAAACTATATAAATTTGGTGTCACTGTTATCGAATTGACCCACAGAATAAAGTTAACATTTTGTTTATACTGTGCGGTGAACACTGTAAATAATATAAAATAATACAGTTCTAGAATTGCTGTTTTTTGGTTTCCTCGCCTCCCAAAATATAGAATAAATAGTGCTAAAAAATAAATGGTATGTACCCCAAGATGGAACCAATAAAAATTACAGCTCGTTCCACAAAAACCAATCCCTCACACAGTCAATGGAAAAATACAATGTTATGACTCAGAACGCAATGATGCAAAATGATGCTAAATGACAGCCCAGATAAATTTTGTAGGATGTTTTGAACCAGGAGACGACGTTGAACCCCACATCATCATTTGCTGGACCCCACAGGTGGTCCCCATAGATGCAGCGGTGATGAGGACACTTTGGGGCCTTGGGTCCTTAGGTCCAGTAGTTTTTCACTAAAAACCCCATATCATCATTTGCTAGACGCCAAGGGTGGACCTCGTAGATGAGGACACTTTGGGCCTTGTGTTGCTTATAGGTCTAGTGAAGAAGTCAAAGATTAGGCAATACTGGAGTGCAGATATTTTGTACAATACCCCGGATTTACCACATAGCCTTGTCCCATCATACATAAAGCTGGCCGTGCACATCGTATGGCATTGTATAATGCTTATTTGCTATCCCGATGTACAGGTCAGTTGGGAACATTCCTTCAGTATTAAGAGGTAATTATCAAAGCCCTAATATTTGGTAATCGGGGAGGGCCCAATTATGTCTGGCCCAAAACGTCATCATCTCCGCTGGAAGCAGACTGCCTTAGTATACCAGGGCAACACTTTCTCAGCGAAGTTCCCCAAACTGCAAACAAGGGAAGGACTGAAAAAAAGTGCAGAGTATGTTCCAAAAACTGTATAAGAAAGGACACCATTTTCCTATCACCGCACTAATATTGCCACATGCCCTGTAAAGCTCAGAATGCAAAACCAAAAGCAAATGGGTATGTATACGCCAAAAGGACTATGGAGTCACGATAATTAACAAAAAAACCAATATTTATTCCAATTAGATATACCACATATACAAATTTAAAACCATTTAAAAAAACATACACATGTGTAACGTCATCCTGCAGACGTCTTCCTCCCCAGAAATGCCAGCACATGCGGCCATCCTGTCCTGAAGTGACCACTAGGGTACACGCTCAAGCTCATTCCCGGCCTTAATGGGCCAGAGCACACACATGTTTTAGATTGACTGATTGCTCCCGTGATCACCCTGGACTATAAGAAGGGCCCTGCCTCTTCCTTCATTGCCTGAGCGTTGTTGTGTTTACCGTGTTAGTCTTTGCAAGTGGTCCCTTAGTGTTTTCCAGTTCTCAGTGTTCCCGTTCCTGCTACCTGTATCTGTGCTACCTTGTTCGTGTGCCGTAGAGAGTTGGAGTCGTGTCGTATACTACGCCTGCTGTATTTCACCGCGCCTGGTGTCTCCCTGCTGCCAAGGTCCGATCCGAGCCTGCCATTGCTACTGTCTGTATTGCCACAGGTACCCTTATTCTAACTATTGACTTTGCCTTGGTATCCTGTTTGGCCAGCTGCTATCCCGCTATGGCGGTAGGGCCCAGTGGGTCCACACACCCATTGTGACAACATGCTAAACATAAACTCTTGGGGGTAGCCATCCTTATATGCCGCCAAATGATGCCCCCACAAAACCAACAAAATTCCTCAACATACATAACTAGTAATAACCATGAATAAATCCAATGGATGTATTATATCAGACCATTTAGATGCATGAAGCGTAGTACCCAGAGAGGGGAAAAAGGGTACAGTCCCGACAAACATAAGTAGACACAAGGGAAATGTTAATTAGTAACTATTTTGTGTGGTATTACTATCGGTTTTACAAGCAGGTACATTTAAATTTAGAAAAATGCTAATTTTTACACATTTTCTCTAAATTTTGGTGTTTTTCCACAAATAGGCAATGAATTTATCGACCACATTTTACCCCTGACATAAAGTACAATTTGTCACGAGAAAAAAATCTCAGAATCGGTTGGATAAGGACACGTCAGATTTAAAAAATAGGGCTCTGTCATTTAGTCCAAATGTGGCTGTGGCTGGAAGGGTTTAAGGCTGGGTTCACATGGAGTTTTTTGCAGGCAGATTTTGCTCTGCCTGCATGACGATTTTCGCTGCGTTTTTCGCCCGTGGCCATTGTGCGCTGCGGGCAAAAAAATGCAGCGAAATACACTTTCTCTGCCTCCCATTGATGTCAATGGGAGGTCAGAGACGTAAACGCCCGAAAATAGGGCATGTCACTTCTTTTTCCCGCGAGACGGTTTTTCCGCTCGTGGGAAAAAAACGCTTCCGTCTCCCATTGAAATCAATGGGAGGCATTTTCGGACGTTTTTTGACCCATTTTCCGACGCGGTTTCCGTGTAAAAAAAACTCTGTGTGAACTGGCCCTAAGGGAATGTTCAAGATTTGTTATGGATTTTCAATGTGAATTCTGGACCAGCATAAATTGCAACACAATTTCTTGATAGACATGCTGAACATGTGTATAATATATATGTATCTATGTTTGTATACAATATGTATACAACATTATCAGTATTTTTTTTATTGAATGCACAAATTATGCCCTCCTTAAATGGCACGATAGATGGCTGGCTACTCTGTTTACCACTCCCATGAATCCAGCACTGTAAAGACAGCACTGACCCCAGTATGTTTTACTTTAACTTATCATTGGCTAAACTAGCTGCATAGTACTGGTTTTTATACTAACGATAGATCAAGAGTCAAAAATGAAATTAGACGCTAAACCCAGCAACCTTTCTGTCTCTTGGCAAAACAGTACAGTCCTGGCCAAAAGTTTTGAGACGGACACAAATTTTGGTTTTCACAAAGTTTGCTGCTTCAGTGTTTTTAGATCAGATGTTTCTATGGTATACTGAAGTACAATTATAAGCCTTTCATACGTTTTTAAATATTTTTTTTCAAATACATCAAATTTATGCAAAGACTCAATATTTACAGTGTGTTACCCTGCTTTTTCAAGACTTCTGCAATTCGTGCTGGCATGCTGGATATCAGCGTTTGGACCAAATCCTGATTTATGGAAACCCATTCTTGCCGAATCAATGCTTGGAGAATTTTTTGTGTTTTTGTTTGTCCACCTGCTTTTTGAGGATTGACCACAGGTTCTCAATGGGACTGAGACCTGGGGAATTTTCTGGCCATGGACCCAAAATATCTGTTTTGTTCACCGAGCTACGTAGTTATCACTTTTGCCTTGTGACATGGTGCATCATCATGCTGGAAAAAAGGATTGTTCATCCCCAAACTGCTCCTGGATCGTTGGGAGAAGTTGTTCTTGGAGGATGTTTCGATACCATTCTTTATTCATGGAAGTGTTCTTAGGCAAAATTGTGTGTGAGCCCACTCCCTTGGATGAAAAGCAACCCCACACATGAATGGTCTACGGATGCTTTACTATTGGCATGACACAGGACTCACCTTTTCTTCTCTGGACATTCATTCTTCTAGATGTACCTAACAGTCTAAAGGGGGCTTATTCAGAGAAAATAACTTTACACCAGTCCTTTGCAGTCCAGTCCCTGTACTTCCTGCAGAATGTCAGTCTGATCTTGATATTTTTCTTGGAGAGAAGTGGCTTCTTACTGCCTTCTTGACACCAAGCCAGCCTCCAAAAGCCTTCAACTCACTGTGCTTGCAGATGCACTGACACGTGCCTGCTGCCATTCCTGAGTAGGTTCTGCACTGGTGTTGAACCGATCCAGTAGCTGAATCCTCTTTGGAGATGGTCCTGGCACTTGTGGGACTTTCTTGGGCACCCTGAAGCCTTCTTCACAACAATTGAACCTCTCTACTTGAAGTTCTTGATGATCCGATAAATTGTTGATTTAGGGGCAATCTTACAAGCAGCAATGTCCTTGCCTGTAAAGCCCTTTTGATTCACGTTTTTTCTTGGAGGTAACTATGGTTAACAGAAGAAGACAAGGATTTCAAGAATCACCCCCCATTTAAAGCAACCAGCCTGCTCTTATAATTCAATCAGAATGACAGAATGAGGTATATCAGCTGCCTTGTCCTCATTAACATTGTCTACTGAGCTAATGGCAAGATCACTGAAATTATGTTAGCAGGTCATTTTGTGGCAGGTCTGAAATGCAGTGGAAATGTTTTTTTTTGGCAAGGAATTACTTTGCAATTAATTACAATTCATCTGATCACTCTTCATAAGAATCTAGAGTTAATGCAAATTGCCACTATAAAAACTTGAAGCAGGAAACTGTGAAAAACAAAAATTTGTGTCAGTCTCAAAACTTTTGGAAAGGAAAGTATATCAACAAAATATCTCCATTATTATTTTTTTTTGTCTTTTCAAACAAACAAAAAAACAACATTCATTTGTTTATTTTCCACATTAATACATTTTTTCCCAACTGTGCACATATTCATACTGGAACCATCATAGGCATATGATGTCCCTGAATTACAGCATTCATGAAATGAAGCCAATCTAGAGCACATATGACACTTGTTCCATAATCTTTAGGGGGTCATAAATATTTCAGCACATTTAGCTGCTTACAGTCATTTACCATGAACATTTGGGTGTGTTTACATGTGCATCAGGCCTGTAACTTTTCAAGTCAATTGATCTGAGCCCCTGAGTCATAGCATCTACGGTTTACATTAGCTGCAACGCCCATATGAGCATATGTCAGTCTTATAAAAAGAAAGATCACTGCAAGTGGTTTTCCGGCTCAATTTTTATTCAGCTTTTGCCAGTGGTATGCCTGATCTAGCCCTTGAGTTGGAAACAAAGGATACAACCATATATCTATTTTGCTAACATATTTCTATGTATCGATCGTCGTTCTTTGAATGCATAAGGTAGCCTTGTTTATGCTATGACGCTATCTTCTAGTCTAGAACTGGCTGACTTTTTCCCCCCATACTACATACTTTACGCTGAATTTACTATGCTGTGACTTAAGGCAGGAAACAGTAAAATCAAATTGCTGGAGTACGCTTAACTATTCTCTTAAATCACTCAGGCACTACTAGTAAATCCCATCCACGTTCATATCTCACACTATGGTATTTCCCAGTGATGTAATACCAGAGGATGAGGAGAATATTTATTTTACTTGGAACGCTCTATATCAGCATTACAGTGTTTCAGAGTAGAGCACAGTGGCCATTGGCCAGACATTCCATCCTTCTAACACTCCGTCCTTCGTGGCTTATATAGCTTCACATTAAGAAAAAAGACCCACTTTACTTCAAATAAATGAACTATGCATATAAATATACAAGATTTTATATATGGATTTTACAGCCAATTGTGTTTAGAAGCAAAGTTTTAATTTCTTGTTTAGATAATAGAGGAGATTTACAAAGAAAAAAGTGCCAGATTTGTGGTTAAAAAAAACTGGCTTACATGCGATGCTCACATTTATGGCAAGGAGTCATGAAATGCAGCATGGTGTAAAGTATGCCAGCTATTACGTGGCGTAAGGAAGAGAAAACTGTATACAATTTTTAGTAAGATGCGTAAAATTTATCATGCAGTGTGCGCCACTTTGATACATTTTGCGTAGTTTATGCTTGTATGGTCTAACTTTAAGACATTATTACTACATCTCCCCAGAGTCATATTATGTCTGTGAATGGAAATGCCACAGAATGTCTTATTAAAGCTGACAGTAACTGAAATAAAAGACCTTTTACATGGTCAAATTTCTGTAGCAAAATCCTGGTACTGAATAGGGACCAACAATCGTTAGTGCGTCTGTTCGTCCCCATACAATTTAACTATTCTCGGCAGCACATCTCTGTTTACACAGGGAGATGTACTGTTGACTGTTGATAACTGTGGATTTTATACCTGCCTAAAAGATGCATTCAGCCGATCAATGGGCTGGGCCTTACAAGCATTCCTATGATCTGGAAAGGGCGCTCATTCGCCCAATCATCAGCCTGTGTAAAAGGGCCTAAATTGTGTATTACAACAATAGCACAATGGCCTACATTTACTAATTCTGTCTAAGAGTTAGCAGTGTAAATTTAGACCAGGCAGGCACAAAAGACCGCCAAATTTATCACAGTGGTGTATGCTGCATGATAATTTGGCGCATCTTGCATGACCTATTCGACACTTTTCTCTTCCTTATACCACTTTTGATTTGGCTTATTTTGCGCTACAATTTTGTGTGTAATTTTGGCACATTTTTGGTGCATTTTTCCCCCATTCACGGAAAGTCACTCCCATTTTCTTGCTAAACTACACCCTCCTTTTCGGAACACTTTTAAAAAGTGTCTAGTGAGGTGCAAACATCAAAATTGCGCCAAACTCACTGCCTCAAGCTGCCTCAAGCTGCCTCAAGCTGCACCATTTTGCAACACAAACTGCCTCAAGCTGCACCAATTTGCGACACTTTCTAGACCCAGACACTGTACTAAATCTGCCCCAATGTTCTGCAGAAGAGCCTATCTGAATGCACAGCAAGTCAAACATTCATCACACCAGATTTCACTCCTATTAGCCAGAAATACCGGGTACAGTTAAACTCGGCTTGGTAGCATGAACAGATGGATTAATTCTGCTTTGTGTTAATGGTTTGGGGTGTGTTCACATCAGAGTTCGACCTTTCCGTTCAAGGAACGAATGATCAGAAAGCCAAACGGAAACTTTAGCTTCCGTTTGCAATATCATTGATTTGAAAGGTAATACTTCCGTTGCAGTTTGTTTCTGTTCCGTAAAGTTTGAGTTTTTTAGCGTAAAAAATAGCGTAGTCGACTGCGCTATTGTTTCCGCTAAAAAAATGTAAACCTTACGGAACGGAAACAAACGAAACCAATTGCCACGGAAGCATTACCATTGAAATCAACGGTAATACAAACGGAAGCTATGGTTTCAGTTTGACTTTCCGTTGATCGGTTCCTCCGACGGAAAAGTCGAACGAAGCACGTGAGCGGAAGGCCAATGCTGATGTGAAGGTTGTGGTCGATTTTGTAAAGGTGTAGGAAATATTTTCTTGACACATTTTAGGATTGAGTATCATCTTAATACCACAACCACTACAGTATTGTTACCAACCATATGCATAACTTTATGGCCACAGCCTAGTCATCGACTAATGGCTATTTCCATCTGAATAAGGTGTCATGTCACAAACCACATGTCATCACAAGCTGGTGCTATAAATTTGACAATGAGATCGTTGTTCTTCAGTGGCCTGCATAGTTACCAGATCTTAACGCTATAGAGTCCATTTAGGATGCACATCCAAAAAAATCTGCTGCAAATATGTGATGTAATTGTATTTGCATACATTAGTTTGACTAATGAAAGTTTCTAGCATCTTGTTAAAACCATGCCATGAAGAAACCAGGCTGTTCTATAAGAAGGGCGAAAAAAGGGTGGGGAGGTAGTTTGGTCAGTCTTAGAACTTATGCTTAATATACAATATAATATAATATACAAAATGATCATAACAAATCTAGCGGTTGTAGCAGTAAAGACCAATGTTGTAAAACTTCACAAAATGATTTTGTTTATTGACATATTCATTTGTAATGGACATTGTAACTATTAATGGGATAGTTCACGCAGTGATGCATTGTTAGTCATTTTATAATAATTTCATCCAGTAGGTATGGAAAATGTTTGCAGGAGTTCACTGAGTTACTATTGAGTGACTACCAGTAGCCAAAGATCTTGTCACATGGTTGACTAGTGAAGCAAATAAGTCTGACTACACTATGTACTTTGCAGAATGGTGGATCAATGCTGGCACAAATCACTGTTTGCAACATCTGCCTTGTCAAATCCTATTAAAAGCCTTGGCACATAGTTCCGCACCTTAACAATGCCAATATTACAGATTTTACAGCTCCATTAGGTAAGTTTTGTTTTTGTAAGATTTTATTTGGAATTATCTTCGTTCCAGATGTATTTAAGTGAATTAGCAGACATCCTAGAAGGATTGAAGAAGTAAAGAAGTTTTATTAGTTATGCATTACTTCAGTGGGTACAGCAGACAACTACATGGTGCCCACAAGAATTAAGATGGAGCAGAAGTAGGAACTTTTTGCTATTTGCTGAAAATCCAATTTCCAACATTCTTAATGAAATTTCTTTTAGCGAAATTAAAATATATAAAATTTTCAACTCCAACTGAAATATCTAATCAAACTTGAAGTACATCATGTTCTAAATTCCTAATATTATATTGAATTTTATTTTTGGTCTTTTTTTTATTATTCCCCATAGCAACCATTCAGAAACCAATGTTTTTTTTTTGTTTTTTTTTGTGAGTACAGTTATAAAAAATAAAACTGTAATTTTGGCTTTCCTGGGCAAAAATCTTCATTTTAAGGAGAGTTTTGATATATGAGGATTACAGGCTTCTACATCTTTATATGTGAACCATTGTACCCTTTGTAATTGAAAGCAAAACAAAGTATGATATTGTATGTGTCCCTGCAAGCAACTGTTACAGCTATATTTTAATTCTATATGTAACAACCTCAAAATCCTAAATTTACAAATGCATTTAGAAATAAACATTAATAGCACACACGCACACCATAGATCACATATTCTGGGTATTTAGGAACGAGAAGAGGAAATATACTTCAATATACATGGAATCATTTTTCAGTTACGCTAACAGGCCCGAATATGAGAGGACGTTTTTAACATATTAGATTTAAAGTTGTAAAAGTCAGTGACAATGAAATCCATCCGTGGTATAGAAACTGTGTAGTAAATACCAGATGTTTAAACAATCTGTACTATGATGGGTGATAATACAAGGATATCCCTCCAGTAATGAATTCATAAAATCTGCGATGAATTTACCTAAGCACTGTTCTATAGACCTGGCCAAGGTTGTAGCTGCATTGTGTTTATGAACATAAGATGCATCTGGTTTGGATGCAGGGAGCATGTGCAGTGCCCGGTATAACCCCGACCAATCTATTTAAGGTGCATATAAAAATCTGTTTCTATGTTTTAAAAATGCATAGTCCACATGTTTGATTTTTACTGTGAACATTTGTTGTTTAGTAAAAATTTTCAAAAACGATGATGTTCTCAGTACAAATTTTAGTAAGCCCACTTGCCAACTTGCTTCCCTGTTACACGAAGAATTGCATGACCACAAGGGCATAGCGATAGGGTGTGCAAAGGTAGCACCTGGGCCTTTGTGCCTAGGAGGCACCAGTGTTATATGGCACATGATAGATGGGGGCCCCGGGTACAGATTTTACATTGGGACCCAGGGCTTAACGTTACCACTCTGATGTTGACCAATGCTAATGCAGCACAGCTCCCTCAAGTGAAAACCCCAGAAGGCCAGCTTCACCCTTACAGCCAGAAACAGCCCCCAGCAGTCACATTATTCGTAAAACTCACCCTACAGCCCCTTAACCATGTGAGCAGATTCAAAAGCTCAACTCTCCATGTGTCCTCAAAAAACTAGGATCACACAATGCAGTTTGCAAAAACCAAGGAAACCTCCAAGGCGCTCTCTTCAATGGAAGAAGGGAAGAGCAGCTTGTATTAAAAAACCCTATATTGTCTCAAGTAGTAAAGCATTTTGGGGCACTCAGGTCCCTTTCATCAGTCTCAAGTGACAACCATATAAATCTATGAAGTCTTTGAAGTATAAGACGGTTTATGGCCCCATTCACGTAACTGTGATAGTGTCCCTTTAGAGATAAAACCGTCAAGAGTACTATTATTATTGGCAAGAATGAAAATGTACCTGATTTTTGTGACTGGTACTTTTCTTGAAATTAATGTTATGCTTGGCCTGTGTTAGATTTAACTTCAATTACCATTTTGTAATGTGATGTGAACAGAGCCTAAACTTCAAAAGCTCCTCCAGCTTCACAAAAATCTGTGACGCTTCTATTAATTTATTAAGGACACTGGACAAAGGTTCCCTATTATTATGGACTGTCTGTGGTTTGGTGATGATTATACTGGTTTTGCAACCCTTGCCATTGACTCTCACTTAGACTTATGGTGTACAAAAAAAGCTTGCAGCTATTTCTAATCGATAATCATTACAGTTCACAGCTCTTCTTCAAGGCTTGTATCCAAATACCTTATGCCATTCCAGCAAAGCAGGGTGTTTGTTTTATTTATTTTTTTACAAAGTCCATCTTCATCCAGTAATTGTCATTGGTTAGTATTACAAGCCACCATGTAGGTTTACTCAGTATAGACTGTGTACAATTTTTAACCAAATTGGAAAATGGTTCCTAGGGAGAACAACGGTTCCAGAGGGAAAGCAAACAATTCCCAACCCCTTAAACAATCCATCTACCATGTGCAAAGAGTCAAATCTAAGCATGGTGTTATCCATCTTTTGGCTACATAAGCAGGTAACAAAATATTTGAAATTTCAGTTGTGTGCCAATGCACATATCTCAGATTTTAGTGAACACATAAAATAAGAAATGCAGGCATTTTCGATAATATCTACGTACAATGTCTTAGATACTGCCCTGTGTCATAATGGCCAATGATCAAAAGATTTTCTTGAGACAGTATGTCTTTCCAAAGTCATTGTCACTTGTTAGATTTCGTACTTCTAAAGGCCAAGGTAGACTATGTTCCTGAAAAGAACTTGTTTATGAAAGAAATCTTGCTGCAAGGACATAAGTGTTAAGGAACAGAAAAGAGAATAAAGAATTGTATATTAGTGTGGGCTCTCCAGAAAGTTAAAATATGAGAAGTAACTCAAGACATCTATCAGTGAGCGATAAATATTTGCAGATGGCCACCCATTTGTGCCAGTTTTAATTTTCATGTATAACTAGTCTCCATGTATTGATTAAAGCAACACTTATTTAGAAAAAAATTGAAGTAAAATGTATTTCTAGCCAAAAAAAGCACCAAGACAATTCCTTTTTAAAACTGACTTTTTATTACTTTGTAAAGTTCATGAGAAAAATGGTGATTAGTAGAATTGGGTAAATGTCATATAAATATGAAATGTACATGTGTTATTTTGCTAATAAAGGACAGAATTATTAAGAACGTGTGTGAAAATAATGAGAGTAGTTTTTGGTGAGAGAATTGTTTTAATTTTTTCCTTCATGACATTTGGTTCACTGCAAGTTTTATTTGTGTCCTAATTAATACTTCTAAGGCTATGTTCACATGCTTAACAAAAAACGGCTGTAAAATACGGAGCTGTTTTCAAGGGAAAACAGCCTCTAATTTTCAGCCGTTTTTTAAGCATCAAGCGTTTTTTGATGCGTTTTTACGGTTGTTTTTCCCATTGAAATCAATTGTCAGATGTTTGAAGGCATTCAGCCCCCGTGAGGGTATGTTCACACAGCCTATTTTCACCTGTTTTTCGGGCAGTAAATACCCCGAAAAATGGCTGAAAGTACGGGGGCTGAACGCCTCCAAACATCTGCCCATTGATTTCAATGGGAAGAACTGCGTTCCTACGGGACGTTTTTTTTACACGCCGTTTGTAAGTAAGGCACGTAAAAAAAAACGCACTGTAAAAGAGAAGTGCATGTCACTTCTTCGGATGTTTGTGTAGCCGTTTTTCAATGACTCAATAGAAAAACAACTCCAAAAACGCCCGTAAAAAACGCAGCAAAAAGTTGCTTAAAAAACACCTGAAAATCAGGGGCTGTTTTCGCTTGGAAACAGCTCCGTATTTTACATCCGTTTTTGGTTTTCCACGTGAACCTAGCCTAAGGCCATGTTCAGACATGGCGGAATTGCTGTTAAATTCTGCTGCGGCCAGTCCGCAGAGGAATTCTGCAGCAGCCGTTTTTTTACATTTGTTTCTATCCATTTTTAGGCAACTTAGTTCAGACGTTGCGAAAAATAACTGTGCGTAAATTAGGCTGCAGTGCAAAATTTTCCTTCCGCCGCATACTCATCACTGCGGATTTCAGCCTTTGCAATGCAAAAACTGAAATCTGTGGCAAGTCCGCTGTGATATCTGCAACGTCTGAATTACCTGTCAAATATGCAAGTGTTGTGCAGATTCGTTGCGTAATTGCCCAGAATCTGCACCAACATTTGCAGCAGAAAAATTCTGCCACGTCTGAACATGGCCTAAGAATTAAATGTGCTGAAACACTAAGAAAAAACATGTACTTAAGATGCCACTCTAGTGCTGAACAACATTGAAAATACTGACATAGTAATTGAGTAGTGAAAAGCAGTGCACCCAGATTTACCCAAAGTACTTCATAAGAGCAGACCAAGATCGTATTGCTTACAGATGTGCAGAGCACTGCACTAATGCTGACAGCATTTTTTGAGACATTTCGCAGATGAAAGTATATATGAGAAAAAGAAAAAGAAATTGCAGTCAAATCTTTTAAGGGTGGTGGCTCTCATGAATGAGATCCTCTTTGTTCATTGGATATTACACTGATATACTAGTTAATGGTGTCCAGGGATGGTTTTGCCTAATCATAATCAAAACAAAAAGGACACAAACAAATGCACAGTAACAGGGAGAAAACGTATAAAATTATAACATTTTTACTCTTAAGCCCTCCCTCACACACAGAATTTTTCTGGCCTTTTTATACTGCACCAAAACGCTTTTATGAACGCTAGTACTGTTAGGGTATGTGCACACACAATAATTACGTCCGTAATCATGTTTTCAGTACGGGACAGTTGTCCTGCAGCGAGGCAGGGACTCCTAGCATCGTACATAAGTATGATGCTAGGAGCCCGGCTCCCTGCACTGTGTTCGGTCCGGGACTTGCGGCCGAAATACGTCCGTCAAATACGGACGTAATTAGTGTGTGTGCACATACCCTTAAAATGTAACATGCGTTTTTCATTTAGTGTCATTTTGTACATGTTTCTTTCTTGTGTTTTTATTAAGTCCTATAGAGTAGCCTATGAGAAAAACACCTAAAAAAAGACCCCACCATAATCAGTATATGCAAATTTTTTTTAAAAACGCCACTGACCACCAAATTGTCTCAAAAACGCCACAAACCAAAACACAGTTGTACATAAGTAGTGCTTTTATATTTTACTATAGAAGTGAATGTACTAAAAGACGCATAAAAAAACGGTGTTAAAACATCATTAAAAAACACCACGAAAATTGCAGAAAAAGGGTATGTGCACACACACTAATTACGTCCTTAATTGACGGACGTATTTCGGCCGCAAGTACCGGACCGAACACAGTGCAGGGAGCCGGGCTCCTAGCATCATACTTATGTAAGATGCTAGGAGTCCCTGCCTCTCTGCAGGACGATTGTCCCGTACTGAAAACATGATTACAGTACGGGACAGTTGTCCTGCAGCGAGGCAGGGACTCCTAGCATCGTACATAAGTATGATGCTAGGAGCCCGGCTCCCTGCACTGTGTTCGGTCCGGTACTTGCGGCCGAAATACGTCCGTCAATTACGGACGTAATTAGTGTGTGTGCACATACCCAAACACAGAAAAATGCTTTGTGTGGATCTAGATGAATAGTACTATAGTTTAGCTCAGCAGCTCTGTCACTACTTTATGATGCTCTCAGAGAGTGAAGCCCCCCTTGGCAACATCTAATGTACAGTTACATGGGATGTGTGCTACCCCAAGATAGTGCATGCTAAGGAACTGTGCCCGCGTCAAAAGAGGCGAACAGTTGTCACCCGACTGCAACGGTCGGGGTCGGAGATTCATTTCTCAGATGTCAAAAGCTCCCTCTGTCCCTTAATCGACCCACTCCGAAACGAAATCGCAAGGTGTCGATCTATTAGCATGGCTTATAGAAGGCATCCAGGTCTGCTATCAGTGCCCTATTATAACCCTTGCCTAAAGTGGTAAAAATAATAAGCCATCACACCGCTCCATCGACGGAAACATAAAAATGTCATAACTCTCAGAATATGGCGAAACAAAACTATTTTTTTTAAACAAATGTTTTTTTCTTTGTAAAGATAGTACATTATAATTATTTTTTTTTATAAATTTGGTATCGTCGTAATCATATTGACCTGCAAAATAAAGTTAATATGTCATTTTTATCACAAGGTAAGCTCTGTAAAATCCCAAAAAACAATGAAGGAATCACTGGTTTTTTTCCCATGCCAGGGCACAAAGAATATATATTTTTTAAATTTCTCAGTACATTAAATTATACCATTAAAAACTAATACTCGTCTTGCAAAAACAAGGCATTATACGGTTATGTCGACAGAAAAATAGAAAAGTTATGGCTCTTGAATGTGGAGATGGGGCAGGGTGAGACTCAAACTGTCAGGGGGTTCTGTGGAGGATCAGGGTGGAGACAGTAGTTGTCTCTGTCAGGGGGCAAGAGAGAGAGACTAGGTGGCAAGGCTCTTTGGGTGAGAAGAGATCTGGGGCCAGGGGGGGGGCAACCTAACAAAAGCTCTGTGTAGGGGCAGAGGAGACAGGTGGGTAGGGGTTCTTTGGAGTGTAGGGGGGCAACATAAAAAAAATCATTGCTGAGAAGCATGTAGAGAGCAGTCACTCACCAAATTACAGTCCTAGCTGCTGCTTCTGGCTCCTGCAGGATCTAAGATCTTCTACCATGGCGGCACGCCTGGATGGAGTCTCTGCTTTCTCCTCACACATGGCACACAAATCACCTGTGTAGACCCCAGACCTGATGCCAACATTATTTCAGACCCCTAAATTAATTCAGATCCCAAAATCCTAAATTATTTAGACCCCTAATAGGGAGTGGAGACTATCTGCCAAGGGGTCTGTTGGGGTGATTCCCAATTTACCAAACAGACAGCTTCGTGAGAGGGCCCAAACTACCAGGGATTAAGTCTCTATGGTAGCAAGGCGGCCAATCTATGTGGGGTAGGGTTGCAAGGAGGTGGAAAGGGAGAAGTGGGGGAGGGAGGAGACAAAAGGTACAGTAGTAGGGGCTCTATGCAGGGAAATAAGTTAGCAGGGGGGAAGACACAAGGAAACAGGGGTTCTGTAGAGGGGCAGGGGAGGCATAGGCAAAGAAGTATGAGACAAAACATTGCAGGGACTCTGTGTGGAGGATATACACTTTGGCAGAGGCGCAGGTGGAATACATTATTTGACAGGGGCTTTGTTAAAGGGGTTTTCCCAGAATCCTAAATTATCACCTATCCACAGGACAGATGATAACTTTCTGATCGCTGGGGGGCCCCACAACTGGAATCCCCACCGATTGCAAGAACAGGGGCTTCAAACCCCCAGATCCTCCTCACTGCACCCCCGCACAGTAAGAAGGAGCTTTTATGCAGTGGCAGTTGAACATTCGTCTGCCGCTCCATTCAGTGTCCATTCAGTGACGGAAATAGCCGAGCGCTGTACTCGGCTGTTTCTGTCATGCCCATAGACTTTGAAAGGAGCAGCAGCGCACATGCTCATCCGCCACTCCAATTAATGTCCTCCTCACTGCGGTCAAGCAGTGAGTTGGATCTGCGTATACGGGACCCCCATTCTCACAATCGGTGGATGTCCCAGCGGTGAGGCCCCCAGCGATCAGAAAAGGATCACCTATCCTGTGGATCGGTGATAATTTCTTATTCTGGGAAAATCCCTTTAAGGGGATGGTGCAGGGAGTAGAGAAGATGGCAGAGAGGAAAAAAAACAACTATCATGGCTTGGAGGAGGTGGGAGAGGGGGAATAGTGGCTGCCAAAAAGAGAAAAAATATTCTAATTCACTGAATTTGCTGCCTGTACAGAAACAGAGTACTCCCTAAATTCCCTCTCTCCCAGTCAACCCCCTGTACCACTTATTTAGGATTTAGGATCCTGACAAAGGCATGATGATCACTTACTCTGTCACTGTAAGAACTGTTGCTGTTACTTGCTCTCCTCCTAGTCCGGTACAGGCGGTCCAGATAGCAGCTGCTTCCTAAAAGGACCCCGCCTTCTCATGTCGTTAAACACATTTTACATCGATGTGGAGGAGAGGGGATTAGAATAGGGGGAAGGGCAGACGTGTGAGTCACTGATCTCCTCCGGGACTGAAGGTCATTGTTTGCTTGGAGACAGGCAGCCCACCATGGTTTTACTTTAGTAGAAAGAATGGGCCCCACCTCCCAGTAATGGGCACGTTCGTTTTACTAACCTGTTAAACCATGGGTTGCCTAGGGCCCCACCGCAGTGGATGAATATATCTGCGGCCGGTTGGTAATGGCAGATGACTGCAACGGCGGGGCCATTTTCTTCCTAATTTTGGCCCTGGCCCCTTATGGCAGCACGGACAGTACTGCCCTAATGGCAGCCCTGGCTTTACAGGACATTTCTGCTATGTGTGAACTTAAGCTCTATTTAATCTAGAATTTTTCTCTCTATTTCTGTCATTGCCCCTTTGATTTCACTGGGATTTTTCTGAATGCAAATACCAGCAGTGGGCATCAGTCACCTCTCTTCCATCAGTTTGGTATCGTTACAAAGCAGAAACAGATCTAAACTGAAAGCAGCTGTAATAATCTATTATTCTTCCCTTTTTCTATCCATTAAAAATGGAAGCATGACACTAGTATGAACAGAGCTCAAATGTAACACATTGCGCTGTGCAACATTAATGCATCACACAGCTACTTTATACAGAATGCATGCAATATGTGCTCACAAAGTATGTACAGAACCTCTAAACCTCTATAGTCAGATAAAAACACTATCCACTATACGAGGAAGAAATATCACCATACTATTACTGAACAAAGCCCAGTCTACCAAGGCAATATTACCAATAAGACCACACTATACAAAAGGGCAAACAATATTGCCACACCATGACCACATATAGTCACTACAAAGTGACTGAATAATACCAACATACAGTTACTATAAAATACCTCCACACAATGACCAAATATTACCTCCACATAGTGACTGAATAATATTACCATACTCTCTTACTGAATAATACTGCCACACAGTGACCACAGATTATAACTTTATAGTGACTGAATAATACCACCATACTGTTACTGAATAATACCACCACACCTTTACCAAATATTACCACCACATAGTGACTGAATAATACCACCATACTGTTACTGAAAAATACCTCCACATAATGACCACATATTACCACCACATAGTGACTGAATAATGCCACCATAATGTTACTGAATATTACCTTCACAACATGACCACATTTTACCACTACATAGTGACTGAATAATACCATCATAGTGCTACTGAATAAAACCACTAAGACCGATATTACCACCATACGTCTACCATATAATGGCAGATACCAGTTCTACACAGGCCCTCTGCCAACCATATAAATGAATACCGCACAGTCAATCCAGTGACTCACAGGTGACATCTTTTTTGGTTGTAGTTGTTCACTTTCCCTTTTCTTATACATTTGGCCCAGACCGCCTTGACAACTTCTTACGCAACTCATCACTGCAGAATTTGACACAGAGTCATCTTTAACTCCTCGATTTTCTAGCACACTTCATCACAACCTCTCCATCTTTAGGCTCTGCACAGTAATAGTACACCTCTTTTGTGCACCACAAAGTTTTTAGTGCCCCCAAACAGTAGTAATGTCCCTCTTTGTGCCCCCCACACAGTAGTAGTTCTCTTTTGTGGCCCCATATACTAGTAAATCGCTGAAATAGTAGTTAAGCACCCCAAATAGTAGTTAATCCTCCCATTAAGTGGTTAAGCATCCCCATATAATAATTAGCCCCCCCCCATAAAGTGGTTATGCCCCCATATAGTGGTCAGGCATCCCCATATAGTGGTTAGGCACCCTTTATTATAGCTAAGCCCCCATATAGTGGTTAGGTCCCCATATAGTGGTCAGGCACCCCATATAGTGGTCAGGCCTCTCCGTACCGTTTTTAGCCCCCCCATATAGTAGCTAGGCCCCCCTTTAATAGTTCCCCTTTTAACGGCAATGACAAAAAATAATAATAATAAACTCACCTAACTCCATTCCCACGATGAGCTTCTGGATCTTCTGCCTGCCACGCGGCAGAAGCGACGAGGTGCAGTGACGTAATCATGCTGCCTGCGCCAGGCCATCAGGCTGAAGTCCTCAGCATCCTCCTGATCTCTTACCAGAGAAAAAGGCGGGGCAGAGAGCCAATTGCTTTACGCTCCGCCATAATAAATGGGCCAGGCCTCCTTACCCTCTGGCAGAGGCGTAGCTAGGTTCTCCTGCACCAGGGGCAAAGATTCAGATTGGTGCCCCCTAACGTCTTTCCCGACATTTCCTTCCCCCTCGACAATGAGGTGTAATTTTTTTCACTTTTTTTAAATGAGCATAAAACCATTTCTACATTTTACAAGCAATATAGTTATATAAGGGAGTTACCATAACAATTAAAAGAAAATGTATTAAAGAGGTCACACACCACCCCATTGTAGATAGCCCCAACACAGCCCCCTGTAGATAGCGCCACACACAGCCCCCTCTTGTAAATAGTGCCACACACAGCCCCCTTGTAGATGGTGCCACACAGCCCCCCTGTAGATGATGCCACACAGCCCTCCCTCTTAGATTGTGCCACACAGCCCCCCTTGTAGACGATGCAACATGGCCTTCCCTTGTAGATGGTGTCACACAGCCCCCTTACAGATGGTGTCACACAGCCCTCCCTTGCAGATGGTGCCACACAGCCCCCCTTGCAGATGGTGCCACATAGGCCCCCCTTGTAGATGTTGACATACAGCCCTCCTTGTAGCTGGTGCCACGCAGCCCCCCTTGCAGGTGGTGCCCCACAGCACCCCTGTAGATGGGGCCACACAGCCCCCCTTGTAGATGATGACACACAGCCCCCCTTGTAGAAATAAATAAATAAAAAATACTCACCTAACCCGTTCCCTGCTCCGAGACCATTGCGTAGGCCGGCGTGATCCAGCGTGTTACAGGCTGCAGTACTAATATGGCCTGTAGCCTAGTGATAGCGAAGCAGCTAGCTGCTCCGCCATAGTATTTAATTGTCCTTGAGGGCGGAGATACAATTGAATGTGGCAGTCGCTAGCATCGGGACACAGCATAATTTGAGACCGGAGGCTGAGGTCCTGAGGCTTGGCACACACCTTAATACCTTGTGCTCTCTTCTTTTTTCGATAGATAGATAGATAGATAGTCCACCATCCAGCAGCACCAGTCAGGAATACAGGTGGGTGCACGTCCCAGGAGCCCGATTACTGCTTCCAAATCCTCAATATTCGTCCAATAAAAGACAGCACTCCAATTTGTGATAGAAAAAACGGCTTTTTATTAGCCCCTGTGCGACGTTTCGGCTCTTTACATGGAGCCTTTCTCAAGCATTGCTGTCTCTTATTGGACGAATATAGATAGATAGATAGATAGATAGATAGATAGATAGATATGGTCAAGGAGGACACAGCACCATGGATACTCTTTAGCAGTGTAAAAAAGTTTCTGTAGATTTATTCAAACAGGTAAAAAAAAAGTGCATACAGAGCTGCAACGTTTTGGTAGGCAAACCCACCTTTGTCTTTTTACCTTGTGCTCTCTTCTGTTTTCGATAGATAGATAGATAGATAGATAGATAGATAGATAGATAGATAGATAGATAGATAGATAGATAGATAGATGATAGATAGATAGATAGATAGATAGATAGATAGATAGATAGATAGATAGATAGATAGATAGATAGATAGATAGATAGATAGATGATAGATAGATAGATAGATCTATCGGGTGCCTTCCTTTGGAAATACGAGCTCTCTTCTGTGAAGAGCATGGTACTTTACAGACTACTAATGCTTTGTCAGTACCGAAGTCAGATTGCCCAATCCAATGGCATACATTATCCTTGAGGTTTTTTAATCCCACCTGGAAATACATTGTGAATGAGTTCTCACAAAATAAACCCAGGGCATTACATGTTGACAAAAGAAAATGTGTGGTCAGATAAAGACTACCTGACCAATGATGGAAACATCTTCATCTTTGGAGCAGAGGCCGACTGTCATAACTCCCTACAGAAAGAGAGAAACAGCTATGACAGCACCGTCAACAAAAGCGGGAAAAAACTATTGAATCTATGTCGAAGCTTAGGACTTCACATACTGAATGGCCGCACCAAGGGAGACTCTTTAGGAAGGTATACACTAAACTCCCATGTAGGCAGCAGTGTAGTAGACTATGCCATCACGGACATGGACCCCGCAAACATTGGCGCACTCATAGTCACTCCACAAACGCACCTGTCAGATCACAACCAATTACTTCTATACATCAAATCCACAACCAAACCATCTGCACAAAAACCACATCAAACCGGCCTCTTCAACCTGCCGCCATCTTATAAATGGTCCAAAACGTCAACTATAAAATATAAAGAGACAATGAACAGACCAGAAGTGCAGGAGATGCTTCACAACTTCTACAACAAGGTGTATGAGACAAGCCCAGGAGGGGTAAATCAGGCCGTAAATGACCTCAATAATATATTTTATACCATGGCAGAGAAGTCTGACCTGAAAAGATGTGACTACAAGAGGCCACAAGAAATACATCCTAACGGTTGGTTTGACCGTGAGTGCAAAGAAGTACGGAAGACCCTAAGAAATGCCTCAAATAAGAAGCACCGAGACCCAAACAACACCGGTCTGAAGGAGGCCTACAGCAACATACAGAGGCAATACAAGACCATCCTCCGAAAGAAAAAACAAAGGCACATCTCCACCAAACTTACCCAACTCCAAGATGCCCTCCATGATAACTCGTTCTGGGAATTATGGAAACACATGGGCAAAAATTGCAAGAAAAACAACCTTCATATTCAAAATGGCAACATCTGGCTCCAATATTTCAGGGACCTCTACAAAGATATCCCGAAAGACGGACAAAGCCAAGAACAAAAACAAATAATATCAAAATTGAAGGCGATGGAGGAAACACTTAAAGATTCTCAAAACCCCCTGGATACACCAATAACACTTCAAGAAGTAACAGAGAGAACCTCAGACATAAGGTGTAAAAAATCCAGCGGCCTAGACGGAATCTCACCAGAAATGATAAAACACAGCCCGCCAGAAATACAGGCCGCAATAGTAAAACTATTTAATATGGTGCTGAGTGCCGGCTACTTCCCGCAAATCTGGAACCAAGGCCTTATAACACCAATCCACAAGAGTGGGGACAGGTACGACCCGGCCAACTACCGAGGGATATGTGTCAGCAGCAACCTGGGGAAACTGTTCAGCAGCATCCTAAATAAGAGAATCCTCAGCTTCCTCACCCAGCACAATGTCCTCCACCAAAGCCAAGCTGGGTTCATGCCAAACCACCGCACCACTGACCACATCTACACCCTGCGCAGCCTCATCAAGAGCCACGTCCACAATACAAAGCATGGGAAGATTTACGCCTGTTTTGTGGACTTTAAGAAGGCCTTTGACTCAGTGTGGCACCCGGGCCTATTCCTGAAACTGCTGGAGAGCGGAATAGGAGGTAAAACCTATGACGTCATCAGAAGCTCCTACACAGAGAACAGATGCAGCGTGAAGGTGAACGGGAGAAGAACGGCTGATTTCCAGCAGAGCCGAGGAGTCAGACAAGGCTGCAGCCTCAGCCCAACGCTCTTCAACATCTACATCAATGAACTGGCCACAGCTCTGGAATCCTCCTCAGCACCAGGTCTCGCCCTCCATGACACCCAGGTGAAATTCCTGTTGTATGCAGATGACCTTCTGTTACTATCACCAACCTTGAAAGGTCTCCAAGACAAGCTGCAAATCCTAGAAAAATTCAGCTCCACGTGGGCACTACCCATCAATGCAAAGAAAACCAACATCATGGTGTTCCAGAAGAGAAACTCAAAATCCCCCAGGCACCCGACCTTCACACTAAATAACGCCACAATAACAGCGACCGACAGGTACACTTACCTGGGCCTAGAAATCAACCAATCAGGAAGCTTTAAACAAGCCATAGAGATACTGAAAGACAAGGCGTGCAAAACCTTCTATGCCATCAGAAGAAAACTCTATCACCTCAAACCACCAGTGACGGTCTGGCTGAAAATCTTCGACTCCATCATCTCCCCAATCCTCCTGTATGCCAGTGAAGTCTGGGGTCCGGACACATACCCAGACTGGTCAAGGTGGGATTCCAGCCCAACAGAAATCTTCCACCTAGAATTCTGCAAACACCTTCTCCAAGTCCATCGGAGCACCACAAATAGTGCCTGTCGGGCAGAACTGGGCAGATTCCCACTACACCTCACAATCCAGAAGAGGGCGCTATCATTCTGGGCCCATCTACACAGCAGCAGGCAAAGTTCCTATCACCATAAAGCCCTGCTACACCAAGGGGTCCCAGGTAAACCAGGCCCCCCAGAACATCTCACCCTGACCCGGCCTGAAGAAAATGTCACTCAGCGCGGCCTCACAAAAGCCGAAATCAAGGAGACAATAACCAAAGGCCAAGAGGAGTATATCAGTGACTGGAGGAACGACATAAAGACATCCCAGAAACTGACAATATACCGGAGTCTACAGCGACAATATAAACTGGCGCCATATCTGGAGAAACTGCCAAACCCCAGAGACAGACAGATCCTGAGCCGCTACAGACTGAGCGCCCACAACCTGCTCATCGAATCCGGGCGCCACAGACAGAACTACAAGCCCAGGGAGAGCCGACTGTGCCAACAGTGCGACCAGGAGGCCGTGGAGGATGAGGCCCACTTCCTGCTACACTGCTCCAAATACTCAGCAGTGAGGGACACTCACTTCAGGAAACTCTCTGATCTCTTACCGGACTTCAGCTCCATGGAAGAGGAAGAGAAACTCTACATCCTGCTGGGTGAAGAGGAAACCACAGTGGGCACAGCGGCACAATATGTCACTGCATGCCATAAACTGAGAGAGACATGATATGCATTGGACTTGTATAACCCCGACCCTAGATGTGTCCCTATCCCCAAGCCCTCAGTCCCTATCCCTCATTCCCTTACTTCTTACTTGCTTTGGCAATGCTAATATGTATTTGGTCCTGCCAATAAAGCTTCTTTGAATTGAATTGAATTGAATTGATAGATAGATAGATGATAGATAGATAGATAGATAGATAGATAGATAGATAGATGATAGATAGATAGATAGATAGATAGATAGATAGATAGATAGATAGATAGATAGATAGATAGATAGATAGATAGATAGATAGATAGATAGATAGATAGATATACAGCTAGATAGAAACATAGAAAAAATATATTTATTGGAGAAAAAAAAAAGTGTGTGTGTTTTATCTCTTACTATTCTCTCTCCCTGACGCGGGGGGGGGGGGGGGCAAAGGTGCCGTGAGGTGGGGCAGGGGAGGGGTGCCGTGAGAGGGGGGCAGTGGGTGCCGCGAGAATGGAAAAGCCTGAGATGATGGGACTGCCACAGGGCAGCCGTATCAAAACAGCAGATCGCAGCTCATGGGCGCCCTACAGCCACCCTGGATACAGGGCGCCTATCAAGAGTGATCGGCTGTTTTTATACGGCTGCTCTGCGGTGCCCCCCTTCTCTACATTGTAGCACATGCCCCACTTGGCCCCCCTAGCCCTCCGGTCATGGTCACACCTTGTGTTGTGTGCCGGGCTGGGTAGCCTGGGCCAGGGCCGGCCTTAGGCTACAGGGTGCCCTGTATGGAATTGCCCTTTGGTGCCCCCCACTAATGCCAGACGAAGGCATTAGCGCCGAAACGAGCGCTGGGGTGGTACTCAGTTGTGGTCACTCCATCTCTCGATTATGGGTATGTTAAACTCTTGTATCGTATTCTAATCCCTTGTGCAATATACCTTTCTATATTTTTTGTCTTCTTATATGCACAGTATATTTATGATACACAGGCTTTTTATGTTACGATTATAACACTAGCTATCACTTGAAATGACTCTTAGATGTCCATCTATGTTCTCGTGACACTTATCTTGTGCTACTGTGCATATGTATATACTTGACTTATACAATCAGTTTGATTACTTTATAATATCATTGTATACATATCCTATACCATTTCAATCTGGGAATTCACACACGTTTCATGCACTATACGTGCATATCTGATTTAATTCCCAGCTTAGTAGCCATGTTTTTATTGTTGGTCTATGGATTCTTTTACTATAGTGTGAACAAGGCCTATGTTTTGTTAGGGCTGTTTTCACATTACGTCCTGTCTGTCCATTTATTATATGTGGCGGAAAAGCTCCTGGCGCATACATTAAATGGACACAAAAATGTGCAGTATCATTTTTTTTTACTGGACGCCACTGCATAAAATAGCACAGTCCCACCCAAACTGAGGCCTTTTTAACCTCCATCAGGTGTATGGGACTGTTTACCATACTTTCTGGGAGCTTTCCCAGAGCATACATTAAATAGATGGGCGGGACGTAATGTGAAATTACCTTTAGGCCTTATTCACACGAAAGCGCGTGTTTTGCGCGTGCAAAAAATGCTGCGTTTTTTGCGCGTTGCAGTTCCGTGTGTCATTAGTGTTTGCTGCGTGGCTGCGTGATTTTCACGCATATGCCATCCTTATGACATGCGGTTTTGATGTTTAGAAAAAGAAATGAAGGAAGTGCTTTTATTTTTTCCTTCATTTCTTTATCTACTGTTGCGCGAATCACTGAAGTGCTTCCGTGTCCTGCGCGTGATTTTCACGCACCCATTCACTTCAATGGGTGAGTGATGCACGAAAAATGGCCAAGTATAGGACATGTCGTGAGTTTTACGCAGCGGACATAAGCTGTGTGAAAATCACGGACTGTCTGAACGGCCCCATTGACTAAAATAGGTTCGTGCAAATAAGGCCTTAGGCTGAGTTTGTACGATGCGGATACGCTGCATAAAAGCACCCAGCGTATCCGCTCTATGCGCCGCAGGGAATTCCGGGTGAAAAACCGCACCAAACTTTAGTGCAGTTTATCACCCGGAATGCCCGCTGTGAAAAACTGCAGCACTTGAGCTCTCATCCCAGGAGACCGCTGCAGCCTGTTAATGGCTGCAGCGGTGGTCACATGGGATGAAGCGTGATCCCGGGAGGCCGGCCCTCTGACATCATCCAGGCCGGCCTCCTGGGATGACGTTTCATCCATGTGATCGCCGCCACAGCCTGTGATTGGCTGCAGCAGTCACATGGGATGCAGCGTCATCCCGGGAGGATGAAGCACTGACTCCTAGATAAGTATAATATATTATTTGTTTTCTGGGTTGCGTTTTTTGCGGTGGGATCGCTGCGAACCCACCGCAAAAATGCAACAACTGCTGTTTGTTGCGGGAAATACCTCCCCATTGAATACAATGGGGAAATCCTGCAACAAATTTACGCAAATACAATTAACATGCTGCGGAATAAAACTCTGCACCCCAGATCAATTTTTTCCACTCATCATTTACGCAGCAGTATGGATGAGATTTACTCCCTTTCTCAAAGGCTATCTTTTGTATAACAGAAAAAATATTAAAACTGCTATCCACGAGGGCAATGTTGGTAATTTTTATTACTTCTTATTTAACTCACACTGTGGAGGCCGTAAAAAAAATAAAATATATATAATAAAGTAATATAATAATCGCCAAAATTGCTGTTTTAATGTTCATATTACCACTAAAAAAATGTCATAAAAAGTGATCAAAAAGTACCAAAATATTGTACCAATAAAAGCTACAGCTCGGGTCGCGAAAATAAGCCCCTACACACAGGGCCTCATCTACCATGAGGCGAGTTAAGCTTCTGGCTTCAGGCAGCACTCTGCAGTGTCTCAGATGGGGCGGCATTACAGAGCCGATGGCTGAGGCTCCCTCCACTTAGCAGCTGCAGGATGTGCTGCCTCCTTAAGAACAGCACGTTTCTCCTGTGCCACCTTACTAACCCCTCCCTGACCCCCCTCCACTGCTCTCCACTCTCCCGTCGCCAATGTAATGTGATCCAGCTCAGTGTCGGGACGGCGAAGGAGGCGTGCAGAGTGTCTGCTCTGCAACTGAAGGGAAATTCTGACATGATGGACTCACCAACACTCGCTAGTGGTTTTCTCTGGAGCCTCCCTGCACAGCATGAAAAGATCCATATAGGCAGCTGCCTGCACAAAAGGTAAGTGTGTGTTATGTATGTATTGTAGTGTATAGTGCATGTGGAGTGTGTAATGTATGTATGTATTGTGTATAGGGCATGTGGAGTATGTATGTATGTATAGTGCATGTGGAGTATGTATGTATTGTAGTGTGGGGTATGTATGTATATATTGTAGCGTATAGTGCATGAGGAGTATGTATGTATGTATGGTAGTGTATAGCGCATGTGTAGTGTGTAATGTAATGTATGTATTGTAGTGTATAGTGCATGTGGAGTGTGTAATGTATGTATTGTAGTGTATAGTGAATGTGGAGTGTGTAATGTATGTATTGTGGTGTATAGTGCATGTGGAGTGTGTAATGTATGTATTGTAGTGTATAGTGCAGGTGGAGTGTGTAATGTGGGTATGTATTGGAGTGTGTAATGTGTGTATGTATTGGAGTGTATAGTGCATGTGTAATGTGTGTATTGTAGTATATAGTGCATGTGTAGTGTGTAATGTGTGTATTGTAGTGTATAGTGCATGTGTAGTGTGTAATGTATGTATTGTAGTGCATGTGTAGTGTGTACTGCGTGTGTAGTGTGTAATGTATGTATTGTAGTGTATAGAGCGTGTGTAGTGTGTGTGTGTGTGTGTGTGTGTGTATAGTGCATGTGTAGTGTGGTATGTATTGTAGTGTATAGTGCATGTGTGGTATGTATTGTAGTGTATAGTGCATGTGTAGTGTGTAATGTATGTATTGCAGTGTATAGTGCATGTGTAATGTGTATATTGTAGTGGGTAATGTATGTATTGCAGTGTATATGTAGGGTGTAATGTATGTACTGTACATTCGTTTCTTGCCTTGCCATTCCGCTCTTTTCAATAACGCAGGCGGCGCGGTGACATCACGCTGCTTGCATCATTCAGCTCCAGCAGACCTGCTCATTAGAGAGCAGGCCTGCGTTACTAGAGGACGGTGCGGGAACAGGATCAGGTGACCATGTAACGTTTGTTTTTTTTAGTTAAAGGGGTTGTCCACTACTGGACAACTGATGACCTATCCACCGGATAGGTCATCGGTATATCATCAGTGCGGGTCCGACATCCGAACCCTGCACCGATCACCGGATGTTATTGCCCATTATGCGATGTACGGAGCCGGAAGCAGTTGACTCTGTACATTGCATAGCGGCCGTGCAGCAGAAAGTGGCTGGAGCCAACTGCTTCTGGCATGTATGGCCGATGCACAGAGGCAGCCAGAGTGGCTTAACGGTGCGGGGTCCAGATATCGGACCCCCACAAATTTTGTACTGATGACCTATCCGGTGGATAGGTCACCAGTTGTACGGTAGTGGACAATCCCTTTAACAGTGTGAGTGGCATTATCTACAGGGGCTTTATCTACAGGGGGCTCTATTGGGCAATATCTACAGTGTACAACCAATCTCTATAACTCTAGTTCCAAATATCGAATGATAACAAAATGAGAAGTTCAATATCTTTATTAATAATATATTAAAAAGGGGGCACTGTGTGTGTGCGTTTGTAGGACACAGTGTTTTTGTGCTATTATATTCTTGGTGTAGTGTTTGGCAACATGAGAATTTTATCTTCGTTTATAGGTGCGGAAATGTTTGAAATGTGAAAAGCTGAAGAAATCTGAGCGGCAAACTGCAGAAATGGGCCGTGGCCGGGAGAAGTCATCATAGAGGTCTGGACCGGATGGAGAAGATAAGAGAAAAAGAACGTCTAGAATCTGAGACGTCGTCACCTTTGAGTCACTCAATGTAAATGTTTATTCTTCCTCTAATCAGTACTGTAGTCACTGTTAAATCTGAAGCGAGATGATCTGTGGTATGATTTTTTTTGTGAAACAGTATCTCCCAGCATATCCATACCATTGTTCGAACCATGCTGGGAGCTGTAATTTTACACCGTACAAACCTATACGGCAGGGATTAAACTGAATTTGCAGATGATCTCTGTACTTAGCTGTATTTATGCTGATGCTATATATATATATATATATATATATATATATATATATATATATATATATACCGTTCAAAAGTTTAGGGTCACTTAGAAATTTCCTTGTTTTTGAAAGATAAGCACAGTTTTTTTCAATGAAGATAACATTAAATTATTCAGAAATATACTCTATACCTTGTTAATTTGCTAAATGACTATTCTAGCTGCAAACGTCTGGTTTTTAATGCAATATCTACTTAGGTGTATAGAGGCCCATTTCCAGCAACCATCACTCCAGTGTTCTAATAGTACATTGTGTTTGCTAACTGTGTTAGAAGGCTAATGAATGATTAGAAAACACTTGAAAACCCTTGTGCAATTATGTTAGCATCGCTGTAAACAGTTTTGCTGTTTAGAGGAGCTATAAAACTGACCTTCCTTTGAGCTAGTTGAGAATCTGGAGCATTACATTTGTGGGTTCGATTAAACTCTCCAAATGGCTAGAAAAAGAGAGCTTTCATGTGAAACTCGACAGTCTATTCTTGTTCTTAAAAATGAAGGCTATTCCATGCGAGAAATTGCCAAGAAACTGAAGATTTCCTACAACGGTGTGTACTACTCCCTTCAGAGGACAGGACAAACAGGCTCTAACCAGAGTAGAAAGAGAAGTGGGAGGCCCCGCTGTACAACTGAGCAACAAGACAAGTACATTAGAGTCTCTAGTTTGAGAAATAGACGCCTCACAGGTCCTCAACTGGGAGTTTCATTAAATAGTACCCGCAAAACGCCAGTGTCAACGTCTACAGTGAAGAGGCAACTCCGGGATGCTGGCCTTCAGGGCAGAGTGGCAAAGAAAAAGCCATATCTGAGACTGGCTAATAAAAGGAAAAGATTAATATGGGCAAAAGCACACAGACATTGGACAGAGGAAGATGGGAAAAAAGTGTTATGGACAGACGAATCGAAGTTTGAGGTGTTTGGATCACACAGAAGAACATTTGTGAGACGCAGAACAACTGAAAAGATGCTGGAAGAGTGCCTGACGCCATCTGTCAAGCATGGTGGAGGTAATGTGATGGTCTGGGGTTGCTTTGGTGCTGGTAAAGTGGGAGATTTGTACAAGGTAAAAGGGATTTTGAATAAGGAAGGCTATCACTCCATTTTGCAACACCATGCCATACCCTGTGGACAGCGCTTGATTGGAGCCAATTTGATCCTACAACAGGACAATGACCCAAAGCACACCTCCAAATTATGCAAGAACTATTTAGGGAAGAAGCAGGCAGCTGGTATTCTATCTGTAATGGAGTGGCCAGCGCAGTCACCAGATCTCAACCCCATAGAGCTGTTGTGGGAGCAGCTTGACCGTATGGTACGCAAGAAGTGCCCATCAAGCCAATCCAACTTGTGGGAGGGGCTTCTGGAAGCATGGGGTGAAATTTCTCCCGATTACCTCAGCAAATTAACAGCTAGAATGCCAAAGGTCTGCAATGCTGTAATTGCTGCAAATGGAGCATTCTTTGATGAAAGCAAAGTTTGAAGGAGAAAATTATTATTTCAAATAAAAATCATTATTTCTAACCTTGTTAATGTCTTGACTATATTTTCTAGTCATTTTGCAACTCATTTGATAAATATAAGTGTGAGTTTTCATGGAAAACACAAAATTGTCTGGGTGACCCCAAGCTTTTAAACGGTAGTGTATACACTGAGCTCCGTTCTAGTGCTGTACATATGTAATGAGCTTAGTTCTGGAGCTGTATATATGTATGAGCTTTGTTCTGGGGAGGTATATATGTACTGAGCTTGGTTCTGGTGCTGTATATATGTATTTGGCTTGGTTCTGGTGCTCCTTATATGTACCGAGCTTGGTTCTGGAGCCGTATATGTCAGAGCTTGGTTCTGGAGCTGTAATTATATAGGATATATTTATCAATAATAACAAAATTGCAGGGCAGATGTAATTGTTTTCAATATATTTAATGGGAACCTGTCAGATAGGTTTAACCTCTTGAACTGCCACCATGCGGTAATACATGACCTGACAATATTTCTAAACATTCCCCTGTATGTTTATTTTTTCAGATGCAGCAAAATATATCAAATCAACTGATTAAAATGGCGCATGCTATTTGCTAATTACTCTATAAAGGGTCATGGGTCGGTGTCGCTATCCTGAAGAGTCACACAGTCCTGACTCCAAACCCACCTTTCCAGGCTTGATTGACACCCCCCTGGCTGTTCTTCATCACTACCAGTCTCCTCCAACTTTCCCGGATGTGCCATTGCATGGGCACGCATTGTGCAGCGAGGCGTTTTTTGCCCGACTTCATTGCTGCACCACACATGCCAGGGAAGTATAAGTCAATGGCGCATCCGAAGGGGGATGCTAGTGATGTAGAACAGCCTAGGGGGGGGGGCATTTAAATTTTCGCCTTAGGCAGCAGAAAAGCTAGAATCGGCCCTGCTCACACCGCAAATATAAAAAAAGTTCTGGCTCTAAGAATGTGGTGAAACAAAACATTTTTTTTAACAAATTTTTTTTTTCTTTGTAAACGTAGTAAAATATATAAAAAAAACAATAGAAATTTGGTATCACCGTAATCGGATTGAGACGCAGAATAAAGTTAAGTTGTCGTTTTTACTGCACGATGAAATCCGTAAAATCGAAACCCAAAAAACTATGGAGGAATCATAGTTTTTTTTCCAATTTCAGCCCACAATTAATTTTTTTCCGTTTCCCAGTACATTATATGGTACTTTAGATGGTGCCAATAGAAACTACAACTCCTCCCGCAAAAAATAAGCCCTCACAACACTCTATTGATGGAAAAATAACAAAAAAGTTATGGCTCTAGGGAGGCGGGTAGTGAAAAAAGAAAATGAAAAAGCAAAAAATGTCTCAGTCCTGAGAGGATTAAAATAAAAAAAGCAGCCCATACTTACCTCTCTCTTCCCAGATGTTCCTCAGTTGGGGGCTCCCATCACCTCTGTTCTCGGTTTTTATACAGAGTGGCTGCAGTGGGGACATCACGTCGACAGTACATCACCATTGCAGCCTATTACTAGTCTCAGCTTGACACTGCTAAAGCCATAAATATGCTGCATCCATTGTCACCGCTGCAGCTGCTCTGTATACAACAGTGACAGGTGGCACTGAATCCTCTGCCCATTTGCCATTTTTAGACCCCCCAATTAGTGCCCCCATACAAACAAAGCACACAGTCTGACTGACCTGCTGGGCTTCTTACAGTGCACTGTGCCCACTGATGCTGCTGGAGCTGAGTCCTGGGGATATAGCAGTTCATACCGGATCAGGAACGCACGGGAACATAGTCTCCTCACTCTCTTGCGTCCTGAGTGATGTCATCACGCCTGATCATCACTCGGGATGTAAGATGAGGAGGGCGAGTGGGTGAGCAGTAGTCACTGTGTGGGGCAGGCAGTATTGAGGTCAGGGAGTGACGCCTAAACTGCTGGTGCCCTGAGCAGTAGCCGCAGCGCGGGGCATATTCACCCACTGTGTGACCGCACCGGTCGTACGTAGCTAAAATCAGCCAAGGCCTGGGCCCTCCAGAGAATGCGTGCCCTGTAGCAGTCACTATGGCGGTAGTTCCACCAGTGATGGCACCACAATACAATAGACTGTTCTCAGTAAACATTTCTAGGTGACCAGATCTGCAAAATTATCCACACTACATGACACTATTTTAGTAGGGGCAGTCCAGTATATACTGCCTGACCACAGCATACCACACTAGATTACTAAATATTTGTCAAGTTATGTACCACATTATCACCAAATATTGGTCATAATACATACTTCAACTAGGGACTAGTACAGGGGTAGGCAACCTTTTTTTGTATGGCGTACCGATAAAAAAAAATCAATGATGTAGTTCTCCGTGTGCCAGGCAAACATGAAAGTAGACTAAACCAAGAAAATATGATCGACTACGGCACACAATAATGAAAAAAATATATAGATTTTATTAAAACATGAAAGTAATAGAAGTCAAACTGTTACCACGTACATGACATAAACCAATTAAACAGGTAATTAAACTTACATTTCAGTGTGACCCTTGTCGCCGACTTTCTTTGCACAGATGATCCATCTGTGGTGAATACGAGGCCAGCTGGTGGGGGGTGGGGGGGGTTGCACATGGGAGAGACCGAGGCTACGGAACATCAGCTAGGGGAAACTACGCAAAGGACAGACCCTGGTTACTGCATACCAGCTGGGGAGGTGCACATAGGAGAGACCACAGCTACTGTACACCAGCTTGAAGGTGCACATAGGAGAGAGCGCTGCCAAATTTTGCCAGCTTTTTCTTTTACAGAGCGGTTACTGAAATCGGTCCTTACAATGCTGAACACCAGGAGAGAGAGCAGTTCTGTATTGTGTGCTTGACAAGTGTACAGCAACAACAAACACAATGAAGCACTGCTTTCTCTCTCCTGGTGATCAGCGCCGCCAAGTGCATAAAGAAACCTAGGGGGAAAAAAAGAGTACACGGCGCCACATGGTGCAAGATAAACCTGGTGGATAAGGTAGATAAAATGCAAGGAGAGGTGATTGCGCTCACCTATAAGGGTTGTACAAGTCAGGTACAACACTGATGTAAGCGTGTATAGTTTAAAAACAGCTGCAGCTCCCCAATCCAGAAATAGGTAGCGTAAGCACGGTACCGCAATAAGGATGAATGTAAAAGAAGTAAATGTATGGATATACAGGAAAGTGCTGCTGGTAAGAATTAAATAGCAATGATAAATTCCTTGAATTATTTAATATAAGGCAACGCGTTTCGACAAAGGACATGTGTTTTCGTCAGGCCAAGTGAAAATATAGTGAATAATGCAGGATGTAGGACATGCCATTTACTACTAATATCCCTATGACTAATAATATTTAGGCACAGAAATCAGTCAGTGATTTAGTGAAATTACAATATTAATGGGCCTAAAAAAATCAGATAACGTGTCTTTCTTGAATATAGTAAGGTATTCAAGTGGAGCAGAAAAGATAATACAGATTTGTCTGTCTGTGCTGACATCCCTGTACTTTGGGCTGTTCACTGCTCTTATTTATTATGTTACATTTAACCTCAGCATGTCCAGAAAATATAATTTATTTTGCATCTGTCACTCAGGTTTACTTTGGTTTAACCTCATAATCCTATTGATTCCTTCATTATAGCATTGCACTGAGATTTATTTCACATTATTGTGAGGACTTTGCACATTAATCTTTTACTCCTTAGGATATGTTCAGCCCAAGCTATTCATTACTCTGGATATTTTTATCCTGTTCTGGGGAACTTATTTCCTTCTCTAAGGGCTGGCTTTATTCCCAAACAACTAATTTGTATTTGTAGTTTTTCCCCCCTTTTAGTGTTAGGAAGCAAAAAGAAACAGAATCTAGTGGGTAAACATATAACTTTTATTACCTGTAATAGAAACATTGCTTAGTTGATTTGTATTACTGTCTTTTTCCTGCGCTCCTTCACTATCACTGTGGCAAAGTTATTAGAATTTAATTATAGACCTAACATGATACTTCTACAAATTAACATACTTGTCTGAAAGGTAGGTACATGCATTCAGTGATTTTGGATTTCTTTTATATGTACCGCATGTTAAATACACGCATTGGACATTTAAAGATTTATATAGCTTATTAGTTAAGCCCCTATATTTTAGAAAACCAATTTATGAAATAAATTAACAGTTTGGATTTTGCAGATCTGTTTCCACTAATATGTAGAAAATTCTAACGGAAACAATCTAAAGGAAACCTCTACTGTGAATTGGGTCGGTGCACGCACAGACTTTGTTGAGTAGAAGCAGTGATAGCCAATCTCATGTGACAATTACATGTGATATGACAAATACATCAATGGAAAAAAAGTCGCTCACAAGTTACATGAAACTGTGGGTAACCTCAGCTTTGAAAGGAAAAATAAAAAGTGGTATTGTTCTGCACATCCTAACAAAATGAAAAATGTACAGGTGCACGTATGCTGTGACCGTAAATACTACATGTAAAGAAGAAAAAAACATTCAGACAGCACTCTGCGAACGCCAAGACTACCTAATACACATATATATAAAGCAACCATAGAACGCAGTAACGGCACCAGGACTTCAGAGTAGATGAAACAGGGTGGATTTATTCACCTCAAGTGAGCAACGTTTCGGTTCAACAGAGAACCTATCTCAAGCTACACTTAGTGCACACAGTATCAAGTATAAATAGGAAGTACATACAGTAATTCACAAAAAAACTATTTGATGTACAGTTTACATAAAACACATATATAAATATGATTCCCAACCTATATCAAAAGCTGGTTTTAAAGTGCAAACATTTCATTATAAATTCATATACAAGATACATTATACATGGAAATACAGTATACAAAAATCGTGGACAGTGACTAAATTAGCAATTAGGCTAATTCAGAGAGATGCAGAGGCCAATTAAATGTATATACATACACAAAACTTACAGTTAATAGTATAACTTCGGTACCAGACCTATCCAGCATGTAGCATCCACGCGCATCTGCTGTGCATGCTCGAAGATGGCGTCCAAACCGGAAGTTCAATCCAGTGGAACGCATATGACAGGAAGATCACTATTGCACATGCGCAAAGATGGAGCTTGCGTTCCAGTCATTCTGCACATGCATAAACTGCGGCAATAGTGTAAATATAAGATTTACATAGAGAAAAGGGGAATATTGTAGGTAGAAAAGTCTGCAAACTTGAGTCCATGCACAAAACAGAATCTAAATGGATGCAACAAATAGCATGGATCAAAAAAGGCAGACAACCAGAAATTATATGACCCCAACTAAAGAACTACCATATATCAAAAAAGAAGTATATCCTAATATATTGTCACATGTGACTGTAGTCACCATCCGGACATAATGTGCTCTCTCAATTACCAGGGATAATATCATCCCAACCAGGGATATCAAATAAACCCAAACCCAAAATGTCAAGGGAAAAACGCATATTTCAAATGTGATCAATATGCATTTTTTATTTAGTAAAAGGGAGCTCACTTTACATATATGGAACATAGTTCAAATTAAAGGGGTACTCTACTGTATAGTTCACTACAACTTTATAATCCAAGATATAAAGAAACACAATACACTACATCGCTGTATTCTGGAAAAAAATTTGAAGAGCCAGTGAACATTTTTCTACTCGGGACATTACGATCCCAGAGAGTGGACCTCTGCTACTTTCCAACAGCCCTCAAATTGCTTTACATAGAGCTATGTGTCTAAAGAATATAGAAAAAACAGAAGAAAATTAATATACATTATTTATAAGCACAAACACAGTAGAATCAGATAAAAATATATGTAAAGGAAGTCCAAATTAGACCCTAAATTATACATATACAAGGAACAGACTATACCTTTGAGAAAGCCCACCGATAACAACCCTCAAGTATCAGGGCAAGTTACCCCCCACCGTTCTAAATTTGTGGGCCACAAGAGTACTCAATATTTAACCCCTTGGGAGACATGGTTTACAACCTGTATATCCATTCCAACTCCTTTCTTTTAAGGGCCAACCCTCTATCACCACCACGTCTCATTTGGGATACGGAATCTACGATTCTAAATTTTAATTGCGACACACCATGTTGTTTTCCAAAAAGTGTCTTGACACTGGTAAATCCTCATCCTGAGACGCACTTCTGTTGTGGTCTCACCCACATAGTGAAGACCACAGGGGCAGCTCAACAGGTAGATAACAAATGATGGTTGAGGTGAAGAAACCCTTGATGTTCATTAATCTACCAGTTTGTGGATGATTAAAGGTGCTACCCTTAATCATATTATTGCAGATGTTACATCCTAGGCATGGGTAACAACCCTGTTTGAGAGGGGCCAGAAAAGTTTGGCTCTTTCGGTTTGACCCAATATCAGCCTTGACTACACTATTTTTGATTGTTTTACCCCTTCTATAGGCCATCATAGGTCTCTCCTGGAACTCAACTATTTTTGGAAAGGCTCTACTCAATACATTCCAGTCCTTCCTCAGAATGTCACCAATTTGTGAACTCATTGTGGAAAGGTAGAAACAAAGGGTAAACTAACCTTCTTTTCCTTAGTTAGATTCCCACTCAAAAGGTCCTGTCTGTCCAAAATCTCAACCCTTTATCTATTCATCTCTAGAATGTTATTGGGATAACCCTATCAAAAAAATGTTTGCACATTTGATCAAGCCGTGAGGATAGTTTGTCTTCTTGACTTAACACCCTCTTGACTCTGATCAACTGGTTGAAGGGCAATGATTTTAACATTGTCCTTGGATGTCCACTGTTATAATGTAGGAGATTATTTCTGTCTGTTTTTTAAAACAAAATATCAGAAATTAGATTATTACCCGATATACAACGATTTTAACATTGTCCTTGGATGTCCACTGGTATAATGTATGAGATTATTTCTGTCTGTTTTTTAAAACAAAATATCAGAAATTAGATTATTACCCGATATTGAGATCCGTGTATCCAGAAATTCAATAGATACCAGAGAATAAGACATATTGACTTTAATTGTAGGATTCAAACCATTCAGAAATGTTACAAAGTCTTTTAATTGACTTATTGAGTCGGTCCAGATTAGAAAGACATCGTCTATGTACCGCCACCACCGCAGCACTTGACTGAAGTGATGGGATAAATAGACGAGGCCCTCCTCAATCCGCCGCATAAAGATATTTGCATATGTGGGGGCATATTAGACACCATTGCCATCCCTTTCTTCTGCAAATAGACTCTATCCCCTACCAAAAAATAGTTCTTCATAAGGATGAACTCCAAGAGTTATCTGATGAATCCAATTTTTTCATTAGAGAACCCTGACTTCTCTAGATAGAAAAGTGAGGCATCGATGCCCGTTCGATGGTCAATTGAAGTATAGAGACTTCCCACATCAAGGGTAACCAGGACCGACCGGTCAGGGATCATACGATCATGGATCCTGACCAGGAAGTCCGAGGTGTCCCTGATGTGAGAGTCCGCACCAATGGCAAACTGCCTTAAGATTTTGTCTATAAACATTGCTGTGGGGACAAACAAAGAATCACTCCCTGACACAATGGGACACCCAGGGGGCCTAATGCTATCCTTATAAATCTTCGGCAGAAGATATAGTACAGGAGTAACAGGAAATTTAACCTGTAAAAATTCACACAGATCTTTGTCAATAATTTTGTTCTTGAATGCATTGGTGATCAGGGTGTCCAGCTCACGGAGATATGTGAACTTAGGATCCCCTGATAGCAATGCATAAACATTGGTATCGTTAAGCTGACTTTCCATTTCCTGTAGATAGAGGGAGGTGTCCATGACAACTATGGCACCTCCCTTATCTGCCGGTTTGATTGTCAGATCACGGTTGTCTATCAATTCTCTAAGTGCTAAATATTCAGCACGTGTTAAGTTTCTATGGATATACTGCCTACTTTGCATTTTTTTCAAGGAATCAACCTGATTTTTAACAAATGAAATATAGGTTTCAACAGCATGGATAGTTTGCGGGAGCTGAAATCTACTCTTATTAAATAACCCATAGTCGCTAAGATGGAACATCTCATTGGTTAAATCAACAGGTATATTATTTGCATATTTAGGTTGTTCAGAGAAGTATGCCTTAACATTCTAGACCAGCGCTGGTTCCAACTTTCTTTTTCTGCTATTTCCCTTGCGTGTGCCGACACGAGGATCCGTGCGCTGACTACCATACCTGTGACAAGGTGAGCTGAAGGAAATTCCCCCCCCTTTTTTCTATTCTAGATCAAGGCTTAAGGTAAACCAATCAACAGGGTTAATAGGACAAAACGAAAGGCCACGGTTAAGCACTTTGACCTGCGGGTCAGTTAACACATATGATGAAATGTTCACCATTAGATCTGATATTGTCGGGCCCCACGTGCTGGGACCCAGGAGGAATGAAAGAGGACCAAGAAGACGACATAAGGGAGCTGAGCCATACATTACAGACTCAGAACTTTCTGATGATCAATATGCTATACCTTTTTTAGGAGGCACTATGGATACTCCAACTTTGGGAGAAAGCAATCCCGTAGGGGCGGTAGGAAATATAGGAGCAAGCGTGAACGACAGCAAAACCAGTGGCAGGATGATTCCAGCACGTGGGGCCCGACAATATCAGACCAGGAAGAGAAATCCTCAGATCTAGAGGTGAATATTTCATCATATGTGTTAATGGACCCGCAGGTCAAAGTGCTTAACCGTGGCCTTTCGTTTTGTCCTATTAACCCTGTTGATTGGTTTACCTTAAGCCTTGATCTAGAATGTTTTTTTCGGTCATTAAGACTTAAGGCATACTTCTCTGAACAACCTAAATATGCAAATAATATACCTGTTGATTTAACCAATGAGATGTTCCATCTTAGTGACTAGAGATGAGCGAACTTATCAAAAGTTCGGTTCGGCTAGTTCGCCGAATTTCACTAAAAAGTTCGATTCGCACCGAACTAGTTCGGACCGAACCTGTCATTTCCGTGCGCCGAGCATAGTACTGTCCAGAGTGCTGATAGAGTTAATGGGCTGCACTAACTCGCAACCTTGACAGTACATGCTCGGCGCGCGGAAAATACAATTTTATTGTAATAATAAAAAAATAATAATACGTTCATACTTACTTTCCTCCTGTCCGGCCTCCAGCGATGACGTTCCATCCATGTCGCCGCTGCAGCCAATCACAGGCTGTAGTGGCGGTCACGCACGTCAGGATGACGTCAGAAGGCCGGCCTCCAGGGATGACGCTTCATCCCACATGACCGCCTCTGCAGCCAATCACAGGCTGCAGCGCACTCTACACTACACTACACTACATTATAAATCTTCGTGGGAACGTCTTAGGTGAGTTTATTTATGTATGTATGTTTGCATGTATGTATGTATGTTATGTATGTATGTTGTCATGTATGTATGTGTATATGTGCATGTATGTTTGCATGTATGTATGTATGTTGTGATGTATGTATGTATATATGTGCATGTATGTGTGCATGTATGTTGGCATGTATGTATATATTTGCATTTATATATTTGCATGTATGTATGTTTACATGTTTGTATGTATGTTTGCATGTATGTATGTTGGCATGTATGTATGTATGTTGTCATGTATGTATGTATGTATGTATATATGTATGTGCATGTATGTTTGCATGTATGTTGGCATGTATGTATATATGTGCATGTTTGTATGTATATTTGCATGTATATATTTGCATGTATGTTTGCATGTATGTATGTTGTCATGTATGTATGTTGTCATGTATGTATGTATGTGTATATGTGCATGTATGTTTGCATGTATGTATGTTGTCATGTATGTATGTGTATATGTGCATGTATGTTTGCATGCATGTATGTATGTTGGCATGTATGCATGTATGTATGTATGTTGGCATATATGTATATATGTGCATGTTTGTATGTATATTTGCATGTATATATTTGCATGTATATATTTGCATGTATATATTTGCATGTATGTAAGTATGTTTGCATGTATGTATGTTGGCATGTATGTATGTTGGCATGTATGTATATATGTGCATGTATGTATGTTTGCATGTTTTTCTTTTTGCATGTATGTTTGCATGTATGTTTATATATATGTGCATGTATGTAATTATGTTTGCATGTATTTATGTTTGCATGTATATTTGTGCATGCTTGTATATATGTATGCATGTATCTTTGCATGTTTGTTTGTATGTTTTCATGTGTGTATGTTTGCATGTATGTATATTTGCATGTATATATGTGCATGCTTGTATATATGTATGTTTGTATATATGTATGTTTGCATGTATGTTTGTTTGTTTGTATATATGTCTGTATGGCCATGTATGATACTGTCTGCTGGCGCCCTGTATCTAAGTCAACTTCGCGGCAGGCTTCTATACATGGTATAACAGTCAGTATCACACATTAAACTGAATCTAAGCCTACGACATGTTTTATTTCATTATTTTTTTTTTTTACAGGTTTGGTGTTTGGACTACGTCGGTTTCGAGGACTACTTAGATGACGTTTTTTTTTCTACAATAAAATGGTTAATGAGGGTTGTGTTGGGGGTGCTTTATTTCAATAAAATATTTTATCTATATCTTTGTCTTTTTCTTTTCAAATTTTATTACTACCACTTTAGTAATGGCCGCTGTCTGAGTGACAACATCCATTACTAAGGCAAGGCTTAGTGTTAGCCGGTGCAGAGGCTAACACTAAACACTATTATTACCCCGGTACCCACCACCACCAGGGGTGCCGGGAAGAGCCAGGTACGATCCAGTACCCGACAATCTGTTGTGATGGTCGGGCTCCGGGGTGGCCGCAGGCTGGTATTATGAGGCTGGGAAGGGCCAAAAACAGTGGACCTTCCCACCCTTGTACGTGGGGGTCCCCCCCATTTTTATAACCAGCCCGATACAACACAGCAGCAGCAGCAGCCTAGCAAGGGCGGGAAGGTCCACTGTTTTTGGCCCTTCCCAGCCTCATAATACCAGCCTACGGCCGCCCCAGTACCCGACCATCACAACAGATGGTCGGGTACTGAATCGTACCAAGCTCTTCCCGGCACCCCTGGTGGTGGTGGGTACCGGGGTAATAATGGGTGGTTAGTGCTAGCCTCTGCAGCGGCTAACACTAAGTACCGCCTTAATAATGGACGCTGTCAATCAGCCAACTGCCATTATCTAGGCACTAATAAAGTTTAAAAAAAACACAAAGACAATTATTTTTTATTGAAATAAGAAATCCCCAACAAAACCCTCGTTAACCATTTTATTAAAATTTGAAAAAACGTAGATCTACGCAGTAGTCCAACGAATCGAAGATGTAGTCCAATCGGTACATCAAAATCTGCAACAACATAAAAAAACAGTTATCAATGTGAACAATACCAATACTTCTACTCACCTACACACATATATACACGCACACACAAACAAACAACCATAAACAAACACACACATATATACACAAACACAACAAGATACACACACACACACACACACACACACACACATAAACAGACAAACACACACACATATACACGAACTCACACATATACAAACAAAAACACACATATCAAAACACACACATATACACGAACACACACATATACACAAACACACACACACACACACACACACAAACACATATACACAGTTATACACAAACACAACAAGATATACACAAAAACACACACATATACACATATACACACACATACAAGGTGTTATTGAGGACAGGAGTGGAGGAGAGGTAACAGACTGAGCTACGTAATTGTAAGAGCAGAGTTCACAGCAGCACAGAATCTGCACGATCCTCTCCTGAAATATTCTGTGCTGCTGTGAACTCTGCTCTTACCATAACGCAGCTCAGTCTGTTACCTCTCCTCCACTCCTGTCCTCAAGAACACCTACACATGATTGGCAAGTCACCACCGCACACAAGATCTGCACGCTCATCTCCTGAAATACTCTGTGCTGCTGTGAACTCTGCTCTTACCATTACGTGGTGACTTGCCAATCATGTGAAGGTGTTATTGAGGACAGGAGTGGAGGAGAGGTAACAGACTGAGAGCTACGTAATGGTAAGAGCAGAGTTCACAGCAGCACTGAATCTGCACGCACCTCTCCTGAAATACTCTGTGCTGCTGTGAACTCTGTTCTTACCATTACGTAGCTCAGTCTGTTACCTCTCCTCCACTCCTGTCCTCAATAACACCTTCACATGATTGGCAAATCACCACCGCGCACAAGATCCGCACGCTCATCTCCTGAAATACTCTGTGCTGCTGTGAACTTTGCTCTTACCGTTACGTGGTGACTTGCCAATCATGAAGGTGTTATTGAGGACAGTAGTGGAGGAGAGGTAACAGACTGAGAGCTACGTAATGGTAAGAGCAGAGCTCACAGCAGCACTGAATCTGCACGCTCATCTCCTGAAATACTCTGTGCTGCCTTAAACTCTGTGGACAGGTCAGGATCCTGTTTCTTTTAAATGCTGCACTGTAGCGTAGCCTTATATAGTGGATCAAGCGGGTTCCCTAGCAGCATTTAAAAGAAACAGGATCCTGACCTGTCCACATAGTTTAAGGCAGCACAGCGTATTTCAGGAGATGAGCACGGCCGGCCACGGGCAGCCGGTCGTTTTTCCGAGCCGTGCTCCCATTATGCACACGACTGTAAAAACACCCGTTATTGCGGGTCGTAATTACGACCCGCAATAATGGGCCCATAGACTTCTGTTACCCACGGGTACCTTCCCGTTTTCTCACGGGAAGGTGCCCGTGACGTTAAAAAAATAGAACATGTTCTATTTTTCTATTTTACGGGCCGTGCTGCTATACTTTATAATGACAGCACAGCTCGCAAAAGCGGCCGGCTGCCCGTGGCCGGCCGTGCTCGGAATTACGAGTCGTAATTACGAGCACGGCCCGTAAAATAAAAAAATAGAACATGTTCTATCTTTTTAACGGCACGGGCACCTTCCCGTGAGAAAACGGGAAGGTACCCGTGGCTAACAGAAGTCTATGGACCGTAATTAGGACCCGTAATAACAGGTGTTTTTACGGTCGTGTGCATGAGGCCCCGTAATGACGGGTGGCTACATGTGTGCACCCGTCATTACGGCAGCGTTGCTAGGCGACGTCAGTAAATAGTCACTGTCCAGGGTGCTGAAAGAGTTAACTGATAGGCAGTAACTGTTTCAGCACCCTGGACAGTGACTACCGATCACAATATAGAGTAACCTGTAAAAAAAAAACACGTTCATACTTACCGAGAACTTTCTGCTTCCTCCAGTCCGGTCTCCTGGCCGTTGCCTTGGTGACGCGTCCCTCTCGACATCCGGCCCGACATTCCTTGATGACGATGCAGCCCATGTGAGCGCTGCAGCCAATCACAGGCTGCAGAGGCCTCTGCAGCCAATCACAGGCTGCAGAGGCCTCTGCAGCCAATCAAAGGCTGCCGCTTCAGAAAAGAAGGTCGGACTGGAGGAAGAAGAGGGACTCGTCACCAAGACAACGACCGGGTACGTATGAAATGCTTTTTATTTTATTTTTAATCAGCAGCCTCTTTTCTCTATCAGTGATTGATAGAGACAAGTGGCTGCCGATTTTTATAATATTTTTGACCGGGTTCGGTCAAAACGGGTTCGGCCGAACCCGGTGAAGTTCGGATTCGCTGCGAACCAATCTTTTCCGGAAGTTCGGACCGAAACTGGGTTCGGTTGTCCCGGTTCGCTCATCTCTATTAGTGACTATGGGTTATTTAATTAGAATAGATTTCAGCCCCCCCCCCCCCCAGACTATCCATGCTGTTGAAACCTATATTTCATTTGTTAAAAATCAGGTTGATTCCTTGAAAAAAATGCAAAGTAGGCAGTATATCCATAGAAACTTAACACGTGCTGAACATTTAGCACTTAGAGAATTGATAGACAACCGTGATCTGACAATCAAACCGGCAGATAAGGGAGGTGCCATAGTTGTCATGGACACCCCCCTCTATCTACAGGAAATGGAAAGTCAGCTTAATGATACCAATGTTTATGCATTGCTATCAGGGGATCCTAAGTTCACATATCTCCGTGAGCTGGACACCCTGATCACCAATGCATTCAAGAACAAAATTATTGACAAAGATCTGTGCGAATTTTTACAGGTTAAATTTCCTGTTACTCCTGTACTATATCTTCTGCCGAAGATTTATAAGGATACCATTAGGCCCCCTGGGTGTCCCATTGTGTCAGGGAGTGATTCTTTGTTTGTCCCCACAGCAATGTTTATAGACAAAATCTTAAGGCAGTTTGCCATTGGTACGGACTCTCACATCAGGGACACCTCGGACTTCCTGGTCAGGATCCATGATCTTATGATCCCTGACCGGTCGGTCCTGGTTACCCTTGATGTGGGAAGTCTCTATACTTCAACTGACCATCGGGAGGGCATCAATGCCTCACTTTTCTATCTAGAGAAGTCAGGGTTCTCTGATGAAAAAATTGGATTCATCAGATCACTCTTGGAGTCAATCCTTATGAAGAACTATTTTTTGGTAGGGGATAGATTCTATTTGCAGAAGAGAGTGACGGCAATGGGGTCTAATATGGCCCCCACATATTTTACTTTTACTAAATAAAAAATGCATATTAATCGCATTTTAAATATGCGTTTTTCCCTTGACATTTTGGGTTTGGGTTTAATTGGTATCCCTGGTTGGGATGATATTATCCCCGGTAATTGTGAGAGCTCATTATGTCCAGATGGTGACTACAGTCACATGTGACAATATATTAGGATATACTGCTTTTTTTATATATGGTAGTTCTTTAGTTGGGGTCATATAATTTCTGGTTGTCTGCCTTTTTTGATCCATGCTATTTGTTGCATCCATTTAGATTCTGTTCTGTGCATGGACTCAAGTTTGCAGACTTTTCTACCTACAAAATTCCCCTTTTCTCTGTGTAAATCTTATATTTACACTATCGCCGCCGTTTATGCATGCGCAGAATGACTGGAACGCAAGCTCCGTCTTTGCGCACGCGCAATAGTGATCTTCCTGTCATATGTGTTCCACTGGATTGAACTTCCGGTTTGGATGCCATCTTCGAGCATGCGCAGTAGATGCGTGCAGATGCTACATGTTGGATAGGACTGGTGCCGATGTTATACTATTAACTGTAAGTTTTGTGTATGTATATACATTTAATTGGCCTCTGCACCTCTCTGAATCAGCCTAATTTCTAATTTAATCACTGTTCATGATTTTTATATACTGTATTTCCATGTGTAATGTATCTTGTATATCAATCTATCATGAATTTATAATAAAATGTTTGCACTTTAAAACCAGCTTTTGATATAGGTTGGGAATCATATTTATATATGTGTTTTATGTAAACTGTACATCAAATAGTTTTTTTGTGAATTACTGTATGTACTTCCTATTTATACTTGACACTGTGTACAGTATGTGGTAGCTTGAGAAAGGTTATCTGTTGAACCGAAACGTCACCCACTTGAGGTGAATAAATCCACCTTGTTTCATCTACTCTGATGTCCTGGTGCCGTTACTACGTTCTATGGTTGCTTTACACTCAATTTGGGGAATTGATTCATACCCTGGTAACGAGCACATGGCCTGATATATAGGTATGCTGGAGTACTGTGTTCATTTGTATCTGGACTGTATATATATATATATATATATATATATATATATATATATATATATATATATATATATATATATATAGAAGATCCAAACATAGGAGCAGCACTGTGTCAATAGCCAGAAACGGTTGGTGCTAGCTTCAAAATATCAAGGAGTGACGAGCTCCTCATGCATATATCCAAGAAAAAGAGACTGGAAGCAGCACTCAGCAAAAAAAATGTGAATTTATTCACCCAACACAGCAACGTTTCACTTCCTCCATGGAAGCATTTTCAAGCATTTGGGTGAATAAATTCACATTTTTTTTGCTGAGTGCTGCTTCCAGTCTCTTTTTCTAGGATATATATATATATATATATATATAAATATGCATTACTGCTGAATCTACTTACAATAGTGAGGTTTTTATAGTTTGATCAAATTGTGTGAGCCCACCTGCCACAAAAGGCAACCTCTTATGAGGCGTGTCCCTGACCTAAAAATATACCTCTGTTCTGAGTCTAAGCCTGCAGAATATACTGGGGTTAGGTAGGAAACAGCTTTACTCTAATTAAAGCCAGCCTTGGGCAAATGGGAGGAGTGCTAGACCAAAAAGGAGGCAGTCACCACCTTCATGCACTACATGCAAAAACACAAAAGAGAAAAAAAGGTATTGATCTGTACATCCTAACAAAATGAAAAATGTACAGGTGCACGTATGCTATGACCGTAAATACTACATGTAAAGAAGAAAAAAACATTGAGACAGCACTTTGCGAACGCCAAGACTACCTAATACACTAAATATAAATAAATATGCATTACTGCTGAGTCTACTTACATTAGTGAGGTTCTTAGCGCACATTTTGATTACTCTATGACTTTCATATGCCCTAATCTTTATGAGACAACGCCTTTAATGGGATTATCTAATAAATAATTTTTAGAACAAAAGTCCAGAAATGCTGTTTATAGCTGTTTTAAAATAATTTGCAATGTTTTCAGCATATAAATATGCTTTTCTCATCAGTTTTGCTTCCCTGTGTCCCCCTTGGTGCTGCTGCTTGTTACTACCTCTCCATGTTCCTGTGTAATTCTGGATTATCTGCCTAGTACCACTCTGCTCTCCTGGTGACCACACTCGCTTTACTTCCTGTCTTTGCCATGGTGCCTGTAGCGATACTGCCAACAATCCAAGAATATTGTGGGCACCACGATCCATGTATGTAGGTTAAAGGGTGAATACCAGGGGACCCCATAGACCACGTACCCTAACCTATTCTATCATAATCCATTAACTGGTATGTGACATGTAAGAACATCACCAGGCCATGGACAGCAAACTGGCAGATCAAGTTGTCCAGCAAGGAACCTGCCGATGGGAAGTTGTATAGGATCTCCGTGATATCATTAGTCATTTGGATACTCTGCAGTCGCTAATTTCTGCCTCTACTGCCCATACTGGTGTGCCATTCATTTGTGACATCACCATAGTATGCTGCGATTGGTCACCATGGTCATATGATGTGATATCAGTATGGAAGACATGTCATCATGCACAGGTGCACACAGAGTTTCAGCAAGTGACTTGATAGCCAAGACATGGGAATTGGAGGATGCTGCAATGGTAAGCATACTTAAAAGTGTTTTATTTTCTACGGCAATAGAGACCTTGCTTAATAACCTGAAATACCTTTTCTAATCTTTAAATTAAATACTAAAATGATTAAGAATTAATTTAAGGCTTTGTTCGCATTTGATTTATAAGGGGTTTTTGTCACCGTTGACAGCAAGGATATCAAAATAATGGAAAAAGTATCAGAAGCTCTGGCGTAGCCTATTATAAGTCAATGTGGTCCATTGAACACCAATCGGAACTGTTGAATGTCGTAAATGGCACAACATTATGACTTCTGTTAAAAAACGGAAGCCTTAGCGCCGATATAAAGAGAGACTAAGTGATAGGAGTGTGAATTATTTTTCTTAATTCGTATGCAATAATATTTTGACAATTCATTTGTGTTTCCATATTTTATTCGCTTTGAAACACCAATAAAGATATAAATACATTGATTTACTTGATCTTAAAAATTTTGGAGTTAATTGTCATATGAAAGAACAAAACAAATTTTTATTCTAGATGCAAGATGTAGATATATGTTCTAAGTGATGGAAATGGAAAATAGATTGAATAAATTTTGATATTTTAACTTTGCATCTGAGAAACCTAAAGAGTATTGTAAAGCAAAACAAAAATGTCAATTTACAACTCTTAAGATCCAGGAGAACTCAATGGACGATTGAATGGACAGCTGTTCTATGTGAAATGACAATATTTATTCTTCCCCGGAGAACTTATTAGTCACTTAGATTACATTCTTCATCCACATCATCAACTCTCACCAATCTAGGCAGCCACAACTGGCTTTACTTATCTCCAAGGCAATGGATTTTCTAATGCTTTTTTGTATTATACCAGAACAATACTTTGAACTACAAAATCAGCAAAAATCCACGCAAAACTGCAGCTTTACATGTCACATACGTACCATTTTGTTCCTTCTCAATAGATATGGTTTCCATAGGGACATGATGAGTTTAACAGGAATGCATAATGAGTCATGGCTGTATAGGGATAAGACACATCTGATGTTTTCTTTTCACTTTGCAGGTTAAAAGTTTGCCATTTTCCAACTATTGTATGGAGCTGTTTTATACGAACAGAATTATGTGTTTCATGTGAATGGCAAATTTAATACATTCTGCATTATACTTTATATCAAACATATCCGCTTAATATTATGAACCCATACATATATAAAGAAGGCATTCTTTTAAATGAATGAAATATACACAGAATATGGAACATGTCAAATGTGTGAGTGTGTAATTTACATTGTACCTTTCATACCAAGTTTAATAGTGGACTTACTTGAAGGCTGGCAAAAGCTGTGTGTCCAAATTTAAAATGATATGGGTATTGTCAAGTCTGTGTAAGGGTCAGTCATGACAGACAGGTCTAACAAAGATGCTATACAGCTATAATGGGCAGCAGAAATATAGGGTAAAGAAGTGGCATTGATAAGAATTCAATGTGCATGGATAAATGGAGTGGTAAACCATTACTATACTTCTATACCGTATGAAAATATGTAACAAAATGGATGCAGCTCAGGCTAGAAGGCATTCTACAGACGACTGAGGAGTTCAGAAGGCTGCAATTATTTCCGCAAAGGCCCATTTACCTTCCCCTTACCAACCACCAGCCCACCTTTTAAAACCATAAATAAAACGTAAGAAACTTGAAATAAAAGAAGACAACGGCGTATTGTGTCTATAAGACACAAGACTTCGGTCGAAGTGTCTATAAGATTTGCAAAAGCCAAAAACATATAAACTTAGCATGACTTTAACTTCATGTCCAGAATGCCATTCCACCTGTAAAAGATAAGAATGTAATAACTTTTCTCTCCCTCATTACAGGGATAATCCGCCAGCTGTGACTGTAAAGGCCCTTTTACTCTGGCCAATTATCGGGCAAACGAGCGTTCATAGAATGCTCGTTCCCGATTATTGCCCTGTATAAACAGGGCAACGATCAGCCGATGAACGAGCAAACTCTCCTTCATCAGCTGACTGTATCGTTTTAAATACTGATCATATTATCATTGTTGGCAGCATATCTGTCGCTGCCGACATGATAGAAATGTATGGGGACGAGCAATCGGAGTAACGAGCACTCATCCCCATACTTGCTCCTTGTGAAAGGAGCAAACGAGCGCCGATCAACGAGCTATCTCGTTAATCGGTGCTCGTTTACACGGCCCAGGTCGGGCCATGTAAAAGTACCTTAACTGCAACCGAAGAAGAAGAGTACTAGGAGTGAGCCAAAAAGTAAAATGGGAAGGCAAGAGGGAGCTGCTCAGCAGAAAATAAAGGTCAAGAAGACTGAAAGTCTTATAATTCAAATAATAAATAATATAATTAGTTATAGAACACACAACAAATTTTTTAGCATGATTTAGTACTTTATTTTGTCACTGTATATATTTTTCCTTGTTTAGCTACAATTTTTTTATTATATAACTCCAATATTTACTCCCACTGTAGGTAATCAGGTTCACAAACTGCAAAACACAAAATCTATATATGAATAAAGTGTAATAGACCCATGTATAAGACACATAAAACACTGTCATAATTTAAATTAATCATGTTAAAAATTTATTGGATTAAAAAGTAAACCAAGACAAGAAATGGATGGGGCACCCAAAAGCATAATAGTATGTGTGTGTGTGTGTGTGTGTGTATATATATATATATATATACACACACACACATACACGTACGTACGTACGTACGTACGTACGTACGTACGTACGTACATACATGTATACATATCATATAGCTCTCAGAAAAATGAAAGAAAAAGTGAACAAAAATTTAGATATACCAAAACAACGGTACCAGTAAAAACTACAGCTCGCCCTGCTAGAAATAAGCCCTCACACTGCTTCATCGATTAAAAAAATAAAAAAATGTAGAAGTTATTTCTCTCAGAATATAGCCCCAAAACAATTTTTTTAAACAAATTATTTTTCCTTTGTAAAAGTAATAAATGATAAAAAAGACTATATAAATGTGGTATCGTCGTAATAGTATTGATTACGCAGAATAAAGTTAAGTTGTCATTTTTATCACATGGTGAAAGCCATATAAAGGAATCTTAAAAAGCAATGAAGGAATCACAGTTTTTTTTCCAATTGCACCCCCACAAATAATTTTTTTCCAGTTTCCAAGTACATTACATGAAACGTTAAATAATGCCAATAAAAACTACAGCTCGCCCTAAAAAAATGAAGCCTTTACATCAAACCATTGAGTGGGAGAGGAATACAAAGGTGGAGGGAAAAACTGAAACAAAAATACTAAAATTGGCATGGTCCCAGAATCGACAATTATCACTTATCCACTGGATAAGTGATAATTGTCTGATCACTGGGGCCCCGCACCGATCGCGAGAATGCCCAGATCCTCCTCACTGCACCCCACACAGTGAGGAGGAAATTTTTATTTTTTTTCATAATCAGATTTTTATTTACAGATTTTCATGTACAAAAGAAAAGAACAGATTGTCACGTAGGGTTCTTGGACCCATTGGGCCGTACTGCCTTGGCGGTATGGCAGCTGGCCAAAAGTGCGCAGGTCAGAGTCTATAGTTCATATAGGGTATGTGGCAGCTCGGACAGTAGCATGGCAGGAACTAGGCAGCAGGTAGACATCAGGCGTGGAGAAGCAGGACAGGCGTGGTATTACAGCACAGCACGGCTACAGCTCAGCATGGCACTAGATCAGGTTACAGCTTACAGGATACAGGAGCAGGGAACACTAGGAGCAGGAAACGCTAGGGGACAATTTGCAAGACAAACTTGGAATACGACAACAACGCTCAGGAGTGGGAGGATGGGGCTGGGACCTTCTTATAGCCCAGGGTGCTCTGGGAGCAATTAGCTCAATCTCCAACATGCATGCGCTCTGGCTTCTTAAGTCTGGACTGAGTTCGTGAGAGCACCCTGGTGGTCACTGTGGAGCAGGACGGCCGTATGTGCAGACATCTCTTGAGAGAAGGGCGTCGACTTGATGGAAGGAGTTCGTGATCAGCAACCATGGATGTTACAGTATCCCCCCTCTTACGCCCCCACCTCTTGGGACCAGATTGAGAGAGAAACCTCTTAATGAGGGTAGGAGCGTTGAGATTCTCCTCTAACTCCCAGGACCTATCTTCTGGACCAAACCCCCTCCAATGCACCAAATAAAAAGTATTTCCTCTCACTCTCTTGGTGTCCAAGATCCCCATAACCTCGAAGGTGTCTAAATGGCCGCTTGAGGCAACTGCAGGGATTGGAGTCTGGGTAAAGCAGTACAGAACCACTGGTTTCAGGAGAGAAACATGGAAGGAGTTGGGGATCTTGAGGGTAGGAGGTAGCCGAAGCTTGTAGGCGACAGGGCTGATCTGCTGCAGGATCTCGAAGGGACCGAGGAACATGAGAGCAAATTTGTACGACGGCACCCTCAGTCAAATATTCCTGGAGGACAGCCAGACCTTTGTGCCAGGAAGAAACTGAGGAGGTTCTCTTCTCCTTGTGTCCGCCTTCCGCTTCATGCGGTTGACCGCCAGCAGGATGGAGGATCGAGTCTGCTGCCAGATCTGCAGAAAGTCCCCAAAAGCAATGTCAGCAGCTAGGACGTAACAGGGACCGGGAGAGGAATTTGTGCGTGCTGGCCATAGACAATAAGGAACGGTGTCTTCTGTGTGGACTCGCTGGTATGATTGTTGTAAGAGAACTCAGCCCACGGAAGCAACTGCACCCAGTCATCATGCTGCTTTGAGATGAAGTGGCCTAGGTAGTTCTCCAAGATCTGATTGATCCTCTCGACCTGACCATTGGACTGAGGATGGTAGGCAGAGGAAGAGTTCAACTTTATACCTAGGAGTCCGCAGAGGGCTCTCCAGAACTCTGAGGTGAACTGATCCCCCGATCAGACACAATATGCTGCGGCAAGCCGTGCAGGCTGAAGATGTGTTGGATGAACAGCTTGGCCAGCAGAAAAGCAGAAGGAAGACCGGTCAGAGGAACGAAGTGGGCCGTCTTAGAAAATTGATCCACCACGACCCAGACAGTACTGCATCCGGCAGAGAGAGGCAGGTCAGTAATAAAGTCCATAGCTATATGCTGCCAGGGGGCATTGGGCACAAGCATTGGCTGGAGCAGACCAGCAGGTCTGGCGTGAGCGACCTTGTTGGCTGCACATACTTGAACAGGAAGAAACAAAGTCCATAACGTCCTTCGGCAGCGTGGGCCACCAGAAATAACGAGCAATCAGATCCCGAGTTTTATGGGTCCCCGCGTGACCTGCCAGTCTAGAGGAGTGTACCCAGCGGAGGAATCTTCCACGGTCAGCCAGGCGCACAAAAGTCCTCCCTGGAGGAATGTCCTCAACTTGCAGTCATAGGATCTGGAGAAAAAATCATCAAGGTAGACTACTACACAAACATAGAGGAGGTCACGGAAAATGTCATTAACAAACTCCTGGAAGACCGCGGGAGCATTACACAGGCCGAAGGGCATTACTAGATATTCATAGTGTCTATCACGGGTGTTAAATGCAGTCTTCCATTCATCAGTCTGCCGAATCCGGACTAGGTTGTAAGCCCCACGCAGGTCTAGTTTGGAAAAAATCTTGGCACCACATATACGATCAAATAGTTCTGAGATCAGTGGCAACAGATATTTATTTTTCACCGTGATCTGATTGAGGCCTCGGTAGTCAATACAAGGACGAAGAGAACCATCCTTCTCTTTGACGAGGGAGGAAACTTCCGTATGAAGCATTTCTCCAAGTTCTCTTTCACATAGGCAGACATGGACAGAGTCTCTGGCAAGGAGAGAGCATATACCCTACCATGGGGAAGGGATGCTCCAGGAATCAGCTCGATAGGGCAGTCATACGCCCGGTGTGGAGGCAATGTCTCTGCCTCCCTCTTGCTGAAGACGTCCGAAAATGCAGCATAATGACCCGGCAATCTTGCCAATGACCGAGGCAGTGAAGGCTGAGCCAAACTAATCTGCACCAGGCATCGGCTTTGACACTCAGGACCCCACTGGAGAACCTCTCCAGAATTCCAGTCCAGGACTGGGGCATGTAGTCGGAGCCAAGGCAGGCCCAGCAACACAGGGTTAATGGCTTTGGATAGGACATAGAATGACAGGAGTTCGGAGTGCAAGATTTTATTACGTTTCATATTTATGGGAAATACCTGTGCGCCCAAGTGACCTCCCCGATGATCACTTAGGCGCGGAAGTTTTCCGGCTGCTTATTCTTACACCTAGGACAGGTGTTCACTTGATGTTTGTCATCCCCACAATAGAAGCAGAGACCATTCTTCCTGCGGAACTCTCTACGTTGTCGGGGGGACACGGAGGCCCCGAGTTGCATAGGTACCTCCGAGTCTTCCGTGGAGGAGCGAAGCAACGGGACCTCGGGAGGCATCATGGGGGAGTCAGAGGGGAAAACACAAAACCGTTCAAGTTGTCGTTCCCTGAGACATCGGTCAAGTCGTACCGCTAAAGCCATAACCTGGTCTAAGGAGTCAGAACAGGGATAGCTAACTAGCAGGTCTTTCAGGGCGTTCGACAGACCCAACCTAAACTGGCACCTTAAGGCAGGGTCATTCCACCGAGAAGCTACGCACCACCTCCTGGCCATGCTGGGAGCTGTAGTTTTGCGCCGTACACACCTATACGGCAGGGGTTGCACTAAATTGAGCTGTATTTGTTCAGGTGTTGTATTTATGTACTGACCTTGGTTCTGGGGCTGTATATATGTACTGTGCTTGCTTCTGGTGTTGTGTATAGAACCCCATTGCTTGTAAAATGTACAAATGTTTTTATGCTCGTGTTACATAAAAAGAAATATGGAAAAGAAATGACACGTCGATTGGTAGAGAAAACAAACACGGCGAGGGGGAAGGAGATGTCGGGAAAGAGGTTGGGGGGGGGGGCGCCAAACTGAATCTTTGCCCCGGGTGCTGGAGAACCTAGCTACGCCTCTGACCATGGGAGATCTCTCAACCAAGGCATAAATATCAAATACAGCTATCCAGAAAGTATGAAGGACCGTGCATGACCACCAGATATGTAGAATCGTTCCGGTCTCAATGCCACAACGCCAACAAATATCAGACACATCAGGATACATTTTGTGTAGGATCAGAGTGCATCGATACCTCCTAGTCAGAATCTTGAAATTATTTTCCTGAGCATGAAATGCCATAGGCATTTTATGTGTCAACAGAAAAATATGATCCCAGTCCGCAGTCGTCAAACTAACCCCTAGTTCACATTCCCAGGCACTAACGTATGCAGGAGTTTGATCCGCCAAGGCCTCCAATAGGAGGGAGTATATTGTAGATATGACGTGAACTGGAGCTGTCGATTGTAGCAATATGGATTCAAAGGTGGTATTTGTGGACAGTTGAAGCCCCCCTGGTAGGGCAGATCGGAGGAATGCTGGTTATCTGAGCATATTCAAACCATGAAAGAGTCCTCCTAGGGCAGATCCCCCGCATCTCAGAAAAGGAGGGTAGCCGTCCATCATTCAATAAGACCTGGCTTAATCGACTGTTGTCAGAGGGCGACCATACCAAGAAATTAGTTTTGTGTACAGCTGGTGGAAATTCCGGGTTGTCGAAGAGTGGGCAAAACAGCCCAGGTCTATGTGATAGGCCCTTTCGAGCTAGAAGTCTATCCCAAAGAATGAGGACATGTTGGGTAAGTATTGGGAAAGTAGAAAGGGCCGGTCTATAATCCGGAAAAATCCAAGGTAAGGACCTAAGGGAAATTGCGGTAATGTTCCGTTCAATCGAGACCCATTGTTTGTTGGAGCTGTTGTGAAACCATTCTACAATTCGCATAAGAATAGTGGCCTAATGGTATAAAAGGAGATTGGGAAGTCCGGCTCCCCTCTTCAACTTTGGACGAGACAAAACGTTCCTGTTGAGGCGTGGCCTCAAAATGCCCCAAACAAATCTACTTAAGGCCCCTTGAACACTCTTAAAGAATGTCACTGGAATAAGAACAGGAACTGCCTGGAACACGACTAAGAAGCGTGGTACTATATCCATTTTGATGACATTCATGCGACTGAACCAGGAAAGATGGCTGCGGTCATAGGAGTATAGGTGCTTAAGGGTACGTTGAAGTAGTGGGGGAAATTTAGGGAAAATAGATCCGCTAAGTCTCCCGGGATCTAGGCCCCTAAGTATTTGATAGATCGTGATTGTCATTTGAATGAGGAGGAAGATTTTAGGCTGTCTAGTAGCGCCATAGCTAAAGAGATGTTTAGGGCTTCTGTTTTTCTATCATTTACTTTAAAATTGCTCACTTGACCAAACCTCTCGAACTCCCGTATGAGAACCAGAAAGGAAATAGAAGGGTTCGTAACAAAGAGTAAGAGGTCATCAGCGTATGGAGCCAGTTTATGATGTGTCTGTCCCATTCTAATCCCAGAAACATCTAGAGAATTACGTATAGCTGTTGCTAGATGTTCCATCGTAATAACATAAAGCAGCGGAGATAGGGGACAACCCTGACTGATACCATCTGCTATTGATAAGGAGGGAGAGAGCACACCATTAACCCTTACCCTAGCCGTAGGCTTCTGATATAGAGAAAGAATGTGTTCTAACATTTTGGGGCCAATCCCTAACTGACAAAGGGCAGAACGCAAGAACTCCCAGTGAACACGATCAAAACACGTGGAGATCGACATTTTCCTGAATAAGATAATAATAAGATGGTCTTATTAGTGTTGTCTCTGGCCTCTCTAAGTAGAACAAATCCTGCCTGTTCAAAGTGTATAACCCGCGGAAGGAAAAGGAGCTAACTGTAAAGGATCTGCCAGGCACAACTTCTGTGTATACGCCCATAGGTAATCAGTCTGCACCTGAGTCTATGTCTCTGAGACTGACTCCATCTTCCACCACTCAGGATGGCAGGCTTAGGAGTGGGAGAGCCTATCGCAGCCTGGCCAGACGGAGCTAGCTCCCGCCCTCTGTCTATTTATACCTGCCTTTCCTGTTCCTCCTTTGCTTGTGATTCTTCTCATGTGGTTTCCTGGCCCAGCTACAGCTACTAACTATTTGATCCTGCTCCATACTGACCCTGGCTTACTGACTACTCTCCTGTTCTGCGTTTGGTACCTCGTTCTCTCCTGGTTTGACTCGGCTCGATCACCACTCTGCTGCTCACGGTGTTGCCGTGGGCAACTGCCCCTTTTCCCTTAGCTTTGTGTACCATTGTCTGTTTGTCTCGTGCACTTACTGAGCGTAGGGACCGCCGCCGAGTTGTACCCCGTCGCCTAGGGCGGGTCGTTGCAAGTAGGCAGGGACAGAGTGGCGGGTAGATTAGGGCTCACTTGTCCGTTTCCCTACCCCCATCATTACATAATCACAAGCCCATATACCTAGTCTACCCTGGTCCCTGACACTACTATGGAACCCCTTGAGACCCTGGCCCAGCAAATGCAGGGTCTCTCCCTACAGGTCCAGGCCCTGGCTCAGAGGGTCAACCAGCCTGACGCTGCCATGGTAGTACCCCTCACCTCACCTCTTGAACTCCACCTCAAGTTGCCTGACCGGTTCTCAGGGGACCGGAGGACTTTTCTCTCCTTTCGGGAGAGTTGTAAGCTCTACTTTCGCTTAAAGCCCCACTCCTCAGGTTCTGAGTGCCAGCGGGTGGGTATAATTATGTCCCAGCTCCAGGAAGGGCCCCAAGAATGGGCCTTTTTCTGGCTCCTGACGCCCCTGAACTTTCCTCCGTTGACCGTTTCTTTTCTGCTCTCGGACTCATTTATGACGAGACTGACAGGACTGCCTTTGCCGAGAGTCAGCTGGTGACCTTACGTCAGGGTAAGAGACCTGTGGAGGAGTATTGCTCTGACTTTAGAAGGTGGTGCGTAGCTTCTCGGTGGAATGACCCTGCCTTAAGGTGCCAGTTTAGGTTGGGTCTGTCGAACGCCCTGAAAGACCTGCTAGTTAGCTATCCCTGTTCTGACTCCTTAGACCAGGTTATGGCTTTAGCGGTACGACTTGACCGATGTCTCAGGGAACGACAACTTGAACGGTTTTGTGTTTTCCCCTCTGACTCCCCCATGATGCCTCCCGAGGTCCCGTTGCTTCGCTCCTCCACGGAAGACTCGGAGGTACCTATGCAACTCGGGGCCTCCGTGTCCCCCCGACAACGTAGAGAGTTCCGCAGGAAGAATGGTCTCTGCTTCTATTGTGGGGATGACAAACATCAAGTGAACACCTGTCCTAGGTGTAAGAATAAGCAGCCGGAAAACTTCCGCGCCTAAGTGATCATCGGGGAGGTCACTTGGGCGCACAGGTATTTCCCATAAATATGAAACGTAATAAAATCTTGCTTCCCTTTCAGGTCTCTTTTGGTGGTAGGTCTGCTACCGGCAGTGCCTTCGTGGATTCAGGGTCTTCTGCTAATATCATGTCTGTGGAATTTGCTATGTCTCTAGCTATGCCTTTGATTGATTTGCCTAAACCTGTCCCGGTAGTGGGTATCGACTCCACTCCTCTTGCTAATGGTTATTTTACACAGCATACCCCTGTTTTTGAACTCCTTGTTGGCTCCATGCATTTGGAGCAGTGCTCTGTACTGTTGATGCAGGGATTATCGTCCGATTTGATTTTAGGCCTTCCCTGGTTGCAGTTGCATAATCCCACGTTTGACTGGAATACTGGGGAGCTTACCAAATGGGGTAATGAATGCTTGACGTCATGTTTTTCTGTTAATTCTATTTCTCCCCCTGAGGAGGTGAACACGCTACCTGAGTTTGTTCAGGACTTCGCTGATGTTTTCTCTAAGGAGGCCTCCGAAGTGTTACCTCCTCATAGAGAATACGATTGAGCTATCGAATTGGTACCAGGAGCTAAGCTCCCTAAGGGTAGGATATTTAATCTTTCTTGTCCCGAACGTGAAGCCATGAGAGAGTATATCCAGGAATGCCTGGCCAAGGGTTACATTCGCCCATCTACTTCTCCGGTAGGTGCTGGCTTCTTCTTCGTAGGGAAGAAGGATGGTGGTCTTAGGCCATGCATTGACTACCGTAACTTGAATAAGGTCACTGTAAGGAACCAGTATCCCCTTCCTTTGATTCCTGATCTCTTTAATCAGGTTCAGGGGGCCCAATGGTTCTCTAAGTTTGATCTACGGGGGGCGTATAACCTTATCCGCATCAAAGAGGGGGATGAGTGGAAGACTGCGTTTAACACGCCCGAAGGTCACTTCGAATACCTCGTCATGCCCTTTGGGTTGTGTAATGCTCCTGCGGTCTTCCAGAATTTCATTAATGAGATTTTAAGAGATTACCTGGGGGTATTTCTTGTAGTGTACCTTGATGACATACTGGTGTTTTCCAAGGACTGGTCCTCCCACATTGAGCATGTCAGGAAGGTGCTCCAGGTCGTTCGAGAAAACAAACTGTTTGCTAAAACCGAAAAATGTGTGTTTGGGGTACAGGAGATACCATTTTTGGGTCAAAACCTAACTCCTCATGAATTCCGCATGGACCCCGCCAAGGTCCAGGCTGTGGCGGAATGGGTCCAACCTGCCTCCCTGAAGGCGTTACAGTGTTTCTTGGGGTTCGCTAATTATTACAGGAGATTTATTGCTAACTTCTCGGTCATCGCTAAGCCTCTTACGGACCTCACTCGCAAAGGTGCTGATCTCCTCCACTGGCCTCCTGAGGCTGTCCAGGCTTTTGAGGTCCTTAAGAAGTGTTTTATCTCGGCCCCGGTGCTGGTTCAGCCCAACCAAATGGAGCCATTTATCGTGGAAGTTGACGCATCCGAGGTGGGAGTGGGGGCTGTCTTGTCCCAGGGTACCAGGTCCCTCACCCATCTCCGCCCCTGTGCCTACTTCTCCAGGAATTTTTCGCCCTCTGAGAGTAACTATGATATTGGCAACCGCGAACTCTTAGCCATTAAATGGGCATTTGAAGAGTGGCGCCACTTCCTGGAGGGGGCTAGGCACCAGGTAACGGTCCTTACCGACCACAAGAATCTGGTTTTCCTAGAATCTGCCCGGAGGCAAAACCCGAGACAAGCTCGATGGGCGCTATTTTTTACCAGATTCAACTTTTTGGTTACCTATAGGGCTGGGTCTAAAAATATTAAGGCCTATGCACTGTCGCATAGCTTCATGGCCAACCCTCCTTCGGAGGAAGATCCTGCTTGTATTTTGCCTCCTGGTATAATCATTTCTTCTATTGATTCTGATTTAGTCTCTGAAATTGCGGCTGATCAAGGTTCAGCTCCCGGGAACCTTCCTGAGGACAAGCTGTTTGTTCCCCTGCAATTCCGGCTAAGGGTACTTAGGGAAAGTCATGACTCCGCACTATCTGGTCATCCAGGCATCCTGGGTACCAAACACCTCATTGCCAGAAACTATTGGTGGCCTGGGTTGCCTAAAGACGTTAAGGCCTACGTCGCCGCTTGTGAGGTTTGTGCTAGGTCCAAGACTCCCAGGTCCCGACCAGCGGGCTTACTACGTTCTTTGCCCATTCCCCAGAGACCTTGGACCCATATCTCCTTGGATTTTATCACCGATTTGCCTCCATCTCTAGGCAAGTCGGTGGTGTGGGTTGTGGTAGACCGCTTCAGTAAGATGTGCCACTTTGTGCCCCTCAAGAAACTACCCAATGCCAAGACGTTAGCTACCTTTTTCGTCAAACACATCCTGCGTCTCCATGGGGTCCCTGTCAATATTGTTTCGGACAGAGGAGTACAATTTGTTTCATTGTTTTGGAGAGCCTTCTGTAAAAAGTTGGAGATTGATCTGTCCTTCTCCTCTAATTTCCATCCTGAAACTAATGGTTAAACTGAGAGGACTAATCAATCTCTAGAACAATATTTTAGGTGTTTTATCTCTGACTGTCAATATGATTGGGTCTCATTCATTCCCCTCGCCGAATTTTCCCTTAATAACCGGGTCAGTAATTCGTCAGGGGTCTCCCCCTTTTTCTGTAATTTTGGGTTTAATCCACGGTTCTCCTCCGCTTCACCTGGTAGTTCCAACAATCCTGAGGTAGAGGTCGTTCATCGGGAACTGTGCACAGTCTGGGCCCAGGTTCAGAAGAACCTAGAGGCGTCCCAGAGCGTACAAAAAACTCAGGCTGATAGAAGACGTTCTGCTAACCCCTTGTTTATGGTCGGGGATCTGGTGTGGTTATCGTCTAGGAACTTGCGCCTTAAGGTCCCGTCCAAGAAGTTTGCTCCCCGGTTTATAGGGCCGTATAAGGTCATTGAAGTCCTCAATCCTGTCTCCTTCCGACTGGAGTTGCACCCATCTTTTTGAATACACGACGTGTTTCATGCCTTCCTCCTTAAACGCTGCTCCCCGTCCTTGGCTCCCTCGAGGAAACCTCCTGTTCCCGTTTTCACCTCTGAGGGGGTGGAATTCGAGGTGGCCAAGATTGTGGACAGCAAGATGGTCCAAGGCTCCCTCCAGTACCTGGTCCATTGGAGAGGATACGGGCCTGAGGAGAGGACTTGGGTACCCGCCCGGGATGTTCACGCTGGGGTATTGGTCAGGAGGTTCCACCTTTGTTTCCCCAATAAACCAGGTCCACTTAGAAAGGGTCCGGTGGCCCCTCATAAAAGGGGGGTACTGTAAAGGATCTGCCAGGCACAACTTCTGTGTATACGCCCATAGGTAATCAGTCTGCACCTGAGTCTATGTCTCTGAGACTGACTCCATCTTCCACCACTCAGGATGGCAGGCTTAGGAGTGGGAGAGCCTATCGCAGCCTGGCCAGACGGAGGTAGCTCCCGCCCTCTGTCTATTTATACCTGCCTTTCCTGTTCCTCCTTTGCTTGTGATTCTTCTCGTGTGGTTTCCTGGCCCAGCTACAGCTACTAACTATTTGATCCTGCTCCATACTGACCCTGGCTTACTGACTACTCTCCTGCTCTGCGTTTGGTACCTCGTTCTCTCCTGGTTTGACTCGGCTCATTCACCACTCTGCTGCTCACGGTGTTGCCATGGGCAACTGCCCCTTTTCCCTTAGCTTTGTGTACCCTTGTCTGTTTGTCTCGTGCACTTACTGAGCGTAGGGACCGCCGCCCAGTTGTACCCCATCGCCTAGGGTGGGTCGTTGCAAGTAGGCAGGGACAGAGTGGCGGGTAGATTAGGGCTCACTTGTCCGTTTCCCTACCCCCATCATTACACTAACCTATTAGTTATAGCTTTTAAATAACATTTAAAGTCCACATTTATCAATGAAATTGGTTGGAAGTTCGGACAAATAGAAGGATCTTTCCTTGGGATGACAATGATAGTTGCCGTCAGAGTTTGTGGAGTGAACGGGGTCAAGGAAGATACTGAGTTAAAGACCCTGATCATAAATGGAAGGAGAGCAGTGAGAAAGGCTTTGTAGAAAGATGACGGGAATCCATCTGGACCTGGGCTTTTACCAGCTGGAGAAGACTTAATGACTACATCTACTTCTGATTCCGAGAATTCCTCACTCAAGGAAGAGATCTCGGTTGCATCTAAGGTCAGACTGTGTCAGAAACATAGGAGTCTATTTTATGCTGGAGGTCAGAAGGTGACTTATCTGCCAAGGGGCCCCTAAGATTGTATAGGGAATTATAGTATTCTCTAAAGATATTAACAATCTCCGATTTATGTCTTGTTTCACCAGATATGGTTTTGGTCAAGGGGATAAATGATTGAGGAGCTCTTGGATGAAGCGTCCGAGCTAGAGCTTTACCACATTTATTGGAATATTCATATGAGTGGCGGCGACAGTGATCTCGACAAGAAGCGTGTGCCTGATCAAGTAGATCCCTCTGTGAGTTTCGAGCTTCCATTAACTCAACTAATGTCTGGAAGAGTTGGGTCTGCTTATGTTTTAATTCTAGGTCACGTGTTTGAGACAGTAGTCGTTTAATTATAAAGGCTTTTTCTTTTTTCAATCTTGCTCCCTGTTGTATAAAAGTGCCCAGTATAACACTCTTTAATGCTTCCCATTGAACTGGGAGAGGAGTAGTGTCTGAGACATGATGATCAAGAAAGTCAGCAATGGAGCGCTCGATAGCCACCTGACAAACTGAATCCCTTAAGAGATTCGGATTCAACCTCCACTGCCATTCTCTTGACATTGTGTCTAGGAGTGTAAGGGAAAGAAAGACAGGCGCATGATCTGTCCAGACATTGTGCCTATCTGAGTCTCCAGGTTCCATGAAAGTAAATAATGACTAATGAATAACAAGTCAATTCTACTGTACATGTTGTAAACTGGGGAATAAAAGGTATGATCTCTCCCCTGAGGATTAAGAATTCTCCAAACATCCACCAGCTGCAAAGAAAAAAGCTTTGTTTTAAGTGCAAGCAATTGAGAAATGGCAACTGAGGACCTGCCCGATGAGGAGTCCAACGCCTGATCCATAGAAAAAATTAAAATCCCCTGCGCTAATCAGAAAGCCTTCAGCAAATTCAGTGAGGAGGAACTTAAATGGTGCAGCGATTGAGCATGTGTCTACCACTCCATTTAATATCTATTGGACTGACGGAAACAGTTAAGCGCTGTACTCATGTTTCCGTCATTCCTAGACTTTAAATGGAGTCGCAGCTTGCATTCTCTACTGCCGCCCTATTCAATGTTCTCTTCACTGCTGGCAATCAGTGGGGCCGACAGTGATCAGACAGTTTTCACCGATCCTTTGGATAGGTGATAATTGTTTGTTTTGGGAATACCCCTTTAAATCTATGTCTATGCATGGCTTTTGGAGCTCTGTATAACAAAAATTGAGCTCCAACTGCTATAAAGATATATCAAGAAATTAATCAGCCCAGAATTTTAATTCTAATAAGATTTTTAAGAAATTGTATTTAAGAGTGGACATTAACGTAAAAAAAAATTCACTTTGAATACTATTTGAAATAAAAAATATATTTGCATAATAGCATGAATAATAACCATCGTATAGTATGAGTTTACTTCTATGAATCAAATATATCTAAAAATGCGAAAAATAACTTCCACTGATTACAGGAATATGTAATTCAAATGATCTTCTTAGGTAATTAAGTTATAACTAATTGTAATGTTTACTTAATCAAATACACTGAAAGCTCTAAAATTAATTAAACAATTAAAGAGGCACTATGGGTTCCTATACAAGTTAAATGAATTGAACACTGAAATAGACTCAAATGCAGATTGATGCTAACTTAGTAGGCATAGTCACAACAACATTTTAATCCAAATGATATTGAATATACTAAGAAGTTTAAATAACCACTGAACCTAAAATACACTATATGGCTAAATGTATGTGGGCCCTCCTTCTAATTTTTAGGCTTAGGTTTCAGCCACATCCAGCTGAGTGACTTTAACCCCTTAAGGACCAGGCCTTGTTCGGGCTCAAAGACCGGACACATTTTTTAGTTAATTCATCTCAGTATTTTGGATAGTATTACTTTTGTGTCAATGCGGCTGAATGAGTTTTTTTGCAGTACATGTTGTACTTTCTATTTATATCATTTTAGGGTGTATATACATTATTGTTTAATTTTTACAAGTCCAATTTTGTGGCTACAAGAAAAAAGCTTACAATTCCTTTGTGTGTTTTTCTTCTTTTTTTTTAACCCTCTTCATCACTGAGTTAAGCCAGGACCTGTTTATATTTAAAGCAAAAGTTGTTAAGTATATGGAAATACCAATAAGTGTGTTTTTTTAATTAAAGTCCATAGGAACTTTAGTTTTACATTTTTTTTTTTTTATTTACAATATACTTCTACATGCCAATATATTGTGTCTGTGCTTAGAAATATGCTACTAAAGATTTGCCCTAATAGGCATACATATGAGACAGATCTGGGGACCTTTCTTAGTGTCAGGATCTGTGGGTATGTGGACCCACTGGGCCGTACCGCCGTTGTGGTATAGCAGCTGGCAAAACGGTACAAAGTCAATGTCTATAGTTCGGATAAAGTTACCTGTGACAATACAGACAAAAGCGATGGTTAAGCCTCAGATGGAACTCTGGCAGCAGGCAGACAACAGGTGCGGAGAAACACAGCGGGTGTAACACGACTCTAACTCAGTATAGCACAGGAACACGGTAACACGGGAAACAGGATACAGGTAGCAGGAACGGGAACACTGGAACTGGAAAACACTCAAGGAACCATTTGCAAGACAGACACGGGTAGATACAAACACGCTCAGGCATTGTAGGGAGGGGCAGAGCCCTTCTTAAAGTCCAGGGTGATCTGGGAGCAAGCAGCTCAATCTCACACATGTGTGCACTATGGCTCCTTAAGGCCGGACTGAGCTCGGGAGCGCACCCTAGTCGTCACTGCGGAACAGGACGGCTACATGTGCAGACATCTCTGGAGAGAAGGGCGTCGACAGGATGGAAGGCGTTTGTGGTCAGCGACGAAGGACTTTACAGTGTCCCCCCTCTTGCGCCCCCTCCTCTTGGGACCAAAACGAGAGAGAAACTTCTTAATGAGGGTAGGAGCATTGAGATTCTCTTCTGGTTCCCAGGACCTCTCCTCTGGACCAAACCCCCTCCAATCTACTAAATAAAAGGTTCCTCCTCCTTTTTTTGGTGTCCAGGATCTCCTTAACCTCAAATATCTCGGCCGAACCACTGGGGGTAACTGCAGGGCTAAGAGTCTTAGAGTTTCGGTCCAGGACCACAGGTTTCAGGAGAGAAACGTGAAAGGAGTTGGGGATCCGGAGGGTCACGGGCAGCCGAAGCTTATAACAGACCGGTTAATCTGCTGCAGGATTTCAAAGGGTCAGAGGAACCTGGGAGCGAATTTTCATGACGGCACCCTCAGTCGGATATTTCTTTAGAACAGCCAGACCTTGGTACCCGGAAGAAACAGAGGCGGCTCTCTTCTCCTCGTATCTGCCTTTCGCTTGATGCGGTCGACTGCTTGCAGAACAGAGATCCGGGTTTGCTGCCAGATCCGTAAAAAGTCCCGAAATGCAAAGTCAGCTGCAGGCACCTGGGATGAAGAACGGTGTGGAGGCGGTAGACTCACTTGTGTGGTTGTTATAGGAGAACTCGGCTCAAGGAAGAATCTGCACCCAGTCATCATGCTGCCTGGAGATAAGAGTGTCGTAAGTAGTTCTCCATTATCTGATTGATCCTCTCAACTTGGCCATTGCACTGGGAGTGGTAGGCTGAGGTAAAGTCCAACTTTATATCGAGGAGTTTACAGAGGGCCCTCCATAACTTTGAGGTGAACTGAACACCTCAATCAGACACGATATGCAGAGGTAGGCCGTGCAGGCGAAAGATGTGTTGGCCAGTCGAGAAGCAGAAGGTAGGCCGGTTAGTGGAGCAAAATGAGTCATCTTAGGAGAATTTGTCCACCACCCAGACCGTACTGCATCCAGCAGAGGGGGCAGATCTGTGACGAAGTCCATTGCAATATGCTGCCAGGATGCATTGGGCATAGGCAGCAGCTGGAGCAGGCCAGCCGGTTTGGAGTGAGCAACTTTGTCTGCTGCACATACCGGGCAGGAAGACACAGAGTCCATAATGTCTTTGGGCAGCGTGGGCCACCAGAAATGACGGGCAATCAGGTCTCGGCAGGTATAAATAGACAGAGGGTGGGAGCTAGCTCCGTCTGGCCAGGCTGTGATAGGCTCTCCCACTCCTAGGCCTGCCATCCTGAGTGGTGGAAGATGGAGTCAGTCTCACAGACATAGAAGCAGGTGCAGACTGGATACAGAAGCTGTGCCTGGCAGATCCTTAACATGCAGCTTGCTCATTCAGTCGCTCTGTAATGGAGTTCACCGCCTGGAGGAGTTGGTCCTGTCGTAATTGGCAGACTTGCATATCCGATTGCATGGCTTGTGATGTCGTCACGGTCTTGAGTTGACCAGCAGGGGGCCATGGCCTGAGCGTACTGTCACGATCTGCGGGTATGTGAACCCACTGGGCCGTATCGCCGTAGTGGTATAGCAGATGGCCAAACAGGGTACAAAGTCAATGTTTATAATTCGGATAAAGGTACCTGTGACAATACAGACAGTAGTGATGGTTAAGGCTTGGATGTAACTCTGGCAGCAGGCAGACAACAGGTGCGAAGAAACACAGCGGTGTAGTAGGTGACACAACACGACTCCAACTCAGTATAGCACAGGAACACGGTAGCACAGGTTACAGGTAGCAGGAACAGGAACACTGGAACTGGAAAACACTCGATGAACCATTTGCAAGACAGACACGGGTAGATACAAACATGCTCATGCATTGTAGGGAGGGGCAGAGCCCTTCTTATAGTCCAGGTTGATATGGGAGCAATCAACTCAATCTCACACATGTGTGCGCTCTGGCTGCTTAAGGCTGGACTGAGCTCGCGACCGCACCCTAGTGGTCACTGCAGAACAGGACGGCTGGATGTGCAGACATCTCTGGAGAGAAGGGCGTCGACAGGATGGGAGGAGTTTGTGGTCAGCGACCACGGACGTTACACTTACTTCTTGGGCTGTCTCCCCGGTGATGCCAGTCCCGGCAACTATGACGTTGGGACCGGCGATCACCATTACAAGGGGACCCCCTCCCTTGTACATTGCTGCGATCATGTTTATTCACAGAACTATGTATTGCAGCTCCACCCCTGAAACTCAACTTGCACATGAGATCATCATGACAAAATGATACGTTATAGCGTGCTAACTGGGGGCCACCCATAATGTTTATCCTAAAACTAAAGGGTAAATGCTGAGCCGCTTCGTTTCTGATCGGCTTTTCTCGTAAAGCCGAGCAATTGGTGTAAGGGCTCAGTTAAAAGTCTATGAGCCCGTACACCAATTGCTCAGCTTTCCGAGAAAAGCTGCTCAGAAACTAAGCAGCTCAGTACTCACTGAAAGCTTCTGCCACTATGTTTTAGCGATCGGTGTGGGTCTCAATGCTCAGCCCCCCACCGATCAAAACTTCTGACATGTCACTATGACATGTCAAAAGTTTTTTGAAAGTTTAGTTACCTTTTAAACTACCACTAAAATGTATATCAACACAAGAACTGTGCACCAGGAGAATTCATAAAATGAGTTTCCGTGGTTGAGTAGTTGCCCATAAGCCTAAGATCACCATGTTGAATGCCAAGTGTTTGCTAGAGTGGTGTAAAGCACACCCCCACTGGACTCTGGAACAGTGGAAATGTGTTCTCTGTATTGATGAATGAATGTGGGTTTGGTAAATGCTAGGAGAACGCTATCTATCAAAAAGCATAGTGCCTTCTATAAAATTTGGGGGCGGAACGATAGTGGTCGTGCTGTTTTTCAGGGTTGGAGCTTTTTCCCATGAAGGGTGATGTTAATGCTACAGCATACAAATACTTTTTAGGTAATTGTATGCTTCCAACTTTGTGTCAATAATTTGGGTAAGACCCTTTCCTCTTCCAGCATCATTGTGGCTCCATGCATAAAGTGAGGTCTATAAAGACATGGTTTGAAGAGTTTGGCATGGAGGAACTTGAGTGACCCACACAGAGCCCTGACCTCAGTCCCATCAAACACCTTTGGAATTAATTGGAATGCTGACTTAGAGCCAGATCTTCTCGTCCAACATCAGTGCCGGACCTCAAATTCTCATAGTCACACTGAAACATCTTGTAGGAAGCCTTCCAAGAATAGTGGGCCAAACCCCATATTAACGCCCATTGTGTTGGAGTGGGATGTCCAGCTAGATGACATAGGTGTGATGGTCATTTGTCCACATACTTTTGGCCATATAGTGTATATGTAACCTGATGTATAAAAATGATTGGCTGCTATGGGAAACTATTCCAATGTTCCTCTGTATTATTTTTATACATGAGAACCAAGTGGTCTTAAAGACATAGCTACTGGCATTCAATGATAGCTCTCATATACTGAAATGACGTGTCATAACATAGTTCAGCCATTAAGACTGAGTGAATTGCACCACACAGGACTGGGGAATTGCACCACACATGCCCTACACACATGCCCTACATAATATAGATGAATCATTGTGCTATGGTTGAGACATGTTTCTTTAAGGTATCATTGAAAATATTTCAGTTAATTTTAATTAAATAATTAGTACTAGGGCAATGATACTTTTACATTGATAATATTATATATAATTTGCATTACACTGTATTTCCTGGACACGGACCTTAAAGTGTCCCAAGTTAAAGTTTTACTTTTTTTTATAATTCCTAAATTGTTAAAGAAAAATATCTACTTTTAACATCTTTTAGCTACTTTTAATAAATAATCTTCCTGGGCGTCAGAGCTTTGTTTCTCTTATACACAGCTTCAAATTGCATGCTCCATCACTTGGCTTTGAGCTGTCTACACTCATCCACTTACTGTTGTCAATGTAAAAGCTGCTCATCTTGTTCAGGCAGTACAAAATGCCTTCTTTTATGTCATTAACTATCCACCTATTAGTAATATTGATAAATGTAAAAAAAACTTTCTTTTGCAACAAGCATTGCAACTGTGTCAGTTGAACATGATAAGGAATTTAAAAAAAGTATATTCAAATTCACAACTCAAAGCCGTCGTTACTAGGACATATTTTTATGTAAAAAAAAAAAAATCCAATGATTAAATGTCCCTTATTGGCCTCATGCCATTATGGGGGATACTATGTGTAATAAAAAATGAAATAAGCTCAAAAAGAAAAAAAAGAAGAGCACCCTTAAGCCAACTCACAGCAGTAGCCCTGCCTCCAAGCAAACCAGAATTATACATAACCTATATGAAACATTAATTAAAATTGAAAATCGTAAAAAAAGTAATAAAAAACAATGTTATATTTGCTGTATTCTGTTGAAATTCATATGTACCCTAAATAGCTGTCCCACAAAAATTAAGCCCTCATACAGCTACATCGGTGGGAAAATAAAAAAGTTATGGCCCTTAGAATATGGCGACACAAAAACAAATAAAAAAAAAAGGTTTTTATTGTGATAAAGTAGAAAACATTAAAAAACGTTATAAGTTTGGGTTCGCCAATCACAAAACTAAAAGTAATCTCTACATCATTAACCCATTGTATGTCCTGTTATGGGGGTTGAAGTATGGAGCAGGCTCACGTGCTGAGGCCCCGCTATACGCTGTGGGTGTCAACTGTGTATTACAGCTGACACCTCGCACTAACGGAACAGGGAGTTATGACCACTTAGATGCCACGGCCAATAGCGACTGCGGCATCTAAACCATTAGAAAAAGGGGGAGCCCGCTCCGACAGCCCTACGGTCCACCTGCGACGCGATGGCGGGGTGCCGATGGTTGTCATGGTAGCCCGAGGCCCATTATGAAGGCCCCCAAGTCTGCCTTCTTTCTTCTCTGGCAGAGCTTAACAGGAGCCTGTAAAAATTACAATAAACTAAAATACATTAATATCGTGGTGTATTGAACCAGCGATCTGACAATCGCTGGTTCAAATCCCCTAAGGGGACTAAATAGTTAAATAAAGTTTTCAGTAGTGCACAAAAAATAAAAAAGTATTAAAAGTTAAAATAAAAACTTTTCTCATTTATCCTCTAAAGTAATGGTATAGCCATGTTCATAAAAGTCTGAACTATTACAAAATAACATTATTTAACTCACACGGTGAACGTCGTAAAAAAAAAAAAAAATCTCTTTTTTTTGGTTACCTTAGCGCTAAAAGAAAATGTAATAAAAAGTGATCAAGAAAGTTGTATGTACCAAAAAATGATCCCAAGAAAAACTACATTCTGTCCCGAAAAAGTAAGCACTCACACCGCTCAAAAATAAAAAAGTTCTGGCATTCAGAAGGGGGCGATACTAAAAAAACAATTTTTTAACAAATTCTTTTTTTTTACAAAAGTGGTAAAACAATAAAAAAACTATATACATTTGGTATTGCCGTAATTGTATTTACCAGAAGTTAAGTAGTCGTTTTTTACCACATGGTGAAAGACATACAAAAGAAACCCAAAAAGAAATGGAGGAATCACAGTTTTTTCAATTACACCCCAGAAAGAATTTTTTTTTCAGTTTCACAGTACATTATATGGTGCTTTAACCCCTTCGGGACAAAACCACTTTTTGATTTTTCATTTTCGTTTTTCACTCCCCTTATTCAAAGAGCCATAACATTTTTATTTTTCCGTCAATAGAGTGGTGTGAGGGCTTATTTTTTGCGGGAGGAGTTGTAGTTTCTTTTGGTACCATTTAAAGTACCATATAATGTACTGGGAAACAGAAAAAAAATTATTTGCTGGCTAAAGTTGGAAAAAACTGTGATCAATTGTTTTTTGGGTTTCGTTTTTACGGCTTTCACCGTGCAGTAAAAATGACAATTTATCTTTATTCTGTGGCTCAATATGATTACGTCATACCAAATTTGTATTGTTTTTTTTTTTATATTTTACTACTTTTATTGATAATAAACTTTTTGTTAAAAAAAAAAATGTTTTGTGTCGCCACATTCTGAGAGCCATAACTTTTTTATTTTTTCAGTTTCCCAGTACATTATATAGTGCTTTAACCCCTTCAGGACAAAGCCATTTTTTGATTTTTCATTTTAGTTTTTCGCTCCCCGCATTCCAAGAGCCATAAAGTTTTTATTTTTCCGTCAAAAAAGTGGTCTGAGGGCTTATGTGTTGCGGGACGAGCTATATTTTTTATTGGTGCCATTTTTTGGTATGTAGAACATTTTGATCACTTTTTATGATTTTTTTTTTTTATATTTTACTGTTCACATGCGCATTAAATAACGCTATATTGTAATAGTTCAGACATTTATGAATGCAGCGATACCAATTTGTTAACTTTTTTTATTTTTTACATTGCTTTAGGGGATAAATGGCAAAAGGTTTTTTTTTGGAACTTTTAGCATTCTTTTTATTTTTTTCCCTACTAAAAACTTTTTTTCACTTTTTTGTGTACACTTTATTAGCCCCCCCCAGTGGACTTGAACCAGCGATCATCAGATCGATGGTACACTATACAGCAATACTGACGTATTGCAGTAAATCGTCATTTTTACAGGCTTCTGTTAAGCCCTGCCACGGGCTTAACAGAGGCAGAGTGAAGGCAGTCCTGGGGACCATCATTAGGCCCCTGGGTTGCCATAACTACTGTATTCACCCCTGATCTCACAGTGGGTGGGGCGATGAGCTTTCGGAGGGGGCCACCCCCTTTTCAACGCCTCAGATGATGCAGTCACGATTGACCGCAGCATTTGAGGGGTTAAACAGCCAGGAACAGCGCAATCGCTGCTCCCGGCTCTTAGTCCCGGGTGTCCACTGTAAAATACAGCCAACACCCGTAGCATATGGAGTGCGCTCAGCGCGTGAGTGCACTCCAAACATCACCACCCCGCACCCGGACGTAGTAGCACATCTGGGTGCGCGAAGGGGTTAAATAGTGTCAATAGACACAACAACGTCTACTGCAAAAAAATAAGCTCCCACACCACTCCACTGACTGAAAAATAAAAAAAGTTGTGGCTCTTGAAAGTCGGGAGTGAAAAACGAAAAAACACCAAAAAAACGAAAAATGGCTGTGACTGCAAGGGGTTAAAGGCTCTGTACACCTTTGTGAGCAATTCTTTTTATTTAATGAATGTATTTAGTGTTTTTAAACAACTTTCAAAATCACTTTTATTTAAAAATAAAAATGGACTTTTTAAGATACAGCATCAATGTATCATGTAACATGAAAGCTGTATCGTTCTGTCTCAGTCGATTCCGTCAGTTCAGCTGAACTGATGGCTCGTCTGAGAGTGGATCTTGCGTGTCACATAGAATCCACCTAATATTGATCATTTATTACTATAAATTTACTGAACAGTTAAGTGGAAGTAGAACATACAGTATAAATAAACCAACCATGGTTATCTATGGTTCCATATTATTATTTCCTGTTTGTCATGTGAATCATTGTGCTCATTTTAATGTAAGTACATTCCTGGTCATTATTACAACTACATTTTCCTGTCTGCTTTCACTCTGCCTAATTAGATTTTAACAAGTGCATGTAAAAGCTATTGTGTAATTAGAGTATTTTAGCTCGATTACTCTGCAGTCAGATGTGTACCATTAGAACTAGGTGTAGTTTGTGCATTCTGCAAATCAATGGTTTATGATGCAATTCTCTGCAGAAGTAGCTATAAAGCAAGAAAACACCTGCGGAGCTGAATGTCCTTAATCTCGACTAGTGGTATGTTTAAAGAGGAACACCAAGCTGAGACAGACTCATTAACTAACTTTTTTACTCTGCTAACAAGTGCTTTGCTTGTCGATGTAACTTTATTTGTGAAATTATTAACTACATGGGACAAACATGCTCTTAATAGGTACTAATGTACCATTGAGTAGGTATGTTTTTTAGATGTTTAGAGTCATGTGTCAATCGTGTATCATTTGTTTGATACTAGAAACTAGAACATATTCATCAACATGTCCCAGGACATTTAAAAAAACAAAACTCTGTTAACACTTTTGTTTGTTCTTTTCCACTGGCTTTCCATTGTTTTTAAAAGGTCAGAATAGTACAACATGCTGCACTAGCCTATCCAGCAAAAAAAGAAAACTTGACTGCTCCATATAAGTCAATTGGGTAAAGAAAAAAAAAATAGGAATCCCGATTGATCATGATGTAACATCAAATAGATGATAACGGATCACGATGGATCATAACGGACCCGTCATCATATCTGTCGTGGCACCTATAAAAATGCAAGTTTGTTACAATCTAAACTGGACTAGGGTTCTAGCATGTCATGTATATGTGGCATATTTGTGTCCAATGACATTAGATACATGAGTCATACTGAATAACTGATAAAAAAAGTCTGAAAACAGATACAGGAAGTCACTTGTCATGACATATTATTGACATTATACATTATCCAAAAAGTCTAAGACATATGTTTGGATTTCACTTGCCAAATGACATGTTTTCTTTTGATTTTCTTACTGCAAATATATAAAAATAACCTCTACATGAAATGTTAATTTTTTTCTGCAAATGTTAATGCATCATTACTATTCATATGCTGTAGTTATCATAGGAAAAATTCAATCTAACATTTGTCATGTGTAAACGTTGGGGCATACTGTTAGGGCCTGTTCATATCAGTGTTGGCTTTCCGTTCAGGGGTTCCGTCTGAGGTTTCCATCGTGGAACCCCTCAACGGAAAGTCAAACGGAGACCTTAGCTTCCGTTCGTATCACCATTGACATCAATGGTGACGGAAACATTGCTAATGGTTTCTTTGTGTTGTTTTTTTTTAGGAATTTTCCCACTCTTCCTTTCAGAATGCTTCTAGTTTAGAAATATTTTTACCTTCTTTCTACTTAGAAAAAGTCAGAATGATTATTTAAAGTACTGCATGTTTATTTCCCATGTAACCCACATATGATATGAGATAGACTGAATAAGGCAGAGTGTCTTTTTTTCTTTTAAATCTCGTTTTATTGACACATGAGCACAGAGCAAACAATTGTAGCGTTTAGTACAATCTGTCTCATTTTAGGGAAAAGAGCTAATAAACATAAATTATAAAATGCATTAACATATAAGACTTATTAGGTCAAAAGCAATGTGTAGTTATTTTTTGTATTGTCTGTATTAATCCTATAAATATGATATAGGGCAGAAGAGACCCCTGCCTTGTGTAGAAAACGAGTTAAGACAATGGGGGGAATAAATCAAGCGGTTTACGTCAGTTTTCTGACGTAAAAAGTCTCAGATTTTGGTTGCACGCCATAGTTGAGATAAAATTTGCGACTTTTTCCTTCTCTTGCCACTATCTGAAAGTGGCGAGAATAGAGATGGGGCTTAGTCAAAGGGTGAGTGGCCTCCATCGGAACAACAACTTTATTATAATCTATGCCAGAAAACTGGCATAAATTATAGCAGAAATCATCGCCTGCTAATTGCTGTGAGGTGTAGCAAGGAAGAGGCACATGCCTAACCCCCCTCCCTTCCACTACCCTATTGGACACATAAAAAAACCCAAATATTTATACTTACCTCACCACTCGCCTTCTCTCCTCTTGTCCGCTCCAGGCCCCTCTAGCTACCTCTTCATGCAGCAGTTCATCTGTGTGACTCAGTAACTTGAATGAGCCGCGGCATGAAAAGGGAACGGAGAAGAGGTGCGGTGAGGTATGCACTTTTTATTTTATGTGATGGGGGATAGATAAGGTGCGGTCATTACGCCACAATTGTAGCACATGGCACGTCTTAATAAATGTTGCATCTTACTCCAGCAAATTCGTTTTTAAGAATGGCATATGAAATGCCAGTCTTAAGAAATCTGCCCCAATGTGTGAGCCAATGTAAGAGTGCAAAACCAGAGAGAATTATTGGTAGGTTAGGGCTATTGAAGAAGGTTAATCATGGGTACCAGATGGCTGAATGGTCGTTGGGGTTCATAGTGTCAGCTGAGAAAGTTCCACAGGTCTCGGAAACTGAGCTACTGGATCCAATGTAATAAGGTTAATGAGTTAGGATTAGCCCAGTGAAAAAGTAAGAGAATCTTGGCTGCAGTGTAGTTAGCCCACAGCTGGCACTAAATGAAGGGGTACAGAAGGGGGAGGCTGGGGAACATCACTTAGGTATAATGGATATCTGTGCAGTTCAGATTTTGTTAATAATTTATTCTAACCTTGCTGAGAATGGCAATATTTGTGCCATGCCCTTATAGTCACCAGTATGTCAAGTGACTGGCCAGATTACTACAAATTCATTACATACCTTCTGCAAAAAGGGGTCTACTTACTGGAAGACTGTTCACAGCAACTCATTGCATTAAACTGCTGCACTAATTCCAGCACAACACTATTGGGTCATTGCATGTCTCCACATGGTAATGGTTTGGGTGTGTATACCCTATATGGCCTTGTATGTTCTACCTGACCACTAAGTAAACTGTGTAGACTCTGTAGAACATTTTGAAAGATACACTATTTCTCTTGATAAATTCTGGGCACATCATCATCTGATCACTATATGGGCACTTTATGGGCACTTTATGCATTAAATATCTGGCCATTGTAGGAACTATTTATCTAGGCACTATTTCTATTTATTTTGGCACTATATGTACAATATTTATGATCTCTGTGTGGTAAAATTACTTGGGCTCTTTGTGGTGGTATTAGTGGCATTGCCTGGCAATAATATTAGCAGTGTCAGGGTAGGGAAAAGCTCTGTTGATGGTGCTGCATCCCTTGATACCTTAAGTTAAGCATGATAGTTGACAGATGGTCAATTATTAGTTTATTTGTCCCCTGTTGCCCGTTTACCCACGAATTCCTAGTGTTCCAATTAATACCTGGAAACACTGAATGGTCCCAACCTGCCCCTGAGCAGTGTGTTGTGGTATTTTTTGCATACCTGACAACTTTCAAGTATCGCAAAGAAGGACAACCACTGCGGCGTGCGTAGCCATTTTTTCCCTTTTAAGCCACGCCTTATAATCCAGCCAAATCCCCGCTCATACACTATAATGCTCCCATAGTGCCTCCCACACAATATAATGCCTCCATAGCTTCCCCATACAGTATAATACCCTCATAGATGCACTCATACAGTATAATGCCCACACAAATGCCCCCATACAGTATAATGACCACACAGATGCCCCCATACAGTATAATGCCCCATAGCTGCCCCCATACAGTATAATGACCCATAGCTGCCCCCATACAGTATAATGCCCCATAGCTGCCCCCATACAGCATAATGCCCTCATGGCTGCCCCATACAGCATTTTGCCATCATAGATGACCCATACAGTATAATGCCCCCATAGCTACCACCATAAACTATAATGCCCCATAGCTGTAAATAGCTGTAAATAGTGCCACAGTGCCCATGTAGATAGTGCCAAACACCCCTTAAAGATAGTGCCATCCCATGTAGATTGCGATACCCCCCCTGTAGCCATTGGGACCCCCCAGAGTGTAGGCAACCCCATGGCCGGGGATTCTGCTCCAGGATTCTGCTCCAGGAGGAGCCACTAACTTCACTGTCCATATATGGAACCCCTCTAGGAGCGGAAATCCCCAGCCATAGCGTCAGCAACGCTCTGGCCGGGGATTCTGCTCCAGGAGGAGCCACTGACGTTACTGTCCATATATGGACAGTGACATCAAGGGCTTCCATGGACTCAGCGTTTAAAGTAGCGCTGTGCCCGGAGAGTCCTTTGTACTAATGCTGAAGCAGGGAGCTAATTCACTGCTTCAGCATTGGGTTGAACTGTATCTGCGTCCTGAGAACGCAGATACAGTTGACACGCGAGTCTGGGATATACCACCGGCTGCTGGGACAGCGGGACACCGCCCGAAATCCCGCACTGTCCCGCTGAATCCGGGACAATTGGGAGGTATGTTTTTTGGGCAGTACATGCCTGTATTTTTTTGAACAGTGTTTGCAGTAGTATTTGCACAGATCATTGTGGTATTATTTTGACTCTATTGTAGTATTATTGTAGTGGTGTCATTTCAACTCTGTATGTGGCTATGATTTATTGGATATATGTATATATTAACTACTTAATGAATCTGACAGCAGACCAAAATTCGTCTAAGAGTTAATACTGCGGATTTTTCGCAACAGATTTTGCTGCGTAAAATCCGCAGCATAATGCAGAAGCATCAAAGTGGATGAGAAATCTCATCCACATGCTGCGTAAATGATAAGCAGAAAAACTTCTCAGAAATGTATTTAGTCCAAACAAAAAATATAGAAAGCGGCAACTACAAGTGAAAATCTTAACACAATCTTATTAACATTCCACATACAACATTGTTTTACTCATAAAAAAACATTTGACACCAGAAACTGGGGAAAAAATTGCCCATTCAGCTAGTAGTTCACACAACATTTCAATTGAGCTCTATGATTTAACCACCAGTCTGAACATTCCCTGTACCAATTCCACATCCAGTCAATACATATGCCCTGTGAAGTATAGTTTAAAAGCCAATGTTGTTTTTAGAACACACAGCTGAAAAAGATGTAGTGTTCTTCAACATGTAATTAAAGGCTGATATCCAACAGAAACACCATTTCATGTTTTTAAAAGACCTTAAACGTGTGAAAACATTTTGGGCACATATGCAGTATGTTTCCAGACATAAATGATATCACAGTTATTATTCTTATTTCTAATTGGGAAGCCCACAGAAGTCTCAGAGCTCCCTAATGTCCCAGTTTTAGCAAGACAGTTATGGATTGCCAGAGAATCACCGCAATTCTGTCCTATAAGGCTTCCTCGTATATATAACCGTGGCACTGGATGAGGTAGTACATGTGAGCTGCCATCTTCTGACTGTTATTGGGGCACTTTGATTCTTATAAAGCGCTTTGGCTGTCTCTTGGGGGTTCACTGTGGCCCACTATGTTATGAGGGCACTGTACCGGCCACTGGTATTGGGGCACTGTAATTGCCAAAGTTTTGTAGGCGCTGTGACTTTTTTGGAGTCATTTTGACAGTGACATTTTATCTATCTCCTATGAGCCACTGTGATTGTTTTTAAAGGGTTACTATGACTGTATTTTATGGGAGCAATATGATTGTCAATATTAGGGGAGCAATTCATCTGACATATGCAATATTGCATCTAAAAAATTATCTTTCCTATTCCCTAAGATTGAGAGAAATGGATCACTTAATCTTTTGAACTACTATACATCTGATATAAATTAAAATGAAATAATTATCTGCTACAGCAGGTAGACATTTCCTGTATCCAAATGAAAACCCCAAACATTCTGGATATCAGTGAACAGCAATGGCTTGTACCCTCAGTGTTGCATTATGTGGGAAAGGAAAAACTAATAAGAAGTGAGTTACTATAATTAACCAGAAATCATGTTATATTAGAACATTAACTAGTGGTGGAAAAATGTGATTTATTTTTTTTAAATTTTTTTTGTATTTGGGGCATTTCACACCAAGAAAAATCATTGAATTAATAAAAAAAAACAATCAAACTAAAGTTATTAACATAGATATACTTATGGTATTGATATAAATGGCACTCATAGGTTTTCATTAAACTGAAAAAATTACCTGACATACTCTAAGCCCAATGAAAGGGACTCACACCAGGGTCTAGGTGTTCCTTATAGCTATGCCCCTGTGAGTACTTGAAGCACTCACACTTTTTGACATATTTCTTAGAATGTATAGGACCCAAGTGCTTATCAGCAAAGTGGCCTGGAATTAATTTTAACTGGATGTCGACGCATGATGTGTATGCTCGTCATGAGTGGCAGGACGTTGCCGCATCATGACGATCATACATGTCATGCTGATCCCACAGGCACAGCAAGTCGGGGCAACCGGGTTAATACACATGAGCAGGCATGCGGCGCTGCTTTAACAGCAGAGATCAGAGAAACCTTGTATGCCGCGATCTAAGCTGATCGCGCCGTTCAAAGGGCAATGACAATGGGGGACTTCCCCTGTGATGCGATCGAGGGACATACCTTATAAGGACCCCAGGGCTGTCTGACCATATTTCCTGTTGTTAGGACATACTTAGGTATGCCCTAAAAACTGCCTGTGAACTATCAGTGTCCAGGCTAATGTACTGGCATAAAGATATAGGGAAGTACAATAAAGTAAAAAAATGTAAATAGAAATAAAAAATTCCCCTATGCGATTAAAAAATGTATAAAAAAAGTAAAGTTAAATAAAAAATCTGTAAAAAAAATACACACAAATGCAAATTTTTTACAATAAACTTTATTTAATACATGTCCCAAAACGTATTAAACATATTTAATGTCATTAAAACCGAAACATCATCATTTATACTGGAAAAAAAAGAATCTATAAAAACTGCAGCGGAACTGCTATTTTTCTGCATTTTCAATATAAATATTAATATAAATTAAACGATTATGTAAATGTGCCATAAAGTACAACTCGTCCAGCGAAAAAAAAAGTCTCATACAGTTGTATCAAACAAAAATAAAAAAGTTATGACGACCGAGATGCAAAGGGAAAAAAAATCTAAAAATTGTTCTGTCCCCATGGTCAAAATTGGTCCATAGAGGCTATGTAGAGCTTTGAACTGAAGTTTTTTTTATTGCTCATTTGCTTCCTAAATGTAAAATCAATCGTATATCACGGACCGAACACAGCATAAGAGATAGTAGCAAGGAGGGGGAGGAGGTTGTACCTAGCAGATCAAAGGGTAAGCTTTTAAGTGTTTAGGGGTGGCAGATCACACAAGGTATTGCAGCGCTGTCCCATTCAAGTGAATACCTTGCACAACCGCCACGAAAGTGCTGCAGCCCCTTCCAACAGCTGATCAGCAGGGGTCAAGAGATTTGGACCCCTACCTATCTAATATTAATGACCTACCCTAAGGATAAGCCATCAATTTTGAAATCCTGGATAACCCCTTTAATAATAGAAAGAAAAAGGAATATTTGCTACTTTGAACTAAGATGTGCACTGCTTCCACATATTTGCCTTTACACTTATAAATGCATGACCAAAATACCACCCCTTATAAGAATGAACTACCCTCCTAAGATTTTTATAGTTTTTTTTTTGAGATTTTATCAATTCTGATATACTCCTGTACTATATTCATGCTATTTTTTCTGTCCTTATCTTATTTCAAAAGTAAATGTATGACTTCTAGATATTCTGTGTGTATATATATATATATATATATATATATATAAGTGTGCATATGGAAATTCAATCCACAACATATCCTTGTTATGTGCGTTTAAGAAACCAGCACACAATCAGACCACCCTCTATGAAGCTTACTATTCTACTTACCTAGAACCATAGTCGTTTTTTATGCAGCTCTGTAATTTAAGTAGACTATATCAATATACATGTTTATGTATGTAAAATGCTGTGGCCTGTTAAAAGTCATAGTAAAATTTATGGATTAACCAGAATGCTGACTGTGAACTATGTCTTTCCTTTATGCGGAAGCCAACAATGTTAGTGTTCATGTAATTTTAATAGAATGAAGTGAAAATTTGCTTAGAATTTCATCCAAATAAATGTGAAATCCTATGATGTTACCAATATTACAGTAACTATAAGTAAAGATGTTTAATTTCATGTACCAAACATTTAAGCAGTCTTAAAGGTTTATAGAACAATTTTTAAATTTAGCCATTATGGGTCATTATATAATATATATTGAGAAAGGCTCAGGTTGTGTGAGCCAAAACGTCGCACTTTTGGGGTCAATAAATCACCCACTTTTTTCACCATAAGCCTTTGTGGGTGATGCCTATTTACTGCTTTTTGTCTACAGGGACAGTGGTCAGTTCCCTAAGGCTTGCACCCCCTTTCATGCAAGCCTGTGCTGGATTCTAATTATATATATATATATGTATATATATATATATATAGAGAGAGAGAGAGAGAGAGAGAGAGAGAGAGAGAAGCATAGAACACAGTAACGGCACCAGGACTTCAGAGTAGATGAAAGCAAAAGTGGATTTATTCACCTCAAACCAGCAACGTTTCGGTTCAACAGGAACCTTTTTCAAGCCACAGCAAACTAAACAAAGTGTCAAATATTTATAGGAGGAGCATACAATAATCGACAATAAAACAATTATATGTATAATTCCATTAAAACATGTAGATAAGTGTATACCAATATTGTAAAAAAGCATCCATAGAGTGCACATAATTCTTCCACTGTAGAGCATATGAAAGCAATATAATATGCGTAAAAAGTGCGGTAATAATCACAAGAAACACTGTAAATAAGGGCAATTAAGATAATTGGAAACGGGCAGAGGCTAATTCTACTTAAACAGCGATGTACTTACTGTAAATCATTAAGTCTGTGAGGAGATAGGAAAATGCGCCTGACATACTCGTGTGTGCCCACTGCGCATACTCCAAGAGGGCGCCCACACCGGATATTAAGTCCGATGGAACGCATCAGGCAGCAAATCACCACTGCGCATGCGCAACGACGGAACTTGCGTTCCACCCCTACTGCGGACGCGCCAGCCGTGAATTAAACTTATATAAAACGAAGAATTCTAACAACAGCATCATATCCAAAATTGGACATAATCCATATGCTGTAATAGACTATGCAGTCCATCCCCCAAAAGTTAGATGGGTTTTGGACCGTAATGTCCACACATAGGAAAGCTAAATCAAAAGGATACAGAGACAATGCTGTCAGTATAATGTAAAGCCCCCTAGTGGTAAGAATATAAATGTGTATGTCATTATAATTCAATGTAATGTGACTATAGTCACCAATGGGGCAAGTAAAAATGTTATACTGGAGGGAATATTAGCATTCCAACAAGGATATCAAATATTCCCAATAAACACCATAGCAAAGAAAAACGCATATTCCAAAATAAGGTAACATGCGTTAAATATCAATGCTCAGCCCACAATAATGAACATTTATTGAAAACACAAAGGAGGAAATACAAACATCAACAGCATTAGAACTATACAGTCTACATAGAAGATTATTTTAGACCATTCCATCGCTGTATTTTCAATTGACTATCTCATTTAAGCTCTGTTGGTATATATTCCAATCGTGACGTTATAGTTTTAAAGAGAAGGCTTTTGCCGCTTTCCAATATCTCTCAAAATTGCTTAACATGCAGTTGTGTGTCTAAAAAGTGTGAAAGAAAAAACATAAAAAAACATTAATATACAATATATGTGAATATAAAAACAAACATAAAATATGTATATTCAAAGGAAGGCCAAAATAAGACCTCAGTTAAACTATACATCAAAGACACAAAATATACCTTCAAGAACGCCAACCGATCATATCCCTATAAATCTGTGGGGAAGAGAACAAGTGAACCACCACTATCTCAAATATGCGGACCACAAGGATATTCTATATTCAACCCCTTAGGAGACATGGTTTCTAATTTAAAAATCCACTCGAGCTCTTTTCTTTTGAGTGCCAGACCTCTATCACCGCCACGTCTCAGTTGAGGCACAGAATCAATGATTCTGAATCTCAACTGCGACAAGCTATGTTTTTTCTCAACAAAGTGTCTCGACACTGGTAGGTCTTGCCTCTTGGTATTGATGTTTGATTTATGATTTCTCATCCTGAAACGTACCTCTGTAGTGGTCTCACCAACATAGTGAAGACCACATGGGCAACTCAACAAATAAATGACATAAGAATATTGACACGTAAAAAAACCTTAGATATTTATTGACTGGCCAGTTTGTGGGTGGTTAAAAATGCCGCCCTTGATCATATTGTCACAGATGTTACAACCAAGACATGGAAAACACCCATGTTTCGGAGGGGCCAAAAACATCTGATTTTTCCGATGCGACCCAATATCGGCCTTGACCACACTGTTTTTAATTGTTTTACCTCTCCTGTACGCCATCATAGGCCTCTCTTGAAATTCAGCAACCTTCGGAAAGGCTCTCTCCAACATCTTCCAATCTCTCCTCAGAATCCCACCAATCTGTGGGCTTAATGAGGAGAAAGTGGAGATAAATGGTAACCGGACATTCTTGTTCCCAACTAGCTGTCCACTGAGGAGGTCATGTCTATCCAGCAGTTCAACCTTCCGTCTATTAAAATCCAAAACATAACCCGGATAACCCCGATCAGAGAACTTTTTACACATTTGGTCGAGTCTTGAGGACAATTTATCCTCTTGACTCACCACCCTCTTGACTCTAATCAGCTGACTGTAAGGCAGTGATTTCAACATCATACTTGGATGTCCGCTAGTGAAATGTAAGAGATTGTTTCTGTCCGTTTTTTTGGAAAACAGATCAGAAACCAATCTATTATCGACAATAGAAATTCGAGTATCCAAAAATTCAATAGAGCTTCTGGAAAATGACATGGTAAATAGACTTGTAGAATTCAAACCGTTAAGAAATTTAACAAAAGCCTGTAATTGACTCGTTGAACCGGTCCAGATGAGGAAGACATCGTCTATGTATCTCCACCACCGCAGCACTTGACTGAAGTGGTGGGACACATAGACAAAGCCCTCCTCAATCCGCCGCATAAAAATATTGGCATATGTGGGGGCCATATTAGACCCCATTGCCGTTCCTCTCTTCTGTCGATAAAATGTATCTCCTACCAGAAAATAGTTCTTCTCAAGAATAAATTCCAATAATGATCGAACAAACCCAATTTTGTCCTCAGAGAAGACCGACTTTTCCAAATAAAAAAGCGAGGCATCAATGCCCTCCTGATGGGCAATTGAGGTATACAGACTACCCACATCAAGGGTAACCAGAACCGACCGGTCAGTGATCAAAAGATCCTGGATCCTGACCAGGAAGTCCGAGGTGTCCCTGATGTGGGAGTCCGCACCAATGACAAACTGCCTAAGGATTTTATCTAAAAATATTGCCGCTGGGACAAACAAGGAGTCACTCCCTGAGACAATAGGACGTCCAGGGGGCCGAGTGGAATCCTTGTGGATTTTGGGCAGGAGATAAAGAACAGGAGTCACAGGGAATTTCACCTGTAGAAAATCATGTAAATTTCTATCAATAATTTTTCTCTTAAATGCATTACTGATCAGGGTGTCCAACTCACGTAAATACGTGAACTTGGGGTCACCCAATAAGACAGCAAAGACATCAGTATCATTAAGTTGTCTTGTCATTTCTTGCAGATAAAGGGAGGTGTCCATAAAAACTATGGCACCTCCCTTATCTGCCGGTTTGATTGTTAGATCCCTATTATCCATTAATTCTTTAAGTGCCAGATTTTCTGCACGTGTCAAATTTCTTTGAGTAAATTGACCACTCTGCACTTTCCTCAAAGAATTTATCTGTTCTTTAACAAGTGAAATATAAGTTTCAACAGCATGAATATTTTGGGGAGGTTGGAATTTACTCTTGTTATATAGCCCATAATCTCTAAGATGGAGCATCTCATTAGTTGAAGTTATAGAGGTATCATTAACAGATTGAGACTGTTCAGAAAAATGCACCTTAAGTCTCAATGACCTAAAAAAACATTCAAGATCTAAATTTAATCTAAACCAATCTATAGGGTTATTTGGACAAAAAGACAGACCACGGTTAAGCACTTTGACCTGTGGGTCAGTTAGCATATATGACGAAATATTCACCACTAGGTCTGGAAGTTTTTCTTCCTGGTCTGGTATTGCCGTATCCCCCGTGCTGGAGTCGACCTGCCTCTGGTTCTGTTGGAACTCATTCTTCCTCCTATGCTTCCTCCCGCCCCTGTGGGTTCGCTTTCTCCTATGATAAGAGTGTCCGTGTTGTCCCCTAAAAAAGGAACATTATATTGGTCGTCAGAGAATTCTGAATCCGTAACATATGGCTCAGCTCCCCTGTATCTTCTTCTGGGTCCTCTTTCGATCCTCCTAGGACCCCTTGGGTCAGCATCTTCACCCTGCCAGCAATAGATTTTGCCAGTAGCGTAGTCATCTAGATCTCGCTGCCATTTCTGGCGTTCGGTCTTCTCAATGTCGCCATGGAACTTCTGTAAATATAGAGCAACTTTTTCTCTCAGGTTTGAGAAATCTTGTGTGGACATCATCTCTTTTAACTGAGCCTCCCTTTCGCTCAGACGTATTTTAACCAGGTCGATTTCTTTCTGTAGGAACTCCAGGTTCAGCAGCAGGAGATCCTGGGAATATTTATTCGAGATGGCCTCAAATCTCTCCTTGAATGCTGCATTTGCAGGGAAGAGATTAGGTCTCAAATGTGAGCGCATGCCACGCGGTATACGGAGACATCTGTAATACTCGCCGAGCGTTGACAGGTGCAATTCAAGGGAAATTAATCTCTTGGAGTCTGCCTCCCATTTTCTCCTTACCTTTTCAACGGTGGGAACACTTAGGAAGGTGACATCTCCCGATAAACCCTGTAGGATACGGTCGGCGTCCTCTCTGGTATAAGTAAAAATTTGAGGTGTAATCACACCTACATCCAGCTCATCTTCAGTAGACATAATTGACAAAGGGTGAACGCGTTCGATTCAACAACCACAGTCCAGAGATAGATGAACACAGCACTCCAATGGTTCCAGAAAATCAGGCCATGTGCTCGTTACCTGGGGGTGAATCAATTCCCCAAAATCCAATAGAGAGAAGCATAGAACACAGTAACGGCACCAGGACTTCAGAGTAGATGAAAGCAAAAGTGGATTTATTCACCTCAATACAGCAACGTTTCGGTTCAACAGGAACCTTTTTCAAGCCACAGCAAACTAAACAAAGTGTCAAATATTTATAGGAGGAGCATACAATAATCGACATTGTATATATATATATATATATATATATATATATATATATATGAATATATATAGAGAGGAGAAGGCAGCAGCACTCACAAAGCAATCATAGGTCGGGTGCCAAGCAAAAACGTCCCGATCCTTAGACGGAATGTCAGGTATAGCAAAAGAAACTTCGCAGCACTCCAAGTTGAAAAAAATGGTGGTTTATTCAATCCAAATATAACAGCAACGTTTCAATCCTACAATAGGATCTTTCTCAAGCCTAGTGACACATCTAATACTGCAGACATATATAGGGTAGAGACCACTTAACATAATTAGTCTCATTATAATACAATAAAGTGCTAAGTGCATAAAAACATGATTAATAAATGGCTTAAGGTATCAAAATAAACAATGGAATGATACATAAAGTGTACATGTGCATGTAAAATAACGTGAATCACAATAAACAATACAACACTCGTTAAAAACAACTGATTAAGACATAATCATTTATGCCTCAGTAGTGTTGAAATATATCGTCATACGACCACTCACCAATCAAAACTTCAGGTATATCATTGGTATATAGAACCATAGAAATACATAGCACTGTTCAGCTGTATGACTCGTGGCAATCAGGATGTAGTGCATCAGTGTAATGTCCAGAGACGGAAGTATGTCGTTGCTAAGCAGCAGGACGCACAAGGAGCGCAATGATGATGTACTGCGTTCCAATGCGTTCCACCGGTATAATCATGTGAGCGGCGGCATCTTTGGTTGTCAAGCAACCGATACACAGATCATTGATAACAGAATCCAGTGGCTATATCGTATATAACCACCTTCAAATAACAAAGCTATATCCAGTCAAAAAGGTCCAATGTGCAAAAAAAGCACATAAATAATTAAATGCTCCTGCTGGTAAGTAATGGAGATATCATAGGGCAATAAAGAGTGGCGTTTAAACCATTTTTCGTCTTTATGGTAACAGTTTGCTGTTGTTGATCCACACGTGGGTACAAAGATCTCTGTCCACAATTACGTGTTCAGAACTACCTTAATCCCAGGGTTTTCAGAACCCACTGGCATCGTTTTCACGTGCACAGGATATCCCGATAACCACTCACGTGTAACGGACCAATAGTACCGCATTAGCGACATTATATCGTAATAATATTAAAAGAAATATAATTAATACAATAATATCTCAACATAATGTATATATATATATATATATATATATATATATATATATATATGTATGTATATATACACTACCGTTCAAAAGTTTAGGGTCACCTAGAAATTTCCTTATTTTTGAAAGAAAAGCACAGTTTTTTTCAATGAAGATAACATTAAATTAATCAGACATACACTCTATACATTGTTAATGTGGTAAATGACTATTCTAGCTGCAATCGTCTGGTTTTTAATGCAATATCTACATAGGTGTATAGAGGCCCATTTCCAGCAACCATCACTCCAGTGTTCTAATGGTACATTGTGTTTGCTAACTGTGTTAGAAGGCTAATGGATGATTAGAAAACACTTGAAAACCCTTGTGCAATTATGTTAGCACCGCTGTAAACAGTTTTGCTGTTTAGAGGAGCTATAAAACTGACCTTCCTTTGAGCTAGTTGAGAATCTGGAGCATTACATTTGTGGGTTCAATTAAACTCTCCAAATGGCTAGAAAAAGAGAGCTTTCATGTGAAACTCGACAGTATATTCTTGTTCTTAGAAATGAAGGCTATTCCATGCGAGAAATTGCAAAGAAACTGAAGATTTCCTACAACGGTGTGTACTACTCCCTTCAGAGGACAGCACAAACAGGCTCTAACCAGAGTAGAAAGAGAAGTGGGATGCCCCGCTGCACAACTGAGCAACAAGACAAGTACATTAGAGTCTCTAGTTTGAGAAATAGACGCCTCACAGGTCCTCAACTGGCAGCTTCATTAAATAGTACCCGCAAAACGCCAGTGTCAACGTTTACAGTGAAGAGGCGAATCCTGGAAGCTGGCCTTCTGGGCAGAGTGGCAAAGAAAAAGCCATATCTGAGACTGGCTAATAAAAGGAAAAGATTAATATGAGCAAAAGCACACAGACATTAGACAGAGGAAGATTGGAAAAAAAAATTAAATTTTTTTTTTAAAAGTGTTATGGACAGACGAATCGAAGTTTGAGGTGTTTGGATCACACAGAAGAACATTTGTGAGACGCAGAACAACTGAAAAGATGCTGGAAGAGTGCCTGACGCCATCTGTCAAGCATGGTGTAGGTAATGTGATGGTCTGGGGTTGCTTTGGTGCTGGTAAAGTGGGAGATTTGTACAAGGTAAAAGCTATTTTGAATAAGGAAGGCTATCACTCCATTTTGCAACGCCATGCCATACCCTGTGGACAGCACTTGATTGGAGCCAATTTCATCCTACAACAGGACAATGACCCAAAGCACACCTCCAAATTATGCAAGAACTATTTGGGGAAGAAGCAGGCAGCTGGTGTTCTATCTGTAATGGAGTGGCCAGCGCAGTCACCAGATCTCAACCCCATAGAGCTGTTGTGGTAGCAGCTTGACCGTATGGTACGCAAGAAATGCCCATCAAGCCAATCCAACTTGTGGGAGGGGCTTCTGGAAGCATGGGGTGAAATTTCTCCCGATTACCTCAGCAAATTAACTGCTAGAATGACAAAGGTCTGCAATGCTGTAATTGCTGCAAATGGAGCATTCTTTGACGAAAGCAAAGTTTGAAGGAGAAAATTATTATTTCTAACCTTGTCAATGTCTTGACTATATTTTCTAGTCATTTTGCAACTCATTTGATAAATATAAGTGTGAGTTTTCATGGAAAACACAAAATTGTCTGGGTGACCCCAAACTTTTGAACGGTAGTGTATGTATGTATATATGTATATATCTATATCTATATCTATATATATATATATCAAAAAAGGGGCAGCGCTCCAAAAAATGTAAAATAAATGTGGTGGGTTTATTCCTTGCGCTACGTTTCGGTTCTAAGGCCTGATTCACACGAACGGGTTAAATGTCCGTTGGACGGCCGTTGAAACAGCAGCCATCCCACGGACCTATGTAATTGAATGTGGCCGTTCACACAGTCGTTGTTTCAATGGACTGAGTGAAGGGTCCGTGCGAAAATAGGACATGTCCTATCTTTTCACGCATCACGCATCCCTCCATAAACTCTCAACTATGGTGGATGCGTGACATCGCGTCCCACAGTGCTGAGCACGTATGCACCTCGGACATGAAAAATGGGAGTTTTTGACGTCCGAGATGCGCAGCACTCGTGTGAATCAGGCCTTAATCTGGAACTTTTCTCAACTCCTGTTGCTTGCACCCTAAAGTTTGTTTACATATGTCTGTTACATATTTTCCCGCTGTGCTGCTTTGGACTTTTCTTTTATATATATATATTTAAGATTTGAATCAAGGATATCAGAGAGCTAAAAAGTTTACAGCCACAACACCCATAAGCCCAGTTCACACAGTATTTTTTGTAGACTGATTTTGACGCGGAAACCGCGTCAATGGGAGGCAGAGGCGTTTTCTTCCTGGGCGGCATGCAGCCACTCATTGGAAAAAACAAGCGTCATGTCCCTTCTTGCCGCGGTTCCGCCTCTGACCTCCCATTGCAATCAATGGAAGGCAGAAAAAAACCCAAGGCGCTCGCTCCAAGTTTTTTTCGCTGCGTTATTTTACAAAAAGCGCCACAATAATTCCAGAAGGAAATTTGAAACAAATTTTTGCAGCCTACAAAAAAACTCTGTGCGAACTAGGTCAAACAGGATCAGAGAATACACCAGATCTGTATGTTATATAAAACAAGCATAGAAAATAACAATAATTGTTTATTACCAAACAACAGATGGCTGACCCAATGGAAAAATCGGTCAGAATGGGGCGGGTTTGGTACATTGAAAACATTATTTTAAATACTAGTACTGCAACGTAATGTAAACCTTTGAACAGTTTTAAAAAAAAATATATAACAATGTATCATATTATTTTAAATAACTTTGTAATACAAAGAAGCTATGGATATATAGAAGCTGTATCTTGCGCTCAAACCTGAATCAATCATGTCAGAGAGACTGACGCCTTCGCTGACAGCGGGTCTTGTGATCGATAACAGGTGGATCCTGCATGTCAGAGACACACAGGACCCGCTGTCACTGAAGGCTGCAATCTTGCAGATTCAGGTTTGAGTACAAGATAGAGCTTCTATGTATTCAGGATACATAGAAGCTTTATCTCAAAAAGTTTTCTTTTTTCATTCAAATAAAAAACAATTACTAAGTTGTTTAAAATAATATGATATATTGTTTTATTAAAAGAAAAAAAGAAAGAAAAAAAAAGGCATTCAGAGGTTTACACAGCCTTTATTGAGAAACAAACCAAAAACACAATGTCTTGAGCGGTATTTTGTAATAAAGGGATGAAAGAAAAGTAAAAGATTAGGAAGCAAATGTTCCAGAAAAAGAAGATCCCATACTGAAAAAGTTTGGTCGCTCCCATTTTAAATCTTTCAATCTATTATTTGTCTTCTGTTTTCCTACACTTTTGGGCACTCTTGCAGCTGTGGCATCCTAATACCTGTTAGGTCACCCTTGGAAACGTCCTTATGTTAAATTATTGGTCTTTTTTTAAAACAACCATATTTACCGAATTTGCATCTTTGAAGCATTTTGTGGAAAATTAGTGCCTGTACAACCGATTTCTTAACCTCTGCTGGATGATTTTTTTAAACTCATGTTTTAAAATTGCCTATTAGGGCACATTCAGACTTGGCGGAATTGCTGTTGAATTCCGCTGCAGACAGTCCGCAGTGGAATTCTGCAGCAACCGTTTTTTACAGTTGTTTCTATACATTTTTAGGAAATTTAGTTCAGACGTTGCGGAAAATAACTGTGCGGAATTTAGGCTGCAGTGCAGAATTTCCCCTCCGCAGCATGCTCGTGACGTTGCGGAGAAGAAGTGGAATTTCACTGCGGATTTCAGCCTTTGCAATGCAAAAACTGAAATCTGTGGCAAGTCCGCTGTGATATCCGCAACGTCTGAATTACCTGTCAAATATGCAAATGTTGGTGCAGATTCATTACGTAATTGCCCAAAATCTGCACCAACATTTGCAGCATAAAAATTCCGCCACGTCTGAACTTGGCCTTAAAGGTGCTGTCGCACCAGGGCCCCAGTGCCTGCACCATATGAGAAGACCAGTACTATAAATAATAGGGGAGATTTACTACTTTGCCTGGGTTTAGAAAGTGTTGAAAATGCAACAAATTTTGGTACAAATTGGTGCAATTTAGCGAATCTTTGGTTTGCACCTCACTTTTTAAACGTTTTCCAAAAGGTAATGTTGCTTAGCAGGAAAGGGGTGTGGCCTGAAATGCACCAAAAACAGGCACAAAACTCTAGCACAAAATTAGCTAAATTAAAAGTGGTGTAAGGTACAGAAAAGTGTCCAACAGGTCATGCAAATGTGCCAAAATTATTATGCACCACCTGGCCTAAGTTTACGCTGTCTTACTAATAGATAGAATTAGTAAATGTCGTGGGTTGTTACGGACGCGGCTATACCAAATTGAAGATGCATGTGTCAAGGAGAATTCCAGCCAGAAATCTCCCATTTGTCCCTATGACTGTCCCTTTAAAGGGACCTTAAATCCTCAGTCTATTTTAATATCTATTTATTGTGCAGCTGAGTGTTATTTTTGTGTTATCTGGGAACAGCCATAAGCTAGGTAGAGGCTGAAGTTCAGAAAAATTTGTACTCCCATGATCACTAATTCATACCTTCCAACTTTCAATTATCGCAAAGAGGGACAACCGTTTTTCCTTTTAAGCTACGCCTCTAATCCTGCCCAATCCCTGCCCATACACACCCGGTTCAGCCCACAGTCAACTGCGCTATTGATTCCGTCGAAAAAACTGAAACCTGCCGGAATAGTGACAAACGGAAACCATTAGCAATGTTTCCGTCACCATTGATATCGATGGTGATGCAAACGGAAGCTAAGGTTTCCGTTTGCCTTTCCATTGAGGGGTTCCATAACGGAAACCTCAGACGGAATTCCTCAATGGAAGGGCAACGGTGATGTGAACATAGCCTAAGTCACAATTATAAACAAACACAATCTGACTAAACTAATAACACACAAACATGGATTTTATTGAGCACAGTGCGTTAATATTCACAGTGCAGTGAGAAAAAGTAAGTGTACCCTTGAATTTAGTAACCTGTAGATCCCACAAGTGATTATCAATAATAAACAATAGTTTTCTCATTGATCTTCTCCTTTATAAGCACTGACCAATTATCATTATGATTGCTCAGAAATAAGCAAATTGTAAAGGATCTGCCAGGCACAGCTTCGGGGTTAACTCCCATAATTAATCAGTCAGCACCTGAATCTACATCCCTGAGACTGACTCCAGCTTCCACCACTCAGGCTGGCAGGCTTAGGAGTGGGAGAGCCTATCGCAACCTGGCCAGACTCAGCTAGCTCCCGCCCTCGGTCTATTTAAGCCTGCCCTTCCTGTCCCTCGGTGCTTGTGATTCATTTCGTGTGGTTTCCTGGCCCAGCTACAGCTCCTTCTATTTTGATCCTGCTCCATACAGACCCTGGCTTACTGACTACTCTTCTGCTCTTCGTTTGGTACCTCGCACACTCCTGGCTTGACTCGGCTTGTTCACCACTCTGGTTGCTCACGGTGTTGCCATGGGCAACTGCCCCTTTCCCTTGCTTGTATTCCCTTGTATGTTTGTCGTGTTTGTCGTGCACTTACTGAGCGCAGGGAGCGCCGCCCAGTTGTACCCCGTCGCCTAGGGCGGGTCGTTGCAAGTAGGCAGGGACAGAGTGGCGGGTAGACTAGGGCTCACTTGTCCGTTTCCCTACCCCCCGTAATTACATAATCACAAGCCCATACCTAGTCTACCCTGGTCCCTGACACCACTATGGACCCCCGTGAGACCCTGGCTCAGCAAATGCAGGGTCTCTCCCTACAGGTCCAGGCCCTGGCTCAGAGGGTCAACCAGCCTGATGCTACCTAGGTAGTTCCCCTCACCTCACCTCTTGAACCTCACCTCAAGTTGCCCGACCGGTTCTCAGGGGACCGGAGGGCTTTTCTCTCCTTTCGGGAGAGTTGTAGGCTTTACTTTCGTTTAAAGCCCCATTCCTCAGGTTCTGAGAGCTAGCGGGTGGGTATAATTATGTCCCGGCTCCAGGAAGGGCCCCAAGAGTGGGCCTTCTCCTTGGCTCCTGACGCCCCTGAACTTTCCTCCGTTGATTGTTTCTTTTCTGCTCTCGGACTTATTTATGACGAGACTGACAGGACTGCCTTTGCCGAGAGTCAGCTGGTGAGCTTACGTCAGGGTAAGAGACCTGTTGAGGAGTATTGTTCTGACTTTAGGAAGTGGTGCGTAGCTTCTCGGTGGAATGACCCTGCCTTAAGGTGCCAGTTTATGTTGGGTCTGTCGAATGCCCTGAAAGACCTGCTAGTTAGCTATCCCTCTTCTGACTCCCTAGACCAGGTTATGGCTTTAGCGGTACGACTTGACCGACGGCTCAGGGAACGACAACGTGAACGTTTATGTGTTTTCTCCTCCGACTCCCCCATGATGCCTCCCGAAGTTCCGTTGCTTCGTTCCTCCCCAAAAGACTCAGAGATACCTATGCAACTCGGGGCCTCCGTGTCCCCCCAACAACGTAGAGAATTCCGCAGGAAGAATGGTCTCTGCTTCTACTGTGGGGATGACAAGCATCAAGTGAACAACTGTCCTAAGCGTAAGAATGCAGCCAGAGAACTTCCGCGCCTAAGTGATCATCGGGGAGGTCACTTGGGCGCACAGGTATTTCCCGTAAATAGGAAACGTACTAAGATCTTGCTTCCCTTTCAGGTCTATTTTGGTGGTAAGTCTGCTACCGGCAGTGCCTTCGTGGATTCAGGGTCCTCTACTAATATCATGTCTGTGGAATTTGCTATGTCTCTTGCTATGCCTCTGATTGATTTGCCTAAACCTGTCCCGGTAGTGGGTATCGACTCCACTCCTCTTGCTAATGGTTATTTTACACAGCATACCCCTGTTTTTGAACTCCTTGTTGGCTCCATGCATTTGGAGCAGTGCTCTGTACTGTTGATGCAGGGATTATCGTACGATTTGGTTCTAGGCCTTCCCTGGTTGCAGTTGCATAATCCCACGTTTGACTGGAATACTGGGGAGCTAACCAAATGGGGTAATGAATGTTTTACGTCATGTTTTTCTGTTAATTCTATTTCTCCCCCTGAGGAGACGAACACGCTACCCGAGTTTGTTCAGGACTTCGCTGATGTTTTCTCTAAGGAGGCCTCCGAAGTGTTACCTCCTCATAGAGAATACGATTGCGCTATCGAATTGGTACCAGGAGCTAAGCTTCCTAAGGGTAGGATATTTAATCTTTCTTGTCCCGAACGTGAAGCCATGAGAGAGTATATCCAGGAATGCCTGGCCAAGGGTTACATTCGTCCCTCTACTTCTCCGGTAGGTGCTGGCTTCTTCTTCGTAGGGAAGAAGGATGGTGGTCTTAGGCCATGCATTGACTACCGTAGCCTGAATAAGGTCACAGTAAGGAACCAGTATCCCCTTCCTTTGATTGCTGATCTCTTCAATCAGGTTCAGGGGGCCCAATGGTTCTCTAAGTTGGATCTACGGGTGGCGTATAACCTTATCCGCATCAAAGAGGGGGATGAGTGGAAGACTGCGTTTAACACGCCCGAAGGCCATTTCGAATACCTCGTCATGCCCTTTGGGTTGTGTAATGCCCCTGCGGTCTTCCAGAATTTCATAAATGAGATTTTGAGAAATTACCTGGGGATATTTCTTGTAGTGTACCTTGATGACATACTGGTGTTTTCCAAGGACTGGTCCTCCCACATTGAGCATGTCAGGAATGTGCTCCAGGTCCTTCGGGAAAACAAACTGTTTGCCAAAACCGAAAAATGTGTGTTTGGGGTACAGGAAATACAATTTTTGGGTCAAATCCTCACTCCTCATGAATTCCGCATGGACCCCGCCAAGGTTCAGGCTGTGTCGGAATGGGTCCAACCTGCCTCCCTGAAGGCGTTACAGTGTTTTTTGGGGTTCGCTAATTATTACAGGAGATTTATTGCTAACTTCTCGGTCATCGCTAAGCCTCTTACGGACCTCACTCGCAAAAGAAGCTAATCTCCTCCACTGGCCTCCTGAGGCTGTCCAGGCTTTTGAGGTCCTTAAGAGGTGCTTTATCTCGGCCCCGGTGCTGGTTCAGCCCAACCAAATGGAGCCATTTATCGTGGAAGTTGAGGCATCTGAGGTGGGAATGGGGGCTGTCTTGTCCCAGGGTACCAGGTCCCTCACACATCTCCGCCCCTGTGCCTACTTCTCCAGGAAGTATTCGCCAACTGAGAGTAACTGTGATATTGGCAACCGCGAACTCTTAGCCATTAAATGGGCATTTGAAGAGTGGCGCCACTTCCTGGAGGGGGCTAGGCACCAGGTAACGGTCCTTACCGACCACAAGAATCTAGTTTTCCTTGAATCTGACCGGAGGCTAAACCCGAGACAGGCTCGATGGGCGTTATTTTTTACCAGATTCAATTTTTTGGTTACCTACAGGGCTGGGTCTAAAAATATTAAGGCTGATGCACTGTCGCGTAGCTTCATGGCCAGCCCTCCTTCGGAGGAAGATCCTGCTTGTATTTTGCCTCCAGGTATAATCATTTCCTCGATCGATTCTGATTTAGTCTCTGAAATTGCTGCTGATCAAGGTTCAGCTCCCGGGAACCTTCCTGAGAACAAGCTGTTTGTTCCCCTGCAACTCCGGCTAAGGGTACTTAGGGAAAATCATGACTCCGCACTATCTGGTCATCCAGGCATCCTGGGTACCAAACACCTCATTACTAGAAACTATTGGTGGCCTGGGTTGCCTAAAGACGTTAAGGCCTACGTCGCCGCTTGTGAGGTTTGTGCTAGGTCCAAGACTCCCAGGTCCCGACTAGCGGGCTTACTGCGTTCGTTGCCCATTCCCCAGAGACCTTGGACACATATCTCCATGGATTTTATCACCGATTTGCCTCCATCCCAAGGCAAGTCGGTGGTGTGGGTGGTAGTAGACCGCTTCAGTAAGATGTGCCACTTTTTGCCCCTCAAGAAACTACCCAATGCCAAGACGTTGGCTACCTTGTTTGTCAAACACATCCTGCGTCTCCATGGGGTCCCTGTCAATATTATTTCGGACAGAGGGGTACAATTTGTTTCATTGTTTTGGAGAGCCTTCTGTATGAAGTTGGAGATTGATCTGTCCTTCTCCTCTGCCTTCCATCCTGAAACCAATGGCCAAACTGAGAGGACTAATCAATCTCTAGAACAATATTTAAGGTGTTTTGTCTCTGACTGTCAATATGATTGGGTCTCATTCATTCCCCTCGCCAAATTTTCCCTTAATAACCGGGTCAGTAACTCGTCAGGGGTCTCCCCCTTTTTCTGTAATTTTGGTTTTAATCCACGGGGCTCCTCCGTTTCACCTGGTAGTTCCAACAATCCCGAGGTAGAGGTCGTTCATTGGGAACTGTGCACAGTCTGGGCCCAGGTTCAGAAGAACCTAGAGGCGTCCCAGAGCGTACAAAAAACTCATGCTGATAGAAAACGTTCTGCTAACCCCCTGTTTATGGTCGGGGATCTGGTGTGGTTGTCGTCTAGGAACTTGCGTCTCAAGGTTCCGTCCAAGAAGTTTGCTCCCCGGTTTATTGGGCCGTATAAGGTCATTGAGGTCCTCAATCCTGTCTCCTTCCGGCTGGAGTTACCCCCGTCTTTTCGTATACACGACGTGTTTCATGCCTCCCTCCTTAAACGCTGCTCCCCGTCCTTGGCTCCCTAGAGGAGACCTCCTGTTCCCGTCCTCACCCCTGAGGGGTTGGAATTCGAGGTGGCCAAGATTGTGGACAGCAAGATGGTCCAAGGCTCCCTCCAGTACCTGGTCCATTGGAGAGGATACGGGCCCGAGGAGAGGACTTGGGTACCCGCCCGGGATGTTCACGCTGGGGTATTGGTCAGGAGGTTCCACCTGCGTTTCCCCAGTAAGCCAGGTCCACTTAGAAAGGGTCCGGTGGCCCCTCATAAAAGGGGGGGTACTGTAAAGGATCTGCCAGGCACAGCTTCGGGGTTAACTCCCATAATTAATCAGTCAGCACCTGAATCTACATCCCTGAGACTGACTCCAGCTTCCACCACTCAGGCTGGCAGGCTTAGGAGTGGGAGAGCCTATCGCAACCTGGCCAGACTCAGCTAGCTCCCGCCCTCGGTCTATTTAAGCCTGCCCTTCCTGTCCCTCGGTGCTTGTGATTCTTTTCGTGTGGTTTCCTGGCCCAGCTACAGCTCCTTCTATTTTGATCCTGCTCCATACAGACCCTGGCTTACTGACTACTCTTCTGCTCTTCGTTTGGTACCTCGCACACTCCTGGCTTGACTCGGCTCGTTCACCACTCTGGTTGCTCACGGTGTTGCCGTGGGCAACTGCCCCTTTCCCTTGCTTGTATTCCCTTGTATGTTTGTCGTGCACTTACTGAGAGCAGGGACCGCCGCCCAGTTGTACCCCGTCGCCTAGGGCGGGTCGTTGCAAGTAGGCAGGGACAGAGTGGCGGGTAGACTAGGGCTCACTTGTCCGTTTCCCTACCCCCCGTCATTACACAAATCATGTTGATAATTGGCAAGTGTAAATAGACCTTTAATAGGGGCACAATACATGGGCACAAACGTAAAAATACAAATACATATAAAGTTACAGTTTTAGTTTAACCCCTTCCCGCAAATGGACGTTACTGTACACCCTTTTTAGCGGCTCGTTCCCGCAAATTGGCGTACAGTAGCGCCCTGAGGATGAAGCAGGCACAAGAGCTGTGCGCGCTTCATCCTCAGCGGGTGTCGGCTGTAATATACAGCTGACATCTCGCTGCAGCGGCGGCGATCACAGTTCTCTCCAATTGCCGCCATTTAACCCCTCAAATGCCGCTGTCAATAGCGACAGCGGCATTTAAGTTATTGACACAGAGGGAGGGGGCTCCCTCTGTACCCAGTTGGCCCCCCGCGAAAAATCGCGGGCTTCTGATGGTTGCAATGGCAACCAGGAAGCCTAGCAGCGGCTTCCTGGTTGCCAGGTACGGGAGCCTATTAGGTCCTGCCCAATGCAGGACGTAATAGGCTCAACTGTCAGTTGTAAAATGACAGTTACAATACACTGCACTACACAAGTACATACAGAAGTAGTGCAGTGTATTGTACAGGGGATCAGAAGAGCAGATCTTCCAGTCCCCTAGTATGTGTAAAATAAAAAGTTAAAAAAAAAGGTTAAAAAAAGTTTTAGATAAATAAATAAAAGTTTTACGTAATAAAAACAATAATCGCCTTGTTTCCCTGATCGAGCCCTTTATAATTAGAAAAAAATGGAAAAAAAGACAAAAACTAGACCTAATAGGTATCGCCGCGTTCGTATTGGTGTGACCTATAAAAATATCATATTATTTATCCCGCACGGTGAACACCGTAAAAAAAATACAATAAAAAACAATGGCAGAATTTCCTTTTTTGGTCACGTTGTTTCCAATAAAATGGAATAAAAAGTGATGCAAAAGTCGCATGTACCCAAACTTGGTACCAATAAAAACTACAGTTTGTCACGCAAAAAATAAGCCCTAACACAGCTCCGTCGACAGAAAAATACAAAAGTTATGGCTCACAGGATATGGTGACATTAAAACATTTTATTTATAAAAAGGGTTTTTATTGTGTAAAAGTAGTAAAACATATAAAAACTATATAAATTTGGTATTGCCATAATTGTAAACCGCAGAATAAAGTATACATGTTGTTTATGCTGCACAGAGAACGCCGTTAAAAATTTATAAAAAAAAACAGCGAGAGAATTTCTGTTTTTTTTGGTCTCCTCACCTCCCAAAAAATTGAATAAAAACTGATCACATTATCACATTTACCCCAAAATGATACTAATAAAAACTACTGCTCATCCCATGAAAATCAAGCACTCACACAGCTCGTCAACAGAAAAATAAAAAGTTATGACTCTTGGAACGCAATAATGCAAAACGACTAAAACCCCACGTCATCATTTGCTAGCCCCCACTGGTAGACCCTGTAAATGCAGCGAAAACGATGACATTTTGGAGTCTGTGCTACATGTGGGGCTAGTGAAGTCAAAGATTAGGCAATGCTGGAGTGTTGGATATTTTGTACAATACCACAGACACCCTTTGGAAGTGCGACTCCTGCACCCAAAAATCCAGCCTGTGCATAAAGGATTGGTTGAAAGCATACGTCACTATCCATGGATAATTAATTTTATTATTCATTTACCGCATTATTACATCATCCTATTATGACCTGTTGTACACCGCACAGCTTACATATACCCTGATGTACTCTGCACAGCTTACATATACCCTGATGTACTCTGCACAGCTTACATATACCCTGATGTACTCCGCACAGCTTACATATACCCTGATGTACTCCGCGCAGCTTACATATACCATGATGTACTCCGTGCAGCTTACATATACCCTGATGTACTCCGCACAGCTTACATATACCCTGATGTACTCCGCACAGCTTACATATACCCTGATTTACTCCGCGCAGCTTACATATACCCTGATGTACTCTGCACAGCTAACATATACCCTGATGCACTCCACCCAGCTTACATATGCCCCCACATTATAAGCTGAAACACCAGTAAAACACTAAACAAAACTACTACCAAGCAAAAGCCAAATGGCGCTCCTTCTGGGCCTGGCAGTGTGCCCAAACAGCAGTTTATGACCACATATGGGGTATTACTGTACTCTGGAGAACCGCTTAACAATAATTTATGGGGTGTGTGTCTACGGTTGTACAAGCTGGGCACAACACATTGGGCACTGAAATAGCATATCTGTGGAAAATGGCAATTTTAAATCTGCAACATCCACTGTGCACTAATTTCTACAAAACCTTTGGGGTCAAAATGCTCACTACACTTCTAGATGAATTCCTTGAGGGGTGTAGTTTCCCAAATGGGGTCACTTCTCGGGGGTTTTCACTGTACTGGTACCTCAGCGCAATGCAACATGGCGCCAAAAACTAATTTTGTAAAATCTCCACTCCAATAACCAAATTGCGCTTTTTCCCTTTAGACCCTTGCTGTGTGTCCAAATAGCAGTTTACAACCACATATGGGGTACTTCCCTATTCAGGAGAAATTTTGTCACACATTTTGGGGTGCCTTCTCTCCTGTATTCCTTGTGTAAATGAAAAATTATGAGCTAAATCTATAGGTTATTGGAAAAAAATATTTTTTTATTTTCACGGCCCAATTCTAATAAAATCTATAAAACACCTGAGGGATCAAAATGCTCACTACACCTCTAATTTAATTCTTTGAGGGGTATAGTCTCCAAAATGGGATCACACCTGGGGAATTGCTACTATACCGGTATTTCAAGGGCTCTGCAAATGTGACATGGCCCCCAGAAACCAATTCAGCAAAATCTGAGCTGCAAAATCCAAATGGTGCTCCGTCCCTTCTGAGCCCTGCCGTGGGTCCAAACAGCAGTTTATTACCACATATGGTGTATTGCCGTAATCAGGAGAAATTGCTTTACAAATGTTGAGGTGCTTTTTCTCCTTTATTCCTTATAAAAATTAGAAAATTCTATGTTTTTTCAGAGAAAAAGTCTATTTTCATCTTCACAGACTAATTCTAATAAATTCAGCAAAAAACCTGTGGGGTCAAAATGCCAACTATACCACTAGAAAAATTCCTTGAGGGGCATAGTTTCCAAAATTGAGTCACTTTTGGGGGGTTTCCCCTGTTTATGTCCCTCCAGGGCGTTGCAAACGCGACACGGCACCGAAAAATATTCCAGTAAAATCAGCGCTCCAAAATCCAAATGGCACTCCTTCCCTTCTGAGCACTGCCGTGGGTCCAAACAGCAGTTTATTACCACATGTGGGGTATTTCCGTATTCGGGAGAAATTACTTTAAAAATGTTGGGGTGCTTTTTCTCCTTTATTCCTTGCAAAAATTCGAAAATTCTAAGTTTTTCCACAATAAAAGTATATTTTCATTTTCACAGACTAATTTGAATAAATTTGGCAGAAAACCTGTGGGGTCAAAATGCTAACTATACCCCTAGATAAATTCCCTGAGGGGTGTAGTTTCAAGAATGGGGTCACTTTTTGGGGGTTTCCACTGTTTTGGCACCCCAAGACCTCTTCAAACCTGACATGGTGCCTAAAATATATTCTAAAAAAAGGAGGCCCCAAAATCCACTAGGTGCTCCTTTGATTCTGAGGCCTGTGTTTCAGTCCATTAGCGCACTAGGGCCACATGTGGGATATTTCTAAAAACTGCAGAATCTGGGCAATAAGTATTGAGTTGGATATCTTGGGTAAAACCATCTGTGTTACAGAAAAAATTAAACTTGAAAATGTCACCACTACTTTCCTTCAATTCCTGTGAAACGCCTAAAGGGTTGAAACACTTTCTGAATGCTGTTTTGAATACTTTGAGGGGTGTAGTTTTCAAAATGTGGTGTTTTATGGGGATTTCTAATATATAAGGCCCTCAAAACCACTTCAGAACTGAACTCGTCCCTGAAAAAAATAGCCTTTCGAAATGTTCTTAAAAATATGAGAAATTGCTGCTAAAGTTCTAAGCCTTGTAACGTCCTAGAAAAATAAAAGGATGTTCAAGAAACAATGCAAACATAAAGTAGAGATATCGGAAATGTTAATTAGTAACTATTTTGTGTGGTATTAATATCTGTTTTACAAGCAGATACATTTAAAATTAGAAAAATCATAATTTTTTCAAATTTTCTCTAAATTTTGGTGTTTTTCACAAATAAGCAATAAATTTATCGACCAAGTTTTTTCACTAACCTAAAGTACAATATGTCACGAGAAAACAATCTCATAATCGATTGGATAGGTAAAAGCATTCCAAAGTTATTACCACATAAAGTGACACATGTCAGATTTGAAAAAATGGGTCTGGTTCTGAAGGCCAAAAATAGCTTGGTCCTGAAGGGGTTAATCGACTGATGAGAGGCAAAATCAAATACAGACCGAGAGAGGTGAGCTAATCAGTAACATTTCCTCTAAGACATTGACAAATTCTGAAATAACTGTAATGGACATGTTTTTTTGTATTTTTACAAAGGATTCAAATGTACACTTGACATAAAGAGCCTTTACACTAACATTCCATATAATGAAGGTTTGACAGAAGTAAGGCACAAAATTATGTGAAGATGTTTCTCTGAGAAATGTGGAAATACGATTCAAAATGACATTGTTTGATTTGGTTCTTAAAAATTATTTTAGATCCGGTACCGACTTGCACTTGCAGCTGTAGAGGACTTCGATGGGGTCCCCTGCGGCTCCAATTTCTGCTAATATATTTATGTTTGCATTTGAGGAGCAACATTTGACTAATAATGACTAATGCCGCCACGTGAAACTTTGGCTTCATTATGTGGATTACATTTTTCTATTTTGGAGTGGCACTCATGAAGAATTAGATAACTTCGTTATATACTGTAGCTTAAAGGTATCATACCTACTATACTTATGTCTTTTTTGACACAAAAGTATTTAACATTGCATACTGTAGCTTAATAACCAACATATATTGCTAGACTTTTCATTGAAGGGAGAAGCTGAAATGCAAAATTTTCTGGATGTAGAAGTGAGAAAAACAGCTGGACATAATTCTTTATCTTAAGTATAATATAACTAAGTAGGAAACCAAACTATCTAGAACCTAAAGAAAGTGGTTCATTTTACTCAATACTAACTCATAAAAATAACCTTTTAGGAAGAGATAGCTTTCACTCTCCCTAAACGTTCCAAGGTATACCAAGAAGTCAGCTCTTATGTGTCCAGAGAATATGCAGTACTGATGTAGACTACCATAAGAATATGGAGAATTTGATTGAAAAATGTGTTAACTGAGGTTACTTTTGAAAGCATGTCAAGAAAGTAGGCATTGACATAGGATTAATTAAATAATTTATTGATCAAGTGTTATCGTATGGATTCAAGAAAGAAAAAGTAATGGATCAAACAATGGTGTTTGTCTCTAATCATGACTGCCACTCCAAAATGATAAATAAAACGATAGCTAAATATTGGGGATTACTAAAAAGGAGCTAAATATGGCTTGATGTTACGTGAACCTTCTAGTTTTGTATGTTGCAAAGATAAATCTTTAGCCAACCAATTTATACGGGCAGATGTCCACACTAAGAAGGTTTCTAGACAGACATTTCTTAACACTTGTAAAGTCGGCACTTTCTCTTTTTTAACATGACAAAATTGTAGTTCTGTTAGAAAACGTGGTTTAACGTGGTATGAAAGGCACCAAAATCTCAATTAAGGGATATTATACTTGCAGCTGCAAAAATGTAATTTACATGCCTAAATGCTCTTGTGGCAAGGACGGTATACATTGGGCAAACTTCAAGTGAGGTGGCGCTTAAAGGGAACCTGTCACCAGAATTTCACCTATTGAGCTTTACATATCTCTCGCAGGCCGCTGCTATCAAAAGTTCATTGCCATTATCCTCTCTCCTAAACTCCTCCTCAGACTGTAAATAACGGCCTGCAAACATTTTGCGCCTTTTATCGTAATAATCCGGTGTCCCGTTGTGCGCACACACCAGAAGAGAACATCAATGCACAGGCGCAGTATTTTGTGTGCTGGGTAAAGGCGAGGAGCTGTCAATCAAAAGTAAGGAGGCGGGAAAAACTCGGAAAGACTTGAGGAATGAAGATTTGACTCTTTTCAAACGAAGATCTGACTCTTTTCAAATGAAGATCTGACTCTTTTATGCTCATTTGCATACAGTGTGGAACACTAAAAAGCTGAATACTAAAGCTACTGAGCCGACTAAGAAGACAATTATAGGTTATATAGAAATGATTTTTCACCCACTACCACTCGGTAGTGCTGGTTTAATAGGTCAAATGCTGGTGACAGGTTCCCTTTAAAGGGGTTTTCCAGCTTCTGACAACTGATGACCTATCCACCGGATAGGTTATCAGTACATGATCTGCGGGGGTTCAACACCCGGGCCCCGCACAGACCAGCTGGTCTGGTGCCTCTGTGCACCGGACGTACAAGTCGGAAGCAGTTAGCTCCGGCCAAGGAATAGCGGCCGAGCTGCAGTACTGCAGCTCTGCTCCTATTCAAGTGAATAGGAGCAAACCTGCAGTTCTGCAGCGCGGCCGCTATGTACGGAGCCAACTACTTCTGGGCTACGTACATAACATTATGTGCCGCAAGATCCGGTGCCCGCAGGCCACCAGAGCGGCTTAACGGTGCAGGGTCCGGGTGTCAGACCTGCACCGATGACATACTGATGACCTATCCGGTGGATAGGTCATCAGTTGTCAGAAGTTGGACAACCCCTTTAAACGAACATCACTCAGCAATGATAACATATGACAAGAAAATAAAAGAAAACCAAACACTAGGGAAAAGCAGTGAGAGTAAAAATAAAAATGTCAGTAATACTACAGTCGCTAAACATTTTCATGAGATGGGCCATAAAGTCTTTGACCTCCGGTGGCTAGTGCTAGAAGAGATCGAAGGTGCTGATGAAGAACTTAATAAAGCAAAACCTCTCCAAAGAGAGGTTTATGGGATCTATCTTTTAGAATCTCTAAACCCAAAGGGATTAAAGGAAAACTGTAACTGTATTTCTATAAGTTTGTGCCCGTGTATTATTATACATGTGTTTTCTAATCAGGCGTCTTTTCAGGTTAATAGGAGACACATATAACCTTTATGAATAAATACCTTAAAAATGAAAATAAATGTAATTTAATATAAATAGGTTTTTATATGTCCCTACATTCCTGTTTTCCAAAATGATGTTTTATTTTTTGTATCTTTATATTACCTTCGTATTGAAATATGCTGTAAATTTTATCACAGCTGGTTAAATAGGTTTGCTATTTAATTGTGAAATAGAGAGTACTACGCATACTTGAGAAAGGGGGTGGCCCCCGAAAACGTTGCATCTGCTTGCTTGGATGCCAGATTTCCCTCCTGCGGCGTCATTGATTGACTACAGTAAAAGAAGGAAGGTATTTGATTCGGTGACTATTGGTGGAGAGGAAGTGTCAGTTGTTGAGAATTATAAATATTTGGGAGTGTACCTTGACAATAGATTGGATTGGAAGTTAAATTGTGATAAGCTGTTGAGGGGAGTGCTAACCTGTTTGTCGTGGTATGTTGGTATGGCAATGCCAGGGCAATGGATATCAATAAATTGAATAAAATAATTCGGGAGGCCAGCAGTGTGGTTGGCTGTTTGCTCGACCCTGTTGAAGTGGTGGTGGACAAGAGGATTCTGAAAAAGTTCAACAGGATTGTGGCGTGCCCTCACCATCCTCTTTATAATTTAATACATTTGCAACATAGTTCGCTAAGCAGGCGTTTTATCCAGGTTGAGTGTAGTGAAGACAGATACAGGAGGTCTTTTTTGCCTACTGCTATTTAATTATCTAACAAGGCTAAGTACTACATGGATTGCTATATCTTTTTCAATTATGTATTGTTTTTATGTATTTGTTACGTTTTATGTTTGTGCTTTGTTGGTTTTTATGGAGCATGTTTTGAGGGTTATTAGGCTATGTTCACACGGGGTATTTCGCCGAGTTTTTTAACGCGGAAACCGCGTCGCAAAACTCGGCAGAAACGGCCCGAGAACGCCTCCCATTGATTTCAATGGGAGGCGTCGGCGTCTTTTTCCCGCGAGCAGTAAAACTGCCTCGCGGGAAAAAGAAGCGACATGCCCTATCTTCGGGCGCTTCCGCCTCTGACCTCCCATTGACTTCAATGGGAGGCAGGAGAAAGTGTATTTCTCGCTGTTTTATGCGCGATAATTGCCGCGAAATCGGCGTGCAGGGAGAGGAATATCTGCCTCAAAGTTCCAAACGGAATTTTGAGGCAGATATTCCTCCCCCAAAATACTCCGTGTGAACATAGCCTTAATTTCCCCATGGGATAAATAGTCTCTCCTATCTAATCTTATCTTATCTTGTCTCCATAGGACTTTGTTTGCACAATGAATTTTATATGGACATTCCATGGACTCTATGCACAATGGTTAAATGCTTTTTACTATTTTTGCTGTTTATGTTACTTGTCATGTTGCTGAATTATATATAAGAGGAACGAATTGCAAATTAAATCGGATAGCGTGCATTATTCTTATTTACGCAATAGAAAATGAAAATGTCTAGCACTCTAGAGATTTCTGTAAAACTAATTGTTGATTTTTTCATATTGAAAGGTACAACAGCATAAGAAAATTTGCTAATGCATCTTGGACTATGCACAGTGCTTAGTCATAGTACTGTTTAACCATTTCCTATACAGTCTAAATATTATAATTTCATTATATATCATGTACTGTATATACAATGCATTCAGAAAGTCTTCAGACCTTTTAAATTTTTCACATTTTGTTATGTTGAGGCCTTGTGCTAAAATAAAAAAAATATTTACGTTTTCCCCATCGTTCTGCACTCAATAACCCATAATGACAAAGTGCTAACAGAATGTTAGTAATCTTTGCTAATTTATTGAAAAGGAAAAACTAAAATATTGCATTGATATAAGTATTCAGACCCTTTACTAAGTACTTAGTTAAAGCACCTTTGGCAGCGATAAAAGCCTCCAGTATTCTTGGATATGATACCACAAGCTTTACTCACCTGGATTTGGGGATTTTTTTAAATTCTTCTATGCATAACATAGCCCCCCTTGTAGATGGTGCCACACAGCCCCCCTTGTAGATGGTGCCACACAGCCCCCTTGTAGATGGAAGGGGCCACAAACCCCCCCCCTTGCAGATAGTGCCACACAGCCCCTCCTTGTAGATGATGCCACACAGCCCCCTTTGTAGAAATAAAAAAACAAAAATTACTTACCTAGCGTAGTCCCATCGTCTTATAGGCTGCAGGGCTAATATGGCCTGTAACCTAGTGATAGTGAAGCAGGGAGCTGATACAATTGAATGTGGCATTTGCTAGCACCGAGGCCCCCTCAGACCCCCAGATGAAGACAAGTGCGCCAAAACATGCATCTGGGTGGACGTCCATCAACTACTCAAGCATTTTATGGGTCACTCTCTCTTCAGTATTTTCCTCCTATACAGACCATATTCTCTGACTCATGTATACATTGTTGAGTACTCTTTTGCAGGAGTTTATTTGATGGTCGTCTTTCTGTTAGTGTGTCTGTGCACCTTTTTATATGCTCCATTTTAGTATTTTCAAAAAAAATTATATATTTTATATTTGATACATTACAATTGCGTTTTGCATCTTTTTGTCTTTTTTGGTCTAGATAGATAGATATACAGATAGATAGAAACATAGAATGAAATATATTTATTGGAGAAAAAAAAAGTGTGTGTGTGTTTTATCACTTACGGTTCTATCTCCCTAGCAGCCTGCTAGGAGAAGTTATAGAGGGGAGGGGGGTCAGTGCCGCGAACAATGGCGGATTATCATTAGGGCGGTTCGGGCGGCCGCCCGGGGCACAAGGCTCCCAGGGGGCCGATGGCACCCTCATGCCCCATGGTGCCGCTAGCACCGGAGGGGGCCCCAGTGCTATCGGCAGCCACATTCATTTGTATCTGAGTCCTCAGATACAAACGAATATTATAGGCTGCAGGCCACATTAGGCTTGCAGCCTATCAGGCGCTGGGAAGACTCCCTGCGCAGGCTGGCGTGATGAGTTACTGCATCACAAACGTCTACGCATGCGTCTAGAGCAGAGACTTCACATGCGTCCAGCTTGAGCGGCCGCCACGAGAACGCAGCAAGGTAAGTAAAATATATATTTATTTTTTTAGGTGGGGGTAGTGCTGTGCATATATTCAAGGAGGGGGGGGGAGTGCTCCGTGACACTATATACAAAGGGGGGGGGGAGTTCTCTGTTACACTATATACAAGGGGGGAGTGCTGGGTGGCCCTATATACAAGGGAGAGGGTAGCGTTGTGTGGGCATATATAGAAGGGGGAGGGGAGCATTGTGTGACACTATATACAAAGGGGGGAGTGCTCTGTGACACTATATACAAGGGGGGATTCTCTGTTACACTATATACAAGGGGGAGGGGAGTGCTCCGTGACATTCTATACAAGGGTGGGGGAGTTCTCCGTTACACTATATACAAGCGGGGAGTGCTGGGTGACCCTATATACAAGGGGGAGGGTAGCACTGTGTGGGCCTATATACAAGGGGGAGGGGAGCGCTGTGTGACACTATATACAAAGGGGAGAGTGCTCTGTGACACTATATACAAGGGGGAGGTCTCTGTTACACTATATACAAGGGGGAGGGGAGCGCTGTGTGGCACTATATGCAAGGAGGAGCGCTGTGTACACTATATACAAGAGGGGAGTGCTATGTGGCCCTATATACAAGGGGGAACGCTAAGTGCCCCAATATACAAGGGGGAGCGCTATGTGGCCCTATATACAAGGGGGAGCGCTAAGTGGCACTATATGCAAGGGTGGAGCGCAGTATGGCCCTATATACAAAGGGGGGAGCGCTGTGTGACACTATATACAAGGGGGGGGGCTGTGTGGCGCTATCCACAGCGGTATGTGTGTGGCGCTCTTTACAGGGGGCTCTGTGGCGCTATTTACAAGAGGGGGAGGGTTTTATGGGGCTATCTATAGGGGGCTGTGTGTAACGCTCTCTACGGGGGGAATGTGTGTGGTGCTAGCTATAAGGGGTGTGTAATATCTACAGGGGCTGTGTCTGGCGCTATCTATGGGGGTGTGTAATATCTATAGGGGCTGTGTGTGGCACTACGTACAGGGGGCTGTGGTGTTTTACAGCGTTTGGTATTATTATATTCAGGCGCGCAGTCCTTGGTGCTTTTATATTTAGGGGCACAGTATGTGGCACCATGATAATTTTATTTTCGTTTATAGGTGTGGAAATGTTGAAAAAGTGAGGAGCCGCAGACATCTGAGTGGCAAATTCTGCAGAAATGGGTCATGGCCGGGAGTAGTTGTCATGAGCTCTGGACCGGATGGATAAGAAAAGAGGAAAAAAACTACTAGAATCTGAGACGTCGTCACCTGTGAGTCACTAGATATATAGAGAATCCGTCACCTCTCCTGACATGTTTATTATAGGAAATCCTTGTATTTCACAAAAAGTCTTTCTGCAGTCCAGGACTGATAGATGCTTCCCCTTGTCCGGAGGATGTGTCCCTGCACAGTGTGATACTGTCAGTATGTAGGGACTCAGCCATGTGACAAGGGGAAACGTAACACCCATTTGTTAATGCTTGCCTAAAAAAGGTAGTGTTAAAAATAGTTACGGTGTGGCAGTGCGGCGGTGCGGAAGGGGGGCCCAAGTTTGGGTAACAGCCCAGGGCCTATGGTCTACTTAATCCGCCACTGGCCGCGAAGGGGGGGGGGGGGGTGGGGGAGGGGTGTCGCGAGAGGGGGCAGGGGGTGCCGCGAGAATGGAAAGTCTGAGAGCAGTGGTATAAAAGCAGCTGATCGCAGCTCATGGGCGCCCTGTATGCCGGGCGGCTTACAGGGCATCTATCAGCACCGATCAGCTGTTTCGATACGGCTAATCTGCGGCGCCCCCCCTTCTCTACATCGTAGTTGTGCATGGGGCACTTGCCCCATAGCTTTTTTGCAAACTCCAGGTGGGCTTTCATGTGTCTTTGAGAAGAGGCATGTTTCTGGCCACTCTGCAATAAAGCCCAGATTGGTGGAGTGCTGCAGTGATGGTTGACCTTCTAGAAGTTTCTCCCATCTGCACACCGGATCTTTGGAGCTCAGCCAGAGTGATTATTGGGTTATTGGTCATCTCTCTTACCAAGGCCCTTCTCCCCAATTACTTAATTTGGTGGGGCGGTCTGCTCTAGGAAGATTCCTGGTTGTTCCAAACTTCTTCAATTTAAGAATTATGGAGGCCAATGTGCTCTTAGGAACTTTCAGTGCAGCAGAATTATTTTCTACCCTTCCTCAGATCTGTGCCTCCACACAATCTTGTCTTTGAGCTCTACAGGCAGTTCTTTCCTCCTCATGGTATGGTTTTTGCTCTGATATGCATTGTCAGCTGTGAGACCTTATATAGACAGGGGTGTGTCTCTCCAATTTGTGTCCAATCAAATGAATTTACCACAGGTGGATTCCAATCAAGCTGTAGAAACATTTCAAAGATGATCTAGAGCAGGGGTCTCAAACTCGGCCGGGTAAGTGGGCCGCATATAGAAAAAATGTGAAGTGGTCAGGCCGCATTACTTTCAGATTTGATACAATACAAAATTATTATTAATCAATTAGTTATTTGAACTACAATAACACTATATTACTATAATAATAATACTACATTACTACAATACTACATTACTATAATAATACCTCTAGGTTTAAAATTTGAGATATTTCTCCACGTGCTTATTTCAACAATCCAGTTTTCCAGTTTAAGTGTCGCTAAATGCAGTCCGGCGGCTCAGTTGGCAGCGTTTGGCAGGCACACATGTCAAGATTGGGCAGCGCCTTTTTAGATAGTGCCGCAGTGCCCCCGGTGGATGCTGCCGCAGTGCCCTCGGTGGATGCTGCCGCAGTGCCCTCGGTGGATGCTGCCGCAGTGCCTCCGGTGGATGCTGCCGCAGTGCCTCCGGTGGATGCTGCCGCAGTGCCCTCCGTAGATGCTGCCGCAATGCTCTCCGTGGATGCTGCCGCAGTGCCTCCGGTGGATGCTGCCGCAGTGCCTCCGGTGGATGCTGCCGCAGTGCCCTCCGTAGATGCTGCCGCACTGCTCTCCGTGGATGCTGCCGCAGTGCCTCCGGTGGATGCTGCCGCAGTGCCTCCGGTGGATGCTGCCGCAGTGCCCTCCGTAGATGCTGCCGCAATGCTCTCCGTGGATGCTGCCGCAGTGCCCTCCGCGGATGCTGCCGCAGTGCCCTTCGCGGATGCTGCCGCAGTGCACTCCGCGGATGCTGCCGCAGTGCCCTCGGTAGATGCTGCCGCAGTGTCCTCTGTGGATGCTTCCGCAGTGTCCTCTGTGGATGCTGCCGCTGTGTCCTCTGTAGATAATGCAACACTCCCCTAGATAAGGCCACAGTGCCCTCTGTAGATGCTGCCACAGTGCCCTCTTTAGATGCTGCCACAGTGCCCTCTGTAGATGATGCCACAGTGCCCTCTGTAGATGTTGCCACAGTGCCCTCCGAAAATGCTGCCAAAGTGCCCTCCATAGATGCTGCCACAGTGCCCTCCGTAGATGCTGCCACAGTGCCCTCCGTAGATGCTGCCACAGTGCCCTTCGCAGATGCTGCCGCAGTGCCCTCCGCAGATGCTGCCACAGTGCCGTCAGGGTCTTGCTTAGAGCTGGAGTCCCGGAGCAGAGCCGCTTCTAGCACTCGAACTACAGTAGAGTTGTGACTGCAGCTCTGGATTTGTTTGGAGTATGGGACCTGATGTTACAGTACAGTTGTGACTGCAGCACTGGATGTGACTGGAGTATAGGACATGATGTTACAGTAGAGTTATGACTGCAGCTCTGGATGTGGCTGGAGTATAAGACATGATGTTACAGTAGAGTTGTGACTGCAGCTCTGGATGTGACTGGAGTATAGCACAAAATATAATAGTAGAGTTGTGACTGGAGCTCTGGATTTGTTTGGACAAGATGTTTGCATCTGCATCTACTGATCTTGCAGTAAAGTTGTGAGTGTAGTTGTGGATGTCTCTGTAGTATAGTACATAATGTTACAGTAGAGTTGTGAGTGCAGCTCTGGATGTGACTGGAGTATAACATGTTACGGTAGAGTGGTGACTGCAGCTCTGGATGTGACTGGAGTAAAGTACATGATATAATAGTAGAATGTGAGTGCTGCCTGGGATTCCAGCTCTGCTCCTGACATCACTGTCCATATATGCACAGAGATGTCAGGGGCAACCCCAGAGATGGAGTCCCGGGCAGAGCGCTAATAGGCTCTTCCTGGGACTCCAGCTGTGCTCCTGACATCACTGGGACTCCTGCTTTGGGGAAGCCCCTAACATCATTGTCGATGTATGGACAGCGATGTCAGAGGCTTCCCCACAGTCCCAAAGCAGAGCCTATACTAGCGCTCTGCCCGGGACTCCGCTCTGGGGAAGACCCTGACACACTGTCCATATATGGACAGCGATGTCAGGGAATTCCACAGAGTCCCGGAGCAGAGCCTATACTAGCTCTCTGCACGGGACTCCGGGTTTGGGGAAGCCCCAGACATCATGTGTCCAAACATGGACAGCAATGTCAGGGAATTCCACAGAGTCCCGGAGCAGAGCCAATACTACCACTCTGCCAGGGGACTCCGCTCTGGGGAAGACCCTGACACACTGTCCATATATGGGCAGCGATGTCAGGAAATTCCACAGAGTCCCGGAGCAGAGCCCGTACTAGCGCTCTGCCCGGGACTCCGGCTCTGGGGAAGCCCCAGACATCGATGTTCATATGTGGACAGCGATGTCAGGGAATTCCAGAGTCTCGGAGCAGAGCCGATACTAGCGGCTCTGTGTCCCGCGGGCCGCAGATGACAGTCAAAGGGGCCGCATGCGGACCGCGGGCCGCGTGCTTGAGACCCCTGATCTAGAGGAATGGGAGGCCCCCAGAGCTAAATATCAAGTGTCATAGCAAAGGGTCTGAATACTTATGTCCATGCAAAATTTGAGCCTTTTATATGTAATAAATTAGCAAAAATGTCTAAAATTCTGTTTTCACTTTGTCATTATGGGGTATTGAGTGCAGAATGATGGGGAAAACTTGATTTTTTTTTTTTGTTTCAGCACAAGGCCCCAACATAACAAAGTGTAAAAAAATTCAAAGGGTCTGAACAGGGGCGTAACTAGGAAAGACTGGGCCCCATAGCAAACTTTTGACTGGGCCCCCCCTCCCCTGTGTGTCACACAACCCCCCCCTTGTAGATAGTGCCTTTTTTACAGCCCCCCCTGTAGATAACGCCATACAGTCCCCCCTGTAGATAACGCCATACAGCGCCCCCCTGTAGATAACGCCATACAGCCCCCTCTGTAGATAACGCCATACAGCCTCCCCTGTAGACTGTATGGCGTTATCTACAGAAGGGGACTGTATGGCGTTATCTACAGGGGGGGCTGTATGGCATTATCTACAGAGGGGGACTGTATGGCGTTATCTACAGGGGGGACTGTGTGGCATTATCTACAGGGGTGACTGTGTGGCGTTATCTACAGGGGGACTGTGTGGCGTTATCTACAGGGGGGACTGTGTGGCATTATCTACAGGGGGGACTGTGTGGCGTTATCTACAGGGGAGGCTGTGTGGCGTTATCTACAGGGGGACTGTATGGCATTATCTACAGGGGGACTGTATGGCGTTATCTAAAGGGGGACTGTATGGCGTTCTCTACAGAGGGGGCTGTATGGCGCTAACGCCATACAGCCCCCACTGTAGAGAACGCCATACAGCCCCCCCTGTAGGGAACGCCATACAGCCCCCCCTGTAGGGAAAACCATACAGCCCCCCCTGTAGGGAATGCCATACAGCGCCCCCCCTGCAGGGAACGCCATACAGCGCCCCCCCCCCTGCAGGGAACGCCATACAGCGCCCCCCCTGCAGGGAACGCCATACAGCACCCCCCCTGCAGGGAACGCCATACAGCGCCCCCCCCCCCTGCAGGGAACGCCATACAGCGCCCCTCCCTGCAGGGAACGCCATACATCGCCCCCCCTGCAGGGAACGCCATACAGCCCCCCCCCCCAAAAAAAATGCTACCTATAGTGTGTCCCAGAGGCGTAGCTAGGTTCTTCTGCACCCGGGGCAAAGATTCAGATTGGCGCCCCCCCCCCAACTTATTTCCCGACATCTCCTTCCCCCTCGCCATGTTTTCTATCCCTACCAATCAATGAGGTGTAATTTTTTTTTTCACTATTTTTTTAATGTAACGCGAGTATAAAAGCATTTCTACATTTTACAAGCGATATAGTTCTATAATGTAATTAACATAAAAATAAATTAAAAGAAAATAAATGAAAGAGGCCACACACAGCCCCCCTTGTACTTAGCGCCACGCTGTGAACAGACCGGTGAGCGGTAGCCTACCTCTACCACTCTCCGCTCTGCCTGGTGTGACTTACCGGAGAAGCCGAGGAGGTCATGCGGCGCAGGCAGCGGCGGAGTTCCTTCTGACTAGGGTTGGTGACAGCCAGGGCCGGCCTTCGCTTGGATGGCGCCCTGTGCGGGACTCTCTATTGCCGCCCCCTACACAAACCAAAAATTAACCACATATATGGACACGCTGGAACATATATACTGTACATACATAAAGACAGATATTTAGACATACAGGCAAATATACATACACACATCAGGAATATATACAAACAGGTAAATATATAGACGTACAAACACATATATACACACACACACACACACACACACACACACACACAGATAAATACACAGACAGGATCATATACAAATACATAAAAGGCACAAATATACAATCACAAAGACACATTCACAAACAGACAGGCACTCAGGCACATATGTACACAACACAGATAATGTAGTAGATGTTACCTGCAGTCCTATGTAACACCACAGATAACACAGTGATAACTCTCTGAGTACAGATAATGTAGTAACTGCTGCCTGCAGTCCTATGTAACAACACAGATAACACAGCGATAACTCCCTAAATACAGATAGTAGTGTTACCTGCAGTCCTATGTAACACCACAGATAACACACAGTGATAACTCTCTGAGTACAGATAGTAGTGTTACCTGCAGTCCTATGTAACACCACAGATAACACACAGTGATAACTCTCTGAGTACAGATAATGTAGTAGCTGTTGCCTGCAGTCCTATGTAACACCACAGATAACACATTTTAACAGAGCTGAGATTGTAATTTAGCACAATGTGTTATCTGTGGTGTTACATAGGACTGCAGGCAACAGCTACTACATTATCTGTAATCAGAGTTATCACTGTGTTATCTGTGGTGTTACGTAGGACTGCAGGTAACATCTACTACATTATCTGTACTGTGTAGCAGAGCTGAGATTGTAATTTAGCACACAGTACAGATAATGTAGTAGATGTTACCTGCAGTCCTATGTAACACCACAGATAACACAGTCATGTCTCTCTGAGTACAGATAATGTAGTAGTGTTATCTGCAGTCCTATGTAACACCACAGATAACACAGTGATAACTCTCTGAGTACAGATAATGTAGTAGATGGCAGAGACAAACACATGCAGAGACACACACATGCAGAGACACACACATGCAGAGACACACACATGCAGAGACACACAAACACACGCAGAGACACACACATGCAGAGACACACAAACACACGCAGAGAGACACTCACCATGTCTTCTTGCTGACAGGTCAGGACGGGCTGTGTGTGGGCGGAGCTTCCTCTCTGCTTCTCGACAGAGCACAGGCAGATGCAGGGAGGCTGCAGCACGGGAGTGGACCTGTCCCCTGACCTGAGTCATCTGACCTCATGTCACTGATGTGAGGTCAGGTGACTGGACTGGTCCACTCCCTGGCCGTCACAGACCCCAGTCAGAACGCCGTAATGTCCTGGCTGTTCCTAAGCTGCTGCAGGTGTCCCACATACGGGGCGCCTGTCAGCAGCGATCAGCTGCTCTTCGGCGTCCCCCTTCCCTATCCTCCGGGTTGCGCCCGGGGCAAATGCCCCGCCTGCCCCCCCCTAGCTACACCCCTGGTGTGTCCTACAAATAACATACATCCCCTATCCAAATGGTCCCTCAGTGTTATCCTGTTGACAAGTGTTCCCATGCCCTACTACCTGTTCTTGTATCCTGTGCTGTGTTGGTTCCTGAGCCCTATCGAGTGTTGGAGTCGTGTTCTTCCATTGGTCATGCCTGCTGTCGTACACCACGTCTGGTGTCATCATCCACACCTGATAACCTCCGCCACGTGTGGCATCCTCTGCCGTCAAAGTTCAATATGTGCCTAGGCACTGCGACTGTCTGGACTATTCAGGTACCCTTGTGCTAGACTTTGTATTTTTTGGGTACTCTGTTGTTTGGCCAGCTGCCTCACCACTAAGGCGGTGGGCCTAGTGGGTCCACATACCCACAGATCGTGACGGTATGCTCAGGCCACCCCAAGACCATGACGATGTCACAATCCATGCGGGCGAGATGCTTGACCTTCGGTCACGACAGGGGCAGCTCCTCCAGGTGGTGAACATTATTGTGCATCAGATGAATACGCAAGTTGCAACCTTTCCGACACCTGCTCCTATTGCTTCTGCTGCTCCTCCTACTACACTTCCTGGCAGTACAGATTTTCTATTCTCTCTGCCAGTGTCTCCCTGTTACGACGGAGACGTGAGGACCTGCAGGGGATTTCTAAACAAGTGTCAGATCCACTTCAGTCTACATGCCAGTTCATTTCCTTCTGATGGTGCAAGGATCGCATTCATAGTTTCTCTCCTTACTGACAAGGGTCTGGCATGGGCAAACCCCATCTGGGAACGTCAGGGAGTGGTGACCCGTGACCTACGGTGTTTCCTACGGACTTTCCACACTGTATTTGAGAAACCTGGGCGAGTCTCTTCAGCGGCTGCATCCCTGCTGACCCTTCGCCAAAGAGACACCTCTGTGGGCGAGTACTCCACTCAGTTCCGTACCCTGGCGTCAGAGCTGATCTGGAACAATGAAGCCTTAGTGGCTAGATTCTGGCAAGGCCTTTCCTCCGATATCAAAGACGAGCTTGCCGCTCGAGACCTACCCTCTACCCTAGATGGCGTCAGGAGATTGCCCAGGCTGGCTCCTACATTCCAGCAACCCCTGCTGCCCTCATCAGCTGTCCAATCAGAGGAGCCTACGCAAATAGACCATCTCAAGTTGTCTGTCCAGGAGAAACAGCACAGATGCATTTCGGGACCCTGTCTGTATTGCGGCCTCGGAGGCCATTTTGTGCATCTGTGTCCCCAAAAGCCTAAAAAGCTCCAGAGCCTAGGATTGGTTGGAGAGACAACCCTAGAAGGAAAGGGACAAAATAACAAACAGTCTCCAAAATTGTCCATTCCCGTCACCATAGTATTCAGTGAAAAGACGCACTGGGTCTCTGCATACCTGGACTTCGGGACCGCGGCAAATTTCATCCAACATGATTTAGTGGATCAGCTCCAGTTGCCGACTGTTCCTTTAGAGACACTCCTGGCTGTTTCCTCGGTGAATGGACTTCCTCTGCCCAACCCCAAGACTAAGCCACTAAAGCTCCAAGTGGGAGCGCTTCATACCGAGCAGATTACATTTCTTGTTTTGCCCAAAGCCATCAATCCGGTGTTGCTGGGTCTGCCCTGGCTCCGGCTTCATGCTCCAGTCCTGGAATGGAATTCTGGAGAAGTTCTCCAATGGGGCATCAAATGACTCTACCACTGCCTGCTACAGGTTCGTCCTGTTCTGCCTCCTATGTTTGAGTAGTTGACAGGACTACCTACTCATTTTGCACAGTTTGCAGACGTCTTTGGCAAGAAGGAGGCTGAGATGCTTCCCTCACACCGAACGTATGACTGCCCGATTGAATTGGTTCCTAAAGCCTCACCTCCCCGTGGTTGCGTATACCCCCTTTCCTTGCGAGAGACTCAGTCCATGTCAGCCTATATCAAGGAGAATCTGGAGAGGAGGTTTCATACAAAAATCCTCCTCCCCGGCCAGTGCTGGGTTCTTCTTTGTAAGGAAAAAAGACGTATCTCTTTGATCCTGCATTGACTACCGTGGTCTCAATCAGATCACGGTCAAACACAAATACCCTTTGCCACTGATTTTGGATTTATTTGATCGCATACGAGAAGCCAAGATCTTCTCTAAACTAGACTTATGTGGGGCCTACAACCTAATCTGAATCCGTCAAGGTGACGAGTGGAAGATGGCATTTAACACTCTAGACGGCCACTATGAATACCTGGTGATGCCCTACGGCCTGCGGTTTTCCAAGAATTTGTCAATGATATCTTCCGAGACCTCCTCTATGTCTGCATTGTAGTCTATCTTGATGACATTTTGATTTTCTCCCCAGATCTGATGAAACATCGGAGACATGTCCGTCAAGTTCTGCTGTGATTAAAGGGAGAATCGCCCATATGCCAATTTGGAGAAATGTACTTTTGAAAAAGATTCTTTGCCCTTCCTGGGCTTCAACATCTCGGATCAGGGTCTCAAGATGGATCCTGAGAAAGTAAAGTCCGTCCTGGAATGGCCATGTCCTCACGGCCTGCGGGCCATACAGCGTTATTTGGGATTCGCTAACTGCTACCGGCAATTTATCCCAAATTTCTCTTGACTGACGGCCCCAATCTCTACCCTTGCTAAAAAAAAAGGTATGAACACCAAGGTGTGGACTCCAGAGGCAGAATCAGCATTTAACCCCTTCCCGACATCCGCCGTATATATACACGGCGCTGTCGGGCAGGGCTTCCCGCAAAGCGCAGTACCATTAAGTCGCGGTGGTGATAGTGTGGGCTCAGGAGCCCACACCATTACCGCCGGGTGCCAGCTGTATGTTACAGCTGGCACCCTGAGGTATCGGCCAGGACCGGAGCTAGCATCCGATCCGGCCGATTAACCCCTCAGATGCTGCGTTCAATAGAGATCGCAGCATGTGAGGAGTATTTAGCCACCGGCACCCCAGAAACGTGATTGCTGGGTTGCCGGTGGCTGCAAAGGCGATTGGAGGCCTAATACTTACCTCCCGGTCTGCCAGCAACGGAAGTCTCCTATGCCCCGCTCGGCGGCGTGGCCTAAAAGGCTTCCGGTACAATCGGCAAGTGGCTCCGGCTCAGAAGCTGAGCCGGCGTCATCAGCAGTGGGTGTCCGCTGTATGTTACAGCGGACACCCCGATGTATCGGCAGGAGCCGGAGCTAGCGCCGATTCCTGCTATTAACCCCTTCGATGCAGCGATCCAATGCAACCTCTGCATCAAAGTAGTTTGTAGCAAATCGGCAGCCTGCCATGCGATGGCAAGGCTGCCAACTCCTACTATGGCAGCAGGAGGCCTAACAATGTCTGCAGTCTGCCATTACGGAAGCTGATTAGGCCCCAACCGGAGCCGGAGCCTGATTGGCTTGCTGTCAGTGAATAACTGACAGATCTAATACATTGCACTACATAGGTAGTGCAATGTATTAGAACATTAATCAAACAGTTGGACCTTCAAGTCCCCTAGTGGGACTAAAGAAAAGTGTAAAAAAAAGTGTAAAAAAAGTAAAAATAAAAGTTGCAAAAAATAAAATAAAAGTTTCAAGTAATAACATAAAACACGATCGCCCTTTTTCACTTATCAAGTCATTTATTATTGAAAAATAATAAAACCATACATATTTGGTATCGCCACATCCGTAACGACCTGATCTATAAAAATATTATGTTATTTGTCCCTCGCAGTGAACACCGTAAAAAAAAAACAACCTAAAAAAAATAATGCCAGAATTGCTTTTTTTTTGGTCACTTTGTCTTCCAAAAATGTAAATAAAAAGTGATCACAAAGTCACATGTATCCAAAAATGGTACCTATAAAAACTATAGCTCGTCTCGCAAAGAACAAGCTCTCATACAGCCCTGTCGAGGAAAAAATTAAAAAGTTATGGTTCTTATAACTTGGCGACAGAAAAAATACATTCTTTTTACAAAAGTAATTTTATTGTGCAAAAAGTTGTAAAACATAAAAAAGTGCTATAAATTTGGTATCGCCGGAATCAGACTGACTAACGTAATTTATGATGATTTATGATTTATGATGATTTATGATTTACTTGTGGTGAACGCTTTATAAAAAAAAACTATGGCAGAATTGCTGTTTTTTGGTTACCTTGCCTCTCAAAAAATAGGATAAAAAGTGAAAAAAAGTCGCATGTACCACAAAATGGTACCAATAATAACTACAGCTCGTCCCGCAAAAAAACAGCCCTTATACCACTACATCTATGAATAAATAAAATTAGTTAAGGCTCCAATATGTCAGGAAAGAAAAATATACAGTTGTGCATGTCCGAGGGGAACATTTCTTCTGTTTCAAGTGGCGATTTATCTAGGCCCTAAAATTAGGGAACCAGTAAGGGGAAGACTCAAAAATATCTGCTGGAAGCGAGGGTGCCCGTATTATACCAGGACGACACTTCCCAGCAAAATTACTCAAACTGCAAAGGTGCGGAGTGTGGACCAAATGGGAGATAAGTAAGGACACCATTTATCAGTGCGACACCGACCTGTGCAGAAAGGATTGCTTAACAGTGTAACAAATATTTATGGATTAATTTATTGTTTACCCCATTATTATACAACCTGACTATGCCCCTGATATACTCTGTCCAGCTCACATGTGCAAACAGCAGTTTACTTCCACATATATGGCATCGCCATACCTGGGAGAACCCTTTTAACAATTTTTGGGGTGTGTGTCTCCAGTGGCATAAGCTGGGCACGACATATTTCCCATTGAAATGTCACATCTAGGGAAACATTTTAATTTTTACATTGCACCATCCGCAGCGCAATCATTTATGAAAAAGACCTGTGGGGTGAAAATACTCACTACACCCCTTAATAAATGCCTTGAGGTGTGTAGTTTCCAAAATGGGGTCACTTCTATGGGGTTTCTTTTATTATTTCACATCAGAGCCTCTGTAATTGTGAACCAATACTGTGTAAGTTGCCAAATTAGGCCTCGATTTCGCATGGTACTCTCTCACTCCTGAGCCCTGTGTTTCTAAAACCGGGAAACACAGCATATTAATTAGACAGCTGTCTTGTTATGGGGACACAAGCTAGCATATCTATGGAAAAAATATAATTTTCACTCTGCAACATCGAGTGCACACTAATTTCTGCAAAACACCTGCGGGGTTAAAATGCCTGCTACACCCCATGGTGAAAACCTTGATGGGTGTAGTTTCCAAAATTGGGTCACTTGTGGAGGGTTTCCACTGTTTTGGTCCCACAGGGGCTTTGCAAATGTGACATAGTGCCCAGAAACCAATCCAACAAAATCTGCACTCCGAAACCCAAATGGCGCTCCATTCTTTTTTTCTTTTATTTATTGAGAAAATGAAAAATTTTGAGCTAAAGCTACGACTTATTGAAGAAAAGGGATTTTTTTTAAATTTCACTGCCCAATTCTAATAAGATCTATTAAACCCCTGTGGGGTCAAAATGCTCACTACACCCGTAGATTAATTCCTCAAGAGGTGTAGTTTCCAAAATGGGGTCACTTATGGCAGGTTTCCACTGGTTTGTCCCTCCGGGGGCTTTGCAAATGTGACATGGCGTCCACAAACCATTCCTGCTAAATTTGAGCTCCAAAAGCCAAATGGCGCTCTTTCCCTTCTAAGTCCCGCCTTGTGTCCAAACAGCCATTTAGGACTACATGTGGGATGTTCTTTTAATCGGGAGAAATTGCTTTACAAATAAATTAGCTAAACCTACATTTTCTTTGAAAAAATGTAGATTTTAATTTTCACGGCCTACTTCCAATAATTTCTGCAAAAAACCTGTGTGGTCAAAATGCTCACTGTACCCCTAGATAATTTCCTTGAGGGGTCTAGTTTCCCAAATGTTGTCAGTTTTGGGGGATTTCCACTGTTTTGGCACCGCAAGAGCCCTGACATGGTGCCTAAAATATTTTCTAATAAAAAGGAGGCCCCAAGATCCACTAGGTGCTCCTTTGCTTCTGAGGCCGGTGCTTCAGTCCATTAGCACACTAGGGCCACATGTGGGATATTTCTAAAAACGGCAGACTCTGGGCAATAAATATTGAGTTGCATTTCTCTAGTAAAACCTTCTGTGTTACACAATTTTTTTTATTACATATGAATTTCTGCAAAAAAAAAAAGGACATTTGTAAATTTCACCTCTACTTTGCTTTAATTCCTGTGAAACGTCTAAAAGGTTAAGAAACTTTCTAAATGCTGTTTTGAATACTTTGAGGGGTGACGTTTTTAAAATGGGGTGACTTATTCGGGGTTTCTAATATATAAAGCCCTCAAAGCCACTTCACAACTAAACTGCCCCCTGTAAAAATAGCCTTTTGACATTTTCTTGAAAATGTGAGAAATTGCTGCTAAAGTTCTAATCCTTGTAACGTCCTAGAAAAGTAAAATGATATTCAAAAAACTATGCCAATCTAAAGTAGACATATGGGGGATATTAATTAGCAACAATGTTGTGTCTGCTTGTCTTACAAGCAGATACATTTAAATTTAGAAAAATGCAAATTTTTGCAATTTTTCACAACATTTTGGTGTTTTTCTCAATTAAATACTGAATATATCGAGCAAATTTTGCTAGTAACATAAAGTCCAATGTGTCACGAGAAAACATTCTCAGAATCGCTTGGATAAGTGAAAGCAGTCCGAATTTATTACCCCATAAAGTGAAACATGTCAGATTTGAAAAATGAGGCTCTGTCAGGAAGGTCAAAAGTGGGAAGGGGTTAATAGCCTCAAGAAAGCCTTCACTTCAGCCTCGATCCCCATCATCCTGACGTGTCTCGGCAGTTCTCATTGGACGCTTCTTCTGTTGGTGCATGTGCACTTCTGTTCCAGAGGAGCTCCAAAGGAAACGCAGTAGTATGTGGCTATTACTCAAGACTTCTTCCCCTGCAGAGCGCAACTACTCTATTGGGGATTGGGAGCTACTGGCCATCAAATTGGCTCTGGAGGAGTGGAGACATCTACTAGAGGGCGAAGCTCACCCCATACTAATATGCACAGACCACAAGAACCTCACCTATCTCCAGTTGGCTCAACGGCTAAACCCCCATCAAGCCAGATGGTCGCTGTCTTCATCCGTTTCCAATTTGTTCTCCACTTCCGTCCCGCTCACAAAAATGTGAGGGCCGATGCCCTGTCCAGGTCGTTTGAAACGGAGGACATGGTGGAGTCCCCTGAATGTATCATAGACCCGTCCTGCATTGTCACTTCCAATCCTTTGCAAGTTAGAGACATCCCTACGGGGAGGACGTTTGTTCGATTGGCAGACAGAAGAAGAATTCTCCGCGGGGGACACAGCTCTAAACTGGCTGGGCACACTGGTGTTCGTAAGACCCGAGACTTGATTACTCGTCATTTCTGGTGGCCCACGCTACCCAAAGATGTTGTGGACTTTGACTCTTCCTGCACTATGTGTGCTTCTAACAAAGTTGCTCCCCCAAGCCTGCCGGTCTGCTCTAACCTATGCCCGTACCCAATGCTCCCTGATAGCACATTGTGATGGGCTTTGTCACAGACCTTCCTCCCTCAGCAGGATGCAAGACTGTCTGGGTCGTGGTGGACCGGTTCTTGAAGATGGCACATTTTATCCCGCTAACCGGCTTTCCTTCTGCTCCTAGACTGGCAAATCTCTTTATCCAGCACATCTTCCGCTTGCATGACTTGCCCATTCACATCATGTCTGATCGGGGGGTTCAGTTCACTTTTAAAATTCTGGAGAGCCCTCTGTAAACTCCTGGATGTGAAACTGGACTTTTCCTCAGCCTATCACCCCCAGTCTAATGGTCAAGTCGAGAGGAGGCGTAGCTAGGTTCTCCTGAACCCAGGGCAAAGATTCAGATTGGCGCCCCCCCCCCAACTTTTTTCCCGACATCTCCTTCCCCTCGCCATGTTTACTTTCTCTACCAATCAACGTGTAGGTGTAATTTTTTCCCCACAATTTTTAATGTAACTCGAGCATAAAAGCATTTCTACATTTTACAAGTGATATAGTTATATAACGTAGTCAACATAAAAATAAATTAAAAGAAAATAAATTAAAGAGGCCACACACAGCCCCCCTTGTAGTTAACACCACACAGCCCCTCTGTTGTAGATAGCACCACAGCCCCCCTTGTAGATAGCACCACACAGCCCCCCTTGTAGATAGCGGCACACAGACCTCCTTGTAGATAGCGCCACAGAGCCCCCCTTGTAGATAGCGCCACACAGCCCCCCTTGTAGATAGTGCCACACACATCCACCTTGTAAATAGCGGCACACACACCCCCCTTGTAGATAGTGCCACACACAGCCCCCCTTGTAAATAGCGTCACACAGCCTCCTTTGTAGATAGTGCCACACACAGCCCGCTTCCCCCCTTGTAAATAGCGGCACACTCCCTCCCTTGTAGATAGTGCCACACACATCCCACTGCTGGCAGATAAATACACAAACAGGAACATATACAAATACATAAAAGGCACATTCACAAACAGACCCATATATACCCAGATAATGTATTAAATGTGTTAGATAACGTTATACAGATAATGTAGTAGATTTCACATGCAATCCTATGTAACAGCACAGATAACACAGTGATAACTCTCCGAGTACAGATAATGTAGTAGATTTCACGTGCAGCCCTATGTAACACCACAGATAACAAACAGTAATAACTGAGTATATATAATGTAGTAGACGTTACCTGCAGTCCAATGTAACACCACAGATAACACAGTGATAACTCTCTGAGTACAGATAATGTAGTGGATCTTATCTGCAGTCCTATGTAACACCACAGATAACACATTGATAACTCCCTGAGTACAGATAATGTAGTAGATGTTACCTGCAGTCCTGTGTAACACCACAGATAACACAGTGATAACTCTCCGAGTACAGATAATATAGTAGTGTTACCTGCAGTCTTATGTAACACCACAGATAACACAGTAATAACTCTCTGAGAACAGATAATGTGGTAGATGTTACCTGCAGTCCTATATAACACCACAGATAACACAGTGATAACTCTCTGAATACAGATAATGTAGTAGATGTTACCTGCAGTCCTGTGTAACACCACAGATAACACAGTGATAACTCTCTGAGTACAGATAATATAGTAGTGTTACCTGCAGTCCTATGTAACACCACAGATAACACAGTAATAACTCTCTGAGTACAGATTATGTAGTAGATGTTACCTGCAGTCCTGTGTAACACCACAGATAACACAGTGATAACTCTCTGAGTATAGATAATGTTGTAGATGATAACTATGGGTTTTATTGAGCGTTTGCTATCTAAGAGGTCTGAGCTTTGTTCGTCTCTTTCCTCTACCATTGATGGCCTCAGTGGGCAATTTTGTCCTTTTTTTCAATCATCCTGATTTTAAATAATTGAAAAGATCCACGATGGATCGTTTGAATGGTTTTGAAAAAGATTTAATTTCTAAAAAAAATGCGCAAATTAGTAAGCGATAGAACTGACTATTCATTAAACAAACTTGGGGATTGGACTCTACATCATCCCCCTGCCCAAAAAATAATTTCCTAGTATTGCTAATAAATTTTCTAATACATCTGCTAGAGCTACACCCTCATTTTCCAAACCTTCTACTCCCACACATTTTGCCAATCATAAGATTTCTTCATCTCACCCGGTTAATTTCCTTTCAAATAGGAACGCACCTAAACCGGTGGTTGTGGTTAAACCCAAACCCAATCCAGTAGCCTTAACCCTTTCAAGACCGAGCTCATTTTGGCCTTCAGGACCAGCCCCATTTTTTCAAATCTGACATGTGTCAGTTTATGTGGTAATAACTCTGGAATGCTTTTGCCTATCCAAGCGTTTCCTCGTGACATATTGTACTTTATATTAGTGGAAAAATTTGGTCAATAAATTCATTGCTTATTTGTAAAAAACACCAAAATTTACCGAAAATTTGCAAAAATGATGATTTTTCTAATTTTAAATGTATCTGCTTGTAAAACAGATAGTAATACCACACAAATTAGTTACTATTTCACATATTCCATATGTGTACTTTATATTTGCATCGTTTTTTGAACATTATTTTATTTTTCTAGGACGTTACAAGGCTTAGTACTTTACCAGCAATTTCTCAAATTTTCAAGAAAATTTCAAAAGGCGATTTTTACAGGGACCAGTTCAGTTCTAAAGTGGCTTTGAGGGCCTTATGTGCTAGATAGACCCCATAAATCACCACATATTAAAAACTGCACCCCTCAAAGTATTCAAAACAGCATTCAGAAAGTTTCTTAACCCTTTAGGCGTTTCACAGGAATTAAAGCAATGTAGAGGGGAAATTCACAGATTTTATTTTTTTTGCTGCAATTCATTTGTAATACATTTTTTTCTGTAAAACAGAAGGTTTTACCAGAGAAACGCAACACAATATTTATTGCCCAGATTCTGCAGCTTTTAGAAATACCCGACATGTGGCCCTAGTGTGATAATGGACTGAAATACCGGCCTCATAAGCAAAGGAGCACCTAGCGGATTTTGTGGCCTTCTTTTTTTAGAATATATTTTAGGCACCATGTCGGGTTTGAAGAGGTCTTGCAGTGCCAAAACAGTGGAAATCCCCCAAAAGTGACACGGTTTTGTAAACTGCACCCCTCAAGGAATTTATCTAGGGGTATAGTTAGCATCTTGACCCCACAGGTATTTTGCTATATTTATTGGAGTTTGCCTGTGAAAGTGAAAATCTACTTTTTTTCTGAAAAAATATTTAAAAAAAATAATATTTGCAAGGAATAAAGAATAAAAAGCACCCCAAAACTTGTAAAGCTACAGCAATACCCCATATGTGGTACTAAACTGCTGTGTGGACCCACGGCAGAGCTCAGAAGGGAAGGAGCTCCATTTGGATTTTGAAGCCCAGACTTTGCTGGATTGGTTTTCAGTGCCATGTCGCGTTTGCAACGACCTGGAGGGAGCAAAACGGTGGAAACCCCCCAAAACTGACCCCATTTTGTAGACTACACCCCTCAAGGAATTTTTCTAGGGGTATAGTTAGCATTTTGACCCCACAGTTTTTTTGCTGAATTTAGTGGAATTAGGCAGTGAAAATTAAAATCTACTTTTTTCTGAAAAAACATAGAAATGTTTCATTTTTACAATGAATAAAGGATAAAAATCACCCCAAAATTTGTAAAGCAATTTGTCCTGATTACAGCAATACGCCATATGTTGTAATAAACTGCTGTTTGGACCCACGGCAAGACTCAGAATGGAAGGAACAATATTTGGCTTTTGGAGCTCAAATTTAGCTGGAATAGTTTTCTGGTGTCATGTCGCAGTTGCAAAGCCCCTGAGGTACCAAAACAGTGGAAACCTCCCAAAAGTCCCTTTAGGGGACTGGAACGAGCGATCATTAGGTCGCTGGTACAATACACTGCAGTACTAATGTATTGCAGTATAATATCATTTTTACAGGCTCCTGTAACAGCGTAATCGCTGTTCCTGTCAATTAGTCCCGGGTGTCAGCTGTAATACACAGCGGACACCTGCAGAATATGGAGCGGGTGCAGCGCATGAGCCCACTCCATATATAACCCCCCGCACCACGACATGCTATTAAGTCGTGGTGCGCGAAGGCGTTAATGCGCAGCGGATGGTGCAAAGTGAAAATTAAAATTTTCCACTGATATGCCATTTTAATGCACAATATGTTGTTCCCAGTTTGTGCCACTGAAGACAAATACCTCATACAATGTTGAGCGGGTTGTCCCGGATATAAAATATCATATATGTGGATGTAAACTGGTGTTTGGGCACGCTGTGGGGCTCAGAAGGGAGGGAGCGCCATTTGGCTTTTGGAGCGCAGAGTTTGCTTGGTAACCGTTCTGTTTGGGTTTTTGCTGGTATTTCAGTTTAAGATGTGGGGGTATGTGTAAATTGGGCAGAGTACATCAGGACATAATAAGAGGGTCTAATAATTCGGTAAATAAATAATAATCCGCAGATATGTGGCCAATGTCGCACTAATAAATGGCGCCCGATCTTATCCGCTTTTGGACACTGCACAATTTCTGTCTCTATATTCTGAGAGCCAGAACTTTTTTTCTTTTTTCTTCACCGGAGCCGTGCGAGGGCTTATTTGTTGCGGGACAATCTGTAGTTTTCATTGGTAGCATTTTAGGGTACATGTGATTTTTTTATCACTTTTTATTAGATTTTTTTTGGCAAGCAAAGTGATAAAAAAACAAACTCTGACAAAGTTTTTTGTCTTTTTTTTTTTACACTTTTTACTGTGCGCTCTAAATGATATTTTACTTTATTCTGCCGGTCGACATGATTACGGCGATGCCAGATGTATATAGTTTATTTATGTTTTGTGGCATTTGCGCTATAAAATCACTTTTCGATAAAATTATTTCTTTTTTGTGTCACCATATTCTGAGAGCCATAACTTTTTTATTTTTCAGTCAAAAAAGCTGTGTAAGGGCTTGTTTTTTGTGGGACGGGTTGTAGTTTTCATTGGTACTATTTTAGGGTACATGCGACAATTTGATCACTTTTTATTCTATATTTTTGGAGGGTTGATGACCAAAAAAATAGTGATTCTGACATTGTTTCTTAATTATTTTTTTTGCGCTGTTCACCGTGCGGGAAAAATTATATTATAGTTTTATAGTTTGGGTCGTTGTGAACGCGGTCATACCAAATATGTGTACTTTTTTTTAACATTTTCATTTTTTTCCTATAAAAAAAGACTTATAGGAAAAAAAGCATTTTTTGTTTTGTAACTTTTATAACTTGTTTTTACACTTTTATAAAACATTTTTATTACTTTATTTTTTACTTTTTACTTGTTTTACTTGAAGACTGTCAGCACTGATCGCTGCTATAATACATTACGCTACCTAGGTAGTGTAACGTATTATAAACTGTCAGTGTGACGCTGGGAGTCACACTGACAGGAAGCTTATGAGGACCAGCCTTCGGCTGGTTCTCATAGGCTGCTGTGCATGGCAGACCTGGGGGCTGTTGTATGGCCCCCCGGTTTTGCCTTATAACCGATTGCAGCACCTGCAATCGGTCCCCGGGAAAGTTTGTTGTAGCAACAAACTTTCCAGTTTGTTGTAGTAACAAACTTTCCAGTTCGTTGCTACAACAAACTTTCCCTGCGATCACATGACCGGGACGTGAACCAATTAGGTCCCGGTCATGTCTCCGGGACCAGAGGCAGGGGTTATCAGCGCGATCCGGGTGTCAGCGCTACTCTGAGACACCCGGATCGTGCTTTTAACACCCACCGTAAATTCACGTCGGCGCTGCACAGAGCCCAGCAAGCGCCGACGTGAATTTACTGTGGGCGGTCGGGAAGCGGTTAAGTAATGGTTTTGTTTTCCATTCACCTAATTCAGCCCCTTTAGAAACTCTTTGTAATATTCATTTACTCCCTCAAATTTGTACATCCATCCCTATCCCTTTAGGTAAAATACCCCAACATGCCTTCAACTCTATTGATTTGGATGCACATCTTAAACTTTTTAATCTCATTCCGGATATACCCCCCCCCCCCCCCCGGAGAATCCCCCCGCTCATTCATATTTAACGATTCTATTGAATTGGTGGTTACTAGCCCGATGATTCCTCCTACCTTGTTGGAATTATCTATACATGACTGTGGGTCAATTTTCCCTGACCACAAATCTTTACTACCTGCCCAATGGACTACTCTGGAAGATCTGGCTCCCATCTTTGAGAATACCATCTCTACTCTATCTTTTTTAGGTCTTCCCTCTCAACTCACAATGCCCCCAGTCACTCCCACCTCCCATCTCGGGACTTCCTCCTACTCTATTTAAAAAGCCCAAAATCCCAGACCATCACAGCCTTTTTTTCCAAAAATACAGAAGGTGTAATCAAAAATATAATTAGAAGCAGATACAGAGGGTGCAGAGGGGGTAGAGTTCGACGCAAATTTCCCACTTCTAACCTCAAAGAAACACAAGGTGACACAATAAAACTTTTTAATTTATCCAAATATAATCTAAATTATGATGAAATAAATCTCTTATCAAAAGGTCTCTCTTTTTGTCCTACCACACCCCCTGATGGTTTCGAATTGTTTATGGACCTAAATAAATTTATGCGTAAGATAACACTATTACGACATTTCAAAATCTCTCCACCACCTGTTCTACCAGTTTGCCATACACCGGATACCCTTATGCCTGTTAGAGTTAGTGTACAGCCCAAATCTACTTTTTATCCTCTTCATCATCGAGGGCCAGCAATTGAAACATTTTCTAATCTAGTTAGCAACGATTTTAAAATAATTGAACATCCCACTTCATCCACAGATAACCTTACTAGGTCGCAACGTAGGGCTCTGAAGAGTCTACAGAATAACCAACAAATTGTTATACGTTTGGCAGATAAAGGTGGCGGCATTATCATACAAGATAGAATTTATTACACTAATGAAGCTTACAGACTGTTATCTGACAAACTGTTTTATGATAAATTGACTTTTAACCCGATCCCTATGTTTGAGATTGAATATAAATCTCTTATAGAATCAGCTTTTTGTGAGAATTTATTATGCAAAAAAGAAAAATAATTTTTAACTGTTCCATTTCCCACAGTTCCTTTTATGTATCACCTACCCAAGATACATGTCATTATCTAATCCTCCAGGTCGACTAATCATTTCAGGAATAGGGTCTCTAACCAATAACCTATCACATTTTATTGATATGCACCTCCAGCCCTTTGTTTTTAAATTGCCCTCCTTTTTAAAAGATTCTACACAGCTAACAGCTGATGTATCGTCCTTTTACACTAATATCCCACATGCTCAGGGCATTCAAGCATTTTCTTCTTTTTTACATCGGACGAATTTTATTATGGACTGTATTGAATTTATTTTAACACATAATGTTTTTTCCTTTGAAGGTTTTTTTTTTTATAAACAAATTAAGGGCTGTGCGATGGGGTCGCGTTTTGCCCCATCGTACGCTAACTTGGTGTATTTGAGGAAACATATTCTGGGTGAACATAATTTTAGAAATAATATTGTTTTATACAAACGTTAAATTGATGATTTGATCTTTATTTTGAAGGGTGATTTGACTACTGCCAATGCTTTTATGACCCATTTAAATAACAATACCTTCGGCCTCACTTTTACACACACGTATTCAGATAGAACGATTGATTTTTTGGATTTAACAATTGAAAAGAATGGCCATTATTTTTCCACCGGAACCCACTTTAAAACTGTGGATGTTAATAAAATGGCAGCCCCCATAGACAAGAAAAAGTTCAAAAATAAAAAAAGTAAAACACAAACACACAAATAAAACATTTTTTAATAAAACACTAAAAGCAAATTCATATATAAAAAAAAAATTTTCCGCGACACCCTTCCTTTAAGAGCCCTTTGAATTGTGGAAGCAATTTTGTAATCTATTTGCTACAATGTATGTGCAATTTACAATACCCCACGTATTGTAAATTGCACATACATTGTAGCAAATAGATTACAAAATTGCTTCCACAATTCATGTTTGTGTCGTGGGACGCACGACACAAACACTTAGGAACAGAACCAACAAGCATATATCCAATGTTAAAGAAGGTTTTTTAAAGCAAAGTATCTCTCGGCATTGTACATTTAAGCATGATTGTAGCTTTGACAGCATAACAGTTACCCCTATAGAACAGATTCCTGTAGATACAGTGAAGGAAATAAGTATTTGATCCCTTGCTGATTTTGTAAGTTTGCCCACTGTCAAAGACATGAACAGTCTAGAATTTTTAGGCTAGGTTAATTTTACCAGTGAGAGCTAGATTATATAAAAAAAAAAAAGAAAATCACATTGTCAAAATTATATATATTTATTTGCATTGTGCATAGAGAAATAAGTATTTGATCCCTTTGGCAAACAAGACTTAATACTTGGTGGCAAAACCCTTGTTGGCAAGCACAGCAGTCAGACTTTTTTGTAGTTAATGATGAGGTTTGCACACATGTTAGATGGAATTTTGGCCCACTCCTCTTTGCAGATCATCTGTAAATCATTAAGATTTCGAGGCTGTCGCTTGGCAACTCGGATCTTCAGCTCCCTCCATAAGTTTTCGATGGGATTAAGGTCTGGAGACTGGCTAGGCCACTCCATGACCTTAATGTGCTTCTTTTTGAGCCACTCCTTTGTTGCCTTGGCTGTATGTTTCGGGTCATTGTCGTGCTGGAAGACCCAGCCACGAGCCATTTTTAATGTCCTGGTGGAGGGAAGGAGGTTGTCACTCAGAATTTGACGGTACATGGCTCCATCCATTCTCCCATTGATGCGGTGAAGTAGTCCTGTGCCCTTAGCAGAGAAACACCCCCAAAACATAATGTTTCCACCTCCATGCTTGACAGTGGGGACGGTATTCATTGGGTCATAGGCAGCATTTCTCTTCCTCCAAACACGCCGAGTTGAGTTAATGCCAAGGAGCTCAATTTTAGTCTCATCTGACCACAGCACCTTCTCCCAATCACTCTCAGAATCATTTGCAAACTTCAGACGGGCCTGTACATGTGCCTTCTTGAGCAGGGGGACCTTGCGGGCACTGCAGGATTTGAATCCATTACGACGTAATGTGTTACCAATGGTTTTCTTGGTGACTGTGGTCCCAGCTGCCTTGAGATCATTAACAAGTTCCCCCCCGAGTAGTTTTCAACTGAGTTCTCACCTTCCTCAGGATCAAGGATACCCCACAAGGTGAGATTTTGCATGGAGCCCCAGATCGATGTCGATTGACAGTCATTTTGTATGTCTTCCAATTTCTTACTATTGCACCAACAGTTGTCTCCTTCTCACCCAGTGTCTTACTTATGGTTTTGTAGCCCATTCCAGCCTTGTGCAGGTCTATGATCTTGTCCCTGACATCCTTAGAAAGCTCTTTGGTCTTGCCCATGTTGTAGAGGTTAGAGTCAGACTGATTAATTGAGTCTGTGGACAGGAGTCTTTTATACAGGTGACCATGTAAGAAAGCTGTCTTTAATGCAGGCACCAAGTTGATTTGGAGCGTGTAACTGGTCTGGAGGAGGCTGAACTCTTAATGGTTGGTAGGGGATCAAATACTTATTTCTCTGTGCACAATGCAAATAAATATATATCATTTTGACTATGTGATTTTCTTTATTTTTTTTAATATAATCTATCTCTTACTGGTAAAATTAACCTAGCCTAAAAATTCTAGACTGTTCATGACATTGACAGTGGCCAAACTTACAAAATCAGCAAGGGATCAAATACTTATTTCCTCCACTGTATATCCAATAGATTTATCAGACTTAAGCAGTGGGAAAACTATTGGATATATAAACTTGTAACCTTGCATCCCAATGGTCTCAATGACCTGACAGAGTCTACTTTGGAATCTTTCTTTAATTATTTTTATGTATTTTTCATTTTAATTATATATTGTAAATTATATTTTTATACATCAATCAATTGTTAGAGTCTTAAAACTTCTCTTTTATTATGCCCTTTTATCTCTATATATTGTTAGACATATTATGCTGTCATACCTCTGTCCTTGTATCTGTTATCAGAGATAAGCAGCACTCTGTGACAGATTCCAACACGGTAATGGGTGCAAGCAGGTAATCCAGATCCGTGGATTATAAGACATAAACTAAAGAAATCCCACAGCACTCCGATGGTTCCAAAAAGTATGTGATTTATTCAGTCAACAGCTGCAACGTTTCCGTCCTGCTATAGGACCTTTTTCAAGCATAGTGACACAGCAATACATGCAGGTATATAAGACATGTGCCTCATTACCATAATGAGGAATCATTAACATAGTGCACAGACAAAATATTGTACAGGATATAGGTAATCATATAAAAAACATATGCTACAATTGTAAACTGTGTGTACAGTGATAAAATCCAGTGTAAAAATAAACATACATTTAAAAACAAGCTTATTGTAACCTGATTATCATATTAATCAAAAATGTGACCATATGTGTAGGTAAGAGATATCAGGCCACTCATCAATCGCTGACCTTGTATGCAAATCAAATATGCTAGTCCGTGTTCATGCCAGACTCATGTGTAGGGGTAGAGCTATCAAGCCACTCACCAATCGCTGACCTTGTATGCAAATCAGATATGCTAATCCGTGTTCAAGCCAGACTCATGTGTAGGGGCAGAGCTATCAGGCCGCTCAACAATCGCTGACCTTGTATGCAAATCAGATATTCTAATCCGTGTTCATGCCAGACTCATGTGTAGTCTGACTATATGGTGTCTTCTAAACAGCACTGCGCATGCTCGTGTCATCACCCCGGAAGTGTCATGTTGAATAGCAACTACACGATGCATTGTTTACTGTGCAGGCGTAAGAGGTCAATGGTAAACATCTACAAACTAGATGACGTATATGTAAAGGATCTGCCAGACACAGCTTCTGTGTCGACGCCCGTGGTTAGTCAGTCTGCACCTGCTCCTAAGCCTGATCGAGGGACCCCTCCTTCTACCAATCAGGCTGGGAGGCGGAGGAGTGGGAGAGCCTATCACAGCCTGGCCAGACGGAGCTAGCTCCCGCCCTCTGTCTATTTATACCTTCACTTCCTGTCCTCCTTTGCCTGTGATTCTCCTGTTTCCTGGCTCTGCTGCTGCTGCTTGAACTATTTGTCCCTGCTTCATATTGACCCTGGCTTACTGACTACTCTCCTGCGTTGCGTTTGGTACCTCGTACACTCCTGGTTTGACTCGGCTCGTTTACTCTCTTGTTGCTCACGGTGTTGCCCCATTTCCCTTAGCTTCTGTGTACCCTTGTCTCTTTTTATGTCGTACACTTATTGAGCGTAGGTACCGTCGCCCAGTTGTATGCCGTCGCCTAGGACGGGCCGTTGCAAGTAGGCAGGGACTAAGTGGCGGGTAGATTAGGGCTCACCTGTCTGTCTCCCTTCCCCGCCATTACAGTATAACAACTAGAAAAGAAGGGCCATTCCTATAGGTAACCATTAGCAACAAGTCTGCACGTCAACAAAGCGGACAAAAGTCCAAATACGATACTGTCCAGTGATCCAATCAATTAGGCAAAAAGTAAGAAAAAAGATAATTTAAAAATTTATTTTTTTATATATATTAAATAAATATAAGAATGTATACATGTGCCTCGTGGATTTAAAGGATCTACTGTGAGAAAGAACAAGATAATATTAATTATAACCCAATATAAGTTAGCATAGACAAACAGACTTGTCTCATATGTCACACATCACATATGGAAACCTAGATCCAGTCTTGGTGAGTGGTCCTGAAATTCTGTAATCCTCTGTAGAAAGAGAAAAGGGAGGATATATATTAAAAACAAATCAATATACAGATCATGTATCACATGTGTGTGTGTATATATACATTCATTAAGGAAGACATCGCAAGGACAATGAGGGGACCCAGAGGTGGCAACACATCAACTTGAGAGTCTCGTCACGTTAAACTCCACATTGAGGCCCTTTGGTTTCAATGATTCTAGTAGAAAGATCCACTTTAATTCGCATTTATGCAATAGTGTGGACCTATTGCCCCCCCAATCCGGACTGGGGATTTGTTCCAATATCATGAATCTAAGATCTTTTTCTGTATGTCCCAGAACTGCTAAGTGTTTTGCTACCGGTAAATCAAATTTTTTCTTACGTATGGAGTATCTGTGATTATTCAAGCGAGTCTTGAAATCACAGGAAGTCTCACCTACATATAAAAGTGAACATGAGCACCACAAGACATATACTACCCAGTCAGAGTCACATGTAAGGAATTGTTTCATCTTGTGTTCTCTATGTGTGCGTGGATGTACAAAGACATTCCCCTTGTGCATAAGGTGGCAGTTGATACAATGAAGACAGGGAAAATTACCCAATTTTTTTTCGGTCTGAGGAGTGTCTGTTGTTCCTTTCTTTTATATGTTAGACTATTGACTAACTTATCGCGTAAATTTTGTGGGCGTCTGTATGACATCAGGGGTGTATTACTAAATGACTCAATGTGTTTGTAACTGTTCTTAATAATGCCCTAGTGTCTATTAAAGATCTTTGACACTTCCCCACTCAGATCGTTATAGGTGGAAACGAAAGGAACCCGGGTAATGGATTTGCGCTGTCTAGAGTTCACCAGTAGATTACCTCTAGGAATACCCTTGACCTGATCTTTATATGAATGCAATAATTTTTTGGGATAGCCTCTTTGTGTAAAGTTTAGGACCATCTGATCTAGAGTCTGATCCAATTCAGACTCATCATCCACAATACGTTTTGCCCTAAGCATTTGGCTATATGGAAGTGAGCTTACCATCTTTTTGGGATGACAGCTCTCAAATTTCAATAAAGTATTGCGATCCCTCTGCTTGGTGTATAAACTAGTATACAGGACATTATCCTTAATACTTATTGAAACATCGAAAAATGGGATTTTCTCAGTCGAGTAAGTAACGGTAAATTTAATATCTGGGTCTATATGATTTAAAAAGGTGGGGAATTCCACTAGAGACTCCACTGTGTAAGTAAAGATGAGGAAGATGTCATCTATGTATCGCCACCACCTCAATACATGTGCGAAGTGGTGGGATACATAGATCGACATCTCCTCCATCATGCCAACAAAAACGTAAATAAAATTTGTTGTCAAATGTAAAGTAATTTGAAGTTAGTACAAGCTCCAGGAGGGAAATAATCAGCTCACAACATGATGGACTATACATTGATGTCAGCAATCTACGTTTGACAGCCTCCAACCCCCTGTTGTGATCAATATCTCTCAATGTTTTATCAATGAATATGGAAATGTTATTCAGTATAGAGTCCCTGCCCGATACAATCGGGCGACCTGGGGACTTAACAAGACATTTATGAACTTTGGGTAATAGATAAAGACAGGGTGTCTTAGGGTATGTTCACACGGCAGCGTCCGTAACGGCTGAAATTACGGGGCTGTTTTCAGGAGAAAACAGATCCGTAATTTCAGCCGTCATGGCATGTTGAGGCGCTTTTTCGCTGCGTCAATTACGGACGTAAATGGAGCTGTTTTTCCATGGAGTCAATGGAAAACGGCTCCATTTACGTCTGAAGAAGTGACAGGCACTTCTTTGGCGCGGGCGTCTTTTTTACCCCCGCCTTTTGACAGCGGGGCGTAAAAAAAATGACCGTCTGCACAGAACATCGTAAGACCCATTCTAATGAATGGGCAGATGTTTGCCGACACTTTAGAGCCGCTATTTCGGACGTAATTCAGGGCAAAAACGCCCGAATTACGTCCGTAAATAGTGTGTGTGAACATACCCTTAGGATGTTCAACAACAATAAATTTCTTTAGGGCACGATCAATGACCCCATCCTCATGAGCCTGATTGACTAAGCTTAAAATCTTTTTCTCTATCTCAAATCTTGGATCACCTATTAATAATCTATAGACATTCCCATCCTGTAACTGTCTATATGCCTCCCTCATATACATGAAAGTGTCCATAACCACGATCCCACCGCCCTTGTCCGTGGGTTTTATGATCAGATCCTAGTTATGGACCAATTCATCAATAGCAAACATTTCCATAGATGTTATATTTGGGTGTCTCCGACCCACATCTTGACACCCGATACCTAGAATATCAATATCTTTTTTCACTAGATCCATGTATGGGATGTTCTAGTCCTGGTGGCTGAAAACTACTTTTGTTATGCAATCCCAGACTATTCAGACAAAAGCCACTATCCACATCATTACAATCAGTGTCTACATCCCGTGCATTAAACCATACTTTTAATTTTAAACTCCTAATGAAATTATACAGGTCTAACTCTAAACCAAACCAATCCATAGTTTGGCTTGGGCAAAATGACAGTCCTTTGGATAACACCAATAATTGCATCGATGTCAAAACAGTGGACGATATATTTATCACTGTTTCTGGGGATATTTCCCCTTGTTGGGAGTGTTCCTCATTCCTTGTGGTCGCAAAGTCCTCTGATGGCGCGTTCTTCTTTATTCTGTTCCTCCTGCAGCCTGCTCTCCTGGTCCTCCTTCTGGGTCCTGTGTGTTGGAATGGCCTAAAAAAAATCACCATTGTTGGAATTGGATTTTGTTGATGTAGATCCATATCATTGTCCATAATTTTATCAAAATCGCGTCTTTTCTGACCATTTCTTTTAGGGCCCATAATGTCGTTCGATGCATTGTACCAGGTATATACTCGTCCTGTCTTGTAATCCATCTGGTCTCTAAACCATTTCCGTTTCTTTACTTCCTCTGTCTCCGATCTAAGTTTATTCAGTGATGTTTGTAATTTTTCCATACTCTGATTATAGTCCTCAATGGGGACCAATTTTTTAAAAGTCTCACCCACTTCCTGAGTTCTGAGTCTCAATGAGGAAAGATCATGTTGAAGGAAATCCATGTTTAATAAAATTACCTCCAAAGCATATTTACTAGAAAGCTGTTTGTGCTTCAAGCGAAATTCGTCATCATGCATATACATAGATGGTTTAGATTGACATCGCATCCCACGTGGGATCATATGGTTTTTATAATATTGTCCTAATGTCAAAAGGTGTAGTTCAACATTTACAAGTCGCTTGGATTCAGCTTCTAAATTGCGTTTAATGTCCAATGTTGACGGTACACTCAAAAACGTTGTATCTCCCTTCGCTCCACTCAGAATCCTTGCGACATCTGCCTCAGTGACTGAAAAAGTGTTGGCTGAAGAAGTATTTGTACTCTCAAAATGTTCCATGCTTTAATGTAGGTGCCAGCTATATGGATCCAAGAATATATAGGTAGAGATAAGCAGCACTCTGCGACAGATTCCAACACGGTAATGGGTGCAAGCAAGTAATCCAGATCCGTGGATTATAAGACATAAATGAAAGAAATCCCACAGCACTCCGATGGTTCCAAAAAGTATGTGATTTTTTCAGTCAACAGCCGCAACATTTCCGTCCTGCTATAGGACCTTTTTCAAGCATAGTGACACAGCAATACATGCAGGTATATAAGACATGTGCCTCATTACCATAATGAGCTATCAGGCCACTCACCAATCGCTGACCTTGTATGCAAATCAGATATTCTAATCCGTGTTCATGCCAGACTCATGTGTAGGGGCAGAGCTATCAGGCCGCTCACCAATCTCTGACCTTGTATGCAAATCAGATATTCTAATCCGTGTTCATGCCAGACTCATGTGTAGTCTGACTATATGGCGTCTTCTAAACAGCACTGCACATGCTCGTGTCGTCACCCCAGAAATGCCATGTTGCATAGCAACTACACGATGCATTGTTTACTGTGCAGGCGTAAGAGGTCAATGGTAAACCTCTACAACCTAGATGACGTATAACAACTAGAAAAGAAGGGCCATTCCTATAGGTAACCATTAGCAACAAGTCTGCACTTCAACAAAGCGGACAAAAGTCCAAATACGATACTGTCCAGTGATCCAATCAATTAATTCAGAGGGACATGTGTACAGCAAAATATGCTAAATACATCAAAGTGAATCATTAGTGCACAGACATTTCATCATTATATAAATTAATATTAGCAAATATTAATTATTTTTATTTATATTTTTATTTATATATTTTTTACTATTCTGTTGCACACGAGCACTCTGGCTCACAGATCCACATAACAATGGATACTGTAAGATCGAGACAAGGTCCGCAAGCCATCCCACTCCATCTTCATGAACAGGGATCGCTCCCGAAAACCAAATACTCCTGCGGAAACAGATAGGCAAAAAAGTAAGAAAAAAAGATTATTTTTTTTTTAAAATGTTGATATATATTAAATAAATATAAGAATGTATACATGTCCCTCGTGGATTTAAAGGATCTGCTGTTAGAAAGAACAAGATAATATTAATTATTACTCAATACAAGTTAGCGTAGACAAACAGACTTGTCTCATATGTCACACATCACATATGGAAACCTAGATCCAGTCTTGGTGAGTGGTCCTGAAATTCTGTAATCCTCTGTAGAAAGAGAAAAGGGAGGATATATATTAAAAACAAATCAATATACAGATCATGTATTACATGTGTGTGTATATACATTCATTAAAGAGGCTCTGTCACCAGATTTTGCAACCCCTATCTGCTATTGCAGCAGATCGGCGCTGCAATGTAGATTACAGTAACGTTTTTATTTTTAAAAAACGAGCATTTTTGGCCAAGTTATGACCATTTTTGTAGTTATGCAAATGAGGCTTGCAAAAGTCCAAGTGGGTGTGTTTAAAAGTAAAAGTCCAAGTGGGTGTGTATTATGTGCGTACATCGGGGCGTTTTTAATACTTTCACTAGCTGGGCGCTCTGAAGAGAAGTAACATCCTCTTCTCTTCAGAACGCCCAGCTTCTGACAGTGCAGATCTGTGACGTCACTCACTTCCTGCCCCAGGTCCTGCATCGTGTCGGCCACATCGGCACCAGAGGCTACAGTTGATTCTGCAGCAGCATCAGCGTTTGCAGGTAAGATCGACTTACCTGCAAACGCTGATGCTGCTGCAGAATCAACTGTAGCCTCTGGTGCCGATGTGGCCGTCACGATGCAGGACCTGTGAGTGACGTCACAGATCTGCACTGTCAGAAGCTGGGCGTTCTGAAGAGAAGTGGATGATACTTCTCATCAGAGCGCCCAGCTAGTAAAAGTATTAAAAACGCCCCGATGTACGCACCTAATACACGCGCACTTGGACTTTTACTTTTAAACACACCCACTTGGACTTTTGCAAGCCTCATTTGCATAACTACAAAAATGGTCATAACTTGGCCAAAAATGCTCGTTTTTTTTAAATAAAAACGTTACTGTAATCTACATTGCAGCGCCTATCTGCTGCAATAGCAGATAGGGGTTGCAAAATCTGGTGACAGAGCCTCTTTAAGGAAGACATCGCAAGGACAATGAGGGGACCCAGAGGTGGCAACACATCAACTTGAGAGTCTTGTCACGTTGTCCTTGCGATGTCTTCCTTAATGAATCTGTATATTGATCTGTATATTGATTTGTTTTTAATATATATCCTCCCTTTTCTCTTTTAATTTATGTTAATAATGGAATGTCTGTGCACTAATGATTCACTTTGATGTATTTAGCATATTTTGCTGTACACATGTCCCTTGGAATTAATTGATTGGATCACTGGACAGTATCGTATTTGGACTTTTGTCCGCTTTGTTGACGTGCAGACTTGTTGCTAATGGTTACCTATAGGAATGGCCCTTCTTTTCTAGTTGTTATACGTCATCTAGTTTGTAGAGGTTTGCCATTGACCTCTTACGCCTGCGCTGTAAACTATGCATCGTGTAGTTGCTATGCAACATGGCATTTCCAGGATGACGACACGAGCATGCGCAGTGCTGTTTAGAAGACGCCATATAGTCAGACTACACATGAGTCTGGCATGAACATGGATTAGAATATCTGATTTGCATACAAGGTCAGCGATTGGTGAGTGGCCTGATAGCTCTGCCCCTACACATAAGTCTGGCATGAACACGGATTAGCATATCTGATTTGCATACAAAGTCAGCGATTGGTGAGTGGCCTGATAGCTCTGCCCCTACACATGAGTCTGACATGAACACGGATTAGCATATCTTATTTGCATACAAGGTCAGCGATTGGTGAGTGGCCTGATAGCTCTACCCCTACACATGAGTCTGGCTTGAACACGGATTAGCATATCTGATTTGCATACAAGGTCAGCGATTGATGAGTGGCCTGATATCTCTTACCTACACATATGGTCACATTTTTGATTAATATGATAATCAGGTTACAATAAGCTTGTTTTTAAATGTATGTTTATTTTTACACTGGATTTTATCACTGTACACACAGTTTACAATTGTAGCATATGTTTTTTTATATGATTACCTATATCCTGTACAATATTTTGTCTGTGCACTTATGTTAATGATTCCTCATTATGGTAATGAGGCACATGTCTTATATACCTGCATGTATTGCTGTGTCACTATGCTTGAAAAAGGTCCTATAGCAGGACGGAAACGTTGCAGCTGTTGACTGAATAAATCACATACTTTTTGGAACCATCGGAGTGTTGTGGGATTTCTTTAGTTTATGTTTTATAATCCACGGATCTGGATTACCTGCTTGCACCCATTACCGTGTTGGAATCTGTCGCAGATTGCTGCTTATCTCTACATATATATATATATATATATATATATATATATATATATATATATATATATATGTATATATATGATCTGACATCCATGTGTATTGGCTGCAATGCCTCCGTCAATTAACGGTTCTTCTCTCCTATGCACTATAACTCTGTTGTTCTCATTATCACATTAGTTGTGTTTCCTTACAGAGGCTATGAATGTGCAGAGCTTCTCAGTATGGGTCCTTGTTCCAGAGCTGGCCTCTACCATTTCATGACCCGTTCTTGTTGAGTACCTGCTCTACTGATCGTGATGCTAACGAAAAATAGCATTACCATGTAATGAAGTGAGGCTGAATTGTTTTATGAAGAGCATTAATGCACACTAGGAGCACAGTGCTGTTCTGTAACAGGAGACCACTCTATTGAGCATGATGAAGGCATTGCAGACGTCGACTTGCTTGTAAAATGAATGTGTTGACTTGTAGGGTCCTTTGAATACAGTGGACAATTTGCCATTATTTGCAGAAAGCTTCTCACGTAGCATGCATAGAATTACTCCAAATGTTAAACCTGTAAAATAAATAAGCAAATTTTAGAAATACAATTAATGAATCTAGAAAACAATTCTATTGATTTATGATATATGTAAAAGATGAGTTGATAATGTAGTACAATAATACGTTATAAATTACGGTGACGTTCAGATGTTGCGGATTTGCCGCAGATGTGTGGTGCAGATTCCTAAACACCCCTACTTGGCCCACTATAGACTTCCCCCTGATTTGAGCACAGTACCCCCCTTCACCTATTGGATCCCCAAAAGCTGGGCTGACCATCTATATAACCCCTCAGACTTCACTAGAGCTACCACACCAGCAGGGCAAAATACTCTGTCACCGCTACTGCTTCAGAGATACTCCTACTGCACCACTGCAGTCTCTGCCTCCTTTGCGCACAGGCATATGTAACCCTCTGGCATCCACCATCAGAAGCTGCAGCCTCCAGCCTTCTACTACCCTCATGCAGCACAACAAGGTCATTCAGATCACTCTATCTCTAGCACAGTTCTCACTGTAGTCCAGGTGGTTCTCTCGCTCTCTCGTTTTAGGTACCTAACACCCCCTTATATGCCATCCTCAGGTCTCTCCTCCTCCCAGCTTGGTGGCGCAGCACACTGCTCCATGCCATCTTCCTCTACTGATATCAGCACTGCATGATCGGCAGTTCTGCAGAGTATCATGGCCTGCCTCCATCATGGACTTTCAAGACAAAACAGCAGAACAGCCACATATCTACAAATCATCACATTCTGGCATCCGGACAGTGTCTTAAAGTGCCAGGTAACTTATCTTGTAAGGGTTCATAGTCCATAGGCTGTAGTTTGGGAAGAGGGCACTTAGTTCACTCTCCATACATCCCTATCTCCAGGGACATAGCTAAAAGCTCATGGGCCCTGGTGCAAGATTTCATCTTGGACCCCCGTACCCCTCCCCAACACCACCAGACCACTGCGCCTGTGCCCAGCCACCTTGCCCGACAGGACCAAAATCTTATCAGGGAAATATATTTGCATCCTATAAGAATAATGCCTCCATAGCTGCCCACACACAGTATAATGCCCCTATAGCGGCCCCCACACAGTATAATGGCACCAAAGTGCCTCCTAAACAGTATAATGTCCCCATAGCTGCCTCCCTACACAGTACAATTGCTCCTATACTGGCTCCCTACTCATTATAATGCTCCTAGCGCTGCCCCAACACAGGATAATGCCATTATAGCTGCCAGCACACAGTATAATGCCCTTATAGCTGATAGCACACAATATAATGCCCCTAAAGCTGCCCCACACAGTATAACACCCCTGTAGCTGCCCCCACACAGTATAATACCTTTATAGCTGCCAGCACACCATATAATGCACCTATAGCTGCCCTCACACAGTATAATGCCCCCATAGCTTACCCTATACAATATAATGCCCCCATAGCTGCTTCCACAGAGTATAATGCCCCAATAGCTGCCCCCACACAGCATAATGCCCCCATACCTGCCCCACACAGTATAATGCCTCCCGCGGTATAATGCCCCCATACAATATAATGCCACCATAGCTGCCCCATACAGTATAATGCCCGCATAGCTGTCCCCATATAGTATAATGCCCCCCATGGTTGCCCCCCACAAAGTATAATGCCCTATAGCAGCCCCCAAACAGTATAATGCCCCATAGCTTCTTCCACATAGTATAATGCCCCCCATAGCTGCCCCAGACAGTATAATGCCCTATAGCTGCCCCACACAGTATAATGCCCCCCCCCATAGCTACTCCCAGACAGTATAATGCCAACATAGCTGCCCTCACACAGTAGAATGCCCCTATTCGGTACATTGGCCCATATAACCCTCCCCCATACGCAGTATTTTTCTATTAGTGCCTAATAGAAAAATAATAAAATAATTACTTACCTATACCCGTTCCCACTACAAGTGGAGGAGATCCTTTTTCTCCTTTGGTCTGTGCAGTGTATGAATCGCACAGACAGGCGCGATGACATCACTACATTGCGCCTATCTGCGCCGTTCACGGCTTACCGCATAGCGAATGTTGAAGCCGTCAGCACTCTGCTCCAGCATTGAATTCAACTGTATCTGTGTCCTGAGGACGCAGATACAGTTGGAACTGGGACATCGGTGAAACACAGACAGCACAATATAACACATATACATTACTTTACGGGCTCCTCATGTGACGTCACAGTCACATGGTACACTGAGTGTACCATGTGACCGTGACGTCTAAGGAGCCCTGCCCACCTAGGCAGTCTGTAGGGACGGATGATGAATAAAGAATTAATTTTCCTGGTTAACACTGTGTGGCAACGGGGGCCCTGTGGCAACTGCGACCGCTGCAACCCCTATAGCTACGCCACTGCCTATCTCAAGCACACACACATACTCACCAGCTATAGGTTAGAGTTGCTCTGTACCACTGAATGAGCTCTTTTAACCTACCAGGACATTCTTTAAAAAAGTGTGTTGGTATCACATGAAATCTTACTTTTAGGGCACTAATTTAAAGGGGATCTGTCCTACGAAATGCCCTACTGACAGATTCACTTAAAAGGGTATTCCCATCTTGGACATTTATGGAATATCCCCAGGATATTCTGTTCTCTAGGCTAAAGGCAGCAATAAATATGAGATATATGAAAAATAAAAGCTGCTATCTTGGAGGCTTCTGCACACCCCAGGTGCTCCTTTTCTTGGGGGGTGGGGGGTGAGGGTTCAGTAGTAACACACATACGAAGTATGGAGAATGCTGACCTTTCTGCAAGATCCAACTTTAAACAAATATGTGGCCACCTTAAAAGACTATCTGTAAATCATCAACTAGCTTTCGTATAACAGGATAAATTTTCTAAGAAATAAAACTCAAACAGTACCTTTCACTATCCCATACATGTGCAGCTGAGTACATCATGTTATAGGCACTGCTGCACAGACCCTGTGGCACTTTTAATTACATGTCCAGCGTTCGCCATTGTGGAGATATTGATGCCTATATTTTTGGCGCCCGATATATAAATTAGCCCCTGTACTGTCAGTGGGGCGTTCCTGGACAGTGAAAGGGGAGGGGGGGTGATAGTTAGCGCTCTGACACTGTCCAATCAGCTGCAGACAGTGTTAGAATGGCTTCTTGCGAGATCACACAGTCTTCTCATCACTGGCTAACAGGAGCTGGAGTGAGGAGGAGGATTACGCATGCACGCACGCAGCAGTAATCCACAGCACAGATGCCGCTGCCGCCGTCGAGCAGGAGAAGCACTCCTCTTCTTTCCCACTCCTGTCAGCCAGTGATGAGAAGACTGTGTGATCTCGCGAGAGAGATCACACAGCAGAATCTGCTCTGACACTGTCCGCAGCTGATTAGACAGTATTAGAGCGCTAACTATCACACCCCATGCCCTTTCCATGTCCAGGAATACCCCGCTGACAGTACAGGGGCTAATTTATGTATTGGGCACCAATAAAAATGGCACAGATATATCCAGAACGGCGGGGGCTAGACAGGTAATTCAAGGTGCCCCAGGGTCTGTGCACCAGCGCTTATAACATGGTGCACTCAGCTGCACATATATGGGGGTTAGTGAAAGGTTCTCCTTAAATTCCACATACGCGCAACTAGGATGATTATAACTTTTACCTATAGTTTAATAGTAATACATTAACCAATAGGGAAAATTATAAATATTTATTATAAAAAAATCTAATTTTATGTTCTGGGACTATCCTGCTGTCTTGTTAGTAATCTTGTCTTGCACTTTCTTTTTAAATGCATACTTGTGTATCAAAATATTTATTATTAATATGTATCAAATAATGATAGCTTTGTCATAAAATGTAGTTTTTATTTTATATGAAAGGGCTGAAATTCTGAGCTCTAGATTCTCTGTGCATATGTGAGTTATTCCGACAGTAAGGCTCTGTTCACATCACACTCATGCTTTCAGTCAGAGGTATATCTAATAATCTATTTATTCATAGGTGTATAGGCATAAAGTGGCATACAGTGGCATATGTAGTTCATAGAACCCCACAGTAACAACAAATAAAGTGGATATATGTTTTTATACTGTACTCTACTATGCTATTTCATACAGCGAAAAACAATGTATGCTAACACATAATGGCCTAGCTTATGCCAAAGGACACACTTTTGGCATATACCAGGTGAATCGGGGCTTTTTGATATGTTCAGCATATGCGCCAAACATAGGGCTCGAACGTGATGTGTAGAAAAGCCTAATTTACAGAATCAAGGTCAGTTTTAAAATGCGAGCATGCTTCCGTGGAGTACAGCAGAATACCTGCTGCTGAACTAAATATCGCTGGCATCCCTGGCCAGAGTGACCAAGCTACAGACCCCTGATGATGAGTATTGAAACGCGTTGGGTCGGTTGTGAATAGGAATTTTTTAGCATTGGGAACACTAGCATTGTTTGTATACCTCAACACTAGGAGCTTCCGGTGCGGTTATCACGGACTCTAGTGTGAATTAGGGTCAAGACTATTGTTATGCCCATTTTTCAAATGCTGATTCCGTATTGATATTCTTGTTGAACACTGAGCTATAGTAGGTTCACAATTGAATTAGAACTCAGAGTTTATTATTTAATAAGTTTTTATACACACGGTGGGGCTTTTTCACAGTGGTGATTGTACCCCTGTTTTTAGAGAGTTATAAATAAATGTTATATTTTACTCATATATCACACCAGTGAATCAGTTTTAAAATTACACAGACTTACTGAGATCACCCCAAATTGTTCCCCATAACTGTGGCATCATGAGGCACACAGACATTGTCCATTAAAACAACCATATCATAGCTTATTTTGTAAAGCTGCCTGTGCTCAAGTGGATTGAAAAAAAACAAGGAGCACGTGTATTAAAAGTGGCTTCATGCATACTGATTTTGTCAGTGTAAGTAATGGCGAAATTAAAACGTGAGCTAAATTCTCACAATTGTCATATGGATGTATGTGTACTTAATGTAAGTGCTACTTTTGGAGCATGCTAATTGGATAAAACGTTGTACAAATGTCACATTCTGTGGCACATACCAGTGGCGTAACTACCGCTATAGCAGCCGCCGGTACGGGCCCCCCTTCTCATGGCCGGAGGCTCCGCTAGCAGCCGCTATGGCTGCTACAGCACGACGTCACTGAAGGGGTTGTTCCTACAAATGACATGCATCCCCTATCCACCGGATAGGGGATACATAAGTGATCGCTGGCAGCGATAAGGAGAACGGGGGACCGAAAGTCCCCCGAAGTTCTCCATGACAAACCTCGGACTTCCAGGGTCTGTCGGCAGCTCCATTGAAATGACTTGTGCACTGGTCGCACTTGTGCGCATGCGTGACCAGCGCTCCTTTCATTTTTATTGAACTGCACAGATGCCGGAAGTCCGAGGTTTGTCATGGAGAACTTCGGGGGACTTTCGGTCCCCCGTTCTCCTTATCGCCAGCGATCACACATGTATCCCCTATCCTGTGGATAGGGGATGCATGTCTTTTGTAGGACAAACTATAGGCCGTTTTTTTGGGGGGTGGGGGGGTCTATATGGCGTTATCTACAGGGGGGGCTGTATGGTGTTATCTACAAGGGGGGCTGTATAGCGAAATCTACATGGGGGCTGTATGGTGTTATCTACAGGGGCGCTGTATGGTGTTATCTACAGGGGGGTCTGTATAGCGTAATCTACAGGGGAGGTTGTATGGCGTAATCTACAGGGGGGTCTGTATGGTGTAATCTACAGGGGGTCTGGCGTTATCTACAGGGGGGTTGTATGCCGTTATCTACAGTGGGCTGTATGGCGTTATCTACAGGGTGGTTGTATGGCGTTATCTACAGAGGGGTTGTATGGCGTTATCTACGGGGCGTTGTATGGCGTTATCTACAGGGAGGTTGTATGGCGTTATCTACAGGGCGGGGCTGTATGGCGTTATCTACAGGGGGCTGTATGGCATTATCTACAGGGGGCTGTATGGCGTTGTCTACAGGGGGGCTGTATGGCGTTATCTACAGGGGGGCTGTATGGTGTTATCTACAAGGGGGGCTGTATGGCGTTATCTACAGAGGGGATTTGGGGCTGTATGGCGTTATCTACAGGGAGCTGTATAACGTTATCTACAGGGGGCTGTATGGCGTTATCTACAGGGTGCTGTATGGCGTTATCTACAGGGGGGCTGTATGACGTTATCTACAGGGGGCTGTATGGCGTTATCTACAGGGTGGTTGTATGGCGTTATCTACAGAGGGGTTGTATGGCGTTATCTACGGGGTGTTGTATGGCGTTATCTACAGGGAGGTTGTATGGCGTTATCTACAGGGCGGGGCTGTATGGCGTTATCTACAGGGGGGCTGTATGGCATTGTCTACAGGGGGCTGTATGGCGTTATCTACAGGGGGGCTGTATGGTGTTATCTACAAGGGGGCTGTATGGCGTTATCTACAGAGGGGATTTGGGGCTGTATGGCATTATCTACAGGGATCTGTATGACGTTATCTACTGGGGGCTGTATGGCATTATCTACAGGGTGCTGTATGGCGTTATCTACAGCGGGCTGTATGGCGTTATCTACAGGGGGCTGTATGGCATTATCTACAGGGGGGCTGTATGGCGTTATCTATAGAGGGGATTTGGGGCTGTATGGCGTTATCTACAGGTGGCTGTATGGCGTTATCTACAGGGGGCTGTATAGCTTTATCTACAGGGGGCTGTATGGCGTTATCTACAGGGGGCTGTATGGCGTTATATACAGGGGGGCTGTATGACGTTATCTACAGGGGCTGTATGGGGTTATCTACAGGGGGGGCTGTATGACATTATCTACAGGGGGCTGTGTGGCGTTATCTACAGGGGGGCTGTATGACGTTATCTACAGGGGGGCTATATGGCGTTATCTACAGGGGGCTGTATGACGTTATCTACAGGGGGCTGTATGGCGTTATCTACAGGGGGCTGTATGACGTTATCTACAGGGGGCTGTATGGCGCTATCTACAGGGGGATGTGTATGGCGCTATCTACAGTGGGTTGTATGGTGCTATCTACAGGGGACGCTGTGTGGCGGTGTCTATAGGGAGGCACTATCTACAAGGGGGGGTTGTGTGATACCCAGGGGAGGAGGGCCCCCAGTCAAAAGTTTGCTATGGGGCCCAGTCTTTCCTAGTTACGCCCCTGGCACATACACAATACCAATAAACATAAGGAAAATGTGTAAAAATGCCTTCTAAATATGACGTAAATCCATATTTACACCAAAAAAACTGTCTTCAATAAAGACTTCTGCAGCTGAAGCTGTCCATAGACATGTTAGTCCACCCTGATGGGTACATTGTTTTGATATCATCAGGCATCTAGTCATTAACCCCTTCCCTCATTTTACATTCCAAAATCCATAACTTATTTATTTTTACGTCAAAATAGCTGTATGAGGGTTTTGTTTTTTGCGGGGTGAGTTGCAGTTTTTCACTCCACTATTTAACTTACCATATGATGTACTGGGAAACTGGAAAGGGAAAAATACTATAACTCCTCTATTGTTTCTTGGGTTTCGTTTTACTTTGTTTACCTTGTGGTGAAAACTACATATTAACTTTATCTGCGGGTCAATACGATTATGGCGAAATGTATATAGTTTTTTTTATGTTTTACTACTTTTACATGGAAAAAATTATTGTTAAAAATAAAATTTGTTTTTATTAACATATTCTGGGAGCCATAACTTTTTTATTTCTCTGTCGATTGAGCAGTATGAGGGCATATTTATTGCAAAGCAAGCTGTAGTTTCTACTGGTACCATCTTGGGGTACATGAGACTTTTTGATCACTTTTTAATAAATCTTTTGAAACAGGCGTTCACCATGTGGGTTAAATCATCATATTGTAATAGCTTGGACCTTTATGGACATGGCAATACTAGTTATGATAAAAAAAAATTATTTTTTTTTACAATGCTTTTGGGGGAAAATGGGAAAAGTTTTTTTTTTACTTTTAATATTTTCGTTTTATATATATATATATATATATATATATATATATATATATATATATATATATATATATATATATATCAATAGATGGTAGCAGCACTCAAAAGCAAATTCCAAGATGGGTATGGGTGCCCGGCAGGTAATCCCAATCCAAGGACTGTGAGATATATACAAAGAAATCCTGCAGCACTCCAATGTAGCAAAAAGTGTGGTTTATTTCAATCAACAAACAGATGCATCTGTTTATTGATTAAAATAAACCACACTTTTTGCTACATTGGCGTGCTGCAGGATTTCTTAGTATATGCACCTATTAATCCCTATCTCCGGCAGTACTTAATAGGAGTACTAAGATGGCAGACCTGGGGGTCCTTATTAGGCCCCCAGGCTGCCATAACACCTATCGACTCCCCGTGATTGCATCGCAGGGGGCAGATGGAATTTCAGAGGAGGCTGCCCCCTGTTTCTAATGGCTAAGTCGCTATTGACCGTGGCGTCTAAAGGGTTAAACAAGCGCAATCCCACTCGAGCAGGATTACGATTACATAGTTACATAGGTAGAAAAAAGACACAGGTCCATCAAGTTCAACTTTTCTCAATCAATTACACGTCATTCATTGCTTGATTAATTATAACCCTCAATGCCATTCGTCAGTAAGTAATAATCTAGACATTTTTTAAATTCTGACATAATATCTGCTATTACTACCTCTTGAGGTAAGGCCTTCCAGAGTTTGACTACTCTAACTGTAAAGAATGCTTTCCCATATTGATGTCTGAAATGTCTTTCTTCCACATGCAATGAATGTCCCCTGGTCCTTAGTAGAGTCTTTGAAAAGAACAGATTATGTGCTTGTTCTTTGTATTGACCACACATATACTTATACATGTTAATAAGATCACCTCTAAGGCATCTTTTTTCAAAGCTGGACAAGCCTAATTGATCTAGCCTTTCATTGTAAGGGACACCTCCCATCCCATTTAATAATCCCAATATCCTTTTTAGAATTTGGAGCCTAAAACTGAATTCCATATTCAAGATGTGACCTTACATGACATTTTTACAGGGGTAATATTACACTTGAATCACAGGTTTTTATCTCCCTTTTTATAAACCCTAAAATCCCATTTGCTTTTGCAGCTGCTGCTTTACATTGTGTACTGCTGCTTAGTTTATTTGTAACCAGAGTATGCAGGTCTTTCTCTTGTTCCGTTATCCCCAGTTTTATTCCATGCCCGCCGAATCAGGAAGAGTCCGCCATCTAGTGCTCCAATCTCTCTCTCTTCTCCTATGCAGTTGATTGAGTGTTGAATGCCGGACTCCTATTGGTTTGGTGGGCGTAGCGTGGCGGAATAAAACAAAAAGAAAGAAAACTGTAGAAAACTGTTTCTCAATCTTTGTAAATATTGTCATGAGTTTTTCAGTACGATACCTGTTTAACTTCTTCAAGTAAAGTGTTTACACAAACCTAAACCATTTATGACCAATGGAACACATTTCCAACCAGTGAACTAATTGCTGTAGTCCCAAAAACATAGCACTATTGCCTTGCATAACCTTTGCGTGGAGTTTGTCTCCTTAGGTGGTTTTCCTTCCACACTACAAAACATATTGTACGAGACATTACACTTGGCATTGCTGTTTGCACAGACAACGGCACCACACAGTCACAGAATCTCTAGGAAGTCCATGCACTCCCCTAAACATTGTTTCTATAAAGAATATGCAATTCCATATTCAGGTTAGCGCCCTTAAGAAAATTGGTTTATCCATATAAAGTCGAAGTAAACGGAAGTACAGAAGAGCCCTTATAATTTTATACACCCTATAATAGATCTTTATTGCGGCTCTGTGCAGGAGCTCTTAGGTAAATTCAATAGACTTGTGTGTGTGCCCAAAATAGGACATTTCGATTTTAAACCTCAGTGGGGACAGGTACATATCTGAAAGAATATACTTTATGCACAGTGCTTGCTGAAAAATACTTTTTTAATTTATTTGATTTTTTTTTTTTGGTATATGGGCATACGCAATGTTAAGTTAATATAACTCTCCTGATACTTCCTATACCACTTTCTAAATCCTTGATTATTGTTTTATGTTTTTTTTTTAAATATCTCTTTAATCCTTGTCTACATGTTGCTAATGCTTAACTAAATGGAGTATAATGCATTCTCAGAAAACAATAAATATTTATGCTGGCAAGTGATATTAGATTTAATAGCAAACAGAACATAATCTTTTTTTAACAATTATCTTGAAAATTGTTAAGATAGCCCAGAATGTTACTCATTATTTATCTATCTATCTATCTATCTATCTATCTATCTATCTATCTATCTATCTATCTATCTATCTATCTATCTATCTATCTATCTATCTGTCTGTCTGTCTGTCTGTCTGTCGATCTATCGTCTATCCATCCATAATATATCTATTAATCTATTTATTCATCTATTATTTATTCATGTTTATGCACTATACATATCAATAATCAGACCATGTGTTTATTATAGAAAGTTTTTGCTGCTACAAAACATTGTTTCAAGGTGACGCAAACCACTGTCCTGGATGTATTAATTATTTCAGACAGTGGATTAAGCTAGAGCCTAAGTGTACATCATCCCAGGTATCATTACTTGACTTTTGTACCCTATTGTGTAAAACTTACTGATTTCAGTAGCAATAATGAGCTGTTACTGGACCTTGTGACCCAGTGTAATACCAATCTAATAAGCAGAATCAAACATCACATATGTTTGTATTTCTGTGAACGCAATCCAACATATTGGTCCAAACTTTTTGTTTTTCAGTAATCTCCTTCTTTAAAAGAACATAAAGTACTTATCTAGGTGAATGTGTAGCTTATTATGGTTCAACCATGCTCTATGTGTGTGATTAGAATATTATTGCTCAGTTATTTGTTTTAAATTATATCCTCCTATCAAACTATCAAATTCCATTTTCTATTAAAGAGGATTGTTAAAAATTACAAAAACATATAAAGTACATAAATGTATGAATAAAGTATATAAACACATAACTATAAAGTCTTAACGAATCTTAGTGGAGTTTGCAGACATTTGGATTTATGTATTTTATAACATTAGCAAACATAAAACCTGTAAGTATTTCATGTATATGTATTTCTTAAATGACCTAATGGAAGAATTGAACGTTAAATAAAAAATGTATTTAGTATGCAGTGGAACTTATGCCCTATAACAATACAATACAATTATCTATTGCTTATATCATTTAGTACTAATTATTAAAAACCTAATGCAGTTAAGTTATTACCAGTTTTCTTTTCATTGTCATTTCTTCTTTGCAGAAAAAATATTTTAACTAGACCCCATTAGCCCTTAAAAATCTATGAAATGTTCCATAAAAGGAAATCATCCCCCCCCCCAAAAAAAACTGGCGTAATCATTCTTTAAGCTAAAACACCTAGTAAACGTATAACGTGTTGATCTCTGACTAGTGATATGATGAAATAACCATCAAAGCTATATAAAAAAAATCATAATCTTAATTGTAAACAAATGTTGTCCTAAATTATTGATGTTTCTTTGACTGCAAAAATATAAAACACATTTCCTTTATCTAAGTCTGTGAAATAACTTTAATACTTAAGTCACTCAAAAGTTCAAAAGCACATTAAAATTCACTGCATGCACAGTCATGTCCGTTTTATTTATGATACACATAATTCACTCATTAATTTATACACAAATACATAATACTGAATTAATGAATCTCTGATCTTTTGCCAAGATTTTTTTTTCTGATGTGGATACCAGGTCAGTAACCAAAAATGGGCAAAATTAAGTTAACATTTCCAAATGGAAGTCAAGTGCCTCTAATAGGCTGTTGAGGTCTTTGTATTAAGGAATTAGATTTGCCCAGTGCTATCCACCCATGATGGACTTCCAGACCACTGATAAATCCTGCAAATCTAATATTATATTAACTGCTGTTTTGCGACCAGATGCTGACAAGGGGTTTAAGGCTGTCCATAGACTTTTGCTGTACCTCAAACCATACCAAGTATCAAGCACCTCAATACCAAAAACCTGTAATACATGTATGTAGCAACCAATGTCATTTAGCTAACCACACGCAAATCATTCAGTTATAAGACCTAGACAAGCCAGTGTATGTTTTTTTTTTATTATTAAAGCTAAAAACATTATAGATAGATTTTCATTGCTGATGTATTTCACAAAATTATTTGTAGATATTTTGTAAATAATTAATATATTACAAAATATCTAGGAACAATAAAAGCATATTCTTTAAAAAGTCACATTGAATCAGGGCAATACATTTATAATTCATGTTGTATGTTTTCATGTTGTATGCATGCAGACGTTCTTCAGACAAAGGGGAATAATAGGTTAGCATAGACCTTGAGTATATATGATGCAAGTCAATGGGAGATAAAAATCACTCCCTCTGCTGATCTTTTTTAAGCGACATCGTTGCCAAAGAAAAAAAAAACAGATCAAGCATTTTCAGTGTACCTAACACTCCATCTTGAAAGCGCTGACAATCTACTTTAGTCATTCTTCACAGCCTTTGAAAAACAAACAAATCATCTCCTCACACCCTGGAAGATTCCATACATTGAACACTGTCTCCACTCCACTGCTCTAGGCATCTAGAACTTATCTGCTGATTTTTATTTTATTACGATTCCCCCCCCCCCCCCCCAAAAAAAAAGGCACAAACATTTTACATGTCACAGGTAATAAAACTTTTCAACAATTTACCTGCACTGGCACATTTTAATCCATTGACCTTTTTATTAACGATAATTAGATCATTTCCAATAACGCTTCAATTTTTTGTTTGAAATTTAAAACAAGCCGTTAGTAAAAAAAAAAAATAGTCTAATGTATTACTGAGAACTTCACTAGAAAAACTTAACAAAAACTTAAAATAAATACATTAGGATTGCAATTAAACAAATATTTTTTATAGTGTACAGAGAAAAAAATAATAGATTTTTTTAAATTAAAGCTCAATAATAGGCATTAATAAATATTGTTTTATTCTTTCCACAATTTTGATGTCTGATTTGTATCTGTTTTGCAACTTAGCGTCACTATTTCACATTTTTGTTTCTTTTGTTTGGATTTTTGCCTTTTAACCAGGAGAAAAAGGTCTACTTTAAACGGATCGAGGTGATATACTGCGTCCTGACAAGGTTAAATAAATAAAAGTTTCTATATGATCACAATGAAGGAACAACTGACCCTGTGTGATATGTTAAATATTTAAACAAGATTATTCTTGTAAATTAATTTTCTTCATGTATGTAAACATTCTGTCTCATTTTATGATAAATAATGTGCAACCGGTAGTATTTACCAGTAGTAAGGAGCATATTGATGCAGTTAAATATTTTTGGCTTTGGGATCAAGAAGATTTAAAATTTATTTCTCAATCCTTATATAGGAATTTAAAAGAGAAAGTTCAAAGAGGGGAGATTTGACAGTTTTTGTATGCAGTCACTCGGTCTGTTTACATATCATTCGTGTTTTAAACTTGTTATAATACTTAAAGAAAAAAGTTTTCTTAGAATTCGTAGGAATGGTAATCGTGAACTACCAGATCACAGAAGCTTAGTAGCTTTGTAAGTTACTATTACTTGGGAGATATGTATATATGTAGCGAGAGAGAGAGAGAGAGAGAGATGTGTGAGAGTGTGATAAAGTGAGCATTCGCACAACTATTTTTTTCTCAGCTTTTATTTTTGTGCAACTGATCAATAAGGATAGAACGACTGATACCAGTTTTTTGGTACCATTTCAAGGACCCAGATATGTGAAAATGTGGGCATTTTTGTTTATATTTTTTGAGTTTAAGCCCTATAGAAATGTATTAGATGTGGGAATAGGATCTTAGCAAATCTCGAAAACTCCAATAGGGAGAAACTTGTTTCTTGGGTTCTGTAAAACAACACATCCAGACTGAATTAATACAAACTGATTTTTTTGCATCCATTAGAAATTAACAGGATCTTTTAAATGATCCTTTATTTATTTTTTTATTATTATTATTATTATTATTATTATTATTATTATTATTATTATTATTATGTTTCCAAAATACATGGCAGCTAAAAAAAACACACTAGTAAGAAGATGCCCTAACCCTGAAATTTATTGTAGTTAACTAAGTTGAATGCTATGACTACTGTGACATCATAACTTATATAGAAAATAGAGAACAAACACACGTAACACTTATGCGATATTCTAAAAACCTTTCTAAAAAATATCTTTAGACTAATAATTAGAGTTCATAATTAATAATGAAATATAAAGATTTTCATTGGAAAGTCGACATCTTTAATGTAGGCTATGGCCCCTAGTTTGTGCCCCATGTGCTTCGTTCAGTAAGAAATTTTGGGTTAAAAAAAAGAAAAAAATGTGCTTTGAAATACACCATTGCAGTTTTCTTTTACTTCTTTTTCTTTAATTCTCTTGGTTAACAACATAGTCATCCTTTACTTGTTAATTTCTAAGAGGAAGTTATACCCTTCAGAGCCTCATAGGCAAACTTCAAATTAGATGCCTTGGAGAAGGAGGAGGAGGGAATGCAAAAATGGTACAAGAACTTGAGATTGACTCTTATTAGAGACAGGCTATTAAGATGCAGCGTCATTTTGCAGAGCAGCTTCTTGCTATGGGGATTTGTACTTTATGCTAGTAAACACACCTATACACTTGAAATATTACATTTATTAATACCCCTGAGTTATATAATAAATAAAAGCCTGTAAACCAATTAAAGTCCAGCACTTTTACTCCATTAATACATTTTCCCCATTCATTATTTGCCATGCTGGTCCATACCAAGCTAGTATAGCTTGTGCTATACTACTACTACTACTACTACTACTACTACTACTACTACTACTACTACTACTACTACTACTACTACTACTACTACTACAACTGCCACTACTACTACTACTACAACTGCCACTACTACTACTACTGCTGCTACTGCTACTACTACTACTACTACTACTACTACTACTACTACTACAACTGCCACTACTACTACTACTACTACTACTACTACTACTACTACAACTGCCACTACTACTACTACTACTACTACTACTACTACTACTACTACTACAACTGCCACTACTACTACTACTACTACTACAACTGCCACTACTACTACTACTACTACTACTACTACAACTGCCACTACTACTACTACTACTACTACTACAACTGCCACTACTACTACTACTACTACTACTACTACTACTACAACTGCCACTACTACTACTACTACTACTACTACTACTACTACTACAACTGCCACTACTACTACTACTACTACAACTGCCACTACTACTACTACTACTACTACAACTGCCACTACTACTACTACTACTACTACAACTGCCACTACTACTACTACTACTACTACAACTGCCACTACTACTACTACTACTACTACTACTACAACTGCCACTACTACTACTACTACTACAACTGCCACTACTACTACTACTACTACTACTACTACTACAACTGCCACTACTACTACTACTACTACTACAACTGCCACTACTACTACTACTACTACTACTACTACTACTACTACTACAACTGCCACTACTACTACTACTACTACTACTACTACTACTACTACTACTACTACTACAACTGCCACTACTACTACTACTACTACTAATAATAATAATAATAATAATAATACTATAGTAATATATAACTTTAAAAGGGAACATACAATAAAAGTAAATATAATTTTACATCACCATTTTAAAAAGGCCAAATCTACAATAGAGTTTTTTGTAGTATGTTTTTGTGAAAGCAACTGATCGTGATGGATCCTATTAATTTCTATGAGGCAAATTGCTGCCGACGTGCATTAGTTTGGATCAGTTTGCATTCATCGAAAGACATACTGCAAATGAAAAGGCTTGTGTGGATGACCTCTAACTAAAATATTAACTCCTCTTGCCCATTTAACTTGTTTCAAAGTGTTTTCTGATGCAGACCTTCTTTTTCTCACTGCTAATTGACTGCTCCCCGTAACCTAACCAACTGCCATTGGGGGATTCATGGCATTGGGTGGAAATTAACAAGTAAGTAGGGGGTTATTTTTTTTTTTAGTATGCAGCACTTGTGTTAAATGTAGAACATCTATCTAGACTTATCATACAGTATATAGCCCCACATCAATTAGTAAAGTATATATATATATATATATATATATATATATATATATATATATATATAGTTTTAATTTTCACATGTTTCTTTGTTTCTTGTGAAATTAAAACCACATTGGGTCACATAATGAAGCCAATTCTCCTTCAAAACTTTACATAATCTATAAATTATAGTCTTTATCCTTCTTTCAAGCTTGAGTCCAAAATTCTTGAATTTACACTAAAAGCATGTCTTTTAACCTGACCTACATTTCAGATAAGGTAAATCCCTTGGTCATAAATTGCCAATCCTTTAGTAGTTCTTATTTAAGGGTGTAGACACAGAGGCTTCATGATGACCATTATCTTCCACATCACTTAGATTACTAGGTGTGTAGATGGAATGCCCTGAAATGATCACTTCTCACCCTGTTGTATAGTAATTGGTTTAACACAAGTATGTTGTTTTTTTTTACTTGGAGTCTCTTCAATAACTATATACCACAAAAACACATGCATAGTATTTAACAATATCCAACCATTTCTTGAAATAAAAGTATTTTACTTAGTCTGTTAGTTAAAAAAAAAGGTGTTTAGTGTGCAGAAGATTTACATAGAAGACCAATATATATATACATATATATATATATATATATATATATATATATATACATATATATTTACATACAAAATATTTAACATTTTGATTTTAATGATTATCTGATCAATGACAGATATATATATTGATGATGTGAATGGTCACGATTTATGTACAGCGCTGTGGAATATGTTGGAGCTATAAAAGCAAAGCCAAATATATATATATATATATATATATATATATATATATATATATATATATATATATAAAAAGTGATACTAGTTGTTCGGTACAAACCATTTATCTCTTATAGCTGAGGATTTTATTATATATATTTGTAATCACCTCTTTGTGGCGGGTTTTTGCAACTCACTGCTGACAAGAAATTGGCTTACACATTGCTGTGATTGCTTCAAAGTGAGAAATGCAAGGATCCATTCACAAAGAAACTGTCTGGGAAGAGATATCACCAGTGGAGACCTACAAAAAGACCTTCGGCTTCCAACTAGAGGCAGATCACACCTTGCAGTATGTTGGAAGGCAATTATTAGGGGGTGATGGAAACCTTCATAATAAAGAAAGCACTTTCACGTTCCTATTTTTACGTTCCTATTTCTACATTTTCCTCGCAGTTTCGACATCATAATATCATGTGCAGCATTTTGGAATTTATAGTGATTTAATAGCAACTCAAAAAAAATCGTTTTATTTAATTACCTATATGACTATATAACAAGGTAATGTTTATCGATACACATAGAAAAAAAATGTTCAGGTCTGCCATTAACAAGTCTTTTATCATTTGCTTGCGCTTCAGCTCTATTTTATCACTTTTCAGATATATAGCAAAACTATGATTTATGACACTGATAAATGCTGTAAATACTGAGGCGATGGTTATATATAAAGTATTTTACAGTGAAATGCAGACATTTCAGTTTTATTAAAGCAGGTTATGGAAGTGAGCCTGGTATATTGGTCTCTAAGATATGGCTATTTCCACTTGCATGCATTATTTGCGTGTTTAGAGGAAAGAGAGGTCCTCTATGAATGGGGAGATCAATGGCAAAAACCAACATAAGTAGAAAATAAAAAAGGCACAAACCGCAGCTGAACTAAATCAATCGCTCTCACGGATGTCCATGTTTGATCTTTGTCTAATGGATCTGCAACACCTCCCAGATATAAACATGACATTTGATTTTGAAGAGCGGCTTATTTATTAATGTGTCCACTTCACAGAACGATTAAGAATTATTATGAAAACCATCCTGAAGATATAACATGGCAGGACGTTTAAAGATTATGAACGTGATTAGCATGCTTACAATTTGAAGACAAGCAATAGGGGGTGGCTCCTGCAAGGTAAATAAATGAGTGTACTGTTGTGTAGTAATTTACGTAATTGAATCAAATTCCTTAAGGCTCAACAACATGGGTGTGCATTGCCCTTTACATGCAGAATATGGACAAGTGAACTTTTTAAGATAGTTCTTATTGTGCTAATTCTACCAAATGATTCATACATATCCATTACAAATGAAGCACTGTAATATTATCTGTGGTTCTTACCAGGCCAGGGAAATTTCTTCAAGCTTTTAAGAAAACATCTCTGTATCTCTCCTACGACCATTTTTTTTGAGAGTGGGAAAATGGTTCATTAAAAGGTTGACCCCAGTATACTTTATCCTGCTTCTGTTCCCAATTTCTGGACCACGTGACTGTGGGAGTGAGTTTGGTTTAAATTTACTTTCAAGAAAATCTGATAAAATCTTGCCCATAAAGAACCAGTAGTTTTATAGCATTGTCTTTCTTATACTATCGGTATGCTGGAGAATTGGTTGCTTTTGCAAATTTGAGGTTGTGAAAAAATAAAGGTCTTTGTGCATCACATTGAGAGGATCAGCGTTCATCTAGCTGGTAAGAGTACATTTTTAATACATTTTAAGTGGCCCTAGAAGGATTGATGGAAGATAAAATGCTTTTCATTTATTAGGATATATGCTAATATACATTTCTAGATATGAATATTAATAAAACTTTCACACCACAACATTAATCTGCTAAAAGTTTAATAGTAAGAAATTATTTGGTATCACGAGTTACTCAGTAGATGATAAAGAATCACATGATAATATGTAACATATCTCAAATAAATCATATTACACATAGTACTAATGTAATTTATCTACAGGCATCATTATATCCTCTTACGACCACATTTGTATACTTCTAAAGGTCTAAATAAACAAAATGTTAATCAGCATATTTTTAAACCAGTCCTCTGTTCTGACTATGCTGACTGTGATAAGTGAGTATTAATTTTACATATTTTATATATATATATATATATATATATATATATACACACACACACACACACATATATATATATATATATATATATATATAAAATGGGAAATTTCATTTGTTTGACTATTGTTTGAATATTGCATCATATATATATATATATATATGTATATACACACGCACATACACACACACACACACACACACACACACACACACTTCTATCTATATCTATCTATCTATCTATCTATCTATCTATCTATCTATCTATCTATCTATCTATCTATCTATCTATCTATCTATCTATCTATCAATTTATTATTTATCTCTTAACTACTTATCTTTTTTTAATCTAGTTATTAACTGTCTGCCTATCTGTTTATTGATCTTATCATTTATAAGGGTCAAAGTGTAGAAAACATGCAATGACAATGCTATATTCCATATATTTAGCTGTTCTTGTGCATGTAAGATATAACTTTATTAGGCTTTCTGTATTTCTAAATGTAGATATATAGAAATACACAATTCAATGAGAGGTAATTATGACGTGAGAGAAGAAGCACTTTGTGGGGAAGTAATAAGTAAGAGGAGCGGTTTGTCAAAAGACCAGACCTCTCTAAGATATTTCACAAACAGACATTGGCTTAGATACAGACCATCTATTCCAATTGCAGTCAAGAAAAAGGTATGGATAGAGACTACCAGCAGTGCATTTGTATGTGGTCCTAACGTTGCTGGACAGGGCCGTGTGTTTTTCGACAATTCATGCTGAATACAAGCCGCTCACTATACCTTATAGCAGGGCCTTAGAAGTGGAGTAATATCCATTAGTTTGACATTGTACAGCCTTTCCAAAATATTTATTTATTACTGTCTCAATGCTTGGCTCTTTAATAGCCGCTGGCACTAAATGAATAGTTTGCTTTGTTTAGTGATATATAGCCAACAGTTTGCTGAAGCCATGCAATTGTTCATATTTCATGAAAAAACATATTTCCAACTCTGGGCAGCAACCTTCCTGACCTTAAATTTAAAAAAAAAAATCTTAATTTGCCTTCCTCTTGGCCTTATTGAAATTTGATTACTGGACAGTGAATATTCATGAGTCATTATTGTATCATTTTACTGGGAACACAAATATAACCTTAATTCCTGATAAAAACTTTGTATACATAGTAGAAATGTATTGTAATCCATCACATGGGTTCATTCTTTGCTATATGTTTTGTTTGACTATAATTTCTGTGAAATCAGCGTTTGATTATTTATGCTTCTGCTCGTAACAGCCCAGGATTTGTGTAGAATGTGTAATGTACTCATATAGGTTTCTAACATAGAAATGTAACCTGGTGCAATACAATATACTAATAGTATAAAATGTGTAAATTATTGCTATTTATGGAACAGACAAAAACACGCATGACGACAGTCCAAACCAGATCGCACATGTGAACGGCATGTCTTTGTTTGCCCGCCAACTGAAAAAGAAACTATGCCGATACTAATTCACAGCTATAAATTATTCTTATTTAAAAAAAAATATTATCACTCATATCAATGAACAATGCTATATCATGTCACATTGTGACTTTTGGAAGTCACTTACTTGCAGTAGTTGCAATATATTTGTGCTTACATTCATTCTCAATTGTTCTTCATACATCATAAATGCAACGGTTATACTACTATCCTGTTGTTATTATCTTCAAATAAATATAAATATATCATATATATATATTTATATGAGTATATCTAAGTGTGCATGTGTATAGGTGTATAGGTAAATATATATATATATATATATATATATACATATTTATATAAACATAAAAAATTATATATATCTATATATATATGTGTGTGTGTGTGTGTGTGTGTGTGTGTGTGTGTGTGTGTGTGTGTGTGTGTGTGTGTGTGTGTGTGTGTGTGTGTGTGTGTGTGTGTGTGTGTGTGTGTGTGTGTGTGTGTGTGTGTGTGTGTGTAAAATGCATGAAAAATTAGACGAATCAGACATAAAACATAATGTAGTATGTTAGAATATGTAATACTCATCAATTTACCTGATGGAGAGTATGTTTTTCCTGTTTACTTTTATATTATTGTTTTCGTAATGCAAAATTGTTTCATTAATTAAATAAACAAGTCTTATATCACCTTGCATTATAATTACATATGATATGATAGTTAGGATGATTTACTACATTAATTAATTTGCGTATTGTGACATTGTTCATATAAGAGCTATGGATCTGTAGATTACGCATATTTCTATATTCTATTCACGTCACATTTACTGTTTTATTTCCTAAGCCCAAGGGAATTTAGAAGGATAGGTGTAAGTTATGAATTGAAATGGTCAATGGAATTAGGGTATGAGCTGCTTTCATAAAGCAGTAGCATAGTAATATATGAAGGACTAAAATAGTTAAGTTTTGTGTGCATAATATTGCTGGAGCAGAGTTCTACTGGGACTGATTGACAGCAGCAACGTCAGCAGGAGGGGGGAGACTCAAAGGGGAGGGAGAAAGAAGGCCAAAAATTCTATCTCTGAGAAACATTTTTTTAGAGAAGATCAAGGAAAAGTTTCTGTGGGATCTGGGAATGTCTCCTCTGTGCTGTGTGTGATCAGTGATCAGGATGCTTCTACTGGACAGGGACCCTTTGACCGGTACCACCAGCTGTTTTTAAACCTCCTGTCAAAACCCTCGTCTTTCAGCCTATAGCTTCCGCATTATCCTCGGTCCTACTCAGAACCAACCTGACTGTGGCCCAGCGTCTTTACTACAGCAAGACAGGGACCACGATCTCAGCGATTTGTCTCAGGACATGCTGCTTCTCTTTATCTGGATGCAATTTACATATAAGTGAAGTGTCAGACTTTGGACATTGTAAAACCAGTGTAAGTGTCATCAACTTTTTACTCTTTCTGTTCTGCTTTTGCCTGTGAGTCCTGTATGTGAATATACTAGGGAGATGATAGTAATATTTGCTGCTGCATATCGTTCATTACTGCCATTGTGAAGTACGTGTATACAATACATTAGACAGTGTCTGTTGTGAAGAGAGCAGTCAGTACCATGAAATAAAGCATTCTCTGTAATCTTACGTAGGGTCTTTAAGTACCATTAGATTGGAAGTGTAGACTTATCTGACAAACAATCTGAACGTTAAAGTCTTTAAGAGTTAATGGCATGATAACGGTTTCAGAGGCCCATCACAGCAGAGTAAACACTGCCTTAAAAGATCCTTATGGTACCTTCTGCAGGTACAACGGACTGCAAGTTTTACCTCACAATCCCCAGCCCCCTTCTCCTCCTCCTTAGACTGCCACATCCTTTCACTACAAAACCTTTGTCCTATGGCTGCTTGTTGGGCCTGGTTATCCTAGAAGTCGCGGCTCCAGAACTACTAGCAGATTTTCCGTCAGACAGGGGCCTACAAGTGTTTTACATTATAGGAATATATTTTAGATAAATGGAAACCTGCACACCATTACCTATATTCTACATTTTTCCGTCCATGAGGGTTGAAATAAAAGCCGTATAATAGGAATTTTGCATGTCTGGTATACTAGAATCTCTTTTAAATCTGTCATTTTAGTGTTACCTATTTATAACTGATAATAGCAGCAGCATATTCGTAAAACATATGTCTCATATTGCTTTATCTAGCAAATGTGCAGTTTGTTGTTCAAGTTTAGTTGAATCCATAACTGGGATATTGGATCATTTATTACTAGATGTTTTTTGTTAGCGTTTTGAAGGTTATCAACCGGTAAGAGTCAAGGAAAAACAAATGCAGTAAAAAATTTCTCAATTTATTTTTTAGGTAACTTACCTTAAAAAAAGTTGAATAAGTCTCTCTCTCTCTCTCTCTCTCTCTCTCTATCTATCTATCTATCTATCTATCTATCTATCTATCTATCTATCTATCTATCTATCTATCTATCTATCTATCTATCTATCTATCTATCTATCATCTATCTATCTATCTATCTAATTATATACATTTTTATGTAATATCTATCCGTTGTTAATGGATAATATTTACATAGATATCTATTTACCTTTCTATCTAATATCTATCCATTGTAAATGGATAATAAATCTAAGTATTATCTATCTATCGTTTTAATCTTGTGATGAAAATCAAATATAGAAAACCAAATATAGAAAAAATCAATAAATCAATAAAATCAATGATATAGAAAATTCTAAAATGCTGCTACTAAATTCAGTGTAGTAAATAATATGTGTGCTAAAACCATTGGTGGAAAATATCTGTCGCCATCAATTTGGCTATTTGTGATATTTACTCATGTATTGATATTTGTTTAATAAGTGTTAACTGATTTCAATGTTTTCCTTTTACATATTGTGCTACATAAACATGATATTCGTGTGATTTGTGGAGCATTTTATAAGATTTATATGCTTCTCTATAAAAATTATATAATTTAGCTATGAGGTCAATTATAACTTTATAAATAAATATCAAACCTGAATATCAAAACAAAACGTCTTATTTCTTAATAGATTATATTTCTAGGTAGATGACTTTAACGTAGCCAAAAATTAAAACAAATGAGTAACTTTAATGATAATTATTTTTTTTCTCCCTGTACATTTTCTATATACCTGACATTAGGTGTTTACATAGATTTAGTCGTATTCTTTTCAACAGACATTTAAATAATTACAAATAATCGTTTGTTTTAAATATAATTGCAAAAAGATTGAACTTGATATATTTTCACCAAATAGTAAAAAAACAACAATATTCGAAATTGGTAACAGCGGATTTGGTAAAGTCACCCCAACGTATCAACCTATCTCCCATTACGTGGATCTATGCATTGTGACGCACAATTTCATTGTATAATCTTTCTCCGATCACAGGATTTCTGGAAAATAAAATAAAAAACATTTTGTGTTGCACAACCTTGTAGCAGTCAGATCCAGACTCAGTATACATTCTAGATAATATATGTTTTGTTGTCAAGCAATAGGAAAAAACGCTTAACCTAAGGAAGGTGATACAAGTCACCTGTGAAACCGCATGACATTGAATCTCCAGCAATGACTTTTGCTGGCTGCAATATGCATGACACACACTCACACATCTTTCATTTTTGCATGGTTCAGAATGAAAACCACCTTTCCCCAGTAAAAGTCCAGGTTGATGAGCAACAGGTCCTACAGCGGTGCTGTCATACCTTATCTTTATTGCTTTTTCTCCAGTCTCTATCCAAGTTTAGAAGGGTCTCCTTTAATCCCAGTCTCTGCACACTTCCGCAGATATGCGGTCTCATGTTTCTGGTCAGATTTTGTCATCACAAGAAAAAATTATATTGCTTATGGTAATGTATATATTGTATCACAGAATTCTAAATGGTAAAATATGGACATATTAGTATACAATGTGTCCATGTACATACAAAGCATAGTATTATAAGGTCATATAAGACATACACACATAATTATAGAGAACTGCTTTCTTAGTCTTACAAAATATTTCCAATTGGAATGTTGTTCTGTCAAATGTAATAGCTGCTTCACAGATAATAGCATGAATGACACTGGTGATCATCCCCCATGTGTTTTTTTTTATCACACTCAAGGACTTATTTTCCTTAGTAGCATTACAATGCCTATATAAATATACACAACTGTGGAGTATGGAGGCTGATTGATCTTTACTATCATTGATCTCCCTGAAAAAAGACAATGTCTTCATCAGATTGAAATCTAGATAAAGTATACACGATATAGATACAAGGTACTCAAGACTAGTGAGGTGACTAGATTATTTATTCATGGGCAGAAAAATATAAATATCATTGGATTAATATAACTTCAATTTTATTGTGGTTTAGGTTTAGTGGATATTTGCAAAATAAAATAATTTTCAAAGGTATATTATATATCTACTATATATATATATATATATATATATATATAATGTAATATATATATGGAAAATGTGGTGACACTATACTCGAATGAAGTACGACTTTACAACAGGTTTAAAGAGATAGATTCAACTTGTTTACTGAATCTCATGCTTGTCAGAACATAAAATAATTCTCTCATAATACTACATGACCAAACCATGGTTCTAGCACTAGGTAAAACATATATTCTTCTGTCTAAATGTTACTATTTATTAAAACCTTCAACATTAAAACGAGTATAATAGACTTAATTGCTGCTTTAATGTACAATTAGAAAAGATCAGTCTTCACTTTAACCCAATATTCAAACAATGGTGTTTTTCTCCAGATGAAACCTCATTCATCTCACTTACACAAGGCATTAATTTAAAAGTGCTCTATTACTTACTGTATAAGACATCTGTACTAACAGCTCACACATATTACACTCTATTTTTCAATGTTCACCTTCATTCGACAGTGAAACCTTAATATTCCAGTAAAGCAAATGTTAGAAACAATCTAATGATTCTCTTTTTTTTTTACTAATATATATATATATATATATATATATATATATATATATATATATATATATATATATATATGAATTCTTGACACAATAACAATATCTTATCTAAAACAAATTTGTAGATGGGAGACTTTGATAAAAGTGTGTATACAACTCTTCCAGCTGCACGTTGGTGAGATAACAAACACTAGACGGAAAGTTTATCAAAATACTCTGAGGCCAAATTTTACCAGCCCAACCACTGTAATATTCTCCTTAGTGATCTATTAGTATATCTTTGGCTGGAGAATTACTCATATTTTTACATGTTTAGAACTTGAAAATAAGGAATAAATGTAAACCCATCAATAACTCTTAGATCTATAACTATGACAATACTATTCTTCACTACATGGTACATTACTAGTAAAAGTAAAAGCTTCATAAAAATGCTATATTATTAACAATCCTATATATTTATAATTAATCATTTCATAAATAGGATTTTTAGTTAACTTTTATTTTTTAAAGTTTAAAGTGAGTTGCTGTCTATAAAGTAGGAATTTTACTGTTACTGCTTACTGTCAGCCTAATTCTTAACTACTGGGATTTTGAAATGGTTGGAAGTGATTTTCATGTCTTCTGGACATACTTTATAAACTTAGCATTAAGGTTTTATTCACATTCAAATTTCACATGGATATAAAGTGATACCCGAATATATAAAATTACCATAATATTACCACTATACCTTAACAACAATCTATACAAATCTAGACTGCTCCCTCTTTACATACACACGCACACACACACACACATATATATATATATATATATATATATATATATAATTATAAAAATTAGATGAGGTACAGGTTGTTTAAATTGTGATTTGTGGATATATCATGCAATATATTCAGATCAACAGATGTGTCCTCCCTTAACTTATCTCTAAACCCGACATATCCTGAGATGTGTGGCACGAGATGTTAAACAAACTTAAAAAAAATTAGGAAACCTCTGATGGATGTCATTCATCAGCAATTCGTCGCTCATACACTCCCATGTTAAAAAAAGCATACATTTTACGTAATTCTTTTTTACTAGATGGCTGTGACAAATGCCTCTGCTGGATGCCATCCGTCGCCCATAGACTCTCATGAAAAAAAAACACATACGTTAACGTATGTGTTTTTTACTGTATGGCACGAGATTGTATTGAATTGGTATCATGACAAATTGCATAACTTAATGCAATTTAAGCAAAGTTAAGGGTCTACACATCTGTACCTATATTAATATTTATTTTGGGGCATACAAGTAGGTATCTAGGTTAGCCAATCAGGATCTTTAAATGCAATAATTATGGCCCCATGGCAATATTGTCCGGGGCATTAAGCTACAATTTTATGTGGTGTTATGGTAAATAGCACCAATTGTGAATAACCCCTCTCAAATAAAAGTCAAACTTGTTTTCTCAAAGTTTCTCGGCTACCATTAGAGGGCCATTTCCTTCAGTCCTCGTGGGCCCATAATATGGCGTGTTGATATTGCTGCTCCAGCAAATGACTGTGTAAGTGAAGCAGTCATTTTGATTGACACAGCTGTGCTTTACAAAGGGTACCATGAAATCCAATTTGTTATTTACTGCGGAAAGCTCCAATTCTACTATTGTTCAACTAATGTTTATGCTAGCGTGTGTAACATATAACACTTGGACTGCATAAGAACATGGTAAGATAAAGTATTTTCTATGAAAAGTTAAACATTTAGCAAACAGCAGTTAATCATGGCACAACACAATGAAACTTTTGTTTTCACTGTAGCAAAATTTTGCAAGTGCCACAAGCCCCGCCTCCAGATGAGAGAAATACTATTTTGAGTTAGGACTATACTAACAGGTGTAATTTGCTATATATTTTTACTACTACAATTGTGTTATTAAAAAGTAAATTTAATACTTAATATCATATGGCTTAAATGCAACTATAACTTTCAAAAACAGAATCACTGTCACCTATAGTCCAGTATACAAACTTTTTCTGCTGCTAATCTTTTCTGCTATATGTGAATAGGATATATATAAACGGCCAAAATTAACATATAATTAAATATATAATTTACAGTAGCTGTGCAAATATGAAATAAGAAATCTGAGAGTTTTCCAAAAAACTCCAATTGATAATAAACAAAAACATCTGTAAACACTTATTGTATTATTAACAAAGTTTCCATGTGGCATTTAAAAGTATTGCAAATAATTATTTTTCAAATAATTACGTTACATTTGAAAAAGTATGATATGCATAAAAGGTTATATTTCATTTAGGGCAAGGAAGCACAAATCGCTAAGATAATCAATATATAGTTAAGTCTAAAATGAAAACAACGTTTTGAATTTTAGTGCATTCAGTGTGGTTATAAAATATCCAATTTCTTCTGGAAATGTGAAAATTAGTTTAGAAAAGGGTCTCTGAATACAGCTTCTGTGGGATACGGCATTAAAATGGTGGCGGGATGCTGTTTCCCCTTTCATTAAATGACTTTTAGTGCAACGTGAAATAGACTGTTTCCTGCCGAAACAGACAGTTCACCCAGGAAACCATTGCATTGTGGTACAAATTCCATGTTGCTCCAATTATATAGATTATGTGAAGAATCTGCTAGCATGACTGAACTATGCAGCTGCCAGACTTAAATTAAGAATATTTCCAAACTAAGTTATCTATAAAGCCACATGTTAGAATTCTAAATGCACTTTTTCCTATTGTTTCTACCTCTAAATCACAACAGATAAAGCTTTAAAAAGGATTCTAAATTGGAAAAGTTGTACCCCCAGCAAAAGTCCAGGTTGATGAGCATCAGATTCAATTGTGCTGCTGCAATGCCTTATCTTTATTATGTTTCCCAGTCTCTGTCCATTCTTAGTAGAGATCCCTTTTATCTTACTTTCGAGTACACGCACAGCCATTTATTTAATTTGATCCTCTAACTATTTCATATGTATGCAGATAGATATGTTTTATGACAGAAATAGTATTTATAATATTGCTTGATGTACAACGACATGTCACGCACTAGTACGTGGTAGCCGTTAAGGGGAAGTATGGAGCGAGCTCACGGGCTGAGCTCGCTACATACATAGCGGGTGACGGCTGTGTTTCACAGCCGACACCTCACTGCAATGGGCGGAATCAAAGTTCACTTTGAATCCACCTGTTTAACACCTTAAATACTGCGGTCAATCGCGACCGCGGCATTTAAATTGTTAGAATCCGGGGATGCGCCCCCTCAAACACGACATCAGGTCTGCCATCTTTGTACTCCTTTGGAGCCCTCCCTCCGGTAGAGCTTCAAAGGAGACTGTCAGAATCACGATATATTGCAATACATTAGTATTGCAGTATATCATACAAGCGATCCAACGATCGATGCTTCAAGTCCCCTAGGGGGACTGATAAAAAAAAATGTAAAAAACAGTTAAATAAAGATTTTTATAATGTTCCCAAAAAAATAAAAAAATTAAAAGTTCAAAAAAGTTAACATAACTCGTATTGCCATGTCCGTAAAAGTCCAAACTATCACAGTATAGCATTATTTAACCCGCTCGGTGAACGATGTAAAAAAATAAATATATATATATATATAAAACATGCAAATTGCTGTTTTTTGGTCACCTTAGCTCTCCAATAAAAAAGGAATAAAAAGTGATCAACAAGTTGCATGTACCCCAAAATGGTATCGGTAAAGACTACGGCTTGCCCCGGAAAATTTAAGCCCTCACACCTCTAAATTGATGGAAAAATAAAAAAGTTATGGCTCTCCGAATATGGCGACACAAAACATTTTTTTTCTAGCAAATAGTATTCTTTTTTTAAAAGTGGTGAAACATATACATTTGGTATTGCCGTAATCTAACCAACCTGTAGAATAAGGTGAATATGTCGTTTTTATCGCCTGATGGAGGCCGTAAAACAAAAAAACAACTAAATATGGTCTAATCGCTGCCATGAAGAACTACAACTTGTCCCGCAAAAAACAAGACCTCATATGGTTATGTCAACGGGGAAATAGAAAAGTTATGGCTTTTTTTTGGAAGGCGGGGAGGAAAAAACAAAAATAAAAAACTCAAATTGGCCTGGTCTTTAAGGGGTTAAATTAAAAGAATAAAAAATAACCAGTACAGGTATGAACAAATACAAAAACAACCTTACCCTAATAATAATAATGTAAACGCACATATACATACCCACACACACTCACACACACACACACACACACACACACACACACACACACACACACACACACACACACACACACTCACACACACACACTTATCAAGTTGTTAGTATCGCACGATATACACATGTAGAGTTACAGTTTAAGTAAAAAGATTAAAAGAAAAAACAGTAAAAGTATGAACAAAGACATACAGTACTTACACTTATAATAATGTATGCATATATATGCACACACACACACACACACACACACACACACACGCACACACACGCACACACACGCACGCACACACACGCACACACACACACAAACACACACGTATTATTGTTGTTATGATCGCATGATGAATACATAGTTTTACAATTTATCTAAAAGCCGAGTAAAATAATAAATAGTACAAGTATGGAGAAATACAAAGACACACACACACCACACACACACACACACACACACACACACACACACACACACCAAAGACACACCTGCATACACATACGCACACACTGGTATCAAATTTGTTACAATTGCATGATAAATACAAAGAGTAATACTTTACATAAAATAAAGTAAAATAAAAAATATTAGAAGTATGAAGAAATTCACACACAAACACATATAGATGTTTAGAAAGTATTTTGATAACATTTTCCATTTTGTGATCAATACGATTGGGTTTATGAAATTATAATAAAAGGATAGTGGAATATAACAAATATTTGTATTGGGTTACCTCATAGTCTACTGTTATATTAACACTTACAGAAATTAATTGTGGAGAATAATTAATATTGACAATAAGGGTACTGTTGTGTAGTTGTTTGTGGCCAAGAATTGCATTTAGAATACCATAGGCAGTTTTTGTATTTTGCAATTTATCACACACCAAAAATACACAGTGGCCATAATGTGTGCCTTCACTCAAAAATCGCTTTTGCCATCATCATTATCAACACTAACATTGTCATCATCCTTCATCATCCTAGCACATCTGTTAATTGTTTGTCACGTATTGTTTTTAACAATTTTTTTCTAATTAATCATTTGTAATAATTATTTTCTCAAATATATTTTAAATTAAGTTTCAAAGGACACATTCTTTTTACATTTGAAGTGCCAGGCAAAGTGTAAAATGCTTTGGAAAAAAAAAAAACTCCTAACCAGTTTTCTTTCATTACAAGAAAATTTAATTATGGTCGTCTTGACTAAAATCCAGCTAGGAAAAAGTTCTAGGGAAAAAATCTGGAGCTGTCTCATAAAAGAAGAAATACTCCACATGTCGAGCATGGTAATACCCCTTGCATGTTAGACTGGCAGGACACACAATCCCTGTTTTCTAACACTACAAGCCATTGGCTCGAGTGCTGCTTGAAAATATGTAAATAAATTAAAGATTAAAGATACATCTCATTTACTTGTGTAAACTTAACCGTTTAATAAGGCTCTTAACTTCAAGACGTTAAAGTGCATCTGCCGTTGACATGAACTTGTTTGCTGCTTTGATCTACAATTAGAATACATCAGTCTTCCTTTTAACCCTTTATTTATAAAATGACATTTCTACCCACATAGAATCAAATTTGCCTTGTTTACATAAGAATTGAATACAGAAGAATATATTAACTGTATAATGTATATTACCTGACAGAATAATCAGTATTACTATTCCCTTCTCATTGAATCAATCTAATGTGTAATTGTCATGTTTAAAACCAAAGTGCAGGTATTTCTATCTATCTATCTATCTATCTATCTATCTATCTATCTATCTATCTATCTATCTATCTATCTATCTATCTATCTATCTATCTATCTATCTATCATCTATCTATCTATCTATCTATCTATCTATCTATCTATCTATCTATCTATCTATCTATCTATCTATCTATCTATCTATCTATCTATCTATCTGTCTATCTCATATCTATCTATCTATCTATCTATCTATCTATCTATCTATCTATCTATCTATCTATCTATCTATCTATCTATCTATCTATCTATCTATCTATCTATCTATCATCTATCTATCTATCTATCTATCTATCTATCTATCTATCTATCTATCTATCTATCTATCTATCTATCTATCTATCTATCTATCTATCTATCTATCTATCTATCTTCTCAGCTTGAACCCCCATTTATTGCAATGAATATTATACTGGATGACATATCATTAAGTAACAGACCCTTTCCATATCCAAAACAGCAAGAAACCATAAATCTGCTTAGCTACTTTACATATTTGTTCACTCAATGAGATGCATTGCACAAACTTCTTCCCAATGAATATTTTCTTCTTTACTGCTGTAGTCTCTTTCTGTATCTTTGGGCAGTGTCCACACTGTTGTTCTTCCTCCAAACTCTTCTTCCTCATGAGAGGTATTTGATGATAGAGAAGGAGCAGAAGGATAGAAAAGGAATGAGCTCTTTCTTTCTTTTTTTCTTTCCTTCCTTCCTTCTTTCTCTCTCTCTCTCTCTCTCTCTCTCTCTCTTTCTTTCTTTCTTTTTTACTCTTTTTCCCTCTCTTATTTCTTTCTTTTTTTCCTTCCTTCCTTCCTTCCTTCCTTCCTTCCTTCCTTCCTTCCTTCCTTCCTTCCTTCCTTCCTTCCCAGTATTACAGATGAATGTATGTAATGGAAACCTCCATTTTATCCTACTTCCCTCCACTGGCATTCATCCCGTTTTTGATATCAGGTGATGATACTAATAATAAGCGTGAAATGCCTCCTGCTGTGCAAAAAGGCAATGATTTTGCACTCAACTTGGCATATCTCTTTAACGTTTAATATTTTGCACACAAAATCATCTGTATATGTGTGAAAGTTTAGATCAAATGACCCCTTCTAAACCAATCTATGTAAGTTGGGATCCATATAGGCATTATAGGTTATGTGTGATTTACCTATTGCATTAGCATTTGAACCCATTGCTGTTTTACTTATAAATCTGCCTGACATATGGCACATAGCATATCTATTTCCATTTACAAGATGTTACAGAGCAATATTACGAAGCAGCTGTATGTGCAGTGTCAAAGTAAACCAAGCTGCAATCCTGCAGTGTGGGTGCCCATGCCTCTCATTGAATAGTTCACAGGGTCTTAAGGATCATAGGTATGTTGTTATGGTCCTCATAAGTGTTACTTCTTTGCTTTTGCCTACAGAGTAGCTGGGAGGGGATATCGCCTTGAGCAGGTAGAGGACTAGGACCTTTTGCATTATGGTCCTGAATTGGGAAGTGAAGTAGTACCATGAACAAGGCACTTGGGAGGTTTTATTTTTTTAATCTTCATGTGTGTTAAAATTATATTTTATTGACAGAACGAGCACATGGTTATTACAACGTATGCATTATGTTAGGGTTATGGAAACATTGTTTCCAAAAATGTTACCAAAATTTTAAAGTCATACTTAAAATAAGAGATTTGATATTTCGTGGAAAATAACGGCATATCTTATATTGATCACCTTAGGTTTCACATGTCTGATCTTTTATTACACCTAATAGCGGTTTGGTTTTTCTTCACTCATAAAATTACTTATATGGCTCTTGAGGGTGTTGAAGGCAGTGCCTGTAGCCCACTGACACTTTTTAGTTGACTATAACTGTTTCGTTTAAGTTCATATTAGCCTTTTCTATTTAAGGGTATGATCCAGTTGGGACTGTATTCAGTTTTAACCTTGTTTTACACCTCTGCTTTCATCTTGCAGTGTGTAAGGTATAGAATAACACAAATTTTCCCTATTTAAATAGGAAATGCTCCAGGAGAAAAGCTTGCCTGAGGGTGAGGACGCCTTTACAACAGCCCAAACAGCTGGACATGTAGAGGCTACAGCAGGATCACCAGCAATGGGAGTAGCAGGGCTAAGCAACTCATTGAGCAGCCCGCAGAGCCAAGATCCAGAGCAGGTAAAACACAAATCTTGTCCTACTCTAATCTGTAGGTGTACAGTGTTTTTAAAAGACTTGCACCATCTGGAGATACAGTTGGAAATAGTTTCTTTGTATTTATTTGCAATTGTGGATTAGTAAATGAGTTGTAAATTTGTATTCTAGCGTCTGCTTCCCCCAACACTTTTTTCTTCAGATTGGTATAAACTGGTAGGCTGCCTATAAGAGTAAAGAGTAGAGAATGAAGATCATATGCGGTAGTGCCAAAAAATGCACAATTATTGGCTTTATGTGTGTTTTATATGAAGAGAAAGATTGGTTTTAGAGGACAATATTGCTCACAGTCAAAACTGGAAATTCATTCTTTGGAGAAAATACTTCAAGACACCTTATTCTTAAGTATATCACACGTTGGTGTTGCTTCTTCTGAGTATATTGTTTATCGCATCTAGCTGTGTTCCTTGGCCAAACTGATGATCTTCATTCTATGGAGAGATGCTGTTATAGCTTGCTTTACTGCACGATGAATGTTCTTTATGTACCTCCTTCTATTCACATTTGTTATGTGCATTTTGACTATTGTACTGATAATATCGCAGTAAATGCAGAATTATTTTTATTTTTTTATGTTTTAGTCCCCTATTCTAAGAATTGTAAGTTGAAACACATATTCAGAAGTGTTGAAAATATTGTTATCCCAAATGACAGCAGAAAACGTAGAGTAGGTTGTATTTTCTGAAGTCTAGAAACAACGTAAACTGAGCAAATTTTACAAACATTACTTAACAGGGAAGAACGTTCTTTCAGCTGAATTTAAGTATGGTGTTATGTAATCTAAATTGGAATCATTGTACAACGCATACAGTGGCCACATATGTTTGAGATAATTAATGGATCTGGTCCTAGGCATTGGGATTCTGTCGCAAAATTGAACTCATTTTGGTGGCACCCACTGACAGTTTATTATCCATGGGCATGCAAACCATCCACTGACATCTGCTATCCAGGGAAAAAAAAGGATCCAATAGCAGCTGGATGTATCTGACAGACCCTTATCCGCTGGCTCTATTAAATATATATGTATGTTCGGCTGAGCTAAACATGCATATTAATGTAGGTGTTCAGAGTGATAGCTTTGTTTAATTTCTTATAATGGGAAATATTGTTCTAACCTAGCAAAATAATACTCTGATTTAACCATAATGAGGTTTCTGTTCTCATCATGTTTACAACATTTTTTTTTATATCAAAGCAATCGCTCTAAATAAATCGGGGAAATTAATAAGCATGTAAAATAATTTCCCAAAAGCCTAAACGTTAAAGTGGACGTATGACATACAAAAAAAAATAATCTGCTTTCTTTCCAGAAAAAAAGTAAATGGGGCTGAGCTGCAATACCAGACACAGCCGACAGACAAATGTGGCACTGTTCCTGGAAAAATAGCTGACCCTTTTTTTTTAGTCTTATGCAACTCCTTTAACTTTCGCTGGCAGGACAAGTTACACACATTTGACAAACACAAATAAAACCTGGTAAATCGGGAAAATGCCACCCATGACCTTACAATCATGGCCGCATTCATGCAATTTTGCATCAATGTGTAACATTTCCTAAAAAATGATTAAAAATCCATGTTTGTGGCTTAAAATCTGACCCAATCAAAGCCTGAGATGAACAATACCTTCTACAAATTAAAGTTCAAGATGTGCAAAGTTCATACATGCCACTTATGTCTTTGTCTTCTTTTGCATGTATTCACAAAATTATCAAAACTGTAGAGAAAATAATCTCTGCAATCCTGATGCCTATAAAAGAAAGAGTCAAGGATTAAGTAAATGATCTGATTAGTTGCAAGGGTTGATTATACATGTAACTCCACCTCAATGAGCGCTGTGTATAGAGGCAATGCTGCTGCCTCTATTGGTCCCAGTGATCATGTGACTGCTCACTATTACTATTATATTCAAATTATGAGCCTAAAAATTCAAAAATAGCAAAAAGGATGAAAATGATAAAAAAAAAGAAACCTAAATTGTCTACATTTATTTTTATTTTTTTTGAAAAATCACATTACTAGCCCAACAAATAAAGTTATAGCAGTTTAACTAACGCATGCTCAAAAAGGCTAGACAGTGTATGGTCCTGAAGGCTCAAAATAGCCCGGTCCTGAACTGGTTAATGTGACCATCAGAGATCACATATGCTCTCTCACTGGTAATAGGGTTGCTAACATGAAGAAAAGTTCCCCCCTGGGTCGCTGGAGGGTGTACAGGGGGAGAGATGACATAAACAGGCTGTGACCTTTCTTCCTGCTGTCACTTGCAGCTTCCCGCTTACAAAGACGCAAAAATCTTTCTGCTACCCAACTAAACGAGTCTTGCTTCCTGAATATTGCACCTAGAATATTTAGCCCGGTATAATTTGAAAGCTAAGATTCTCTTGACTTTAATATGATACCAGTCCTTGTATTTAAGTCACAGCAATCGTTTCAAGTCATGACGTATTACATATGTCTTATTCAGAGATGGTTTTATTTTTGAATTGTCTTTATTGTGCAATGCAAGTGTATTTTAAAATCACGTGGTACCGTGGTCGCTTCCTCTTCACAATGACCGTGACGACATGTACATCGCATCATCAAGGCTACGTGGGCAAGGCTATCTTCTCTTGCTACAGTGCATACACAGCAGTTGCCTGTGTGCATGCGCCAATTGCGGTCCAGACAATCTCCTCAAGTACGGCACATTAGCAATCATCTCATGCTAGTGCAAATAGGTTTATGGAGCAGGTTCTACTAATGTTAGGCTAGGACGTGTAGTGGGAGGGTATGGAGGCTAAAAGGAGATGTAGTGGGCAGCTGTAAATGAGGGAAACAAAATAGTGCAATGCAAACTGGGAATTCAAGAAAGTGGCACTAGTGATACGCCCACAACACAAAAGTGCAGAAAGCACACAAGCGGCCCATCTCATGGGTAACGGGACCAGGAAAAAAGATCAAAACAATAACCAAGTTACAGAATTATACTTTATGTGCTCTAAAAATATATTGCACACTGAACTTGGAGATTTTAAACACCGAGGTAACCCTTTTAAGCTTGCTAAGTTATACAGTACTAATTATTCCACTGTTCTATTATTTAGGCTAGGCATTTAGAAAAAAGTGAACATTCATTGAATTTACCTTTTTTTTTTTTTTTTTTAATTCTTTATTTACATGACCTGGACAGTCCATTTTCACAGCATAAGGGATACAGAGAAGAAGAAACGTAAAAGAAATACCTAGGCACTAAACATGTGAAATAAATCAGTAGAATAGCCCCTATACACATATGGGGAGTAGGGCAATATACAATGACTAAGAACACTTGGAAAAAAAGTATTCAAGATACAAGGCGAGTAAAAAGACTAGAAGAAAGGAGAGAAGAAGAGAGGAGGTAAAAAAATAGAGGGAGGAGGAAGGGAAGGAAGGATTGTAGAGAATCAGGGTATAGTATGTCGCATCGCCACAGCGGATTCTCAATCGGTTGTTGGTCAAGACTCATCATACGCAGGATGTTCATGTATGAGTCAGAGCTCTGAAAGTCTACCCAAGGAGCCCATACTTGAGAAAACTTCTTATATGAGTCATTGAGAGAAGAGGCTAAATCTTCCATGTGCATGAGATCATTGACCTTGGAAATCCAGAGGGACAGAGAAGGAGGAGAGGTAGTCTTCCACTTTAATGGGATGCAATGGCGAGCTGCCATCACCAAAAAGTGTAGCAGAGAACGTCTATAAGCATCAACTGGGATATCGCAGTGATGGAGGAGGATGAAAGCCGGATCCAAAGGAAGGCCTGTATCCATAACCTCGCGGATCACCTACTTAACTCCATCCCAAAATGGCGTAAGTAGAGAGCAGGACCAAAAGGTGTCGAGGGGGTACCATCCTCCAATCCGCATCTCCAGCAAAGAGGAGAAACTGCAGGGAAGAAGCTTTGTAGACGAACCAGGACCCTGTACCAGCAAATTGATCGAAGTCTTGAGGGCCAGGATGAGGATGTGAGATCTTTGTGCGTTCGAGTGGGAAATATTCAAATCAGCCTCCCATAGCAAGAGGTAGTTAGAGGGAGGTAGATCTGGAGGATTCTGAAGCAGGGTATATATCGTCGACAATGTATGGCGAATCAGTCCAGAACCTTCACACAAATCTTCCAGAGGAGTCCTGCTGGTTTGATATAAGGAGGTGGGCGAAATGGAGGAGCAAAAATGTCTGAGCTGAAGAGATCGCCAATGACCCAAGGGCGCGAGGTTTGGCAAACAATACATTTCAGCAATAGAGAGCTAATCCGAACCACTCAGGAAATGGGATGCCCTAAAGTTACCGGAGGCGAACCAAGATCGGAATATTGAATCTTGCAGACTTGAAGGGAAGAGTGGATTTCCCAGAATGGGGTACATTGAAGAATGGACCGGGAGTAGGGAGGACCTCACTGAGGGTATGGAGCAAGATAGAAGTGTAGGGCCAATGGTAGGGTGTTGGCGAAGAGGTTTGAGTTGATCACGGTCTAGCCATGGAATGACAACAAGAGGGACCTCGGTGAAGCTCTGTTCCAGACATACCCACGATTTAAGGAGAGCATGCCTGCACCAATCTACTACCCTCGAAAGGTGGGAGGCAATATAATAAGATCTAATATCAGGAAGTGCTAGGACCCCTGACTCCTTAGATCTACAAAGCATTGTGCGTTTAAGTCTAGGTGGTTTTCTGGCCCCATTGAATTTACCTTTAAGTCTCATGCACTCAACCATATTTGAGGTCCATATTGCATAAAATTTGAATGCAGTGTTAATGCACTTGAATGGGACCATGCATACCACTGACGATTCACAAGAGATTTTTTTTATATGAAGTCCCCTTAAAGAAAATGGCAGCTTTCTCTATCGTATGCGTTATATTGGACCAAGTTCACCCTTAGAAACATTGGGGCAAATTTACTAAGACTGGCATTTCAATAAATCTGTTGCATCTTTCAACTAGACAACCTAAAAAAACCTCACACCAATAAGATGGCGTATATTGGGGTCCCTTATTGCAGGTAGACAACCTAAAAATGAACCATAAAGGGACATAGCCCTAAGAGAAATAGTATACTAAAATAATATACAAAGATGCAAACAAAATACTTTATTGAATATAATCGACAATAACATATGATGAAAAGAGAATGGGATACGTCATACACAGAAATACAAACAACAGGGTCAGATGGAATAAACCATGACAACAGAGTCAATCATCCAAAAATTTGACCAGACCACGCTCCAATAGTGCATATAGCAGAATTATACACCTATAAATATAGGTAGTAAAGTCCACACATGATATAGTGCTACCAGCTAATAATAGCGATATACAGAAGTAGACAATGGATAATACCCATGCCCACTATAGCCTGCAAAATATATAGTTATGCATGAGAAAATGAAGTGTCCAGAAAACTCAAATAGTTTCAAGAAAATCGCCAGAATATAGACTTAACACCGACTAGGACACAATCATGTAAACAGCTAGCACATACCCTAGGACATGATGCAGAGCGCAGAAGGTCAAGAGACATGAATTGCTGAAAGAACGCCTCGACGCGCGTTTCGCCCTGTGACCGGCATCTTTCAACTAGCCAGGCCCCCATCCTTTTCCCCACATCCGATTGGACATAAAATAAAATAAAGTATACTCAGATTTGCTTCTCGCAGGTGGATCTTCTCAGACTCCCACATATGACTGTAGCACATACTAGGTCCTGACGCCGAGCAAGACTATGTATATGCAATGTAGGCACGCAGCAGAAATCATCCAGTGTCCGGATGTTGTGTGCACCGCAGCATGATGTAGGAGCCTGGGAAACACTGGGGAGGGCAAGCAGAGGAATGAGGTAAGTAATTATTTTTTTTCATTTACTTTTTTTAAATTTTAATATGTGGTCATGGGGGCAGGGGGCAAGGCAGTAAGGGGTCTGTCACAGGTTTGTCTGTACACCCCCGACCACAGAGTGAAATCTATGCCAAATTTCCACTATAATTTAATGCAGTCCCTGGGGTAAGTTATAATAAATTTGTTGGTCTACAAGTGGCCACACACTCTTTACTAAGCTCCACTCACTTATTAGAAAAGGGGCAAAAGCAGCGTAAACGGACCAAAAGTCAAAACATTTTTACCCCAAATTGCAACTTTTAAGTCTTTAAAGGGAACCTGTCACCAGCATTTCACCTATTAAACCGACTATACCTGGTGGTAGTGGGTGAAAAATCATTTCTATATAACCTATAATTGTCTTCTTAGTCGGCTCTGTAGCTTTAGTATTTAGCTTTTTAGTGTTCCCAAAACATATGCTAATGAGCAGAAAAGAGTCAGATCTTCATTTGAAAAGAGTCAAATCTTCGTTTTGAAAAGAGTCAAATCTTCATTCCTCAAGTCTTTCCGAGTTTACCCCACCTTCTTACTTTTGATTGACAGCTCCTCACCTTCCCCCAGCACACAACATCCCGCGCTTGTGCATTGATGTCCTCCTTTGGTGTGTGCACACAAAGGGACACCGGATTATTACGATAAAAGGCGCAAAACGTTTGCAGACCGTTATTTACAGTCGGAGGAGGAGTTTAGGAAAGGGGATAACGGCAATGAACTTTTTATAGCAGCAGCTAGTGAGGGAGAAGTAAAGTTCAATAGGTGAAATGCTGGTGACAGGTTCCCTTTAAGTCTATTCTACACCAGAAAACTTTAATGAAAAAGTTGATACATTCCCACAATTGTTTTTAGTGCATATGGGAGAAAACGTCATCCATGATACAGACCCTCAAACAGTACTATGCAGGTCACAATACAGTGCCCAATACGGTTCCATGTGCAAAAGGCCTGATTCTTCTGTCGTGTGTATTCTAAAACAGGGCATCTTAAAAATTGTATTATGTGAAATAAAAGAGAACGGCGCTTCTTAGGGCAATTCCCTTATGTAAAGAACATGAGAGGCTCAACCTCAGGAGAAATATTCCCCCCTTAATGTGTCTGCTCACATTGTTGGGTTCGGCTCACGGCACAACACCTTGCAGGGCATATAGAAAATTCATGTCACTGCTGTCTGCCTTCACCAGAACACAATATCTGTTTTCAAATGTTCTGTGGAGTTCCAAGAATAAAATTGGATCAGTTTTGACAGCATTACTGACTGAAGAATTCAGATGGATCCAAAATAATATTTATCAAGTTTATTGGGAGCAGTTACATCTATGCATTATGAGACTGAACCAGGTCTCTTCATCAGAATATTCAGGTGTATTATCCTGATGAAGAGACCGGACCGGTCTCGTAACGCATATATGTAACTGCACCCAATAAACTTGAACAATATTTGTGATCCATCTGAATTCTTATGTCAGCAGCGCTGTAAGAACTGATACTTCATATTCTTAGAACACCATAGAACAATCTTAAAAACGGTGGTGTAGGGAATATGTCACATGAGCTACGGAAGAAAAATGTCCACAGATGTTAAGACTAGCCTATGAAGCAAAACTGTTAGCAGCAGAATGATAACTAAGATGTAGCTGTGGTTTCCTGTTGACTATGCAACCTATCCTTAATGATACCTCAGATACATTGCTATAATATGAAGAAGACATGCCATGAGTAAAGGAAAAACATATGTCTGTTTATGTATCAATGCAATGTAAGCATATTGGGCAGGTCACATGTAGATTTTTCCACGGAAGACATCATCATTGGATGCCTATCACTGCAATAAAATGCATTTAAGTCGTAGGAAAGGGATAGTTTAAAAACATTTCTTGCCTTTTGGAAAGTAGAAATGTAAGAGAAAATGGAAAAAGGGTTTAAATGCAGCCACCTGTGACAATGATAGTAAATTATTTGTTTTATAACTGTATTTTTGGACGGTTTCTGTGTAAAAGAGATTGAGAGAGATCCTTGGTTTATGAGAAAATATGTTTATAATACCCAACTTGGTCATAATGACCAGAATACCTTTCCAGAAAATGATGCTTTTATTCCAAATGGTTAGAACGAAAGATCTGCAAATATCTCTGTGATACTTCAGAGGTAAGTGGAGGTCACTATTTTATGGGTCATGTGCTGGAAGTTTTTGAGACATTTATTCATCGGTGTTTTATTTAATTGTAAAAGAAAACAATATATTGAATGGATAATTTATTCATATGTTTATGAACACATTGTATTTATTAAATGTTTGCGCCAAAAAGAACATTGATTTGCAACATGCTTTGCCCCGTCAGGTTACATACTTAGAATTTGCCTGTGGATTTCTCAAGTCGTGAAATGCGCTGAATTAATCATTGGCCTGCGCCAGTTTTGTGGTGTGAAATACTGGCCTATCGTATACCACCCAATAGGTGGTGTACAGAAGGGAAAGGAGTGTAACGTGCATCAAGATTTGGCAAACCTATCAAATAGTGCGCATGTCATTGATAAATTTGGCACATCTTCAGCCAAGCACCTCTAGCTTTAGGCTATCTATCTTCAAGACATTATTAATAATTCTACCCCATTGTGTTTGGACTGGTTCTAAGATATACATTTTATCTGTAGGCCATCATATTACAGATATCATGAGATGTGTGGCACAAAATTTAAAACAAACTGATAAAAAAATATATCCCTCCAACGTATGCCTCTGACATATATCATCCGTTAGCCGTCCGTCGTCCATAGAGTCCTATGTTAAAAAAAGTACACGTTTATTGTTTTAAAAAAGTTTACGTTAAAGTATACGTTTTGTACTGGATGGCGCGAGATTGTGTTAAATTGGTATCATGACAAATTGTATAACTTGACAAGACAATAGACACAGAGGCAGCACTTCCAAAGAAAATAGCTCTAATCACCCGTGCAATGTTTCAGTCCAACAGGACCTTTCTGAAGTCCTGTTGGACTGAAACGTCACACGGGTGATTAAAGCTATTTTCTTTGGAAGTGCTGCCTCTGTGTCTATTGTCTTGTCCAGTATCTAGGACTGTGGACCAGGTCCTGTGGGGGCGTGCACCCACTCTGGGTCCAGTGCTGTGGAATCCTTTCCTTTTAAATTGTATAACTTAACGCAATTCAAGAAAGTTAAGGCTGGACACATCTGTTTATGGAATCAAGCCCAACTAACAGTATACAGTATATCACTGATAGTCAAGCAGCAATTACATGTGTCATTTGTTAGTAGTTACATTACTGAATACTGTCCTGAGGACTATATTTATACAATTGTATTGTGTTTCATATATTTATATGTATATAAATTAGGTCTTGTTATAATTTTGTTTTATCACAAGGAGTGTTCTAATTTTTCATCTTTTATGTGTAACTAATACATTATATTCTGCCTAGTGCAACTGCTGAGAGGGTGGTGCTTGACTCAGGAAATCAAAGAGGAGTGATGCACAAGCCCCTCAGGCGTTGGACTAGTCATAAAAAATTTATCTTTTTTTCTGGAGTGTTCCTTTAAAAAAAAGTTTTCCGCTTTCAGATTTCCTGACGTATCAGTTAAACATGTCACAATGGTGGGGAACCAGGAAATGTGACCTCCACCAATGTCCACCAAAGCTAATTCTGGTACTTATTTCTTTAGAGAGATAAGTGTAGGTTTCTGTAACTTCCATTGGTTTTAAGCCAGAGATGCACAGTCTTCCCTCCACTCAGTCATCCCTCCACTCCCACTCAGTCATCCCTCCACTCAGTCATCCCTTAACTCATGAGTATTGATATCCTTCTACATGTTCTGTCAGTAATTCAATTGAAGAGCGCTTCAGGCAGTCTCTCACAGCCTTTAAAGGCTTATAACATAGAAGAACAGCTTGCATTTATTTTCACAGCACATGTAAGAAAAAATAAGACTATGAGTGCACTTTCCCATTTTTGCTCTTATATAGAAGTACATAAATGTAACATGGCCTAAACTGTAAGTACAAAGTACATCATTGTAAACCATATAAAATGTCTGCGAAAATGTAATCACCTGTGGCCTTTTTAACAGAGATGTATGTAGAGTTAGATTAAGTATTGATTGTTGGCATATCAAGAGCGGACACAGACAGCCTGAGGGCCCATGTAAAATTATAGTATATGGGCTCCTGTGTCTCCAAAAGCTTATCATTGAGCACTCCCATAATTTCTCTCTAACAATTCAAAACTAATTTTGAGCTCAGCTTCCTGCATGCCATCCAATAGAAGTAACCTGTTTTTATGGTGGCAGTGGGCGCTCATATCTAGTATGCACCTGTGAAGCCCCTGTGGCACATACAAGACTTCTCTCGTGCTTCCCTTCTTTTCTGGAAGGCCCTCACTCATTCCATCAGACATTCTTCAACCTTCAAGCGCTCACTGTAAAATTATCTTTTCCGACAAGCATATAGTCCGGTAATTTATTTGATCATTTATCGCCCAACGCATCTTGTAATAACAGTTGCACTTGTTTGTACCACACTGTCTTTTGTAATTGCTACAATGTGTTAACCTCAATATTGTGCTGTGTAAAGCACTACTGCATATTATGGCCCTATCTAAATACTTAATAATTAAAACTTTTTAAACATGTAGAGCAAAATACACCCAGTAAACTTATCACATCACCAGTTTGGGTGCAGTTTGTGATATTTTACCTTTTAAAGAAAGTTCTATACAATTCACTACAGCTTAGAGCTCTTGTTAAATGGCCAACTGTATTCTGTTGTGGAAAATCTTGCACTAGACGTCTGCTATTAGGAAACTGATGGCCAAGTGTAAAAGTTAGAAAAAGTGACAGACAAGTTGTACATCTATTAGGTGCATGGGTATGAGTCATTTTCTAATACACATCTATGGCATAAAATTGTCTGTACACATTTTTAGACATGACCACACTGTGTTTGTGCAGCCTGGCATGCAGTACTGGGATATTTCTCCAGACTTTTTTTTTTGCTGGATAGCTATTGGTTTTGCTTTGCAAAAATGAAACTTTGAGAAATAGCACTCATCAATTTAAAGGCTCCAATTTCATACATAGCCATCCCTAGTCTGTTCGGACTATAATTCATTGTAAGTGAGAAAAATATCTACTGCTTGGGAATTCCTGTGACTTCCCTCTGAGACATGACACAAGTCACAAGCTGAATGTCCAGAGCTGAAATTATCCACTGATATATGGATGGAATATTCTTCAGCACCATGAAAATAATCCTTAGAAAAATGTATTGATCTAAAAACCTATTATTACACTCTAAATAACGCTGTCACTTAAGAGAACATCGTGGATCCTATTTTCTAAGAAATAGAGCATGAGTCATCAGAACGTTTACAATGTTCACAGCAAATTCTGGCCACAGAGAACACAGATCATTGATACGAAAATAAGACAAGACAGTTAAATGGAGCCGCCATCTGCATTCTGGTTGAAAACGTAACTTTTTTAAATGCTGAAAGACACTTTCCCTAGTCACTTGCCTGCCTCATCTTGAGGTACTAGTTCGGTGTCTTTTGTCAAATCCGCCTCAATCATACATACCATTGTTATTATTCATTATTATTATCTTTTTAATAGTTTGTATATATCACATTTTGGGCTTATGTTTGGTGTATACCATTGAAAAGCACTGCTGAATGTATGCTCCACATATATGAAACTGTATGCCTAACTAATCCATTTTAAAGGGAGTTTTAATAATGTGAGACTAAAACGAAAAGATTCCTGGCTCCGTGACCCTTTCATCAGGGCTTTATTTCTACATACTGGAAGGCACATTTAGTTAATATTAGTAAATATTTTAATTACACATGTAGACATATTGTTAGTCATACAAATATTTAATACAATTTAAAGATTGGTAGAATGCGAAGTACATTACTCGTAATTGTCACACGACTGCATATGAAGACCTTCCAAACATAGCATTCAATGTCGAATACGCATTCGGCATGTTTCTAATAAATCACTAGTGTATATAGTTATTCCTTCTATTCCAAATATAACTAATTTGCCAACATGTTGATCTCACCAATCATGAACAAGGTTAAAAACCTAATTGTGGAAATGTTTTAAGAGCTAATGCATTTACACATGTAAGTACGTGTTCTTAATGGGCTGCCTTTTTGTGCAGTGTGAGATAAAATGGGTTTGACATCATTATTTCAAGTCATCAAAGGCAGATTTTTTTTTTCCCCTTGTGAGCCCTTTGAAACATTTTTTTGGCAGATATAGAGATATAAAATATTAAACGTAATACATTCTAGCTTTTATGTTATATTTTTTCAGTTTACATAGTAGTTTTTACAAGTGTTATCAACACGGCAGTCCTTCAGTGTGTATTACGCCAAGCCAGTCTTTCTTCTCCGCGTAGTGCCACTCTAGTGTGCATTAGCTTTATCTGCATAGCAAATCATAACAAGAGCTATAAAGAATGTTATTATTTTAATAATCCTAAAATACATTCAGCCGAAGGATTTAGTACATTTCATTCGTACACTGGTTCTACTATGACTAAGGCCCTTAAACATTCTACTAAAAGCCCTGTTCACACAGAGTTTTTTGACGCGGAAACCGCGCTGCAAAACTGCTCAAAACCCGCCTGAAAATGCCTCCCATTGATTTCAATGGGAGTTGGACGAGTTTTATTACCGCGAGTAAAAAAAACGCGTCGTGGTAAAAAGAAGCGTCATGACCCATCTTGAGGCGGTTTCTGCCTCCAAAACCCCATTTCAATCAGTCAGAAAGAGGAAAAAAACGCTTCGACGAGTGTTTTGACGAGTTTTTGTCAAACCACTGTGCAAAAACCGTCCGGAGCAGTTTTTGCAGGAGGAATTTTCCTCCTGCAAAAAACTCCATGTGAACACAGCCAAAGAATTTAGGTTTATCTGTCTAATGGTTATACTATCACCTCTACTGTCTTTGGGTCATCACACGGGTTAACCGTCACTAGAATAAAATCAAAATCCCTCACTAGTCTACAAAGCTCTCCACAACTTCCACTATCTACTAACCCACACATGCTCCTTGTCCTGCCAATGACTTATGACTATCACCCATCCTCATTATATCCTTCACCTTTCCTTTGCTGTAGTCACCCTATGATGCTCTACATTCTACAGTTACACATGCTCCTAACATTCTTCACAGCTTTCTTCAATTCCAGTGGTCCCCAACCTTTTTTTTAACTATGGACCAGTTTTATGCAAGACAATTTTTCCACAGACCGGCGGGGGAGGGGGGGAAGGGGTTCAGGGTTTAGGGTTCATTCACACGTTGCGTAAAATCTGCAGCATAGTACAGTAGCAGCAAAGTGGATGAGATAGAAAAAAATCTCACCACAATCAATCACCACAATCTGCACCACAATTTCGGTCAGAAAACCCTGCAGCGACCAGGGGGGATACGCTGTGTACTTTTACACAGCATATCCTCCCTGTGTAAACATAGCCTTAGGCTGGATTCACACGAACGTGGCGTTTTTGCTAACGCAAAAACGCGGCGTTTTGCGCGCGCAAAAACCACTTGACAGCTCCGTGTGTCATCCGTGTATGATGCGCGGCTGCGTGATTTTCGGGCAGCCGCCATCATAGAGATGAGGCTAGTCGACGTCAGTCACTGTCCAGGGAGCTGAAAGAGTTAACTGATCGGCAGAAACTCTTTCAGCACCCTCGACAGTGAATTCCGATCACCATATCGAGCAACCTGTTAAAAAAAAAAAAGACGTTCCTGCTTACCGAGAACTTCCCTCCCGGCCGTTGCATTGGTGACGCGTCCTTGGTGACACGCCTCTCTTGACATCTGGCCCCACCTCCCTGGATGACGCGGCAGTCCATGTGACCGCTGCAGCCTGTGCTTGGCCTGTGATTGGCTGGAGCTGTCACTTGGACTGAATTGTCATCCCGGGAGGTCAGACTGGAGGAAGAAGCCGGGAGTTCTCAGTAAGTCAGAACTCATTTTTTTTTTACACGTTCATGTATATTGGGATCGGAAGTCACTGTCCATGGTGCTGAAACAGTTTAACTCTTTCAGCACCCTGGACAGTGACTATCTCCTGACGTCACGTACCGGAAATTTTTGTGCCGGGTTCGGTCAAAACGAGTTCGGCCGAACCCGGTAAAGTTCGGTTAGGTTGTCCGGGTTCGCTCATCTCAAAGACACTCCGTTTGGATGTTTGTAAACAGAAAAGCATGTGGTGCTTTTCTGTTTTCATTCATCCTTTTGACAGCTCTTGTGCGAATCACGCAGTTCGCACGGAAGTGCTTCTGTGCGGCATGCGTGGTTTTCACGCACCCATTGACTTCAATGGGTGCGTGATGCCTGAAAAACGCCGAAAGAACGGACATGTCGTGACTATTTTTAGCGGACTCACGCTGAGTAAAAATCACGCACATGTCAGCACGGCCCCATAGACACATATAGGTCCGTGCAACGCTCGTGCAAATCACGAGCGTTGCACGGACGTTTTTCCCGTTCGTCTGAATAAGGCCTTACAGAGGTTTTTTCTGTCAGACTCCCTAGCATGCTCCATTAGAGGCCATATTGCATTGCTTCTAGGGGAGAGTATTTTCGAAATATGGCACTGTACAGTGCACATATGGTGGAACGGCTCCACAGTACAGTGCCACAGTACCTCCGTGTGCCTTCGTAGAGCCTCCTGCACACAGCTCTGCCATGTGTATGAGACCTCCTTTGTCTCATTTTTTTAAATTTTATTTACACAAGTCTGTTATTTGCCTTTTTTATGTGTGCATCTTCTCGGATTGTTAATTTCTGCAGAATAAATTATTTGTCCCCCAGCCTTTGCAGATTTTGAAACAACAAGTACTGTATGCCTAGAATTGAATTAATACATCCCCAGCTTTTGTGTAACTTCATTAGACCAGATTTACACAGGGCAGTTTTCTAATGCCAGAAGGGGTTTCTAAAGGAAGGAAAAAATTTAAGGGAAAAAAAAACCTGCATGTGTGAACCTGAGCTAACTAATATTTAACTAATATATAATAATGTAAATAGTAATATATTAATACATAACAAATCTTAACACACCTTGATTAAATCCTAAACATTTTTTTAATTAAAGAACCAAATGTAAAATTGTAAGAATGGAGACAAAAAAAAATAAATTAAAGACTTCTTCTATGCCTACGAGTTTGGATGTTTTAGCTAAATTTGGCTGAACTAAAGGCCTAAGGTCAGGAGGCAATCACTGTTTAAGTGAGAGGCTTCTGGAAGGTTAGGGGTCACTTATATAATGTTCTCTTTATTACACTAGCCAAATGAGGCTATTAATTGCATTTCACACTCTTCCCTCATCTCCCTTAAGTGGTAAGACAGGAAGCTTTATCTTATCCTTCCTTTCTCTGGTCTGTCAAAAATATTATTGGATCCTTCCCTTCTCTGGTCTGTCCAGTAAACAAAGGATATAGAGCACTATAGATTCGCACAGCTGGTAAAAACAATAATGCAGCGGGGCTCTTCTACTGTAGTAAACTGTAGTATTAATACTGTAGTTTTATTTTTTTTTATGTATGACTAAGGCCCACTGCGGGCCGTGCTCCCATTAAAAAGTATAGGAGCACGACATGTCCTATTTTTTGCGGATGCTTCCTATGGCCTGGACACCTTCCCGTAAATATCTTTATACAGCACAAAATATCATCGTTGTCGGCAGCGCATCTTCCTGTGTAAACATAGTGATGTGAATGATATAAACGCATGGGGACTAGCAATCGTAGTAAGTAGTAACGATCGTTCGTCCCCATAATAAACAATCATTACTCCGTTTAAAGGGAGCACAGAGCGCCGATCGACAAGCAGTATTGTCGATTGGAGCTTGTTTTAAAAGTGCTAAGCATGGGCGATATTTGCCTGTGTAAAACCACCTTTAGGTAAATTTCATAAAAAGCCAATTAACTCATCAGTATGTTTTGGAGGATCTATTAAAGTATTCTTATTTTAGAAAATCGTGCTAATTTAATGTCGTAACAGAGATCATTATTTTATTCCTTTCTTATACCTCTTCAATATCAGTTATGTGTGATTTTAAATACAGCGTATGCTATATAAAAAAAAATATGAATTTGTTTATTGACCTTAATAGACATGGAGCAAAATACAATATGACGAAATACTGTAGGACTCAGGAAGTATTAACTGGAATGAGATTGGAATGTCCATAATAACTGACAAAATGAGCAAGACTTTTAAATTTGTGTTATATTACTTCAGGGAGATCTCTTCAGATATACTCAACAAAGAAATTGTTTCATTTATCTATGAGTATGCTATTGCATTTGTTGTGTTTGTTTTTACCTCAGGATTACAAAAGGTTTGACGGACATAAAAAATCTTATTTTATCTGTTCTTATTAAATGTTGAAGTACTAAACAATATACTGAATGAAAAATGTACGAAGGTACGGTGGTGTGGTGGAATGGTTAAAAAGACATGAAAATGCATTATAAACTGAGGAGAAAGATGTCTTATATTTAGAGTCTCTATGCATGATAAAAAAAAATAATAGGCCTCATTCATAAAAGTGTCTAACAGAGAAACTAGCTTTGCTGCCCATGACATCCAATCAGAACTCAGCTTGTATTTCTTAAACTGCTGAGAAAAAATAAAAGCTGCACTGTGATTGGTTGCTATGGGCATTAAGGTTAATTTTTCTATTAGACAGTTTTAGTTTGTAAGGCCCAATGTTCTTAATACTAAATACCTAAAATGTTATAATGTTGCTCCTAAGGGGATTAATACATTAATAAACACCTTACATACTAAACATTACTAGAAAATAGAATTTATAGTAATCCTACTTTTACCTAGGATTTATCAATTTCTGAAAGAAACTTACTGAATCAGAGTTTCTTTGAATAAGATACTATACTGTATGTATAAGCCCTAACATGGTTATATAAGTAGCTACAAGCTACTGTCAAAAAACTAGTCAAAAACGAATAATCCAGCTTTTGGTCAGAGTTTTATGTACCTGAATGGTGCTGTTACAGAAGTCCCCTGGGGTCCCCTACTAGGCCGCAGCTGAAGTCTGTGTAAGGCCTCCTGCACACGGCCTTAGTTGTGTGTACAGTCCATGATTCCATGATTGCGGCACGGACAGATGACGGAGTGTCATCCGCAGGTCGTCCGCAATCATGGACCATGCACACACAAGATGTGAATTAATGCCAATGAGCCCGGATCGTAATTGCGAGCCGTATAATGACATGTCCTATTTTTTTGGGGGTCCGGTCTCCAGGCAATGCACAGACCGTGGAAACCAAGGATAGCAAGTGTTCTATACTATCCGCAATTGTGGCTCCGCAATTACGGATACTATACAGCCGAAAAACTACGGTCGTGTGCATGACCCCTAAGCCATAACAATATAGCACTGCTGTCCTGAGCGGATTGGGAGTCAGTATAGGAAATATACCCAAACAGAATAGCATCGTTTTACAGTGATGACTACTCCTCTGCACTACTCCTCTAAGGGACACTTAGGACACAAGTGGTGTTGGGGTTTGGATAATATTGAGATGTGTAATTCCCTAATTTTTCTGTCAGTCCGGCTCCATGGCACATTGTTTCTGACTGCCAGTTTTACATTTACCAGCCTGGGATGGGCTTAGTTGCGTGCTCCCTACATTGATATCTATGTAAGGAGAGGTAATAAAATGCGGCTAACTTTGTAGTCGCAGAGGTAGCAGCCACTTGATGCACAAGGATTATACACTATAAAATTAAGAAACACATATAAACACCATGTGCTGACTGATTTTTCATTAGCGACCAGAGTGTTCCTTTAAATGGGTTGTCCACTACCGGACAACTGATGACCTATCTACCGGATAGGTCTTCAGTATATGATCTATGGGGGTCTGAGACATTGACCCCGCACCGATCAGCTGCTCCGGCTGCCTCCGGGCCCCGGACGTCCATGCCGGAAGCAGATGGCTCCGGTCACGGAATAGCAGCCCAGCTGCAGTACAGCAACTCTGCTCCTAATCAAGTTAACTAGGAGCAGAGCTGCAGTTCTGCAGCACGGCCGCTATGTAATGTAAGGAGCCAACTGCTTCTGTCTCCCTACATTGCATACCGCATACAGCTGGAGCAGCTGATCATTGCAGGGTCTGGTTGTCGGACCCCCACAGATCATATACTGATGACCTAGTATTGCTTCCTTCTGTCCTTAGCTTTCTTGATATTTATATTAAAAGAGAATGAACTCATATACTACCATTTCTTAAAAAAAGTTATTTCTCAATGGCTGTCAAGGATAAATATTTACTTGAGTGTGGCTAGATAGGACTTGACTAGCTTTTATAATACAGTTTACTCACTAAAAATGTGGTTTATTTAACATTTCATATTGGAGCACCAAGTGGTTGTCTTTCGCTTTTACTAGAGAAGCAGATTTTACTTATCTACTGTTGTTTAGTTGAATAAGTGTATTTTTAGACAGTCTGTAATCCTCCATGAGGACTAGATGGCATATTATAATCTATGCCCTTTGGTAATTCCCACAGATTCTCCTCAGCATTTCTCATCACTGGTGATTGAGACTGGAGGAGTGATCAGTATTTCAGCCTATCCTTAGAGTCTAAAACACAGACTTGGGTAAAAACACATCCCTGTCTGTGTCGTAGAGGTTACAACAATTTCCACTCATGCACACTAAGTGTCAAACTTGGCAGAGACAGAACAGTAGTAACTGTTGAATGATATTATGTGAGATGACTAATATTTTGTTTTATGAAGTTATCATCATCTATTTAAGATCACATTGCAATTGTTAAAAACATTGCATAACATTTATTTCTTTTAATTTTATAGACAATTGAAAATATTAAAGTATATCTTCATGAAAAGGAACTCTGGAAGAAGTTTCACGAAGCAGGCACCGAAATGATTATAACCAAAGCTGGCAGGTCTGTTCCATTATAATAATTCAACTTACTCATTTGTTCGGATGCACTTTTTGAACTTTTTACATGTTAAGATTATTATTGTTTTTATTACTGTAACAGGTAGGACTCATGCACACGATCGTAGCTGTGCGCACGGTCCGTGATTAAGGCACGGCCGGCCTGAGGATTGTTATCCGCGGGCCGTCTGCAATCACGGACCGTTCACACAGATAAGTCCATTGAGTTTAACGAGCCTGGACCGCAAATGCGGCCCCTAAAATATGTCCTATTTTTTGCGGTTCAGGCTCCGGACAATGCACAGGCCGTGGAAACCACAGTCGTGTGCATTGGCCCATAGAATATATTGTGCCCTATACTATCTGCAATTGCAGCTCCACAATTGCGGGTAGTATGCGGATGCAAATGCACGGTCATGTGCATGGGGCCTAAGTATACTGTTTACTGAATGTACTTACTTTTATGAACATCTTTCTTTAGATAAATTTGTAGCATCATTTTTGTCAGCAAAACTGGTTTGGAAGGTGTAAATAGAAACAGAAATAAAAAAATCACCAATGTATAAAAATTAATTTATAAAATACATAAAAATTATGTTCAATTTTAACTTGCCCATTTTATCATTATTACGTATTTAGTACTTTAAATTCGATCCACTTGATTCATAGCTTTAGTAAATATGGATTAGTAAAGACTCCACTACATTCTGCTTCTATGTCCAATTGTGACCTTAAATGGGTTGTCTAGTTTAGGCTATGTTCACACTGAGGTTTTTTTGATGCGGAAACCGCACCGCAAAACTCGTCAAAAATGGCCCGAAAATGCCTCCCATTGATTTCAATGGGAGGCGGAGACGTCTTTTTCCCCACGAGCGGTAAAACAATCTCGCAGGAGAAAGAAGGGACATGCCCTATCTTCGGGCGTTTACGCCTCTGACCTCCCATTGACTTCAATGGGAGGCAGAGAAAGCGTATTTCACTGCGTTTTATGCCCGCGGCGCTAAAACTTCCAAACTGAATTTTGAGGCAGAAATTCCGCCTGCAAAAAACTCAGTGTGAACATAGCCTTAGAAAACCCATTTTTATTGATAAAGGCAGTCCCTGTTCAGGAATCTTTTCTCTTGGCCAAAGTCGAGAGTTGTAGAAAAGAGCATCTCTTGCTTTGGAGAATTTGTCCTGTCCTGTATTACACCGACAACCCAATTATTTGTACAGTGTGAGGCTGGGTTCACACGACCATGTTACGTCCGTATTGTACTGAACGTATTTCGGCCGGAAGACCCGGACCGAACACACTGCAGGGGGCCGGGCTCCTAGCATCATAGTGATGTACGACGCTAGGAGTCCCTGCCTCTGCGTGGAACTACTGTCCCGTACTGTAATCATGATTACAGTACGGGACAGTTGTCCTGCAACGGAGTATTTTGCAGGAGGAATATCTGCCTCAAAATTCCGTTTGGAAGTTTGAGACAGATTTTCCTCTCCCTGCACGCCGATTTTCGCGCCGTTTTTCGCCCGCGGCTATTGAGCGCCGCGGGCATAAAACACAGCAAAATACGCTTTCTCTGCCTCCCATTGAAGTCAATGGGAGGTCAGAGGCGGAAACGCCCGAAGATAGGGCATGTCGCTTCTTTTTCCCGCAAGGCAGTTTTACTGCTCGCGGGAAAATGACGCCGACGCCTCCCATTGAAATGAATGGGAGGCATCTTAGGGCCGTTTTTGCCGAGTTTTGCGACGTGGTTTCCGCGTCAAAAAACTCGGCAAAATACTCCGTGTGAACATAGCCTAATACTTATTTTTCTTGTGATGGCGCAGCAGGGACATTGAACAATTACTGCAAGGTTTCCCCACAGATTACAGCTAATTAGTGTCAAGTGACCATTTTAAGGGTATGTTCACGCGCTTAACCAAAAACGTCTCAAAATACGGAGCTGTTTTCATAGGAAACAGCCTCTGATTTTCAGGCGTTTTTGAAGCTGAAAATGAAGCTTCTTTTAATTAGGGCTTCTTTTGAGGCTACTTTTTAGGCGTTTTTTGAGGCGTTTTTCATAGAGTTCAATGGAAAATCAGCTCCAAAAAACGCCTCAAGAAGTGACATGCTACTTATTTTTATGAAACGTCTTTTTACGCTCTGTTTTTTAAAATAGCGGAGTAAAAAGACTCCCCGTATGAACTAAATGCTGTTTTTCCCATTGATTTCAATGGGCAGATGTTTGTAGGCGTTCAGCTTCCGTTTTTTCAGGCGTGTTATGAGGCGTAAATGCCCCAAAGTACACCTGAAAACATGTGTGAGAAGGGTGTCTGAACATACCCTCAAGCTCTGATCATATCTGCGTCAGAGGCTCGGTTAGGAGCCTCCTTCGCAGATTCCCTTTGTTTTTACCAGATAAATTAGTGCAGCATGCACGACGGACACTGTGATGGAAACCCAACATAACTTGTTTAAGTCAATGGGGTCCGTCGGTTGCCATTGGTTTCCATCATGCGACGGATCTGGTGGCTCTGGTTTTTCATGGTTCTGCTCCTATGATGGAGCAGAACAACGGAAAGCCTTGACGTAGATGTGAACAGAGTCTAACAAGCAGGGATTGTCCAAAGTGGATAACCTCTTTTTAATATCAAGATAATGATTATTGGGATAAGGTTTGTAAAACTCATATATACTGTGTGGCATAAAGTTCTATAAATCTTGAAAATTCCATTGATGTCAATGAAGTGTAATATGTTTGCATTGCCTGAATTCTATTTTTTTTATGGATAATCTGTACCATTTTGTACCTTTGACTCATTAAGACTCTGTTCACACTAGCGGCATTGCTTCAGTTTAAAACAGAGCCATGACAGCTATGCCAAATCTATTTTAAAACTGAATTATTGGCAATCCCTGATGGACCCCATTGACTTTAATGGGGTCCAACAGGGCCCCATCAGTGTTCTGGTATTTTTGACAGTAAGAAAATTGCGACAGCAACCCCAAAGGACCCTCAAATTGTAGTGTAAACAGAGCCTTCAGGTAACAAAACCATGCATAAGAATATATGTGTAATTGTCAATATTGTACAAAGGTGGGCTTTTCTACATACAAGAACTTGTTGCAAGCAAATGTTTTGGGCTTGCAAAATTTACTGGCCAGAACTACTGTGATATGTGCGAACTGTTTAAAATTTTACTGGTAAGCCTACTTGTTAGTCTAAAGATTGGTGCTGGATAATGTACTCCAGATATGATTCATTGTGACCACAGAATAATTATAAAATTAATATTAATATTACTGTAAGGAATAAGTAGCTATTATTCCATGAAATATACGACTATTTTCCTTTTGCTGTGTCAAAAGGGACGTGTCCATCAAAAGTGTGATTTTTTTTTTAGACTTCTTACTTCTATTCTGATATATGACTACCTGAAATGACATGCCCAAAACCTAAAGCTGCGCTACTGAGAGATTCTGATATCAACATGTCCTCTTCCTATTTCTGTCAGATGTAGTGTTGTCATAAATACCTTATGTGGATCTAAATCACCATCCATATAAATGTCCACATACATACACACACACACATATTGGTCACTATTCGTGCCAGTTGGGATGTAGATAGTGAGTTGAATCCACGATACTAATGAGGTTTGTTCATTCTCCCTATATGCGCGAGTATGCGCCAAGAAAATACCAATTTCTTTAATTATTGGTATCCTATAAAATTGTCTCCAGTGTATATGTGTGGCATACAGGGGCTTTAGATGAAGGACATGCCTTAGGAATTAATGGATAAACCTATGACTCCCTAAGCATGATGGACTGCACTGCATGTTCCATCTGCTGTCATATAACTGAACTGGGTTGGACAACAATAGATTCAACATTGTGCTCGGCAGTTACCTTTAAAGGGAGTGTGTCACCAGCATTTACTCACCCCTCACTGGCCGCTGCTGTCAAAAGTTCATCGCCGTTATCCCCTCTCCTAAACTCCTCCTCCGACCGTAAATAACGGTCTGCAAACATTTCACGCCTTTTATGGTAATAATCCAGCAGCCTCATTGATTCCTCTTCTTATGCCCGGCCACCTCCGAAAACTGGCCCATCCTGAATTCCAAAATCTTGTCTGAGATAGCTAGCATGCGCCCATCATGTATGGTCTGATACCCTTGCTTGCTTCTTTCGGGCCTCAAATCTAGTTACTGTGCATGCACCACTATGGTGTGCCGTTGCGCAGGACATCGATACACAAGCGTTGGATTTTGTGTGTGCTGCGGGGAGGCGAGGAGCTGTCAATCAAAAATAAGGAGGAGTGGTTAACTAATAAAGGCTTGAGGAATGAAGAGATGACTCTTTTCAAATGAAGTTATGACTCTTTCATGCTCATTAGAATACGGTGCAGGAACACTAAAAAACTGAATACTAAAATACAGAGCCTACAAGGAAGATAAGATTAGGTTACATAAAAATTAGTTTTTATTAAACCATATATTGCTGGTTTAATAGGTGAAATATTGGTGACAGGTTCCGTTTAAGTTGCAATTTTTGCTAAAAAAAACAAATATTTGTTTAATTTGGCACTGACTACATCTTTTTATTTGGAAATAGGAAATTATTCAAATTATCTAAATAGATACTATAATAGATATGTAAGGTGTTCTGAAAAGCAGCAATGTTGTTTGGTTTGGGTAGAAGTAGAAAAGGTGTATTCGTTTTCAATGAAGCAACAATATATAAATCACCTATCTTAACAACAATTCTAGGCACACTGTGAAGTTGCCATATATTGTATGTCATATTGGTAAACATTCAGAAGTCTTATATACAGTAATAGCAACTTTACTTTTTTATTATTATGATTACATATATACAGAATGGAGAAATTGGCGATTTAATTAATTTCCAGGTCTAGGGTTTACAACTGTTTTTGCTCCTGTGTCTCTATGTCTTCACCCCAAATACAGGGACTCAAGAAATGCAATTGGGACACAGACACAAAAGAGCTTTGCACAGGGGTAATGAGCTGGAAATAAATACACAATATTTACAGACATTAATGGTGTATAAATGTGAGATTTCTCTTTTAAATTAATCTAAAGCACTATAAGGTTATGTGAGCACACAAAATAAAAAACGTCTCAAAATGCGGAGCTGTTTTCAAGGGAAAACAGCTCCTGATTTTCAGACGTTTTTTTAATCAAAGTCGCGTTTTTAACGACCGTTTTTGGAGCTTTTCTTCTATAGAGTCCATGAAAAATGGCTCCAAAAACAGCTGAAGAAGTGACATGCACGAAAAACGGCTGAAAACACGTGTGAACATACCCTTACACTTTTTATTCTTTTTTTTGGGGGCATTGGATGTGCAGATGGTTTGACAGCTTATAATAGGGGACCTACATAACTGCGGCACAATGTTTGTGCTTTGATGGTGAGAAGGCTGCAACAGTTGACTTTCACCAGTCAAGTATCTTACTTCTGTATATCCTCGTATCTCCTAACTTTACTTTATATAAGAAAAAACAAAGGGACATGGGTACATATCTGTTTTACATGAAATAAGGCATATTTTCTTTAAGTATCTTATGTCTTAACCATAAGAAATGGGGATATGAATCCTGCTCAGCAGCATTTTACGGAGACGTTCCATATGTACACCTCTGCTTTTACTGCCAGTCATAGCTTTCCTTGTCCTGAATTACACCCACCAGCTAACCACCTCTGAAATAATTAACAGAAAGAAAATGTTTGCCAGAACACACAGACAAGCACTGTTACTGAACAGCAACTCAGCAGAAAGCTTATTCTGGAATCTATGCTGTTTCATTTTGTAAAGGCCTCATACCATGATTTAATATTGTGTATCAGTCCCAGCCAGTATTAGTTCTGTAACAAGAACATTCAGTCGATTTATAGTGAAGGGCTTAACTATATAGAAAGGGGACCTCAATTCTCATACATTCTTTGGGCCATGATTATGTAGTCAAGTTTCTACATCCACGAACAGTGGAGTAGTCGTAGGGTTTGCCTTGGGCCCCGATGCCTGAGGAGTGTATAATTTGAGAAGATGGTTAAAGGTTAGACGCTAAAACATGTACAGAGCTAGTCCTACTGTCACATAACTGCAGTTGCAATGTAGGTAAGAGATATTGGTTTGGAATCTGCTGGGTTGAGTTCATAGAGAATAGTCTACACAGCAGTTGCCACAATTGCCGGGAAAGTTTTACTTTGCAGTTGTAAGCACCTGTTTCACCCATTGCAGACCTGTAATATTGATAAGGGATCCTTTCAATCCTCACTGAACTGAGTTTGACTGACAACAGTTGGAAAAGACGGGACAACAGTCGAGGAAGTTGTGGTTGCGCTGCACCTTAGCTGTTACTAGTACTTGAAAAGTAGAGCAGGAAAGTGATGGTTTATTGCATTAATGTTAATAACAGACCTATGTTTGATACATGCTGTAACAATAGCCCAGAGTTGGGTGGTAGGTCTCTGCTTGCATCTCGTAGTTTACATCAAAACAGAGAAAAACAGGTTCATTTTCATAATACACATCCAATTTATTATTGGCTCCATTGTAACGGACCACTATAGATCATATTTTAATCATTGATATTATTTTTACTCCAAGCTGTTTTTCCTGAAGAAAACTATTTAATACTGTTCATTCCAATTTTGATTATTTGTTTAAGACTCTAGAGAAGGATACTAGGTTATTTAATAGTATATGTAATTATGTATTAAGCTGTTTAATGTTGGTTTTAGTAGCATGGTGGCTTATTGGGTAGCTCTGTTGGAGGTGTCTATTAAGGAAAAAAACATAATGCTCTCTCAAGCCAAGCTTGTATGTTTTTTGGAGAGTTGAAGCTGATAAGTCAGCCAACACCTAGCACATACTTATGTCCAGCTTAACTAATTATTTTGAATAATTTATGCCTTTACAGCTTATACCCTACCAAAAACTAAGATAATATAGAAATACAAACAGCATATTGAAAACATATGAATGACAAATATAACAAATAACATTAATAACACTTCATTACACAAATAGACTTTTTCCGTTTTTTATATATATATATATATATATATATATATATATATATATATATGTATATATATATATATATATATATATGTATATATATACATATATATATATATGTACCATTTTCTATATACCACACATACAACAATTTTACATTTGATAAAATCTTGCATTTAACTAACTAAAAACGTCAATTTGCCAATTTTATATATAATCATTTTTTGTGGACAAGAGTACAGGTGAATTTGAATGATGTCCTGGGTGTACTATAATATTCATGGTTCTTTCAAATTGCAATGCTCTGAAGATTTTCCACTACAGTAAGTAATGGCATATCTCTAGGGTTTGCCATTACTTACCGATCGGTGGTTGTTCAAATTCGCAACCTACATAGAGCCTCAAAATGAAGAAGCAGCACTGGTTAAGCGTTGTGGATCCTTCACATGTTTTACCTGCACAACGACGCACCCAACCACCCACTGTGCAGAGAACTATTACACAGCGCCATTCACTTCTGGTCACAATGAATAGAGCAGTGTAGGTTTACACAATAGATCCTTCATATTCATCATAGATCTTTTAATATCAGAAGTCATGACACCAATGTGAACAGTGCCTTAAAGGAGCTGTCTGGTTTAGAAGACCCATTTTCAAAATACTATGTATTAAGTTAATAAAGGTTTCACCTTTCGGGAGAGTCATCCATCAGAATGAGCAGAGGATAGCTGTAAAGAGTGTCTCTTCCAACACCTCCATGCATTACATGGACAGCCCAATCAGTCTGCATCAGATCTGTTATGATCACTTTTTCTTCGTTGCCTCCATAACATATTATGTGTATAGTGTGGGATAAATCCCCAAGCTACAAGGAACAGTTGCTTTACATGTTTTATTGTATTTTGGGCCCTCTGGGACATTGTAAATAGTATGCAAGTATAATAGTGTACATTTAAGATGTGCTGTTGTCCACTGTTAACTGCTTTTTTTGTATCTTTTCTCCAATATGTGGCGTCCATTCAGTAGTCAATCTGGCCAATGTGATCACAGCATGGTCAGTCCAGCCACTGTATATATTGCTGTCTAAAGTGTGGTGCTGATGTTATGTTGATTTAACTCTATTGCAGTGAAGGTCTGGCAAGGAATGGTTGGCCTGCTGGCTCTCTCTAAATTGTAGGCTCTGGAATACACTGCCGTTTTGGCCAGAGCTCTGTGTATAGATCAGCAAGAAGCCTGACAAACAGTGTTCAGAGGGTGGGTTGAGGACCAGGAAGTAACAAGTCTGTGCAGGAGGGAGTGAGGAGTAGTGACAAGCTGCAGTGCTGCTGGAGATAAAGGCAGTGACATGCTGCTGGTGGTAACAATCCGTCAGACTTTATAAAGACAAGATGTGGTGGCTTTTTGAGGCAGTGAGTGTTCTACCATTTTGCCGTTACTGTGGTGGACCTGACCGTAGGAGCGCTAAATATGAGGGAAGGACTAAAACTGAGGTGTCATACGAGGATTGGTGAGAACCGGGCTAGGCTGTGCTAGGGCGTGTAGTGGCAGCAGGTCCCCAAATTGCAAGTAGTGGTTGTTAAGGTAGTCCTCATTGTATAGAGAGCTAGCTAGGCAGTTAGAGCAGGAACGTAAAAGAGACGTTCAGGGCAATCTTAGTGAAGATTGAGCCTGCAGTGTCCAGGAATAAAAAATGGAGTGGTGTGAAGGCTTGTTTTTTTTTGCGGGAGAAGATGCAGTTGCTATTGGCACCATTATAATGTATTGGCAAAGGGGAAAAATAATTCTATGTGGGGTGGAATTGGAAAAAAAACTGTGATTCCTCCATTTTCTTTTGGGTTCCATTTTTACATCTTTCACCGTGCAGTAAAAATGACAATTAACTTCATTCTGCTGGTCAATACGATTATGGCGATACCAAATTGAAATAGTTTTTTCTTAATGTTTTACTCCTTTTACAGAGAAAAAACTATTTGTTAGTAGAAAAAAAAGTTTTTTCCCATATTCTGAAAGCCATAACTTTTTTTTTTGCATCGATTGAAAAGTGTGAGGGCTTATTTTTTGCGGCATGAGCTGTTGTTTTTATTGGTACCATTTGGGACATATACGACTTTTTGTTCACTTTTTATAAAAAAAAATTTCACCACTAAGTTGACCAGCAATTCTGGCATTTTATTTATTTTGTTTTACAATGTTCACCCTGCGTATTAAATGATGCTATATTGTAATAGTTCAGACTTTTACGGACGCAGCCATATCAATTTTGTTTATTTTTTTTATTTTTTACATTACTTCAGAGGAAAAATTGGAAAAGGTTTTTTTTTTGAACATGTAATTATTTTTTGTTCACTACTAAAAAGTTTATTTAACTTTTTTTTACACGTTATTAGTCCAACTAGGGGACTTGAAGCAGCAATTGTTAGGTCGCTGGTACATTAAACTGCAATACTAATGTATTGCAGTGTGTAGTAATTTTTACAGGCTTCTGTTAAGCCCTGCCACAGGCAGGACTTAACAGAGGCAGAGTGAAGGCAGACCTGGGGGCTTTAATTAGGCGTCTGAGCTGCCATGACAACCAACGGAACCCCACATTGCACCGTAGGGGGGCCGATGAGCTGTCGGAGGGGGCTGCCCCCCTCTTTATAACGCATCAGATGCTGCGATCACCATTGACCGCAGCATTTGAGGTGTTAAACGACCAGGAACAGCGCGATCGCAGTTCCTGGCCATTAGTGCCGGGGGCCAGCTGTAAAACACAGCTGACACCCATAGCGTATGGAGCGGGTTCAGTGTCTGAGCTCGCTCCATACTTCTTCCCCTGCACCATAACGTACACTTACGTCATGGTGCGTAAAGGGGTTAATGCCTATTAGGCCCAAGCAAACTTCCCCTTGCATCAAAGGGGAGGTAACCTTGGTACTTCTGCGACATGTTTACAGCAGCCCAACCATGGTCTGCTGGCCTGAACCATTGCATATATGTCTGTGTTTCCCAGTGGCTACTGAGAAGAATTGTTTTTAATTGTTTGCTTTGGCCTTGTGTGTGACATTTACCACCAGTCTGAAAGTAAAGACATGTTTTGCCATCACTCCTGTCTTTGTACCATCTTTTCCGTGACACAACCTGCCTCGGGCCATACATCAGAGGCCCAGCAGACTTTTCATATTGTCGGAGAGAAAATATATGAAAAAAAAAAAAAGTTGGCAACTGATCAGTTTTTGATTTGTTTAGGTAATTTTCGGAGCAAAAAAATAAAAATATACTGCAAAAGCAAGAATGTGTGAATCTAGCCAGACAATCTACCCTTTTTTTTTTGGAGAATTATTTCCTAGACGCTATGACAGCTCAGACTGTTTTTAACAGTTTTTAAAAAGGGTTTTACATAGGCCAAAATTGCATATATAAATGCAACATACCGTATCTTTTATTTTGGCATTCATGTTTGCAAGGCATACAGATTAAACAGTAAAATTACATCCAAAGATTTTTATGTTTTCTTTAAAATATGCAATTTGACATTTTGGAGTATGAAGCAAGCCTTTAGTTCTAGTTAGGCCCCCTTCGCATATGTTCAGGCCTCCCATTATGATTTCCTCCGGCATTTCCTATGGGAACAGTTTTGTGTCTGGTAGCATCAGTTGTGCCGCTGAATGTGTCCCTGCGTCTGACAGAAAAACATTTCACGCAGAGATTTCCTGTCTGGCTATGGGCACAGGACTGCTGCAAAAAGTACACAACATAAAAAAAAATGGGCAGACATAACTGATATACAATGTGAAACCAGCCAGTCTAGTCAGAACGATCATATTTTCAATGGCAAGTCACACACACACACACACACACACACACACACACACACACACACACACACACATATATGTATATATATATATATATTTTCAATATTCTATGTGATAGTCTGGGGCCTTCTTCACATTTAAATAAGAAAATAAATACAGAATCAGCTGTTATCTACCCTCCTCTTCTTCTGTTCCATGAGCCTCTGCACTTGATCCTGACACCGTCCAGTGTCAGGATGTAGTGTTCAGCAGCACACATAACGTCCTGACGCTGAACAACATGGAACATGAAACAGTGCAGTGGCGCTTGGAGCTGATGAGAAGCTTAGAGCGAGCAGGGTAAGTATATGGTCTGGTCTGGGTTCTGATTTTATTTTGTCATATCTGAGGTAAAATAAGTTAGGGATCTGGTGCCAAAATATAATTAGGAGGTCTGGTCTGGGAACAGAATATATTTAAGAGGTCTTGTCTAAGGTCAGAATATATTTGAGGGTCCGGGGTCTGAAAATAATTTAATATAGTTTGGTATCTGATTTAAGTTAGGGGTCTGGGATCAGAATTCATTTTGTGGTCTAGTTTGGGCTCTCAATTTATTGTGGGTCTGGTATACTGGCACTATTTATTTATATAGTACAGCTTGCTATTCATTTTATATGTGCGACATAGCACTACTATATATGTTACTGTCAATCTGTAGTCCTGCCTCTGTAAATGGAAGGGGACTGATTCTTTACCCCTGGTGAAGGAAAGCCTAGCTACAGCTCTGGGTATAAAACAAGAAGAAATACTAATGACATCACAGATTCTATCATATGCCTAGTTATACATCAAGACTTCAAAGTTCGAAAGATATTGATTAAAACCAGACAGATGCCAGACATTGCTGGCTTAGCAGAGCTAAAAGGAGAACAACAGCCATAAAGTTGTGTATCTGTTTTTCAACTTCATACAGTTCATTTGAATGGAAACTGCATTACAGTGCTATACTTTTATATATCCCCCACACCGAAAATTACCTTTTATGCTGCCAACGGTATAGGGCAAACAGAGACGGCTTAAGAGAATGTACAGAAAAAAATAGTTCTTAGGAATTTTTCCATTGAGATAAGATATAAAGATTTTATGTTATTCTGATTTTTGGATGCTGAGCACAATGGAGAATAGGAACATAAAAGGGGAAAGAAACTCTAATGGTTTATAAGAACTTTATGGTTAGTCCATTCTTACACATGGAACAAAACAATGCCTTTGAAAGGACTGATAAAAGCAAGCCAAGCAAGCAGATTTTAAATATAATCTCCTAAAAATGGAATTTTCCTAACTGTCTGACCCTCCAGTCACTAGGACACCAGATAAATCTCTCCTATCTATCCGAAAACTATGAGTTCAATGTTTCTTGTGTAAGTGGCAGTGAAATTGGGCTTGAAAAATGAATCACTGATGAGAACTCCTGTTGAACCTGTATTGTTTGTTATTCTGTGGCTGGGATCTGGCAAGGTCTAATCCCATACTTCAAAGCTAACGGCCCTTACTTTGTATACAGAATGTCATTGCAGAGTGGCGTGAGTGATAAGAGTAGTAAGGGGCGACAGGCAATGAATGCCCTGGGAAAATTGGGACTTTGTCAAAATCACTTTGATCTCCTCAGAGAATTTGGTGATCATAAGAGTGAATTAAAAATGAGAGTTAAAAAATTAGTACTAAAAAAACAGGCAAAATAACTGTATTGGTGTAAACATATGGGGAGCTTTATTAATACTGGCGCACCAAATGACCAGTGCACCAGCCTCCGCCCACATGCAGCATGTGCCAGATTCACCAGCAGGGCACATGTCCAGTTGGTATATGGTAAAAACAATACCAGGTAATATATTTCCCCAGGGCATATTTTTCAATATATTTATGCCAAAAAACAACCTCATTTAAATAGACTGATAAATCTATCCTATTATTTAAAACTTATAGACCCAACCTTTGTCTGCAGACCGGTGCTCTAATTTGCCCTGTATACATGACAGAGAAAAAGAAACACTTTGGGGGTTCCCACATAACCCTGTTGTCTCCTTGGAGACTTGCATGGATCAGTGTAACTAATAGGAACATAAATTCCTGTCTGAAGTCAAACACCTAATACAGTAGCTACATTTTATCTCAGTTATGCGCCATCCCGGGCAGATGTTTTGATGCCTATTTTTAAATTGCAACTCTCTTCCTCCCTGGGATATAGCAATTTGCTCAAGACAAATTGTGGTTTTCCAGGAAAAAAAAAATATTTTTTTTAGTCTCCATATAGTCTGTAGTCTGTTGTTAAGAAGTAAGTGAGGACATTTTTCAAATTTCTGTAAAAGGAAAGGTTTCCTTTAAGACAAAACTGTTTACAATTAGAACTAGCATATTCTCCCATGAAATTGCACTTAAAATTTCATTACATTAGAATCTAATGCCAGCCAAAAACATAGAATTCTGCACACATTGCTGCTCTACGCTGGCAATATATATTTCTTAAAGGCTATGTATACCTCTTAGATAGTTTTTAAAAACGAAATAAATATGTGCAACAATGATTGGTGAAACTTCTTACATACGTTTTGTTAAAAAATATTTTTACTTTTTGAGATACAGCTGGTTTGTACTCTGTATACAGAGCAGCTGTATCATTCACTGAATCCTGTATCCATCAGGTCAGCAGGACAGATGGGCTCAGTGTCAGCGGGTCCTGTATGTCTCGCACGCAGGATCGAGCTGTTACCGATCACATCTAAATTCATAGCTTAGAGGTGATCGATTACAGGTGGATCTGACAGATTCAGGTCTTAGCGAACGATACAGCTGCTCTGTAAACAGAATACAAAGCAGCTGTATCTTAATAAGTACAAATAATTTTTAATAAAATGTATTTACGAAGTTGCACCAATCACACTGATGCACAATTATTATTAGTCCCAAAACATGAAATAATATAGACATATTTGGTATCGCCACGACCGTAACAACCTGTACAACAAATGTATAACATTATTTATGATGATCGGTGTATGGTGTAAAAACAAAAATATTAAAACTGCAGCGGAACTGCTTTTTTTCTGCATTTTCGCCAAAATAAAAATGTATAGAAATTAAACGATAATGTATTTGTACCAAAAAATTGTACCTACATAAAGTACAACTCGTCCCGCAAAAAACAAAGTCTCATACAACTACGTCGTACAAAAAATAAAAGAGTTATGAGCGTCGGGATGCAAAGAGGGGAAATGTAAAAAAATTGCTCTGTCCTCAAGGCCAAAATTGGGCGTGTCCTTAAAGGAACAGTGTCATCACAAATTATTTTTTTATATGTTAAAGATGTTAGTGCTTTATTAAAAACGTTTATATTTATTTGTGTGTTTGTGTTTTACTTTTTCTTATTTTTACACTTTTTCTTCCCTATGGGGGCTGCCATTTTTTGTTCCATTTCTGTATGTGTCGATTAACGACACATACAGACATGGAATACGGCAGCCACAGTCCCATAGGGACTGCGAACGGCTCCCGTCCCATTGACTTCTGTGTACGGCGTCTGTGTGGGAACTGCGCATGCGCCGCTCCCACACAGTCCAATTCGAAATTGGCGCCGTCCGGCGCCATTTTCCTGTGGACCGGAAGTCGCGGCCGGACAGTAATATTACTACTTCCGGTCGCGGCTTCCGGATTTGTGCACTTGGACCAGCGGCAGCAGACGGAGCGGACGGGCCGGAGGGAGCCGCGGCGGCAGGAGCAGGTAAGAGATTTCAATGTATGTTCGTGTTTGTGTGTGTTTACTACTGTATGTAAACCTACTACACTGTGTGTTAGCTCAAAAAATGGCGACACACAGTGTAGGAGGTTACACCGTTCAAACCCCTCGTTTATCCCGGCACTAGCCAGGATAAAGGAGGGGGGGATGCTGAGAGCTCACTAGAGCGAGGGCTTTTTACCCAATTTTGCAATGCTGCAATTTTGGGAATAGCTCCATCTAGTGAACAGAAATGGGAAATATTATAAATTAGAATTAATTTATAATATTTCCTGACTCGTGAAAAAAAAAAAAAAATTTGAACAATGTTTAATCACCCACACACTAAATGTTTAATTTTAAAAAAAAACAACATGTTTTTCTGGCAACACATTACCTTTAAGGGGTTAAATCAATATGGAGTTACTTGTACAGCAATTCCCAAATATCCTTTCATAGTCAAAATGCTCCATTTAGCTTACTGAGCCATATAATAGAATGGCCTCAGTTCTGCAGGATTTCACATTTCATGAGCCTGTTAGCCAACTACAGACTGTATGTAGGCAAATCCTGCAGTTTCAAGACTAGTTTTTGGCAATAGCTATGTTAGAAGTGACTCTGAGGAATGTGCTGCCATGCCAGTGTTTCTCTTTGTGTATATGGGACTGTCTTCAGCTATTCACATAACACATACCATTTGACATATAAGGAGGAATATTTGTGAAAAGTAGTGCAAATCAAAAAAGTAGTGCAAATCAAAAAATTCTTTGTAATTTACAAAAATAAAATTCAGTAGTTGTAGTTATATTTATTTATTAATAGTGTGTTCGATAAAGCATTATTACCATCTCCCAATTTATTTATCTCTTTCCCATAAGTCTAATAGATGATCAGAATTTAACCTATTGTATGTGTCAGATTTAATTTCCTACCCAATTCCTACATTTTCTGCCAATGGCACTCTGCTCCTTTGTACCCTGCACAGGAGAGTTCTGTGGGCAGTCTAAGTCTTTTCCTGAAAAGGCAAGCATCAAGTTTTGTTTGCCTCTGTGTTCACGCTTCCCATGCTGTAATATCAGCAGCATTAGAAGTTTCAATGTTCCTGTCCCTGCAGTTAAACTATTAACATTTGAACAGGGTTCTAATAACTGTCCAATATGAGACAAAGCATCCGACTCTGTTTCTAAGGCTTCCTTCTCCAGTAAGGGAGCCAGTTTTGTAGGAACCCTTGTACTGTGAAATATGAGACGTCTTCAAGGCTCCCAAGTCTTATACAGGTACCATGGAGACAGACCGGGATGCTCTCTCTCATGCTTCATAGTAACAAGCGCACTGCGACAGCCATAATAAGGGTTCTGCTATGCTCAGATCTGCCGCAATGTGATGAGTGCAGCAAAATATGTCAGCTCCAATTCTACTGCGCATGCATGGGAGCCATGCCTTTCTGCTCTATAGAGGTGCAGAGAGATGTCCGGAGCTATGGCGCATGTTCCCGAAAAATGCACTCCCAAGGACCCGGCTAGGCTGATAGAAAGCAATAGAACTTCAATTGCACAAGTGTGGCCTTTGCTGCAGGACCACTTCAGTGGCCATAGCAAAAGGAAACCAGTAATAAACAACAGAAGGGAAAAGAGATGAATATTTCAAGAACGGTGAAATATAAAAAAATAAAGGTACAGGTGTACCCACCTTTACCTTTTCTTGAATTTGGTTAAGGACTCCAATTTCTCATGAAACAAATTCAATATAATATCACGACATTCTAGCAAAATCCGTGAGAGGTTGCAATTTATATCACATCCGCCCTGTGGCCACGCAAAGCTGGTCATACACATCTCAGGACATTTTTAGATCATAGAAAAGGTATTTTATTTGTGTTATGTATTTTATCTAATAAAATTCTAAATGTTTTAAATTTATTTTACAATATGTAGTCAAAAGTCTTTACTGTCTATTTTAAAATACACCGACAATGGTATCCACGCAACAAACGGAGACTCTTTTCTGATTATAAATTCAACTATTTGAATAGAGATTAAACATTCAAAAAAAAGAAAGTGGTCAGACAAGTTTTGTATTTCAGCCTTAGATCACGTAAGATAACTTACTAAAGATATATTATTGTGTTATAGTAAAGATTTAGTACTAGCCTGTCTTCCCCTGGGTATTGTAAAAAGTAGAAAAAAATACTATTTTTGGGTGGTAGAACTACTTTTAGGACAGCTGACACTTTCAATACCCTACCGAAGAAAATTAGGAGAAATTGTGTTTTCCAAGTTCAGATGAAAGATGATCTGGAGGACAGTGTTCTTCAAACCAAGTGTGAATAAAATAAGAATAGATGTTGATTGCATCCACCCATGAGGCTCTGTTCACATTTTGCACATTTTATTTTTCATTTGGTAAGGTTTCTGTTGCTTTTAGATGGTCAGAATAGTGTAGGATGGGGGGTATGGCCTGCTGGCGGCATGAGCGGACGTGAAGTGAAGTAGCTCCCGTGTGTACCTTTGCTGATATCCTGCATGTTATCCTGAAGCCAAATTACACTCTCCAGGTCTACAGACTACCCACAGTGTCTAGGACCGATCTGGTTACAGGATGGGTCCCACGAAAAGCAACAACAGTGGCGGATAAGATGAAGGAATACTCAAAATGGCGCCACAGCCTCTCAAACCCCACTCTCCAGATCATCACACGGCCAAGGTGCTTCTGTTAACCACTCTGAGGAGTCTGAACCTGAACCAGACCTCACTCTAAAGCATGTATACAAACAACTGCTGCAAGCAATTACCTTATCTACTACCTCACTGACCGTAAAGATAGAGGAGGTGAGGGTGGACAGGCTTGCTACGCCATGATGTTCTGCATCTTCGGTCAAGGGTAATAGAGATGGAACAAGGTATCTCTACCCTGGAAGATAATACTGCCCACATACCAGATCATATGATTGCGGTGGAGAAGACAGTGGAATTATGGCAGCAAAAATGTGACGATTTAGAAAACCGCTCGAGCAGAAATAATATCCGGTTCATTGGTTTGACGGAGCACGGAGAGGGGTCGATTCCTAGGGCCTTCATCGAGCAATGGCTTAGAGACACCTTTCCAGAAGCCCAATTCTCGTTGGCCTTTGCGGTAGAATGAGCTCATAGAGTGCCGGGAAGACCGTCGCAACCTGGATTACCACAGAGACCATTACTTGCACACCTCCTAAACTGGAAGGACCGGGACTTGGCTATCGAGAAGGCCAGGAGGCCCAAGACATTGATACCGGTTCTACATTGAAGGACACTTCCAGTTCAGCTGAATTGCAAGTATCGGTGACTATAATTTTTCCTATATGACCAGGAGGTGTATAGGGGGGGACACCATTGTTTTTACTTTTTCTTTTTCTCCAGATCGTAAGATCCATTAGAGATGGTCTCCTTTCCACTGATGCGACTGTACATATTCTGCAGTTTTGGCCGATTTTTCATATACCAGCGAGTGCTATTTTTGTTCTAACTTAGTTAATGTGCAGTTTACTACTCCATCTTTTTTGTATGCACAGACAATCTGACAATCAGACAATCTCATAAAAATGATCCTACTACCTAAAGGCCTACATTTACTGGAACATGTCAATGGCCCACTCCCTAGAACCTTTTTTAATACGTTGCATTCCTTAATGTCAAGTTTCAAATGGGGCAGCTCCCGTAAGAAACTAGCCGTTGCTGCTCTAAAGCGCCCCAAGACATGTGGGGCACTATCGCTACCTGATTTTTACCTATATTTTTTTGGGGGACAGCTTAGATACTTGAATACATGGTTGTCTTCTACAAGAGCTCTATTCAGAATATATATTGGGGAAGACATTGGGGCTAACAACCCTTTGGCCTATTCTAGAACCGCTATCGCTGTTTCAAGGGAAATTATTTTTGCTACGCAAACTTGCGCATCAGGTATGAAAGGCGGCTAAGGCGATTCAGGGGTTTGGGACTTGGTGAAGGAAACCCCACCTTGGGGTAATCCAATGTACCCCCACATGCAGACGTTAGGAGGATCTGAATTCTGGAAATCTTGAGAAATTTTTTATTTCTTTGATATTTATAGGGACAGTACACATGTCATTCACGCAATTAAAAGAATGTTATAATTTGGAACAAGCTCATTTTTTCCGTTACTACGCCATGCACTAATTGGAATTCTTAGAACCCAAGGTGCCAAAAGCATTATCTCCGCAATATATACCCATCTTCTAAATATGAAGGTGGAATCCCAAAGGTGGTCCACAGAAGCTGCTTGGAAGGTAGTCATTCCAGCTACAGTATGTCTAAAGAAGATTGGGAGGAGGCTTTAGAATCACACTTAAATGTGTCTCTTTCAGTGAATAACAAGTTAACCCAACTATATATAACACACCAATGCTACCTCACCCCAATCAGATTACACCGAATGCGTCGACTACCCCACTCAGAATACCATAGATGTCACTCACTAAATTCAAATTGTATGCATCTTATATGGGAATGTTCATATATAAAAGTTTTTTTTTGGGAGGAGGTTACATCCCTTTTGACTGCAATAATTTCACGACCAGTACCCAAAACCCCAGAGGTATGTTTGTTAGATTTTCTACAGGAGAAACACTGGAATCACCACATATGTATATTCCTTAGGGAAACATTATTCCTAGCTAGAAAGGCTATAGGCTTGCGATGGATAGCTGACAGACCCCCCTCGATTGCACAGTGGATATCTCTGATAAATAACACCATTCCATATGAAAGAATTGTTTATCAAAATAGGAAATGCCCCTTAAAGTTTGACAACATCTGGAGTATCTGGATTACCTCTTTCTTGACCCTTCGTCCGGTGGGGGCTGTTCGATCCTCTCTGAATATAATATTGAACAACTGACATCTTGAGTAGGCTTCTGGTAGTAGCAAAAAAAGGTTTATGCTGTACATTGATATGTTGTTTTGACCTTGTACAATTGTTGTTCCATGGTTTGCTGAATGTACTTGTACATGGACTGATGTGTAATACTATTACTGTATACTGGTTGTATTGTAATGATATAACTATTGTTCAAGCTTTGAGTTCAATAAAACGAGTTTAAAAAAGAATAGTGTAGCATGCTGCAGTATTCGTAACAGATTCTAATATATCATGACGAATCATAACAGGAAGCCATTAAAAGCTGGAGAGAAGGAGGTCATCAGAAGATGGAGAAGGGAAGATCTAAGTGACAACAGGCTCCTTTATTATTATATTATGAAGAACCGGTTTAGCTAGTACAGTCATGGTCATTAGGGTAACAGCATGGTATTAGTGTAGTGGTAATGTAATTGTATTGGTTATTAATTCGGATACCAAGAGCATGAACATTACATATTTTCCTCATGTGTTTATTGCCTTTCATTTACAATGACATTTCAATTTAAAAAAAGTTCTCCAGGACATAGGCAGATTTTGATTTCTAATAGAAATATGCTCCAATTCCTAAAAATATAAAAATAAACTACTTACACATAAGATGTTGAGCCCATTTCTAGTAATACAATTCTAACTAGCTGTCAGTCGGTGGCAAGTAGTAACTTGGCACCTGCTACATACAGCTGTAGGTTATCTATCAATACTTAGCATTGATCCAATTTAAAATCTGTAAAATATGAAATAAAGAGTTTGGTCATGGATTGCACAAAAATTGTTCTTGAAATTAATATTGGCATCGCTTAAAGTTTAAGCTAATGGTGTAAAAAGAGTTCTACTAAAGCAATGAGTGATGATTGCCGTATGTTATCCATGACTTGGATGTTGCATCAATACATAGTACACGAGGGATCCAGACCAGCCCAAGTATTCTGGAAACAAAACTGAACCTAATTTCTGGTTCTATAAATAAATATATTTGTCCTGGCAAACTGATATTAACCCCCTCTGCTGCAGTCATTTTTTCCTTCCCGCATTCCAAAAGCCATAACTATTTTTTTCCATAGACATAGCCGCATGAGGGCATGTTTTTTTGCGGGATGAGTTTCTATTTTTTTGCACCATTTAATATTGAGTGGAATGGGGGGAAAAATGAAATTCCTCTATTGTTTTTGTGTTTTGCTTCACCATGCGATAAAAATTGCATATTAACTTTTTCTCTGGGGGTTGATACCAATTGATATCAATTATACTTATTTTTTTATTTTTTTACATTACTTTAGAGGAAAAATTTATGTTTTTTGGAACTTTTAATCATTTTTTTTCTATATTAACAAAAACGTTATTTAACTAATTTTAACATTTTCTTTAAGTCCCACAAGAGTGTAAACAATCAAAGCCTTAATTAGGCGCCCGGGCTGCCATGATAACCATTGGATTCCTGCAATCGCGTTTCTGGCAATAGGATGATGGAGTGCTCCCCTTTCCAACGGCTTAAGTGCCGCGGTCACTTTTGATTATAGAGGCATCGAATTGTTTTTAAACAACCGAGTTCAGAGTTGTCTCTGATCCCAGCCGATACAGTGAGATGTCGGCTGTAATATAAAGCCAGCATCCGCTGTGTATGGAGCGGGCTCAGCCAATGAGCCTGCTACATACTTCCTTTTTCTGGCTTTGACACACTGTTATATCAAATGTCGGGAAAGGGTTAATATTTTTGTAAAACAAAAAGTAGCTCTTAACACTTGAATGTTGACTTGACAATTTTTGGGCTTTGTAGTTTCCATGTAGTTTGCATTTGCCTCTGAATGCTGAATTTATTTTGGATATCCCCAAACCATGCAGTGAAAACAGACAGGGCGTGGGTCTGTATTCATGCCAATACTGCACATTCCTGGCTCGCCAAAATAGAATAAGGAAAATCCCAATGGATAGTTTCACTCACACGAATAAGTAATTCCAGAAAGTAATTGTAAAGAAGATATTTTTTATCCACGGTACTAAACAGATAACAGCAAAGAAACCATTTAGAAATTTGGCACTGCATTATGTGTGTGTGTGTGTGTGTGTGTGTGTGTGTGTGTGTGTGTGTGTGTGTGTGTGTGTGTGTGGTAATAGTGAATTGAGCAAGCTTGCCTATAAATATGTGACATCTCCAGAAGAGCTTATCACGGCACAGTTCATTTTAAAACAATTTGTGAATATAAAAGATATAAAATATACACCACACAACTTTAAATAAACTATAAAAGAATGGATTAGTTTTATGAACTGTGTCGGTAATTTGTTTGCATACCATTGTCTCCTCTTCTGCACAGACAATATGATTTGTCTATGTCATTAATAATGCTGCATTACTCCTTGTTATCTTAGATCCTGGCAAAAATGATTACACTTTGACAAGATGTTGTCTCAGTCTTCAAGGGGTTGTCCAGTCTTAAAATAAATAAAACGTAATCATTGTACGTTGGAAACCTATGCAACTTCGTGTTGCAACTGCTCATCATTGTCAAGATCTCTGCTTGCTGTATGTAAAGGGAAGCATAGGATGAAAGCACATCCTGACCTAGTGCTGCTCCTACAGTGCAGTTTATATCAGTCTATGCAATCTTCTGTGTGCTAAAAACTCCCACAGCTCCAACCTCTCTACTGTCAGGGCATTAGACTGTTAGCTCCTACTTACACTAATGCTTTATAACAAATTACATCTTTGTAACCAGAACTAGATCAGGAAAGGTTTATTAGGGCCCTTTCCTATATATCTAGCGAACCAGCATAGTTTCCCTCCGGTGTGAAACAGAAACGCATCTAAGAACTGATCCCATGCTTTCCTATGTTTCCGATTGTTTCTTGCATCCGTTGCATCCATTTTTATGCTGGATGTCTCCACTCGCTGGATAGAAGAACATTGCATGCAACATTTTTCTGTCTGGCTATAGCCCGACTATATACGTCATACCGGCGCACAAAGTTCACAAAATGTTATGAGGCTTAAAACAGCTGACTGGATGGACACAACTGATATATGTGAACCTAGCCTAACTCTATATACTCAGATAAGCATTAGAAATGAGCAAACCGATTTGGCGAGTCTAAATTTCCCAAAAGCGCACAAATTGCCAAATTGGTGGCCATTTTAATGATTATAAAAAAAAAGAGGGGAGAAAAGGAGATTAAAAGAAATATACCACACCACCTAACCTGGACTCCCATAGCGACGCCAATTTATTTTAACCAAATCGAATATCGGGGCCGATTTGATAGAATTAACCATGAAATTAATTTTGGGGAATTTGCTCATATTTATTAAGCATGTCATCAATGTATAAATTACTGCATTTATTTACATTTTCATCACATTTCTGAGGCTTTTAAAAGTCTTTTTACTGGTGGAAGCTGCATTTGTTTTTTCAGCCTCTGGGAGGGTCAGGTTGCTTGTCTGTCTGTCAAAGTGGTATTCCTATCTTAGGCATTTATGGTACTGTATATCCACAAGATATGCCATGAATTCCTGCAGGTGCAGAAGAACTGGTACCGCTGATTGATGGGCTTTCTTCCATAATTTCCATAGACTCTAGTGGAAAGCGCCACAAGAGCGACCACCCCTTTATTAAGCCAGGAATCTGCAAATGGGGGTCAGTGGACCCCCGATCTCCTATTAGTTGAGGGTTCCACACCAAAAAGTGAGACCTGCACCTATCAGGCATTTATGACATAACCTGTATGTATGCCATAAATGGCTAAGATGGGCGTAAATGCAATGTAAACATAAACAGGATGACGTCACTTATAGACATCTTATAGCCACTTTGCCCCCTCTTGCACTACAAGATTTGAAGAGGAGAAAGATTTAGTATTCTTCTAATGGATGAATGAGGCTCTGTCCGGGAGAAGGAGGGTGCATTAGGATTGGTTCATACAACATGAGAGTCAGAAGGTAGCAAAGGGGAGTCTGAACAGGGGTGGGGGGGGGGTAAATAATGTTCTGTACAGATTTTAGGAGACAAGCGGGTGAATCATTAAAAATAACATGGAGAAGAGCTGATGGAATAAACAAGCCATGGATATTACACACAGAGCTCTATAGGTCACTATTACTAGCATGACTGACCAAGAAAAAATAAGAATTGTTTAACTAACAGAAGGAGGATAGGAGATTGAGTAGGTCTTAAACAAGCTTTTCTTTATTTTACCCAGAAATATACCTTAAGAAAAAAAAAAAAATTATACGCTTACGTATATATTGTATAACAGTGTAGCTACATTTTTACATTAGTAAAAGAGCATCACTTAAATATTTTATTATTATACTTCAGTTGGTGGGCAGGTTCCCTGCAACATATAGATCAGATTACCAAAATCCAAACACCCTGTGATATCTGTAATAGAAACAACTAAAAGGAACACTTAATGCAAAAAATAAAAAATAAAAATCAATATCCTATCTGATCCTATCGGAATTGAAACAGTGAGACATCTATAAAGTATTATTCTAGGGAGATCAGCTATTCCCTCTTCATCTCACAGTCCTGTGTAAGGTTGTATGAGAACTCGCTGCAGCAGAGGCCTTCCACCCTACTCTGATCTCTTTCACTGCTGAAGGAACATTAAGCTTCTCCTACTTACTGATGCCTCCTCCATCCAGCCATCTGGGAGCAGAAGTAAATTAACGTGTATTCTACAAGATTTCTACAAGACTAGTTGCTTAATTTCTTAACCCTATGTAATGCATATATCTGTTATGGTAATAATATACGTCTTAATCATCTTGTGGGTACTGCCACGTCATCTAAGGTGTTTGACAGAGGGAGGAGGCATTCTCTTTCAGCCGATCTGCACCCAGCAGCGCAATTGCAGGAAGCCGTTGGGATTACATGGCAGCCAGGGGCCTAATAAAGGCTCACAGGTCTGCCATAACTTTGTGCCTTTTATGCCATGCCTGAGGCATGACTTAAAAGGTTTCCTTAAATGGTGCACTATGGCAAAAATGCTTTGGAATACGATGTATAGCAAAGCATTACATAAGCGATCAATAGCAATCAAAAGTGCGACAATTTTTTTTTAATTAAGATCAATAAAATGTAATAAAATACAACCCCCCAAAAGAACACCTTCTTGTATTAATTTATATTTTATTTTTTGAAAATCGTAAAAACAAATATATATATATATATATATATAAAAAAAATATAGAGCGCAGTAACGGCACCAGGACTTCAAGATAGATGAAAGCAAAAGTGGATTTATTTCACCTCAACACAGCAACGTTTCGGTTCAACAGGAACCTTTCTCAAGCCATGTTGAACCGAAACGTTGCTGTGTTGAGGTGAAATAAATCCACTTTTGCTTTCATCTATCTTGAAGTCCTGGTGCCGTTACTGCGCTCTATATTTTTCTCTATTGGATTTTGGGGAATTGATTCACCCCCAGGTAACGTGCACATGGCCTGATTTGTTATAGCATTGGAGTGCTGTGTTCATCTACTCTGGACTGTATATATATATATATATATATATATATATATATATATATATATATATAAAAGATAAAATGCATTCAGACCCTTTACATTTTTCACATTTTGTTATGTTGAGGCCTTGTGCTATAATTAAAAAATATTCACGTTTTCCTCATCATTCTGCACTCAATACCCCATAATGACAAAGTGAAAACAGAATGTTAATAATCTTTACTAATTTATTGAATAGGAAAAACTAAAATATTGCATTGGCATAAGTATACAGAGCCTTTACTCAGTACTTAGTTGTAGCACCTTTGGCAGTAATAACAGCCTCCAGTCTTCTTGGGTATGATGTCACAAGCTTTCCGCACTTTTCTGCTATTCTCTCTGCAGATCCTCTCAAGCCATGTCAGGTTGGATGAAGACCGTCGGTAAACAGACATTTTCAGGTCTCTCCAGAGATGTTCGACGGGGTTCAAGTCAGGGCTCTGGCTGGGCCACTCAAGGGCATTCACAGAGTTGTCCCTAAACCACTCCAGTATTGTCTTGGCTGTGTGCTTAGGGTCAATGTCTTGTTTGAAGGTGAGCCATTGGCCCAGTCTGGATCAGGTTTTCAATAAGAATATCTCTGTACTTTGATCCATTAACCCCTTCCCGCCCAATGACGTACAGTTACGTGATTAAAGCTGATGTCTTACCGCCTTTTCACGTAACTGTACGTGATGGAGATGAAGCTGGCTCAGGAGCTGAGCCAGCGACATCACCGCCGGGTGACAGCTGTATATTACAGCTGTCACCCTGAGGTATCGGCCAGGACCGGAACTAGCATCCGATCCGGCCGATTAACCCCTCACATGCTGCGTTCAATAGAGATCACAGCATGTGAGGAGTTTATAGCCACCGGCACCCCAGCAACGTGATCGCTGGGTTGCCGGTGGCTGCAAAAGCGATCGGAGGGCTTATACTTACCTCCCGGTCCGCCAGTAACGGAATCCTCCTATGCCCTGTCGTCGGCGGGGCCCAGGAGGCTTCCGGTACCATCGGCAAGATGGCGCCGGCTCAGCTTCCGGCTCAGAAGCTGAGCCGGCGTCATCAGCAGTGGGTGTCCGCTGTATGTTACAGCGGACACCCCGATCTATCGCCAGGAACCGGAGCTAGCTCCGATTCCTGGCATTAACCCCTTCGATGCAGCGATCCATTGTGGTCGCTGCATCCTAGAGGTTTGTAGCAAATCGGCAGCCTTGCCACACGATGGCAAAGCTGGCGACTGCTACTATGGCAACAGGAGCCCTAACAATGGACTGATCGGCTTGCTGTCAGTGAACAACTGACAGTTCCAATACATTGCACTACATAGGTAGTGCAATGTATTAGAACATCAAACAAACAAACAAACAAACAGTTGGACCTTGAAGTCCCCTAGTGGGACTAATAAAAAGTGTAAAAAAAGTAAAAATAAAAGCTGTAAAACATACAATAAAAGTTTCAAGTAATAAAATAAAACACAATCGCCCTTTTTCCCTTATCAAGTCATTTATTATTGAAAAAAATAATAAAGCCATACATATTTGGTATCTCTGCGACCGTAACGACCTAAACTATAAAAATATTATGTTATTTATCCAGCGCAGTGAACGCTGTGAAAAATAAAACCTCAAAAACACTGCCATAATTACTGTTTTTTTGGTCACCGTCTTCCAAAAATTGAAATAAAAAGTGATCAAAAAGTCGCATGTATCCAAAAATGGTACTTATAAAATCTATACCTCGTCTCGCAAAAAACAAACCCTCACACAGCTCCATCGACGAAAAAATTTCAAAGTTATGGCTCTCACAACATCGCGACAGAAGAAATACATTCTCTTTCCAAAAGTTATTTTATTGTGCAAAAAGTTATAAAAAAGTTCTATAAATTTGGTATCGACGGAATCGTACTGACCCGCAGAATAAAGGTAACATGTAGTTTATAACGCATGGTGAACGCTGTATATATAAAAAAAAAACTATGGCAGAATTGCTGTTTTTTTGTCACCTTGCCTCCCAAAAAAAGGATAACAAGTGATCAAAAAGTTGCATGTACCCCAATATGGTACCAATAAAAGCTACAGCTCGTCCCGTAAAAAAAGAGCTCTCATACCACTACGTCTATGAAAAAATAAAATAAGTTAAAGCTCCAATAAGTCAGGAAAGAAAAATATCCGGTTGTGCCGGCCCGAGGGGAACATTTCTTCTGTTTCAAAAGGCGATGTATCAAGGCACTAAAATGAGGGAAGCAGGAAGGGGAGGGCCCAACCATATCCGCTGGAAGCGAGGGCGTCTGTATTATACCAGGACAACACTTTCCCGGCAAAATTCCCCAAACTGCAAAGGTGCGGAGTGTGGACCAAAAGGGGGATAAGGAAGGACGCCAGTTATCAGTGCGACACCGGCCTGTGCAGAAAGGATCGATCACAGCGTAACACACATCTATGGATCATTTTATTATTTTTTTTACCTTATTATTATACCACCTGACTATGCCCCGATGTACTCTGCCGAGCTCACATATGCCCCACATTATAAACGGAAACAACAGTGATACTCCAAACAAAACTATTACCAAGCAAATTCCACGCTCCAAAAGCCAAATGACGCTCCCACCCATCTGAGCCCTACAGTGTGCCCAAACAGCGGTTTACGTCCACATATATGTCATCATATTTGTCATATCTAGGGCAAAATTTTAATTTGTACCTTCGGCAGCGCAATCATTTATGGAAAAGACACGTGGGGTGAAAATGCTCACTACACCCCTTAATAAATGCCTTGAGGGGTGTCGTTTCCAAAAATGGGGTCACTTCTCAGGGGTTTCTATTATTTCACATCAAAGCCTCTGCAATTGTGAAGCAATACTTTATATGTCGCCAAATTAGGCCTCAATTTTACATGGTACTCTTTCACTCCTGAGCCCTGTCGAATGTCCAGGCAAAAGATTAGGGCCACACGTAGGGTGCTTCTAACACCGCATAAAAATTGAGAGCTGTCTTGTTATGGTGGCACAAGCCGGGCACCACATATTGGCGTATCTAAGGAAAAATTCCCATTTTCACTCTCCCGCACCGTGTGCACACGAATTTCTGCAAAACACCTGTGGGGTTAACATGCTCACCACACCCCTAGGTGAATAACTTGAGGGTGTTGTTTCCAAAATAGGGTCACTTCTGGGGGGGATCCACTGTTTTGGTTCCACAGGGACTTTGCAAATGCAACATAGCGACCAGAAAACAAATGCAGCAAAATCTGTACACCAAAAGCAAATGGCGCTCCTTCGCTTCTGAGCCCTGCCGTGTGTCTAAACAGCAGTTTATGACCACGTGTGGGGTATTGCCGTACTCCAGAGATGTTGCTTTACAAATGTTGGGGTTGTTTTTTTCCTTTATTTGTTGAGAAAATTAAAAATTTGGAGCTAAAGCTACGTCTTATTGAAGAAAAAGGATTTTTTTTATTTTCACTGCCCAATTCTAATAAAATCTATGAAACACCTGTGGGGTCAAAATGCTCACTACACACCTAGATGGATTCCTCAAGGGGTGTAGTTTTCTCAATGGAGTCACTTTTTTGGCGTTTTCACTGTTTTGGTCCCTTAGGGGCTTTGCAAATGCGACATGGCCTACGCAAACCATTCCTGCTAAATTTGAGCTCCAAAAGCCAAATGGCGCTCTTTCCCTTCTAAGCCCTGCTGTGTGTCCAAACAGCTGTTTATTACCACATGTGGGGTATTGTTTTACTCGGGAGAAATTGCTTTACAAATGTTGCGGTGCTTTTTCTCCTTTAGTCCTTGTGGAAATTAGAAAAAATTCGCTAAACCTTCATTTTCTTTGAAAGAATGTCGATTTTCATTTTCATGTCCCATTTTCAATAATTTCTGCAAAAAACCTGCGGGGTCAAAATGCTCACTACACCCCTAGATGGATTCCTCAAGGGGTGTAGTTTTCTGAATGGAGTCACTTTTTTGGCGTTTTCACTGTTTTGGTCCCTTAGGGGCTTTGCAAATGCGACATGGCCTCCGCAAACCATTCCTGCTAAATTTGAGCTCCAAAAGCCAAATGGCGCTCTTTCCCTTCTAAGCCCTGCCGTGTGTCCAAACAGCCATTTATTACCACATGTGGGGTATTGTTTTACTCAGGAGAAATTGCTTTACAAATGTTGTGCTGCTTTTTCTCCTTTAGTCCTTGTGGAAATTAGAAAAAATTAGCTAAACCTACATTTTCTTTGAAAGAATGTAGATATTAATTTTCACGGCCTACTTCCAATAATTTCTGCAAAAAATCTACAGGGTCAAAATGCTCACTATACCCCTAGATAATTTCCTCAAGGGGTGTAGTTTCCCAAATGGGGTCACTTTGGTGGATTTCCACTGTTTTGGCACCGAAAAAGCCCTTCAAACCTGACATGGTGCTTAAAATATTTTCTAATAAAAAGGAGGCCCAAAATCCACTGGGTGCTCCTTTGCTTCTGAGGCCTGTGCTTCAGTCCATTACCACACTAGGGCCACATGTGGGATATTTATAAAAACTGCAGAATCTGGGCAATAGATATTGAGTCGCGTTTCTCTGGTAAAAACTTCTGTGTTACAGAAAAAATAGATTAAAAATGAATTTCTGCAAAAAAAAAATGAAATTTGAAAATGTCACCTCTACGTTGATTTAATTTCTGTGAAACATTTAAAGGGTTAAGAAACTTTCTAAATTCTGTTTTGAATACTTTGAGGGGTGAAGTTTTTAAAATGGGGTGACTTTTTGGTGGTTTCTAATATATAAGGCCCTAAAACCCGCTTCACAACTGAACTGGCCTCTGCAAAAATGGCCTTTTGAAATTTTCTTGAAAATGTGAGAAATTGCTGCTAAAGTTCTAAGCCTTGTGATGTCATAGAAAAATAAAAGGACGTTCAAAAAACGATGCCAATCTAAAGTAGACATATGGGGGATGTTAATTAGCACAAATGTTGTGTGGTATAACTGCCTGTCTTACAAGCAGATACATTTACATTTCGAAAAATGCTAATTTTTGCAATTTTTCACAAAATTTTGGTGTTTTTCACTGATAAATATTGAATTTATCGACTACATTTTTCCACTATCATAAAGTCCAATGTCTCACGAGAAAACAATCTCAGAATCGCTTTGATAGGTAAAAGCATTCCGGAGTTATTCCCACATAAAGTGAAATATGTCAGATTTGAAAAAATGGGTCTGGTCCTGAAGGCCAAAATGAGCTTGGTCCTGAAGGGGGTTAATCTTTCCCTCAAACGCGACAAGTCTCCCTGTCCCAGCCGCTGACAAACACCTCCACAGCATGATGCTGCCACCACCATGCTTCACTGTAGGGATGGTAATGTGGTAATGGGCAGGTGATGAGCAGTGCCTGGTTTCCTCCAGACATGATGCTTAGAATTAAGGCCAAAAAGTTCAATCTTGATTTCATCAAACCACAGAAACTTGTTTCTCATCGTCTGAGAATCCTTTAGGTGCTTTTTGGCAAACTCCAGATGGGCTTTCATGTGTCTTTTACTGAGGAGAGGCTTCTTTCCGGCCACTCTGCCATAAGGCCCAGATTAGTGGTGCTACAGTGATGATTGACCTTCTGGAAGTTTCTTCCATCTGCACACAGAATCTTTGGAGCTCAGACAGAGTGACCATTGGGTTCTTGGTCACCTCTCTTACCAAGTCCCTTCTCCCCCGATTACTTAGTTTAGTGGGGCGGCCAGCTCTAGGAAAAGTTTGGGCTCCAAACTTCTTCCATTTAGGGATTATGAAGGCCACTGTGCTCTTGGGAACCTTCAGTGCAGCAGAATTTTTTGTGTACCCTTTTCCAGATCTGTGCCTCCACACAACCCAGTCTCTGAGCTCTACAGGCAGTTCTTTCCTCCTCATGGCTTGGTTTTTGTTCTGATATGCATTGTCAGCTTGAGACCTTTTAAAGACGGGTGTGTCTTTCCAAATCATGTCCAATTAAATTAATTTACCACAGGTGGAATCCAATCAAGGTGTAGAAACAGATAAAAGATTATCTAGAGAAATGGGAGGCCCCCAGAGCTAAATTTCAAGTGTCATAGCAAAAGGTCTGAATACATATGTCCATGCGAAATGTGAGTTTTTAACTTTGAATAAATTTGCAAAAATTTCTACAATTCTGTTTTCACTTTGTCATTATTGGCTATTAAGTGCAGAATGATGTGGAAAAACTATTTTTTTTCTATTTTAGCCCAAGGACTCAACATAACAAAATGTAAAAAAAGTGAAAGGGTCTGAAGACTTTCCGAATGCACTGTATATGGTACAGCTGAAAATGTAACAATCTGTGGAAAAAAGATAACTTTTTTTACATATTATTTAAATCGTATTGCATATGGCATGAAAAAAACACAAAAACAACCACAGAATTGCTGATTTTTTTCTACACTGCCCATACATTTTTTTTATAAAATTCAAACAATACATTTCTGTACCCCAAAATAGTGCTAAAAGCTACAACCCGTCCCAGAAAAAACAAGTCCTCATGCGACCACACCAACGAAAATGTAAAAAAGTTGTGGGTCTCGGAATGCAGGGACAAAAGAAACACATTTTTTTCAGTAAAACGTATTTTTATTCAGCAAAAGAAAAAAATGATATAAATTTTGTATCATCATAATTGTATCGAACAATAGTATAAAGATAACATATTGAAACATATTACGCATGGCGTAAAAACAAAACACAAAAAATTATGGTGGAATTACTGTTTTTTTCCCATTCCCTCCCCTAAAAAATAAAAAAAGTTAACAAATAAATTATATTTATCCCAAAATGTTGCTGTGACGATGGAAAAATAAGAAAGTCATAGCTCTCGAAATACGTTGATAAAAAAATGAAGAAAATCACTGGCCATCCCCAAAGTTAGATTACTCTATATTGCAACCCAAGTTAAAATGATATGTGAGAGAAGAGAAAACGCTGTCTATATAGAAATTAGTAGACACTGTCTTTATAGAACTGAGTAATTTCCCATTTCTGAAGACATATGTTATTGAATTATTAGAGACCGGAATACTGGCTGACCTGCCTCAGAATGATTTCCCTACGCCTTCGATGGCACAAAGGGTATGGAGGGACCTAAAGGAGAACGTGGGTAAAAATGGGTTATGGAACAATGCCCCAATATGGAGGAAAAAGTTATCGGGTAATGAGTACTTCGAGCTAGAATATTCATTCTCGTTAAGTAACGCCATTTATAAACTCTCTCAACTCTACAAGGGAAACGACATTCGATCATAGGAAGAAATACTGTAAGTCTAGAAAATGGGCTCTCATCGAAGGGTTTCTTTAGATAATTGCAGATTAGAGAAGCGCTTTTTGGTAGTAACTATCAGAATCAAATGAAGATTTTGCCCAAAGTCGACTTTATCGCCAAACAAACTAAGATGAAATAGCTAACTTCTAGACTATATAGATTGATGATTAAAAAAAAGGAAGCAGGAGTTGCCTAGAGAGGTAAGAGCTAGGGTGGGAAACAGATCTGGGAAATGTCCCATTGGAACAGTGGGAGAGAATTATGAATGTCATTCCCCATTTGTCAAGGAGTCCAGCATATAGTGTGACCCAAATTTACATATTGTAATAGAGCATCTTATTCCCAACATGGAACTGCAATATTTAATAAAAATAGGGACCCTGAATGTCCCAAATGTAAATTGGCTATAGGTAATTTCTTTCATATAATTTGTGAGTGTGGGAAGATTAAACAATATTGGAAGATGGTATTGGACCATATTAAACTCATATATGGGGTGACAGTGCAGGAAAATCCAATAATATGTATACTTGGAGATTTAGAGGGTTTACATTTAAACCCAAAGGGACCCAAAAGACAGGCAATAATGAAGCTGTTGATTTTTTTCAAGGAAAGTAATAATGAATAAGTGATCAGGAGCAGAAGCTCATATGAGGGTAGAATGGGAGGGAAAAATATTGATTGGAATGCCAGAAATGTATTATTGCTGATCAGGGTTGACAACTATCTGCAAACTCATGGGTAGTCCATAAAAATAGTGCACTTTTGATCAGTGTCCGTGGTGTCTAAAATAAAAGCAGCTTCTGTGATATTTTGAGCTCCTTAACGCATTATGATGTTATTGTACGTCAAGGTTTTCACTGCCTTAACGCACCATTCTGTACAGGTATGTCATGACGTCTAATTGCCAACATGTCGAAAGACATGGTGACAGATCAGTGACATCGGCTGTCACTGTGATACGGCGGGTGATCAATCGTGGTGGTCCCCCATTGGCATCTGCTGTTCGCTGTTATTGGTCAGTCTGTAGTCATAACTTAGTGACGCCGATTGAAAGGTAGAAACCTCAAAGGAGGAGATAGATCAGACATCGGCTGTCACACAAAGCAGATTGTCATTGTGATCGTAAGTCTGTCGATGATTGCTGTGATTGGTACGTCTGTAGTGACTAACCAATCACAGCGTAGTATTCCAGTTCCTAGGGTGAAACTCTGGTCACAGCATCTGATCTACTCAGTTTTGTGACAGAAAGTGTGGAGATCAGACATGTGTCCCAGATCAAGAAAGTAAAGCCACATATAGTGAATCACCTGCCACAGTCACTACCGAGTGCTCTTACCCTGCTTCTACTCATATTGTGGGAGTCTTGTTCTCAGCGAAAGTACCTGAGCTGTGATCCTCAGAGTTAAGTCACTTACTGTGACTCACCTGCCCCTGTCAGTGCCAAGTGTTCCTTCCCTGCTTCTACCTTGTCTGTTTTAAATAAGGAATTTTGTTAAGACACAATTGCGGCCCACGTGCATGAGGCCTAAAGTTAGGAGCAGTTGGTGTACGGGCTCATAGACTTCCGAGAAAAGCTGATCAGAAACCAATCAGAGAAAAAAAAATGTATTCTATGTCCGATCAAGAAGGGGGAATTGGGGCCCGGCCGTGCAACCACAATTGTTACACATCAGCGGAAAAATGCAATAGACTTATTAGCTTAATAAATCTGTCGTATCTTACTCCAGCGGAGCAGAAAGACAAGACTAGCGTATAAAAAGGCAGTCTTAGTAAATCTGCCCCAGTGTTTCCTGGATGTCATTAATTTGTAGAATTGAAGCCAAAATACGTTTAAGCTTAACTAAAAAGTTGCACTTTTTTTTTTGGGTGCTTCATTACATTGGTTATTTTTCCAAAAACTAGGAAAGACTATATCATGGCCCAAAGCCTACTAACAAGCCAAATTTGATTGATTTCTATGATTATTCACAGATGTGGCAGTCACAATGATTGATCAGTTAATGGCCACATCTTAGTTGAAGTATAGAAATGCTTAAACCTGGCCTGTTAAAGATCCTTGCTAAGAATATTTTTGCGACTCTCATCAAAGACTTATCAGGTTTACTGGAAAAACAGTCAATGTCTAGGTGAACTGTCTTTACTCTTTTTTTCTTTTGCCATTGGACAGGTTTAAATAAACTTGTCAGTTAAAGGGGTTTTCCAAGCTTATAAAAAAGTACAGAAAAGTAGCTATAAATGTCTAAAGGTTAACCAGACGATGCTACCATAGGTCAGAAGTAGTTATTTTTAATTTTCATTATCTTACCCAGTTCTGTACAGCATCTCTGTTTTGATTCTACCAGGGCTTTCTGTGGATTACCTTGTAAAGGACTGCAATTCCCATGATTCACTCCCTTCTCACAGATATTGCGTCTATTTACAGCTGCCTGCATGCAGAGCCGACTTTAGCTTTTCTGCTCACTGATGCGAAAATTGAAATGGCGCTCCCCAGATTTTGATTGACATCCACCTGGTTGTTCTACATCACTAGCAGCCTCCTCCAATTCTTGCGGATGCGCCGTTGCCTTGTACTGGAATGCGTGGTGCAGCCGGGCAGAGTACACCTCGCTGCATGGCGCATGCCCAAGTAGTACAAGGCAGTGGCGCATCTGAGAAAGTTGGAGGAGACTGGTAGTGATGTCTAACAGCCAGGGGGATGTCAACCATGAATGGAAAGGTGGGTTGGAGGCAGTACTATGTGACTTTTCAGGATAGCGGCACCGCCCAATGACACTTTGATAGCGTGCGCCGTTTTAAAAGTTGATTTTATAGATTTTGCTGCATCTGAAAAAAAAAACGTACAGGGGAATGTTTGGAAATATTGTCAGGTCATGTATTACCGCATGGTGACGGTTCAAGGGGATAAAACTACCTGACAGTTTCCCATTAAATATACAATGAATTGAAAACAGCTCCATCTGCCCTGCAATTTTGCCAATATACATATATCCTATATAATTACAGCTCCGGAACCAAGCTCATACATATACACAGTGCCAGAACCAAGCTCAATACATATATACAGCACCAGAGCAAATCTCAGTACATATATACAACACCAAAACAGAGCTCAGTACATATAAACAACACCAGTGCCAAGCTCAGTACATAAATACTGCACCAGAACCAAGCTCAATACATATATACATCCCCAGAACCAAGCTCAATACATAAATACAGCTCCAGAATCAAGCTCAGTACATATATACAGTACCGGAACCAAGCTTAGTACATATATACAGCACCAGAACAAAGCTCACTACATATATACAGTACCAGAACAAAGCTTAGTACATATATACAGCTCCAGAATCAAGCTCAGTACATATACACAGTATCAGAACCAAGCTCAGTACATATATACAGCACCAGAACAAAGCTCAGTATATATATACATCCATAGAACTAAGCTCAATACATAAATACAGCTCCAGAACCAAGCTCAGTACATATATACAACATCAGAACCAAGCTCACTACATATATACAGTACCAGAAATAACCTCAGTACATATATACAGCTCCAGAACTAAGCTCATTACATATATAGAGTACCAGAACCAAGTTCAGCACATAAATACAGCACCAGAACCAAGCACACAATACATAAATACAGCACCAGAACGAAGCTCAATACATAAATACAACACCAGAACCAAGCTCAGTACATATATGCAGCACCCCAACTAAGCTCAGTACATATATACAGCCCCAGAACCAAGCTCAGTACATATATACAGCACCACAACCAAGCTCAGTAAATGAATACAACACCAGAACAAAGCTCAGTACATAAATACAACACCAGAACCCAGCTCAGTACATAAATACACCATCAGCACAAATACAGCTCAGTACATAAATACAGCACCAGAACCAAGATTAGTACATATATACAGTACCAGAACAAAGCTCAGTACATATATAGAAAACCAGAACCAAGCTCAGTACATATATACAGCTCCAGAACCAAGCTCAGTACGTAAATTCAACACCAGCACAAATACAGCTCAATTTAGTGCAAACCCTGCTGTATAGGTTTGTACCGCATAAAACCACAGCTCCCAGCATGGCCCGAATAATGGTAAGGATATGCTGCGAGTTGCTGTTTTACCGGAAAAAAATGATACCACCCATCATCTCGCTGCAAGTCATATAGTGACTACAGTGCTGATTAGTAACAGAATAAACATTTACATTAAGTGACTCACCGGTGATGTCTTTTCAGATTCTAGTTTTTCTAGTTGTTCTATTTTTCTTTTCTTCTCCATCCGGTTCAGACCTCTATGATGACTTCTCCTGGCCACAGCCATTTTCTGCAGTTTGCCGCTCAGATGTCTTCAGCTTCTCACATTTCAAACATTTCTGCACCTATAAACGAAGATAAGTGCCACACACTTCACCCCTGAATATAATAGTTCCATACACTGCACCTCTAATTATAATAGCACCATACACTGTGTCCCTGATTATAATAGCACCATTCACTGTGTCCCTGATTATATTAGTGCCATACACTGTGTCCCTGATTAAAATAGCACCATACTGTGTCCCACACGCACACACGGTGCTCCCTGTAGATAATGCCCCCATAGAGCCCCCTGTGGATAGTGCCCCCATAGAGCCCCCTGTAGATAGTGCTCTACATAGATCCCCTTGTAGATAGTGCTTTACATAGATCCCCCTGTAGATAGTAGCCCACATATAGCCCCCTGTATATAGTGCCCCACATTTGGCCCACTGTAGGTAGCGCTCTACATATAGCCCCTTGTAGATATCACTCTACATATAGGCCCGCTTTAGATAGTGTCCCACATATAGCCGCCTGTACATAATGCCCCATATATAGCCCCCCTGTAGATAGTGCCCAACATATAGCGCCTCCTGTATATAGTTTCCCACATATAGGCCCCCTTGTAGTGTCCCACATATATAGCAAAAGGGGGAAAGGGAAAAGAAGTGTTAGGATCAAAAGGTCTAGGGAGCAGTGGACATAAGAGGCATGTGATGTGTGATGTCTTATGCTATAGGAAGGGAGTAGAGAGGAGATAACCATGTGTTCAGTGTACGGAGCAATATACAAGCAAGAGATAAAAACCTTTACAGCATACTTTTACATTTCTAGAAACACAATCGGGGCTTATTTATGAAAACTATCTGTCAGAAAAACTGTCTTTTTTTGCCCATAATAGTCTATCACTGCATAGCTTTCATTTTATCAGAGCATTTAAATAAATGAAATCTGATCTCTGCTTAGCTGATAAGGGCAACAGGGACAGTTTTGGTGTAAACCAGCTTTGATAAATGATGTCTATTGTTTGTCATGTCTGAACTTCATGTAGTCCTATATTATTAGGAGCTTGGTCATGTGACTGCATGTGAGACTGGCTTGCAGAGGCATTTCAGGTACAGAAAGTACCTTAGTAAATGACTAATCTGACTGCAGTTAAACCATCTGCACACAATTTTCAAAGATCGGAAAACCCCTTTAAATATTGCATCAAAATTACTATAGACAAATCTATCTATTTATCTATCATTCTCTCTCATATTTATCTTCCATTGTTTCTACATCTGAAAGAAAAGTTCTGACCTTTAACCTTTTAACGACCCAGCCATTTTCCGTTTTACTTTTTCACTCCCAGCCTTCCAAGAGCCATAAAGTTTTTATTTTTCCGTCAATAGAGTGGTAAGAAGGCTTATTTTTTGCGTGAGGAGCTGTACCTTCGATTTGCACCATTTAAAGTACCATATAATGTACTGGGAAAGAGAAAAAAATATATTTGTGGAGTGGAATTGGAAAAAAACTAAATTCCTCCATTGTTTTTTGGGTTTTGTCTTTCACGGTGTGGTAAAAACGACAACTGAACTTTATTCTGTGTCCCAATACGATTATCGTGATACCAAATTTATATAGGTTTTTCTATATTTTACTGCTTTTGTTAACAAAAAAATTGTTCTGTTCCACCACATTCTGAGAGCCATAATAAATTTCCGTCGACTGATCGATTATGGTTTTTATTGGTACCATCTTTTGGTGCATACGATTGTTTTTTATCACTTTTTATTTAATTTTTTTTAAGCACTAATGTGACCAAAAAGCAATGATTCTGATGTTTTTAATTATTTTTTTTTAGGCCGTTCACCGTGCGAGTTAAATAATCATATATTGTAATAGTTCGGACTTTTACGGATGCGGCGATACCAAATGTTTTCATTTTTTTTATTTTGCTCTAGGAAAAATGGGAAAAGGTTTTTTTTTTTTAACTTTTAATATTTTTGTATTTTTTTTACACTTTTTAAAAATGTATTTAACTTTCTTTTACACATTTTATTAGTCCCCCTAGGGAACTTGAACCAGCGATCAAATGTATTGCAGTATATTGTAATTTTTACAGGCTTCTGCTAAGCCATGCCGGAGGCATGGCTCAGCAGAGGCAGACAGAAGGCAGCCCTGGGGGCCTTTACTAGGCCCCCGCTGTGCCATGACAACCATCGGTGCCCCCAGATGGCACTGCATGGGGCCGTCGGGCTGTCGTTATTGACCGCGGCATTTAACTAGCTAAACGGCCTGGAAAAGCACTATCACTGTTCCTGGGTGCTAGAGCAGTGTGTCAGCTGTAATACACAGCTGACAGCTGTGGTGTGTGGTGCGGGCTCAGCGCATGAGCCTGCTTCAAACATAACCCCCCTGCTCCATGACGTGTATTTTCGTCATGGGTCCTTAATTGGTTAAAGAGCATCTTTAGCCTCCCCTAACATGTCTTTTGTACTAAAACATTGTATTTCCCAAGAAATAAGAATTTTGGAGCATCTTTTCTTAGAATGCTACATTGTGCCATTCCTTTGTTATTCCTCCTAGAAATTTATAAAAAAATTGACATCTGGGTATTAACAGTTGGGGGTGTGTCCCTACACAGACTGACAATATCCAATCAGTGCTGACTGAGTGAGACTGTGTAGGGACATACCCTTCTAACAAGGGGAATAGGTAACACCCTGTTGTCAATTTATTTATAAATTTATAGGAGGAATAACAGAGGAATGGCATAACACAGAGTGTCTTTATAAAACATCAAGAACAGAGATTCAATCTTTTTCATGGTAACTGTCAATACACATGGATATCAGGAAATGCTTTAGAAACTGGAGAAAGCTGTTTATTACAAGAGACCAGAATGGGATTTGCTGTTTTGGTGTGACCATTTTTTTCACTTCTGTCAGCGGTCCATTTTTACATCTCATAAATGAATCAGAGAGAAGCCGACAGTCGCAGAAGGGATGCAGCTCTCTGAAAGGCTCCTTCATTCTAGATATTGGTGGTGGTCTCAGCTCCCGAATACCCAATATGATGTGCCCTAAATTTTCTATAAACTACTGTTGGATTTTTTTTTTACTTGAAATTACAGATTTTCAGGACTTTTGGCATAATCTTTTTTTCAATAGAAAAAGGCATTGTCTGTTTTTCTTGCTTGTGAGGCCTTATTCACAGTTTACATGTTAGTGTACATTTATGTTGGGTATCAATATAGCTTATTACTACTCATAACTTTAGCACAGATTCTGTAAATTCTTGTGAACATACCATTTAATAATTCTGAAGTTGGTACGTTACTATTACATGTAGTGCTACATGTACAACCAAATTGAATAAATATTACATACCAAAGTTAGAGCACTGTTTTTGTTAAGCTATACTTATTTATTTCCTGTTGCTTATATAGTGCCAACATATTCCGCAGCGCTGTATGGAGATTGTCACCATTCAGATCAGTCCCTGTCCCTGTCCCCACTGGGGCTCACAATCTAAGTGCATGGCATCGCCATTGCCACTTACTGTATATAAACATATAAAAACTCTTTAACAATTATATTTACTAGACTATACTGGGCGTTAATATTAACATGTTTTAATTGCCCCTGCTTCTGGTATAATATTGGCAATGTCTAATCTATCGTTTTATTGAACTAATGCTGACATAATGGACATATACAGTATTCCTAGCTTTTCTTGCCTTAACTCTTGAAATATGACAAGGCCTTACTATATGTGGGCCTAATAAGGAATATGCTGAATAAATAATGTAATTATTACATCTGCTGTGATTATTATGACATTTTAATTAATAATATCAGGACTGGTCCTTCTATAATACTACATTCCTATTTTATTCAATTGAGCATACATATTTTCATACTAATAAGTAAAGTTACACTGGAAGCTTCGATTTTAGGAAATATTATTGAACTGAGGCTGCTGGTATATTACCAAGAATGTGTATTAATGGAATTCTATCAGTTGTATATATTACAGGTTATTATTACAATTTATAAATAGAGCTTTATTCTAGGTTTACTTTTGTCTGTTTTCACTTTATTGTTGGCGACATATATATATTTATATTTATATATATATATATATATATATATATATATATATATATATATATATATATATACGTATCATTCTTGTTGGAAATCTTTTAAAACAGTGGTCTCCAACCTGTGCCTCTCCCGCTATTGTGAAACTACAACTTCACATGCTTTCAGGCCATGCTCAGTGTTAAAGAGGCTCTGTCACCACATTATAAGTGCCCTATCTCCTACATAAGGAGATTGGCGCTATAATGTAGATGACAGCAGTGCTTTTTATTTAATAAAACTATCTATTTTCACCACTTTATTAGCGATTTTAGATTTATGCTAATGAGTTGCTTAATGCCAATCAGCATCATGCACTCCTCTCCATTCATTTAGGCAGCGCATAGGGATCCTTTTAGATCGCTATGCGCTGTCTAATGCTAACACATTAACAATACTGAAGTGTTTAGACAGTGAATAGACATTCCACGGGATGTCTATTCACAATCTCTGCACTTCGTTACTCTGTCTGTAGTAGTTCCAGCAGAGGACGTGTAATCTCGCGAGATTACGCGGTAAATGACAGGTTACAACGAGATTACGCGTCCTCTGCTGTAACTACCACAGACAGAGTAACGAAGTGCAGAGATTGTGAATAGACATCCCGTGGAATGTCTATTCACTGTCTAAACCCTTCAGTATTGTTAATGTGTTAGTATAAGACAGCACATTCTGATCTAAAAGGATCCCTATGCGCTGACTAAATGAATGGAGAGGAGTGCATGATGCTGATTGGTCAGCGTCATACACTCCTCTGTACAACGCCCACTTGGTCTAAAGTAAAAATACGCCCACTTGGGCATTAAGCAACTCATTAGCATAAATCTAAAATCGCTAATAACGTGGTGAAAATAGATCGTTTTTTTAAATAAAAAGCATTACTGTCACCTACATTATAGCGCCCATCTCCTTATGTAGGAGATAGGGCACTTATAATGTGGTGACAGGGCCTCTTTAAGGTATGTTCACACGCAGAGAAAACAGTCGTTTTTTCAGCCGTTTTTTTAGGTGTTTTTTGGAGCCGTTTTTGGAGCTGTTTTTCCATTGACACAATGAAAAACAGCTCCAAAAAAAGCTCAAGAAGTGACATGCTCCTTCTTTTTACGCTGTGTTTTATTTACCCGGTTTTTTACTACGTAAAACAATGCCCTGTCTGAATGAAACTCAGTTTTTCCCATTGATTTCAATGGGCAGATGCTTGTAAGTGTTTAGCTACCGTTTTTTTCAGGCATATTTTGAGGCATTTACACCCCGAAATATGCCTGAAAACACAGCTTGTGAACATTTCCTAATAGTTTAACAACAACTGAAACTTACAGTTTGGAAATCACACTTCTAAAACATACTAGAACTCCAGAGAGTCTACTACCTATTGCTGGCTGGGGATAGATAGTACAAATAATCTAGATATAGTTGCTTAGATAACGTTGTTCAGTATGTTTCCGAGACACTGCATTTAGAGCAAACTCAATAGCTTGATAAATGTAATGTAAAAATAAATGTAAAAAACAAATACAACCTATGCATTTCATTAAATTACTCTATTCATATTTCACTTTCATATGCAGCTTTGAAATACCAGCTCCACAATAGAACGATAACAGAAAGGGAAAACTTTTATATGTGTAATTGTGTAATAGACAGAAAATAACTTTCTCTACTACAGTCCCGAGTAGCTATTTTATCACCAACTAATATTTCATATATGGAGGTAAAACAGTTGTATTTTGGCTTACGAACCCATAAAGATTCTAATGGTTTTAAATATACATGTGATTGATTGAATGTTTAGACAGCATTGTTGACCCACTTGACCCTGTAAGCTGTTTCTGTATTAGGAGAGGACAATGGTATAATTAACTGTCTGTTTATATCGTTTGATGATATATGGGGTATTATTCTGATCATGGGTAAACTTTTATAGAAGTAGAGCTAGTGCACCGGATGTTTGGAAGGGAATGCAGTACTTGGAGCCAGAAGCAGATGGCTCTGACCACTGCATAGCGGGTGTTCGGCGAAACTGCATTATTGAACAGAGTCGAGCTGCAATACTGCAGCTCGGCTGCTATTCTTTGGCCGGAGCAATCGGCAACATCGTTCGGCGCCCGGAGGCAGCTGGAGTGCCGGATCGGTGCGGGGTCTGGGTGTCGGACACGTACTGATCATATACTGATGACCTATCCGGTGGATAAGTCATCAGTTTACAGAAAGTGGAAAACCCCTTTAAGATCAATGGAAAAAAAAAGTTTCAATTTAACTTTTACTTTAGACCTATTAAAACACAACTATTTAATCAGAAATCATACATTAAAACAATGCAAAATAAACACATTGTAAGCTTTTATAATGTTCCAAGGCTCGAGAAAAAGGAGGGATGGCAACAATCTTACCACGGTTCAGACGTATGTATATTTTTATCACTATCTATCCTTATATGTCTCCTTAGAAGTGTCCCTAAATTGATTAAAGCATTTCCCTGTATGAGTGTTCATACGGAAATACCTATCAATCATTGATTAGGACCGCCCACTGGACTCCTAAGCCCAGAATGAGCAGAGTTTTAGATCAATAAATTACAAGTTACACTGAGTATTTTCCCACAAAACGATATGTCAATCTACTCTGCTCCTCCTGCTCTATAACATGCGGCACGCAGATCAGACCCCTATTGATCTGTATTTGTATGGAGAAAAAGGAATGATAGAAGTTATAAACTATTTCAGCATTATTTTTATCCACTGGAAAGAGGAAAATTACCCTCCATTAGTTATACAACAGGATTTGGGACTTTGAGTAATTGAAGATATTGGTTAAGAAATCTATAAGTGCCAGATATCTACATTTCGTCAACAGATTTGTACAAAGTGGTAACAGCAACAGCGAGCTACATGCCACTTTGTCTGCTCTCATCTATACTTAGCTTTCTCCAGATGCCTCATGGTTAGTCTATTATAGAGATGACAGGAGGCACTTGGCGAGAGTCAGACACCAGGAAATTGGACATATCAGAAGAAAATTTAAAAATGCTCTTTATTGTACGCTAAAATTTTTTAAAATGTTTTCATTTAGTTGGTTTTATATAACTGCTTTTATTATTAATTTGCAAGATATAATTCTGCATATAGTAAATGCTAAACCTGGAGCTGCACTATTTTTATAAGCTTATGATATTATCTCCACTCCCTGTCAGCTGTCATACTGTAGTGAAGACCGTTGTGCGTCCAAAACACCATCGTCAATAATAACGGCATCGTAACTGGCTTGAATCATGACAGTTATGTGTAAATACTTGTTAACATTGATCTAGATGGTGATATAAAGCCACACAAGGTTTCCATGTCAAGACTGCACTTCACAAATACAGTTTAGGAAATAGCATTTTTTTTAAACAAAAAGAAAAAAACGTTGACAAATTCTTCCACAGTCAATCTATATAAGTAGTTATGCTCAAAACATTGTATAATACCGTATGTAAAACGGCACTCGCCACTGATGCATGGCTCAGTGCAGATACCAGAGATTTCTGATGATCACATGACCAGGACAGATTTTCATCCTCTGGAAGACAAAAATAAAGGTTCCCATTAAATGACTACAAGCTTGAAACACCATCTTGAAGATGGCAAGGAATTGATGCACCGATTAAAAGTAAAAAAATTGTGGAACTTTTCATTGTACAATTAAGTTGTACGGTATTTGTAGAAACAGAAAGATCCCTTTAATTATAAATATTGAACAAAAGGTACAGTGTGTTGTATTTAAATCCTTAAAACAAAACGTATGTATTTAATCTGTTGTTGGGTGGCATTATTTAAATACATGCTTACAATATATCGAAAGATATACATTAAAATATTAGACACAAAAATAGAAAGCGAGGCAGCACATCCAAAATAGTGGGAATTTATTCACCCATTGGCACTGTATGAATAAATTCCCACTTTTTGGGATGTGCTGCCTCGCTTCTCTTTTTGTGTCTATTCATAGGGACTTTGGACACAGTCCTATTTTAAGGCATGCACTCTTTGATGCATTTTATCAGGTGCTGTGATGTTTTTGTCTATTAAAATATTCTTAACTCTTAACTCTTCCTAATTTTTTTTTTACAAGGGTTGTTTTTTGTTGTTGCTTTCTTTAAATATAGACACAATGTATGAACCATATGATTTGTGGAAGGCAACTTCTACCTATATATTCAGTCTACAGGATGTGATTCATCAAACTCTATTGTAAACATGTGGTAACCAGAAGAAACTAAGCTCTAACTTAATGGCTGTTCCATCTGGGGTTCTCTATACAATCTTTAGTGTGGCTCTCTAGATCCCCTGGCCCCCTATGGGGTTTTGCATGGCAGCTCTTTCTATGTGTCTATGTGTCAGCTCTGGACTTATTCCTTGGAGAAGGTATCTGCACAATGCTGAATGGCATTTTCCGGGATTACTTGGCTTTCTCTTTCTCTCTGAAGTCATTTTTACTAGCTTTTATATGAAGGGATTAATACAAGTATTACTCAAGTATAGCAACAAGCCAAAAAGAATGTAAAGTTTAACAACAAAATAGCCAATTACAACCTGCATAAAAATATCAGTGGAAGCTTTGTTCTATCCACCTTAGCACAAGGGATACGAGAAGTTGTGGCGTTAACACGTTAGCTATGTTTTGTAAACTCCTAGGAGACTTTTGTTTATGTCTGACTGTAGACAATTATTTACTATGTCCACTCTGCCAACCCCCAATAAACATTATTTCATTAAGAATTTGATGCTGAAATCCTCTGGACAGCACAGGGCTGATCTGCGGGAATGCCAAAGTGCAGCAGTTGTGGTCAGTAATAGTAATAGATACACAACTGCCAAAATCCTTCATTTCTGCTGATAGTACTTTGTATTTGGTATAAAAATAAGTCAAGTTTGACCAAGTGTTTTATGATTTTTATGCATTTTCAATATTCTGCTCTTTTTAACTTGGAACATTGTGTTAGACTCGGTTACCAGTATTGTTAGATGTTCTCACTCACACAGAATTAAAACTGCCTCAATGTTTCGATCAATGTTTCTATTTATTCAGGGGCGCTCATACAAAAGAATGTTTAAAGCCAAGTCCAGGGTACCCTACATCAGCTCCATATGTCGAAGCTTACTTTTAAATACCATTAAAAAAGCACTTAGCATTTATATGAGTATGGCTCCTTTAGCAGTCTGCTTTGGAAGTGTAGGAAAGAAACTAAATAGCCTAAGAAGCTATGGGGCATAAATCATTTGCCCATATCTGTTATTGATACATCTTTTTCATCACTGTCAAACATGTAGACTAATTTTGGCTTTGAAATCTTTATTACTTCAGTTTGAAAAAGGAACAATTAATAATACATATTCCCAGGCATAGTTTAAAGGTCGTTTGTCCGTGCATCACATATCGCTTTCCACTGAATGTTTCAAGTTTGATTTACAGATAACAATACGTTGATCATGCAAGTTCTCACCTACATAAATAGCACATTGTGGGAACGTACTGCTCTCAACGCATGAGTAAAGTAAAAGCATTTAGCTATGACCCCCCCCCCCTCCTCTATTGCCCAATGCAGTTACATACAAAACATCTGGAATTTATGGAAAAAGTAAATGAGTCGTATGAAGCAAAGAAGTCAACCATTTTGTTTCTTCTGTTTACCAGAGAAGAAAACATATTAAATGGAACCATAAACAAATTAAAAGGTACTGTCATAACTATCATAATATGTTGGCTCTTTGACAATTCAAGCAATAAAAAAAGATTTTAAGTATTCTGCATAATTTGCTTCGTCCTGCCATATTACGTTTTCTGTGATTCTTACATTTTGGATAAAAGCTATATCTCTTGATATTTTCAGTATGCAGAGAGTCCGAACACTTGTGCAAGCTATAAGACAATGCTATCAATCACAGTGTGTGATGTAACCATTGACCGTCATTCAAAACCGTGTGTGTATTTTCATGTGGGAATATGTTTTTATCCGAGGTCTGCATGGAATGAACATATGATGCTAAATAAGCCCTTTACAAATATAACGTGTTCTTCATGTGATAAATAAAAGGTAGATTTATCTTTAAAGGCAGTTGTCCAGCTCCACTCCATTGAAGTGAATGGAACTGAGCTGAGATACCAGATACAACCTCTGAATAAGTGTAGCACTGTTTTCTATGCCAGTTTTCTGGTATCGAAAAGTAGCAAAAGTCCCAAAACTTAATATCTATATGCTCAGCTTTTCCTGCTCTATAACATGCTGTCCGCAGATCAGATAACATCTTTAAAAGACAGGTTCCTTTTTAAAGGGGAGGTGTCATGAATTTTTTTTTATTATTATATTGCTTTTAATAAAATCTAAACAAAAATTGTATGTGTTGTGACTTTAAACTTTTTACTGTGTTCTTACTTTTACTTCTCTATGGTGGCTGCCATTTTTTTTTTCATCCCTGTATGTGTCGATTAACGACACATACAGAGATGGAATACGGCACATACATCCCCATAGAGAATGCGAATGGGAGCCATTCCATTCGCACCTGCATACACATTTTATATCATTTAGTTGGAATGTGCTGTTCAAATTTTTGTTGTTTATGTGATCCATATATGTGGGGTTAGTGACTGCCTCCATTTTTGTTCTTGCACTCCTCCCATTCTGCCCTGGGTGATTTTAATCAGTTCAATGCTGGATCATACCATCCCCAGGTATATATGTAGGCTTAGTCCCAGTTCTTGGTGTATGTGCAGCGTAGGTTCCCACCTTACAGAGGTCGCCTTGTCGTGGCAGGTGGGCAAACACTTTTTGATCAAAATGTGCACTAAGAACCTCCCTATTATAAGTAGATTTAGCTTTAGTGCCTATTTATTTATATTTAGTGGTTTAGGTGGCATTAGTGTCGCAGTGTGCTGTCGCCATTCTTTTTCTGCTGTATGTATATATATATATATATATCTATATATATATAAAAAAATATATATATATATACCTCACTGCTTCTCCCCTCTGGGTCCCCTCAGGCTACCTCAGCAGGCCATGGCTCACTTATGGTCCAGCGTCAGGACACCATATGCAAAGCAGCACTCAGGTCTTTAAAGAGGCTCTGTCACCACATTATAAGTGCCCTATCTTGTACATAATGTGATCGGCGCTGTAATGTAGATCACAGCAGTGTTTTTTTTATATAGAAAAACGATCATTTTTGACGAAGTTATGACCTATATTAGCTTTATGCTAATGACTTTCTTAATGGACAACTGTGCGTGTTTTACTTTTTGACCAAGTGGGCGTTTATGGAGTGAAGTGTATGATGCTGACCAATCAGCGTCATACACTTCTCCCCATTCATTTACACAGCACATAGTGATCTAGCTAGATCACTATGTGCAGTCACTTACTCACATATTAACGTTACTGAAGTGTCCTGACAGTGAATAGACATCACTACCAGCCAGGACGTAATGTCTATTCAGAATCCTGACACTTCGGAAACGTTTGTGGGAGATTTACAGCAAGGCAAGCGTAATCTCGCGAGATTACGCTGTAAACTGTCATCTAAAACGAGATTACGCTTGCCTTGCTGTAAATCTCACACAAACGTTGGCGAAGTGTCAGGATTCTGAATAGACATCACGTCCTGGCTGGAGGTAATGTCTATTCATTGGTAGGACACTTGAGTAACGTTAATGTGTGTGTATGTGGCTGCACATAGTGATCTAGTAAGAACACTATATGCTTTGTAAATGAATGGGGAGAAGTGTATGACGGTGATTGGTCACTGTGATTGGTCAGCGTCATACACTTCTCTCCACAACGCCCACTGGGTCAAAAAGTAAAACACGCCCAGTTGTCCATTAAGAAAGTCATTAGCATAAAGCTAAAATAGGTCATAACTCTGTCAAAAATTATAGTTTTTCTAAATAAAAAACACTGCTGTAATCTACATTACAGCGCCGATCACATTATGTACAAGATAGGGCACTTATAATGTGGTGACAGAGCCTTGCTGTTAATCTCCCACAAACGTTAGCGAAGAGTCAGGATTCTGAATAGACATTACGTCCTGGCTGGAGGTAATGTCTATTCATTGTCAGGACACTTGAGTAACGTTAATGTGTGTGTATGTGGCTGCACATAGTGATCTAGTAAGAACACTATATGCTGTGTAAATGAATGGGGAGAAGTGTATGACGGTGATTGGTCACTCATTGGTCAGCGTCATGCACTTCTCTCCACAACGCCCACTTGGTCAAAAAGTAAAACACGCCCAGTTGTCCATTAAGAAAGTCATTAGCATAAAGCTAAAATAGGTCATAACTCCATAAAAAATGATCGTTTTTCTAAATAAAAAACACTGCTGTAATCTACATTACAGCGTCGATCACATTATGTACAAGATAGGGCACTTATAATGTGGGGACAGAGCCTCTTTAAGTGCAATGTCACATATAAGGCACTGACGCTACCCGGCATCAGGAACTTGGAACTTGTATGAGCTGCGGCACGCTGATGGAGCCTGAGGGGACCCAGAGGGCAGTAGCAAAAAAAAACGGTGAGCTGGGAATACATTTTTTTAATTTTCTTTTCTATGGGGGGGGGGGGGTGGTTACCGCATAGCCGCAGTCATTATGTCACAATTGTGGTGCATGGACAGCTGAAAGATGCAACACATTTATTTAGAGGCATTTGCCTTTTAATAAATTTGTTGCATCTTACTTCAATGCATCATTTATTAAGACTGGTGTACGAAACTCCAGTCTTTATAAATCTCTCCATTTGTGCTAATGGACATGGCGAATCTATTTCCATACATGCTCATCTATGGATCTGATGTTGTTAACTAACTGCTTTATGGAAGTGCATGTATAAAAAGGCACCACCCCGTAGCCATATAGTTGCAGTTAATAATTTCATGTAGAATATTGTAAATGACAAACTATTATAACTTATAATAACAAAGTCAATTGACCCCTTTAACATCCAATCATAAATTCCTGGAAGAAAAATACGTAAAAGTTGCGTGCTGCTGTCGATCACAGACATTAAATCAAATAACAGTAAACATTACAGAGATTTCTTTATTGAATAAAAAGCATTGTGTTTTTCGGCACTTCATGCATCCTGTAAACCGCACAGTAGTGGAGCAGTAACCGACACCATACCATACTAAGTGTTTTATAAGATTGTACCCGGAATATAACACAACTCCACAAGTCTGCTTCCTAAGTGGATCCAGGACATTATACAGAATACACATTATTATACAGAATATTTAACATATAACATCTATATGAGTCTATTAGTATACTTGGTCTATATGAGTTTTTTAGTATAGGGGTACATACATATCGGAGATGACTTTGTTTATCAATACCACCGTAGGACAAGTTCAGGAGCTATGTAAAAACTGTCATTAATATAACTTATGTCTGATACATATTTAGTAAATTGTAACATGTTTTATGATAAATATACAGTAATATTCTAAAGACAGTTCTAAAATTGCCAAAAGTTTTGGTTCAGCTTTAACTTGTCTTGAATACGCTTCATTCTATAGGAAATAACTTTGTCAAACAGTTATAAATATATATCTGCCCCACCCTGCATGCTACATATATTCTCTATACTACAGCAATATACACTAGATGAAGGCTGCTGGTTCGGAGGCTAGTATTATACCACATACTTGGCACAACATATTACAGGCCTAAGCAAGGCATTGCAGCATACCAGTCATTGAAGCAGAAAAATATGTTTAAAATGACCGAATAAACCATTAATTTTTTATATCAAGTGCTGGATACACCTTTCATTGTTCACTTCTATTGCCACAAAAATATGTTGCTGTGTGGTTAGTCTGTGCTGGCATGTTTCTTTCTGCAATCATTTATTTTAGAAATCATAATTGTGAGTGCTATGAAATGTATAAATAAATCCCTAAAGTAGTATATAAATATATTTATGATATGATATAAGGGGCTGCTGTTTTCATAAAAGATAATTTTACTATTGGGACACAGGTTAGCAGGGATCACATGATCTGTATGTTTACATATACAGATTACTGAAAACAGTGATCTTATGGTAACAGCCCATAAGAACGTGTTACCAGTAAACTGAACACGGAGACATGCAAAGAAAATGCACATTGCATCTTGTTTGTATGATTCCGAGCCCCCTCGAACAGGGAATCCCTGTGATGTCACTAATGACATCACAGGGTTCCCAAGCAACCGCCCGAATACAAAAGCGGAACACAGCACAGAATTCAGGAGCACAGCGCTTAATAGCAAATAGAGCACATAAATTAACGGGACAGAAATTAACCTATTAATTTAACTGGGATGGATAGGAAGGGGATAAGCATAGTAAAAGTGCCATGTACCTGCATAGGAACCTCTCGTATCGTCTTAATGACAAAAACCTGCTACCTGAATATCATTTGATTGCTTATAACTTATTGCGACCTATGTCTATTATATTGCATGTAGCCCAAAATGATGGCATAAAGATGAAAAAAAAATTATTGCATCCCTAAAGGGGTTATCTGGGTTTTTTAAATTAATGGCCTATCTTTTGGATAGGCTATCAATATAACATCGGTGGGGGTCCGACTCTCGGCATCCCCACCGATCCGCTGCTTGAAGGGGCCACGGCACTCGTATGAGCGCTACAACCTCTTCATTGTTTACATGGTTCTATTCCTGGTTCATACACGCACGTGCCATTACATTTGTAGTTGCCGGGGCAAGGTATTGCACGACTGTCCCATTCCAATACCTTGTTGAGCTGAAAGTACGAACAAGGAGAAGAACCATGTAAAGAATGACGAGGCTGTGGTGTTTGTACAAGCGCCGTGGCCCCTTCAAACAACTGATCGGGGTGCCGAGAGTCAGACAAAACCGATCTTATATTGATGGCCTATCCTAAGGATAGACCATCAACTTTAAAAATCTGGATAACCCCTTTATGGCCTAAACTTGGCCGCATTCTTAAATGGTGACTAACCTGTAAACAAACTTTGCATAAATCAATAGTACAAGTGAATATAAGAAGCTTTGTGATATATCTTATCAGAGAAAAATGCCTTTTTCTCCACTTATCTGGCACTCCCCCCCCCCCCCCCCTGCCTTCTGCTTTGATCATTCACTCTTAATTCACTGGTAAAATCCGAGATAGATTATCAGTTCACTGAGGGATCCGGTTAAATGTCCTGTGATAGAAGTCTAGAAGGAGGGAGCTGACAAAGGAGGACAGAGGAGAGAGATACACAGAGACGCTGCTGAAGCTTCTAATATGTGTTATATCTCACCCCAGTGCAGGAGTCACATCTACAATGCTCAGTACTGCTGGATAATCTCCTTCATGTTGCTGCAATTTCTGAGGGTGTGCTTCAAAGATATTTGGGTCTAGATATTGGGGTGTTCTCTCCTCTATGTCAGCATTATATAGAAGCTATGCTAGCGCTTCGGGTCCGGCCACTAGCTCAGAAAAACTGAGAATTAGACATAGCGTCTGCAGAAGGGGAAAGTGCTAAAAAAATGCAGGATACAACTCATATAATGGCCAGAAATAGTGTTATTCCTTATGTACACACATATGAGAGCTTATTCTCAAAAGTTAGCTGAAAGGCTAGGGACGCTTTAAGGGGTTAAAGGGGTTGTTTAGTTTAGAAAAAACAAATTTTCATATACCTGATTATCTAATTCTGACTTAAGGGCAAAGCCACACGTGGCGGAATTGCTCTTGAATTCCGCTGTGGACACTCCGCAGCGTTAATCCGCAGCGGAGCCGTTTCTCCATTGCCTTCCACTTCTTTTTAGTAGGCTTCGTTTAGACGAGGCTGAAAATTCCGCAGCGGAGCATAGGCTGCGGTACGGAATTTGGTGTCCGCAGCATACAATGGATGTTGCGGACCAGTGGCGGACTGGTTGCGGACTCATTGCGGAAGTTCTCCATTGACTTCAATGGAGATTCTAAATTCCGCAATGAAGTCCGCAGCTGTCATGCACATGTTATGTGTGCTGCGGATGCGTCTTGCTTTTTTGACATGACATTTCTTCATTCTGGCTGGACCTATGTATTTCTAGGTCTACAGCCAGACTGAGGAAGTCAATGGGGCTCCCGTAATTACGGGAGCGTTGCTAGGAGACGTCAGTAAATAGTCACTGTCCAGGGTGCTGAAAGAGTTAAGCGATCGGCAGTAACTGTTTCTGCACCCTGGACAGTGACTACCGATCCCAATATACAGCAACCTGTAAAAAAAATAGAAGTTCATACTTACCGAGAACTCCCTGCTTCTGTCTCCAGTCCGGCTTCCCAGGATGACGTTTCAGTCTAAGTGACGGCTGCAGCCAATCACAGGCTGCAGCGGTCACATGGACTGCCGCGTCATCCAGGGAGGTCGGGCTGGATGCCGAAAGAGGGACGCGTCACCAAGACAACGGCCGGTAAGTATGAAATTAGTTTACTTTCACTAGGGAAAGTGCTGTCCCTTCTCTCTATCCTGCACTGATAGAGAGAAGGGAAGCACTTTTACCGCAGTACGCAGCAGCTAATCCGCATCAATTTACTGCACATTTTGGGCAGATCCGCCACAGAATCTGCAACGCAGATTCTGTGCGGCATTGATGCGGACAGCTGCGGAGGAAAACCGCCACGTGGGGCCATGCCCTAATAGAGGTCCTTCGTTCAGGATCCTCATCTCTTTGCCAGAGTGGAGAGCAGCTAGAAAGGGCACATTCAGACGTGGCAGAATTTTTCCGCTGCAAATGTTGGTGCAGATTTGGGGCAATTACGCAACAAATCTGCACCAACATTTGCATATTTGACAGGGAATTCAGACGTTGCAGATATCACAGTGGACTTGCCACAGATTTCAGTTTTTGCATTGCAAAGGCAGAAATATGCAGTGAAATTCCGCTTCTTCTCCGCAATGTTATGAGCATGCTGCTGAGGTGAAATTCTGCATCGCAGCCTAATTTCCGCACAGTTATTTTCTGCAACGTCTGAACTAACTTTCCTAAAAATGTATAGAAACAATTGTAAAAAACGGCTTCTGCAGAATTCCACTGCAGACTGTCCGCAGCGGAATTCAACAGCAATTCTGCCACGTGTGAATGTGCCCAACAGTATATCTTGCTCAGGAAAATCTGTATTGTCCCGCATTGCACAGACAACCCAATAATTTGAATGGGCACTAAGTAATGCTTTATTTTCCTTGTGGTTTCGCTACAGGGAACTTAAACATTCATTGCCAAGTTTCCCCACAGATAACAGTTACAGTACACTCTGTATCTTTTTGTCAAGGAACCCTTGTAACAAGAGGGATTGTCCAAAGCCAACAACCTATTTAAACATTCTGCTGCAGAACATTTTCATAATAAGTATTGTAAGACAGCTGACATAGTGTAAGTGTATGAATACGTACTAAAGTACAGGGGTGACATAATTAAAACTATGATTCTGCATATTGCATATGCATTAAGATTCTGAGCAGAACATTTTAATAAATCAGTAACACATGATGGTATTTGTCTTTATAAACATGGCATTGTTGGGGGCAATTTATTAAGACTGACTTTTTATACGCCACTCTTAGAAGAATGAGAAGTTGGAGTAAACTCAGACGAAAGCCTCCTAATAAATGTGTCGCATGTTTTGTCCATGTGCCATCCCTTCCACCGCATCAGAAATAAAGTAAAACACATACTCACCTCAGCGCTCCTCTTCTGCGCCCTTATCACTCCATTACTGCTCGTACAAGGACCTAAGGCCCGGCAGCATCATGGCCTTTTATGCGACGCAGCACTTCAATGTCATCAGTGCTGCATCGCATACAACGTCATGATGCTGACCGGTGTCATTACATTGTATAAGCTGTGCAAGAGTGATGAGGGAGCCGAAGGAGAGAAGAGGAGCGGATTGGTAAGTATAATTTTTTTTATTTCATTTTCTTTTTCAATTTTAACAAAATGAGGATGGGGGCCGGGGCTAGTCTGATCAGCAGCAGGCAAGATAGGGGCTCAGCTAGGAGCTGGTGTAGATTTTCACTATAATTTACACCAGTTTTCTAGCAGAAATTATAAAAAATTTGTTGGGCCTCAGGCCAAAGTGGCGATGGTGGCGATTGGCGTAGAAAGGTGGATAAATTACCCCCTGTGTGTTTATTTTTTATTGTTTTAAAAGTTTGCATTTACTTATATTGAATTTTTCTTTTCTTTGTAGGAGGATGTTCCCGAGTTACAAAGTTAAGGTTACTGGGATGAACCCCAAGACTAAATATATTCTTCTCATAGACATTGTTCCAGCTGATGATCATCGATACAAATTCTGCGATAATAAATGGTGAGTGACTATCTTTAAACCATGTTATGTTACTATATGTTTTTCTTTTTAACACTAAGTATTATTAATACTAATAAATACATATTAACCTTTCTGTCATATCTTTTTGCTACTAATCATTGCTGAAAGGAACTGTCCAACTTTGGAAAACCATTTGTCAAAGTAAATGGTCCCTAAGGCTTCTGTGAATCAAAGACATGCAATAGTTCAGTTGTATTTGCATGTTATATTAGTGTGAGGGAAATGAGCGGCTGCCAGACAACTCCGGGGTCTGGACACCTTTCTTGTGAGACATAATATTACAAGTTGTCTGTAGTAGATTATTTGAGATGGGTCTTTGATCCAGGGATTTATATGTATAGAAGACATTTTTTCCTCTAATTTTGCGTTCCTTTGGATTAACACTATAGGTTAATATGTTAGACTTGATGTATGCATATACTGTATTAAACTAAATATGCTTATGTGCTGAAAATATAAAAAGAATATATTTACCCTTTTTTTTTTAGTATTAATTCTGCCCCTTCCACCATTGCTGTAAACCTTCAGATGTATTGCTTTCCATCCAATTACTGTATCTCTGTATGATTACAACATTATAAAAAAAATTCACTGTATTACCATTTTTTTTTGTAGGATGGTGGCTGGTAAAGCTGAGCCTGCAATGCCTGGAAGGTTATATGTTCATCCAGACTCTCCTGCCACTGGAGCTCACTGGATGAGACAACTGGTGTCATTTCAGAAACTAAAGTTGACGAACAACCATCTTGATCCTTTTGGGCATGTAAGGTTTCATGTTATAATGTTATAATTTTATGTAACAAATGCAAAAATATCTGCACAAACTGTGATCCGAGTGCCGCAAGCGTTCTGCTATGCTGTATAGACCCTAGACATCAGTACACAGACATGGTTGTCTGTGTCCCAATAGTTCAGAAAGACACGGCTGGCTTTTGTCAGCCACATCCCACTGATGCAGAGAAAGGAGCACCACCATTAAATGCCATCAGCAGCTTTGTTCTCTCTTCCCTTTACTGATCCTATATATCAGTGCAGGACTTGGAAGATAAATGTTCTTGATGGACATGTGTCTTTTTTAAACCATACTATGTAACTATGTTATTATGTGATGGCCTTCTAGAGGTTGCTCACATGTATGTTCACTTGTCAGAGAGAAAAGGAATGGCACAATGCACAGGAGCGGGAAATAATAAGTACTAATAGCATTAATGGCAATGTGTGGCTGGCACTGTTATGGGGATACTGTGGCTGGCACTATTATGGGGGCACTATTTGTCTGGCACCATTATGACAATACTGTGTGGCTAGTACTGTAAGGCTGAGTTCACACGTTGCAGATTTGTCGCAGATTTTGTTGCGGTTTTAACGCAGATCTCACCCTTTTGCATTGCAAAGTGTAAAATCTGCGAGCAAAATCTGAGTGAAATCCGCGATGTTACCCTTATGGGTAACAGTGGGGCTGTATGAGTTCTATATTAAGCAATGTAAAGGAGCAATCCAGAAAAAAATATTACTGTGTTATGTCTAGTACAGACCATGACCATCGGTTTTACTCAGATTGCTCTTTTAAAGGGGATTTTCCATCTGACACATTTATGGCATATACTAAAGATATACCATAATTGTCTGACTCTAGAAATGATGAGGTGGAGAGGTGGTTGTGCATGTGTGCACTTCTTTGTTATGAAATGCTTAACTTTTTCAATAACTTCTATAAACTACAATGGAGATAGCTGTGTTCATGTGTGGACATCTCGTCTCTTCTTCTTTGGTGTGCAAAACTGGGGAGCAAAAGGGGAACACCCACCTATCAGACATATATGGCATATACTGTCGATGTGCCATAAATATCTAAGATGGGCATACCACTTTAATTTCATTGTAGCCTTTGGGAGTGGTATAATGTAACAAGGACCAGAAAAGTTTTACGCACCCCGGATCTACTGAAACAAGCCAGTTTAAGTTTCCTTTTTATTTTTCTGTATCATGATATGAGTTGTATATATATGTGTGTGTGTGTGTGTGTGTGTGTGTGTGTGTGTGTGTGTGTGTGTGTTTGTGTGTGTGTGATTTTTCTTACCCACCTATACTGTGGAATGAAGTATAGATTTTATGTAAACATGTCTTGTGCCTTTGATTCAGTCCAAAACATTTTAAATTAATTGGACATGAAAATAAGGACCCTGTATAGAGACAAGTGGAGCAAAAGGAAAGTAGTGTTTTCTGTTGTCACTCTTCAGATGTGTGTTATACACCTTTTACCTTTTATGAGCACTTCTCTTGTTCTTAATTTTCATTATTTTTGTATAAAACACCACATGGAATACTATCATCTATAAAATAGTGTGAAAAATATCTAGACATATTGGTCATATAAACACCAAGAGAATCCTTGTATGCCTCACTGTTTTCTGCAATTCATTCGTACTTCGGTGTGGTGTTTTGTTTTTAAATAAAATTGTGCATCAGTGTGATTGGTGCAACTTCCTAAATACATCTTATTAAAAATGATTCTTACTTTTTGAGATACAGCAGCTTTGTATCCTGTATACAGAGCAGATGTATCGTTCTCTGAGACCTGAATCTGTCAGGTCCATGGTACTGATGGGTTCAGCGACAACGGGTCCTGCGTGTCTCTGACACACAGGATTGAGCTGCTATCGATCACATCCAAGTTCATAACTTAGATGTGATCGATAGCAAGTGGATTCTGCACACATGACCCGCTGACACTGAACTCGTCAGTGCTGCTGACCTGACGGATACAGGTTTCAGCGCAAGTTACAGCTGCTCAGTATATAGAACACTGATGCACAATTTTATAAAAGAAAATAAAAAACATGTCAAAGGTGTACATCGCGTTTAAGCTGAAATACATTCTCACAATAGATGGTAATATTTTGAAGTTGAATAGGTAGCAAGAACAATAGATACTTTTGAGCCACGACATCAAATGGCCACATAGTTCCACTGTCTTGTCTGTTAAAACGTTATGTAAGTCAAAGGCAATGACTGTAATGTTTTTCAGAAAATTATGTAATATTTAAATCAGGTTTTTATTTTAAACTTCTTAAAAAAAATCTTGAAATAGTATCTTGCAGTTTTCATACTTGCCACTAGAACAGTCACAATAGTCATCTGAGAGTTATCTCATTATCATTAGAGGGTTGGCGTTTCTATTGCACTACTGGGAGGCATAGATAAGGCAGGAGAGCAACACTATACACACAGATAAGGCTCCGTTTGCATCTCCTCTGTCACTCTTTGATCTATGGGGAAGGGACTGTTCTCACTTACTAAAACTGTAATAATCTCTGACATTTCTCTGTCAACTGACTCCCAATCATGTTAGCATAAACACGCTGCTTCACATCTATACAGACAATACAGCAAGAAAGTGTGTGTCACCAATATGCCCTCCCAGGGTAGGTTTAATTTAAAAAAAAAAAAAGAAAAAGAAATAGCTATAAAAATAATCAAAAAGCAACAAACACATAATATATCTTCTACATTATTTTATCGAATTATTGCAGCTGAAATTAAATACATAACACAATCCTCTTCATTATTATTAATAACTGAAGTTGAGCTAGAGTTTATATAGACTGAAGTGTGATTTTTTTTTTGTTCATTTGGTGAGAGGAGCTGACACAGTTATGAACTTAGATGTGATGAATAACAGGTGGATCCCGCATGTCAGAGACACGCAGGACCCGCTGTCACCAAAGTCGTCAGTCCCGCTGACCTGACGGATTTGGGTTTCAGCACAAGATACAGCTTCTATGTATCCAGGATACATAGAAGCTGTATCTCAAAAAGTTACAATATTTTTTTATTAAAACCAATTACAAAGTTGCACTAAACACTATAATACACTGTTTTAGTAAAAAAACAAAAACGAAGTATTCAAAGGTTTACATAGCCTTTAAGCATTTGTGGTGTATTGGGTCCACTCATAGGATCAAAAGGTACTCCAGAGTATTAGCCTTTAGTTATTCAAATTTGCTGCATTCTCCTGAAAATCTGAAATGTCTTCTTTAGTAGAACTGGGACTCTGCAGCTCGGAACATTTGTACACATCACACACTGGAAGAGACATAAAGTTAATAATACTCACTGTTATGAATCCTTCTTGCGAATCACTACTCGGTAGATTGGGAACCATTAAGTCTTAAAACCACAGCTATCCAGAAATAAATTTCCAATGAGTACACAAATGCAGAGAAGTAATCTTGAATGTGTTAAGAAAGGTTAAATGTGCCACAAAATAGTAGAACAGCAGAGAGCAGAGTGGCAAAATTTTGTATCTATTTACTCAACAGATGTTTCATATAAAAAATGCACTTTGTCAAGGCGAGATGGATAAACTAACCTAATATTCTTGTTTTAAAATAAAACATAGCAATTTATTTTGAATACGTGTTTGACTGTCTTAAGCAATTATATTGTGTATTTTTGTATTTTTATTTCTTTTTTTGCACAATTTTATCAAATCATTGGTTGATTTATGTTTGAAATTTTTGCATTTTCACGTTAAAGCTATATATACACACGTTTGTAACCAATTTTTTTATTGATACAATGGATCTAAAAATATGAAAATAAGCATTTTTGCAAAAAATTTACTAAAAATATCCTACCATTTTGTGTATACAGCTCTTGTTCAATCTATGTGTCTCTATGGTTTCTAACAACAACAAAAAAACAACCTGTGTGGTGTTATACTACAGTCATGTGTTACTCTCTTCCATCTGTCCTGTACTTCTTGTTAATGTACAGATGTAGCCAAGTTTATCCTGACTCTGATAACTTGCTTCAGTGTGATATCACACATCAAAAGCCACTGTGTATTTAATGTGCTAGGAGTCAAAATAAAGATGGCTACATCTGTACATTGCAAAGTAAGAACTAGAGGGCAGAGTAAAGAACATATGACTGTAGAATTACACTGCAGGGATTGTTTGCAGTCTATAACCATTGAGTCACATAGGTGTGCATAAGAGCTGTTTACACAAATTCACTAGAATATTTGTAATATTTGCCAAATTGCTTGATTTTTTTTTAGTTTTTTTTTTAAAGCATTGGAGCAATAAAAAAATAAATAAAAAAAGAATTAGTTGCAAAGGTGAACATAGTCTTTAAAGAGGAATATGTCAACAATCTAATGTGTTAAATGGTAATGATTTCTAACATACATACTTGGGGTCTGGGAGAATGTTACATGTCTATTCGCATTCTGCTGTATTATCAAACACAGGCCGCACCCCCATAATAAGCCAAAGTGCCTCCATTAATAGTGCCAGCAGAATCACCCTCCTCCCCCAAAAAAATACCAGCAGAGTTCCAAATGACTCATAGTATCAGAAAAGAAGTAAAGGATGTTATTTAAATAAATATTCTAAATGGGAATATACTAAAATATAATAAGTATTATACTGAAAAGAAAAGCCGTTAAAGATGCCTTAATTATGAAATGTCAATGCTGTTAAATAAAATATTCTTCCAACTTTCTTACACTTACTAAATATCAATTAGATATTTCTTGACAAGTCTCCATTTTTCAGATTTAGACAGCATACATGTGGGCAGAGAAAATGAATTAAAAAAAATCTTTATACTCCCTACCAACTCCCACAACATGAGATTATGTAGATCCTCAAGATTTAGAGACAGAATGCTGCCTTAACAGATAGGCACATGTCCAGCATACAGTCTGACTTTGATAGAGTATCCTTTGAATGACTTCAGCTTCCCCAAGAGGGCAGAGGTTAAGCCTCCATGATTTAAAAGAAATATTTGCTAGAACTGTAATAAATACATCATATGTTCCGTTTTCATTTAGAAAAAATTCCAGCAGAAGGACTCGTAAAGCTTGCTTCTGGCATGGACATTTACTAAAAATTAAAAAAAAAATAATAAAAAAAATAAATATATGTATATATATAAATCTGAAATATTTTATGATCATTTTTTTAATTCTATTTTCTTTATTTGATTAGGAGGACAGCCATCTTGCCTGAGCTGCTTCTCTGAACTGTAAAAAGATTTTCTTTACAGCAGCCACAGGGACATAAAAAGAAACCTGTCAGAAAATTACCTATTGACTTCAATGGGAGAGGGTTGTGGGCATGCTTTGTGACACGCACAGAGGTCACTGTACAGAAAGCAGGAAGAGCTTGGCTCTTCCCATTATCTATTGTCAATAGCGGATCCTGTGTTATCTCCCTCTAGCTTTATAATAGGTCGTTACCTTTCATTGTAAGCCTGCCTGTGATGATAATGAGAGGACTACTGAGAATTGATCTCTGCAGAACACAGTCTGTTATGAGGCTCAGTGGCCAGAGTGAAACATGGAAACAAAAAAAACAACAGCATAATAAAAACTTTAAAAACAAAACTTGATCTAAACAATAAGTCATATCCTGATGATACATGCACTTTAAAATGCTGCCCCATAAGCAGCAATGAGTGGAAATTTCTAACATACACTACATCCTTATACCACCACCATGCAATGATTATGGTAGCCACTGTATTAGAAATGTATAACCAACAGCAATTTCCCCTGGCAAAGTCAACAGCTTGCTGGGGATAATCTCTACATAGGATATACTGTAGCCTGTGGCGAATCCCCATAGGTCCGTTATGGGCGGCCACCCGGGGGCCAGAGGCTTCCGACCACATTGCAGCGGCCAAAGACCACATTGCAGTTTTGTTACGTTTTTTGCCGTGAATCGCGGCAAAATCCATGACGTAACTGAAGGCCCCTGGACTTGATTGTATCCTTGCTGGCAAGGCAAGGGGACCATCGGTTTCCTTCCCCGCCATTCAGCCTTATTTTTTTGATGCAGGTGGCGTGATGACGGCTCAATGACGTCATCGCGTCACTTGCGTTGTTCTGCTGGATGCGGTCTGGTCAGAAAAGACCAGGCCTACATCTTTGGAGAACAGGACAGCACTGGAACGGGGACAGGTAAGTGTGGCACAAACTACAGTGGGTGGCGCATTCTACAGAGGGGGTGTGTGCCTTATATACAGGGGGGCTGTGTGGCGCTTTGTACATGGGACTGTGGGGCGCTATTTCCAAGGGGGATGGTGCTATCTACAGGGGGGGTGGCGCTATCTACAGGGGGTGGCACTATCTACAGGGGGTGGCACTATCTACAGGGGGTTGAGTGGCACTGTATACACGGGGCTGTATGGCGCTATCTATAGATCGGTGTGGCTCTACTTACAGGGGGCTGTATGGCACTATTCCAAGGGGTCTGTGTGGCGCTATCTACAAGGGGGCTGTGTGTAATATAATCTACAGGGGGCTGCGTGGCACTATCAACAGGGGTGCTATGTGGCACTATCTATAGGGGAGGCTTTGTGTCATGCTATCTACAGGGGGTGTGTGGGGCACTATCTACAGGGGGCTGTGTGTGGCGCTATCTACAGGGGGTGTGTGTGGCACTTTCTACAGGGGGCTGTGTGTGTGGCGTTATCAATAGGGGGCACCTTGTATGTGATGCTTTACTTTACAGTGTTTGACACAATCTTTTTCAGCAGCACAGATTTTGGTACTGTTTTATTCAGGGATATATGGTGATATTATTTTTAAGGGCAGTGTGTGTGGCACATTAGAATTTTATCTTCGTCTATAGGTGTGGAAATGTTGGAAAAGTGAGGAGCCGAAGAGATCTGAGTGGCAAATTCTGCAGAAATGGGTCATGGCCGGGAGAAGTCATCATGAGGTCTGGACTGGATGGAGAAGGAAAAAGGAAGCAAAACTACTAGAATCTGAGAAGACGGCACCTGTGAGTCACTGGATTTAGAGGTAATCTGTCACCTCTCCTGACATGTTTATTATAGGAAATCCTTGTATTTCACTTAAAGTCTTTGTGCAGTTCAGGACTGATAGACAAATGGGTGTTACTATTCCCCTTGTCAGAAGGATGTGTCCTTGCACAGTGTGATACTGTCAGTGATGGTTGGAGACTGTCAGTATGTAGGGACACAGCCCTTTGACAAGGGGAATCATAACACCCATTTGTTAATGCTTGCACAAAAGATAGTGTTAATAGTTACAGTGCGGCAGGGTGGCGGTGGAGAAGGGGGGCCCAAGTTTTTGTAACAGCCCAGGGATTATGGTCTTTTTAATCCACCACTGGCTGTAGCACATATATTTCTTACTTATTAGAGTTGTAGCATACTTGGTTTCCATTGTTCCAGGCCTTTTCTTATTGCTTGTCCTCCTCTTTGCTCCACTCTATGGTGGTTGCCACTGCAAGATAAAGTATAAGGATTGAAGATATACATATCTGTAATGAGTTACACTGTGAAAAAATATTTTCCCCTCACCCAATTTCTTTTATATTTGCTAATTTGACACATTTAATTGACAGTAAAGCCCTGCTCACATGACGGAATTCTTTCGGCGGAACCCGCAGCGGATTACGCAGCAAAATTCTGCCTCCCATTCATTTCAATGGGAGTTGAAAGCTTATTTTCCCGCTAGCTGATATTTTTTAGCTAGCGGGGAAAAGGAAGCTTCCTGCCTGATCTTTGGGTGGATTCCGCCCAAACCTCGCATTGAAGTCAATAGGAGGAGAAATCTTCCTGCCGACGGCAGGAATAATTCCGCAGCGGGAACCGCCATGCAAAATTTGATGTGTGAACTGACCCTAACTTTAAAAAAAAACGTATGCTAAGCTAGTAGTATATAGATCAACTTTGTATTTACTTACTGTTAAAATTTTGTTGCTTTATCCATGAAAATTCTGTGTGAAGTTACTGCCACTAGGTGTCTGCTGTAATCTGTTGTCCACCCTCTGTTGTCAAGCAAAATTCATCCCTATTTACACAGCAGAATTGACGGGGTGCAGAAGGTGGAGGTGTGTCTCTTGACTGCCTGTCCATACAAGTCTATGAAAAGTGAAGGGAGGAGCAGAGAGAGTGAGTCAGCAACAGACATGCTGCATACAAGCAGGGCTGGCCTTAGGATAGATGGCGCCCTGTGCGAAATTATCTTTCGGCGCCCCACCCCATCATAAAAAAAATGTCCCATAAAAAAGTATAATGCCCTATATAGTGCCCCCACACAATATAATGCCTCTTTAGTGCCCCCCATACAGTATAATAATAATATTTAATAATATAATATATTATAACCCCTTTAAGGATATAGTATTTTGTCCTCTAATTGTGCCCACACAGTATTATGCCCACTGTAGTGCTCCCACACATTATAATGTCCGCTTAGTGGCCTCCACACAGTATAATGCCACCATCCCATGGCTTCCACACACAGCCCCCCCCCCTTGTAGATAGTGCCCCCCTGTAGATTGTGCCATACAGCCTCCCTGTAGACACTGCCATTATCCCAACCTCCTCCTTGTAGACAGTGCCATACAGCCCCCCACCTCCCCCTTGTAGACAGTGCCCCCAAACAAAACAAATTGTACTCCCCTAGGACTCATTCCCACGACGAACTGAGCTGCTCCACAATACCGAGGATGGGAACTGTAGCCTAGTACAGAGTATCCCAAACTTTTCGGACTCGAGGCACCCCTGGAAAAAAAAATCAGCCCCACTCACAGTAAAATGACCACCAGCCCGCCACTCACAGTAAAATGACCATCAGCCCCCCACTCACAGTAAAATGTCCATCAGCCCGCCACTCTCACTAAAATGACCATCAACCCACCACTCACAGATTCCCCCTGTAGATAGTGCCACAGAGCCCTCTGTAGATAGTGCCACACAGCTCCTTGTAGGTAATGCCCCACAGTCCCCTTGTAGGTAGCGCCACACAGCCCCCTTGTAGATAGTGCCACACAGCACCCCTGGAAGGTAATGCCACACAGCCCCCAGTAGGTAGTGCCACACAGCCTCCTTTTAGGTAGTGCCACACAGCCCCCTTGTAGGTAGTGCCACACAGCCCCTTGTAGGTATTGCCACACAGCCCCCTTGTAGGTAGTGCAACACAGCCCCCTTGTAGGTGGTGGCACACAGCCCCCTTATAGGCAGTGCCATACAGCCCCCTTGTAGGTAGGGCCACACAGCCCCCTGTAGGTAGTGCCACACAGCACCCTTGTAGGTAGTGCCATGCAGCCACTCACAGTAAAATGACCATCAGCCCCCTACTCACAGTAAAATGACCATCAGCCCGCCACTCTCACTAAAATGACCATCAACCCACCACTCACAGAAGCCCTCTGTAGATAGTGCCACACAGCTCCTTGTAGGTAGTGCCCCACAGCCTCCTTGTAGTTAGTGCCACACAGCCCCCTTGCAGATAGTGCCACACAGCACCCCTGGAAGGTAATGCCACACAGCCCCCAGTAGGTAGTGCCACACAGCCTCCTTTTAGGTAGTGCCACACAGCCCCCTTGTAGGTAGTGCCACACAGCCCCCTTGTAAGTAGTGCCACACAGCCCCCTTGTAGGTAGTGCCACACAGCCCCTTGTAGGTATTGCCACACAGCCCCCTTGTAGGTAGTGCAACACAGCCCCCTTGTAGGTGGTGGCACACAGCCCCCTTATAGGCAGTGCCATACAGCCCCCTTGTAGGTAATGCCACACAGCCCCCTGTAGGTAGTGCCACACAGCACCCTTGTAGGTAGTGCCATGCAGCCCCTCGCAGGTAGTGCCATGCAAACTCTGGTAGGTAGTGCCCCACAGCCCCCTTGTAGGTAGTGCCACACAGCCCCCTGTAGGTAGTGCCACACAGCCCCCTTGTAGGTAGTGGCACACAGCCCCCTTGTAGGTAGTGGCACACAGCCCCCTTGTAGGTAATGCCACACAGCCCCCTTGTAAGTAGTGCCACACAGCCCCCTTGTAGGTAGTGCCACACAGCCCCTTGTAGGTATTGCCACACAGCCCCCTTGTAGGTAGTGCAACACAGCCCCCTTGTAGATGGTGGCACACAGCCCCCTTATAGGCAGTGCCATACAGCCCCCTTGTAGGTAATGCCACACAGCCCCCTGTAGGTAGTGCTACACAGCACCCTTGTAGGTAGTGCCATGCAGCCCCTCGCAGGTAGTGCCATGCAAACCCTGGTAGGTAGTGCCCCACAGCCCCCTTGTAGGTAGTGCCACACAGCCCCCTGTAGGTAGTGCCACACAGCCCCCTTGTAAGTAGTGGCACACAGCTCCCTTGTAGGTAGTGGCACACAGCCCCCTTGTAGGTAATGCCACACAGCCCCCTTGTAGGCAGTGCCACACAGCCCCTTGTAGGTAGTGCCACACAGCCCCCTTGTAAGTAGTGCCACACAGCCCCCTTGTAGGTAGTGCCACACAGCCCCTTGTAGGTATTGCCACACAGCCCCCTTGTAGGTAGTGCAACACAGCCCCCTTGTAGGTGGTGGCACACAGCCCCCTTATAGGCAGTGCCATACAGCCCCCTTGTAGGTAATGCCACACAGCCCCCTGTAGGTAGTGCCACACAGCACCCTTGTAGGTAGTGCCATGCAGCCCCTCGCAGGTAGTGCCATGCAAACTCTGGTAGGTAGTGCCCCACAGCCCCCTTGTAGGTAGTGCCACACAGCCCCCTGCAGGTAGTGCCACACAGCCCCCTTGTAGGTAGTGGCACACAGCCCCCTTGTAGGTAGTGGCACACAGCCCCCTTGTAGATAATGCCACACAGCCCCCTTGTAAGTAGTGCCACACAGCCCCCTTGTAGGTAGTGCCACACAGCCCCTTGTAGGTATTGCCACACAGCCCCCTTGTAGGTAGTGCAACACAGCCCCCTTGTAGATGGTGGCACACAGCCCCCTTATAGGCAGTGCCATACAGCCCCCTTGTAGGTAATGCCACACAGCCCCCTGTAGGTAGTGCTACACAGCACCCTTGTAGGTAGTGCCATGCAGCCCCTCGCAGGTAGTGCCATGCAAACCCTGGTAGGTAGTGCCCCACAGCCCCCTTGTAGGTAGTGCCACACAGCCCCCTGTAGGTAGTGCCACACAGCCCCCTTGTAAGTAGTGGCACACAGCTCCCTTGTAGGTAGTGGCACACAGCCCCCTTGTAGGTAATGCCACACAGCCCCCTTGTAGGCAGTGCCACACAGCCCCTTGTAGGTAGTGCCACACAGCCCCCTTGTAGGTAGTGCAAGACAGCCCCCTGTAGGTAGGGCCATACAGCCCCCTTGTAGGTAGTGCCACACAGCTCCCTTGTAGGTAGTGCCATGCAGCCCCATTGCAGGTAGTGCCACGCAAACCCTGGTAGGTAGTGCCACACAGCCCCCTTGTAGATAGTACCAGTCACTCATTTGTAGGTAGTGCCACACAGCCCCCTTGTAGGTAGTGCCACACAGCCCCCTTGTGGATAGCACCCACCTTCCTGTAGATAGCGGCACTTTAGCTCCATATGGACAGAGACGTCAGGGGCTTCTCCTGGAGTGGAATCCCCGATCACAGCGTTGGCAATGCTGTGGACAGGGATTCTGCTTCAGTAGTTGCCCCTGATGTCACTGTCCATATATGGACAGAGACATCAAGCGCTCCGTCCGAGAGCGGAATCCCCGGCCACATGGCGATTGCGCTCCTTCAGGGAGCTACAGTGGCGCTAGTAGATAGCAGAGCAGTGAGATACCTCCCTGCTCTGCTATAGTTTTCAATAGTATTTGCGTCCTAAGGACGCAGATACTATTGAATGTGGCATCGCTACCGCTGTTGCCGCTAGCAGCCGCTATGGCTGCTACCGCGGAAGCAACTCCATTGAGAGAAGAAGCACCCGGGCGGAAAGGCAGCTGCTGAGTCGCTAGGCCCAGGCACGGGCACTTCTGAAACACAAGCAGGGGAAGGGAGCCAGGGCAGCGCCCTCTTCCACCTGTTAGAGTGATGCGCACTGTGCAATGGCACAGGTCGCACACCCCTAAGGCCTAAGGCCGGCCCTGCATACAAATCTATGGAGAGGGGAGGAATCAGCAGGGGGAGGTAGCAGGAGCACAGTGAGAAACACATAGAGACGCTGCTGCAGCTGCTGGTGAAATTTCTATGTCACCCCAGTGTTGATTTTTCAGCTACACTTCTGATTACTACTGCGTTATCACCTCCATGCTGCTGCTGCAGCTTTGATATATGTGGTAGATAGAGATAGGAGAGTGGGATTCTCCTCTTCTATGTGTCTAGAAGGCATGATAGCAATTAGGCTCCGCCCACCAGCTCCGAGACAACTGAGAATTAGAGAGAGAGCCGGCAGAGGGGAAAACTGCTAAAACATGCCATATACAAGTCATATAATGGGCAGAAATAGTGTTATACCTCATGTACACACATATGATAGATTATTCTGAAAAGTCAACTGAAAAGTTAAGCTTATATCGTCCAATTAATTTGAACCCCATCCCGACATTTGACGTATCCATACACCAAAGTCGGGTAGGGGAAGTATGGAACGGGCTCACAGAGTTTGTTACAGCCGACACTTCAGAGTAACGAGCAGCATCGCGCTCGAGCGCGATCCCGCTCGTTTAACTCGTCAAATGCTGCGGTCAATAGCGACCGCAGCATTTAAATCGTTAGAAAGAGGGGGGCGACCCCCTCTAACAGCTCATCGCGCCCACCGCAACGCAATAGTGGGGGGGAGATGGTTGCTATGGTTGCTGGGGCCTAATGAAGTCCCCCAGGTCCGCCATCTTTGTGCACCTACTAAGCTCTGCTTAGGGCTTAATAGATGCCTGTCAGAATCACAATATACTGCAATACATTAGTATTGCAGTATATCGTGCAAGCGACCTAACGATCACTGGTTGAAGTCCCCTATGGAGACTAATAAAAAAAAGTAAAAGATTGTTAAATAATGTTTTTTTTATGTAAAAAAAATAAAAATAATTAAAAGTTAAAAAAACAAAAACCTTTTACCATTTTCCCCCTAGAGCATAGTAAAAAAAATAAAATAAACATAATTGGCATCGCCGTGTCCGTAAAAGTCTGAACTATTACAATATATCCTTATTTAACCCGCACGGTGGACGCCGTAAAAAAAAAAAAGAATTGTAAACGCCAGAATCTCTATTTTTTGGTCACCTAATCTCCCACAAAAAATGAAAGAAAAAGTGATCAAAACGTCGCATGTACAGCAAAATGGTATTATTAAAAACTACAGCTTATCCCACAAAAAATAAGCCCTCATACCACTTAATCGACGGAAAAACAAAAAAGTTATGGCTCTTGGAATTTGGCGACACAAAATAAATTTTCTTTTTTACACTTAGGTTTTTACTTGTAAAAGTAGTAAAATATAGAAAAAGGTATATATATTTGGTATCGCCGTAATTGTATTGACCCACAAAATAAAGTTAACATGTTGTTTTAATTGCACAGTGAATTCCGTAAAAACTGTGCGCAAAAAAACATGGAGAAATCGCTGTTTTTTTTCATTTTCTACCCCACAAATAATTGTTTTCCCATTTTCTAGTACATTATATGCCTAAATAAATTGTGCTACAAAAAACTACAACTCGTCCTGCAAAAATCAAGCCCTCATAGGACTATATCAATGAAAAATAAAGAAGTTATGGCTTTTGGAAGGTGGGGAGGAAAAAACTAAAATTAAAATCTGAAAAAGGGCTGGGGAAGGGGTTAATATAAGATGAAGACAACACAAGTAAACACAAAACGCAGCTTTTAAATGATGATTCCATTTATTGAGGGTAAAGATTTATTCCAAACCTATATCACCCATGTGAAAAAGTAATTGCCCCCACCTAATAACTAGTCGTGGCACAATTTAAGGCTTTGACTTGGCCACTCTAAAAACTTTTTAGCAATTCAGAGGTAGACTTTCTTGTTTGCTTCGAACCATTTTTGCATAACCCAACTGCACTTGAGCTTTAGGTCACGTAATAATAGGCAGACATTCTTCTTCAGAATTTTCTCATAGAGAGCAAAATTCATGGTCCCATCATTTATGACAAGTGGTCCAGGTTTTGCAAAAGCAAAGCAGCCCCAGACCATCACACTACCACCACCTTTCCAACAGATGTAACTAAACACTTGTCTTTCAGAAAGTTCCACCTTTGACTCATCAGTCCACAGAATATTATCCCAGCAGTCTTGGGGGTCATCTAGTTGTTTTTGGCAAAAGCAACACGAGCCTTTGTGTTTGTTTTGGTCAGCAGTGGGTTGCCCCTTGCCACTCTCCAATGGATGCCATTTTTGCACTTTCTTAATGTGGAATCGTGTATGTCACGAACACCACTCCCGGCACACGTGACTTAGATGCTACTGTACAGGGGAACTCCGCTTGTCCATTCTCACTCTTACACACGCCTATCGCAACAGGCTAACAATGAGTTAAAGAGCACCCCAAAACCAGTTCACACATCCACACAAAACGCTGTCACTATTTGCCATATTAGGCCGACAAGAGCCTCCTCCTGGTAACACACACGTTCACACAGGCACACACAATCTAAATAGCATTCAACAGGTTATGCTTTTCCTCTTCAAGGTTGTGGGTAGGTCTAGAGCAGCAAGGAACAAACTTATTAATTTTAAGGTTTAATAGACGAAAGTACAGTGCTTACAAAATAGGTAACAAAAAGGATGTAAATAAAACGACATACATATAAGCAAAACAGTTACAAAATAAAATGGAATGAAGCAAAGAATAACAGACCTCTTACGTATTTAATAGGTTAGAGATCCCGCTGAGGAGAACAGCTTGAAGGTGGACAGAACTACAATGTATTTGCATCTCCTGTGGTCTGACACTGTGTATTTCTTGGTATGCCATTATAAAGGGTCCAAACAAGACTCCTCATCTCTCCTCCTGGTCAGGTGGAAGGAGGTTGGTCAATTACATGCAAAACAGGGAAAGTTGCCGGACACAATTCTAATCAGTCATAACTCCTTATATGAATCTCGTAGCGAGATACTATATCCGACAATTTCCCGGGCATATATTTACCAACCTTGGCATACCAAACATGACTATGAAATATTAATAATTTTAACCAACATTCAGTACTGAGGTTTCTCATGGCCGAGAATCCCTGCGCTTGAGACCCAAGTAGCGTCTGAGTTCCCGGATCATATACACCTAGCTGGGTTATATACAAAATGAATTATGACAGGGGGGTCTTTGAAGGATTATATCTCTTTTGTCCCATACAGTCATTTCTTTAGACATGTGGGTACTAGAGTCTGGCTGTCTGGCTTCCAAAGCATTGACTCTATTAGTACCCAGGTGTTCATCTGGGTTCTTTTGTGACCTCCTCGATGAGTTGTCGATGCATTCTTGGTGAAATTTTGGTAGGCCGGCAACTCCTGGGAAGGTTCACCACTGTTCCAGGTTTTCTCCATTTGTGAATAATGGCTCTTATTGTTGTTTGCTGGAGTTCCAGAGCCTTAGCAATTGTTTGTAACCCTTTCTAGACTGGTATGTTTCAATGACTTTGTTTGGCATCTGTATTTGAATCTCTTTAGGGCTCGTCCACACGCTCTGGAATTGCTGCGTAAAATTTCCGAGCCGAAATTGACCCGTGGTGCGTATTTTTCGGACTGCAGTATGTCAATTCCTGCCACGGAAAGTGTGCAGAATTGCTGCATTTTTCATAGGAGATGTCTCCATCTCCTAACATTGGGAAAAACGCAGCAATTTACGCACCATTTTCTGCCGCAAAAAACGCACGAAATGGTGCGTTTTTGCCACAGCGGATTGCCTTTGACTTTCAATGGAATTGCTGCAGAAATTTTCTGCAGCAATTCCGTTGTGTGTTGAAAAGCCCTTAGAACGTGGCATCATGTGCTGCTTTATGAGACCCTTTAGCCTTTTAGGTTTAGATTCAACAGGTCTGGCAGTAATCATGTCTGGGTGTGGCTGGTGAAATTGAACCCAATTGTCAATTTAATTTGGTTAACTAGTTGACTTAGTAGCAATTATTAGGGGGTAATTATTTTTTTGCATAGGGCCAGGTAGGGCTGAAGAGCATTTTTCCTTTAATAAATGAAATCATCATATTCAAAGTAATTTGATGATCTTAAAAATTTAAGTGTGGCAAGTTAGCAAAAATAGAAGAAAATGGGAAGGAGGCAAATACTTTTCACAGCACTGTATATAAACCATGAACAATGATGTCTCAATTTGTATAATTTTAAAACTTAAAAAGAGATCATAGAGGTTTCAAAAAATTATAATGAATATCTTATACATTAGTTTTCAATAGTAATTTGTTGTGCCATACCAATCTGGAAATCCTCTATATAGATGACAGTAATTCAAGATTTGTGTTAAAACTAAATACGGATGCTACAAATTGAATTTTCTTTTACTATCCAAGCTGCTCTAGGACATGCAAACTGTATTTATGTCTTACAATTTATTATCGTACGTTCAAAGTCATCTGGGCTAGTTTCTGGAAAGTTTGGAAGATAACCAATTGAGAGCTTCTATAACCTTATCTGGTACAGTAATTACGACAAAAAATGCCAGGAATTTGATTCTGCAATTTCTCCCTAAGGAAACAGGTGAAGAATCTAAAGCACATGAATAAAATGTCAGCCCACTGTGGCATTAGAGGGATATAAAATCCTAAGTATCTACTATTTTAGGTACCAGAAAGTAAAATTAAAGATGTTTGGTCTTTTATAGCACTGTAAAAAAAAGAAAAGGGACAAGGCAGAAATCAAAATTCCACTAAAAGTTTCTCTATTTCCGTTCTTTCAAAAATACACTGCTACAGCTCACATTAACCTCTCTGAATTTTTAAAGAATTTAAAGTTTTTCCTAAATGTTTATTCTAGTTTGTGGGAAATGTTAGTACATAAGAACCACTGGCGTAGCTATAGGGGTCGCAGCGGTCGCAATTGCGACCGGGCCCCGAAGCCAGGGGGGCCCACGGCCCCTCGCACAACATCAATAAAAAGTTACTATAGTAACTCGGGCCGCGGGCCCCTGTTACTATAGTAACAGACTTTACTTACCTTCCTGGTTCCGGATCGCAGCGGAGGTCCTGACGTCAAGCGCTGTGCGCAGCGCATGACGTCTCAGCGCTATGCCGCCGCGCACAGCATGGAGACAACAGAACTCCTGCCGCGGCCGAAGAGGAAGGTAAGGTTATCCCTGACTGGCGGGGTCTGACTCCCGGGACCCGCCAATCAGCTGTTTTGAAGGGACCGCAGCACTCGTACGAGAGCTGCTCCCCTTCATTCCGGTCACTTCATTCCGGTCACACTGTGAATCCGTGTCGGCGATTCACAGTGTGAGCGAGTAGTGAAATGAAGGGGAAGCAGCTCTCGTACGAGTGCTGCGGCCCCTTCAAAACAGCTGATTTGCGGGTCCCGGGCGACACATCAACTATTGATGGCCTATCCTGTGGATAGGCCATCAATGTTTAGGGACTGCACAACCCCCTAAGCCTACGATGTAGCAGGCTTAGGGGGCCCATGAGACAGGATCACAGATTGTGTGATCCTGTCTGCTGGGCCCTGTATCTAAGCCAATCACATGGTAGGCTTAGATACATGGCCCATGCGTGATCCTGTCTGCTGGGCCCTGTATCTAAGCCTACCACACTGTAGGTTTAGATACAGGGCCCCAGCACACAGTAATCTTATACTGTATAAGATTACTGTCTGCTGGACCCTGTATCTAAGCCTACCTTGTGGTAGGCTTAGATACAGGGTCCCACAGACAGTATCACACATGGGCCCTGTATCTAAGCCTTAGGGTATGTGCACAGACACTAATTACGTCCGTAATTGACGGACGTATTTCGGCCGCAAGTCCCGGACCGAACACCGTGCAGGGAGCCGGGCTCCTAGCATCATAGTTATGTATGATGCTAGGAGTCCCTGCCTCGCTGCAGGACATCTGTCCCGTACTGTAATCATGTTTTCATTACGGACGTAATTAGTGTGTGTGCACATACCCTAACACATGTGTTACTAATCATTTTTTGTGTGTTTTCTTACAGGTTCGGTCGTTGGACTGCGTCGGATTCCAGGACTACTTCGATGACAGCTTTTTTTTTTATTATCAATAAAATGGTTAATGAGGGCTGTGCGGGTTTTTTTTTTATTTCAATAAAATATTTTTTTTATGTCTTTGTGTTTTTTTTTTTAAACTATATTACTACCGCCTTAGTAATGGCCGCCGGCTGATTGACAGCATCCATTGCTAAGGCGGGGCTTAGTGTTAGCCGGTGCAGAGGCTAACACTAACCCCCTTTATTACCCCGGTACCCACCGCCACCAGGGGTGCTGGGAAGAGCCGGGTACGATCCAGTACCTGACCATCTGTAGTGATGGTCGGCCACTGGGGTGGCCGCAGGTTGGTGTTATATCAGGAGGGGAAAGGCCAAAACAGTGGCCCTTCCCATCCTGGTAATGCTGCCTGCTGCTGCTTTATTGTATCTGGCTGGTTATGAAAATGGGGGGGACCCCACGTCATTTAAAAAAAAAAAAATAATTATTGGAAAGAACGATGTGGGGTCCCCCCCAATTTTCATAACCAGCCAGATACAACACAGCAGCAGCAGGCAGCATTACAAGGGTGGGAAGGGCCACTGTTTTTGGCCTTCCCCAGCCTAATACTACCAGCCTGCGGCCGCCCCGGTGCCTGCCCGTCACTACAGATGGTCGGGTACTGGTTTGTACCCGGCTCTTCCCAGTACCCCTGGTGGCGGTGGGTACCGGGGTAATAATGGGGGTTAGTGTAGCCTCTGCACCGGCTAACATTAAGCCCCGCCTTAGTAATGGAGGTTGTCAATCAGCCAGCGGCCATTACTAAGGCGGTGATAATAAAGTTTAAAAAGATACAAGCACATAGAAAAAATATTTTATTGAAATAAAAAAACACAACCCTCATTAACCATTTTATTGAGAATAAAAAAAACGCCGTCATTGAAGTCCTCGAATCCGAAGTCCAACAACCGAACCTGTAAAAAAACACAAACACACAAAAATAATCAGTAACACATAAGAAGCAAAATTATTATTCTTACCTTTCCTGGGTCCAGCGCTGGAGACACAATGTCAGCGAGCTGGGCCCTGTATCTAATCCTATCATGTGTGATACTGTCTGCTGAGCCACTGTATCTAATCCTATCATGTGTGGAACTGTCTGCTGAGCCACTGTATCTAATCCTATCATGTGTGGAACTGTCTGCTGAGCCACTGTATCTAATCCTATCATGTGTGGTACTGTCTGCTGAGCCACTGTATCTAATCCTATCATGTGTGGTACTGTCTGCTGAGCCACTGTATCTAATCCTATCATGTGTGGTACTGTCTGCTGAGCCACTGTATCTAATCCTATCATGTGTGATACTGTCTGCTCAGCCACTGTATCTAATCCTATCATGTGTGATACTGTCTTCTGAGCCACTGTATCTAATCCTATCATGTGTGATACTGTCTGCTCAGCCACTGTATCTAATCCTATCCATAGTTTATAGGGTCGTAGTGCTATAGATATGCTATGCTGTCTCATATACACACTTTTTTTTGGGGCGGACACACATGTATTGGGGCTATTTCCCTGACATTTTAAGCCCTGAGGGTATGTTCACACGGCAGCGTCTGTTACGGCTGAAATTACGGTGCTGTTTTCAGGAGAAAACAGGACCGTAATTTCAGCCGTAATGGCATGTGCAGGCGTCATTCGCTGCGTCCATTACGGATGTAATTGAAGCTGGTTTTCCATGGAGTCCTTGGAAAACGGCTCCATTTACGTCTGAAGAAGTGACAGGCACTTTTTTACGCGCCGCCTTTTGACAGCGGCGCGTAAAAAAAAATGACCGTCGGCACAGAATATCGTAAGACCCATTCAAATGAATGGGCAGATGTTTGCCGACGCTTTTGAGCCGCATTTTCGGACGTAATTCAATGCTAAAACGCCCGAATTACGTCCGTAAATAGTGTGTGTGAACCCAGCCTTAGTGACGCCCCGGCTGCTAGTGCTGCATTGTTGGGTCACTTAGGAGACCCAGCGATGCAGCTGAAAGCGGACCGTCGGCCATGAGAAGTTTGCGGGGGGGGGGGGGCCCAGTAAGAATTTTTGCATCGGGGCCCATGAGCCTCTAGCTACGCCCCTGATAAGAACCATCACACACACACACGCACTAACGCACACACGCACACACAAACACACACCGAAAGAATGCAATACTAACAATGTTTGCAGAAAAATAAAGATGGTGGTTAAGTCTAGTGTGCCTTATACGGAGCATTGCCCGTCTTCCCAGGTCTCTGAATCACAACAACACTATAGCTGCTACTTGGCGAGCAGTGATCAAAGAAGTGGACTATTGGCGTTCCACCAGTACTCAAGTAACACTGGATCAAAATGTATTTAATTTTATTCTAGATTGATTTAAATCCCTGTTCACCCTGGGCTTATGGGTCTGTCCTCGCTCAATTATTAACAGCCATTCCTGCATGAGTGTCTTTTGACATCCTTTGGTCGATTTATATCACATTTTGGATGCCTATTGAGTATCAGCTCTGTGTATCCTTCCAAAGAGTGGCACCATTGCGTGCCTTGCTTTTTCTACCAATAGAATTTATGTTTATACATTCCAGAACAATCTGATATAAATATGTATCCCTTAACCCCTTCCCGCCACAGTCATATTTTGTTTTTTAATTTTTGTTTTTTTCTTCCCACCTTCCAAAAGCCATGAGTTTTTTATTTTTCCGTCTATATTGCCGTATGAGGGCTTGTTTTTTTGCAGAATGAGTTGTAGCTTTTCACAGAATTATTTATTGTACCATATAATATACTGGGAAACTGGAAAAAAAATGGAATGGGAAAATAGCTGTGATTTCTACATTGTTTTTTAGCTTTAATTTTTACGGTGGTTACTGTGCAGTTAAAACAACTTGTTGACTTTATTCTTCAGTTCAATACGATTATGGCTATACCAAATTTCTATAGCTTATTTATGTTTTACTACTATTACAAGAAAAAAACTATTTATTAAAAAAAAATTGTCACCATAGTCTGAGAGACAGAACTTTTTTATTTTTCCATCAATTGATTGGTGCGATGGCTTGTTTATAAATTTTAAAAAGAATCGCTATTTCTTGGTCACCTAATCTCCTAAAAACAATTGAATAAAAAGCTATTGAAAAGTCTCATGTTCCCCAAAATACAAGCCCCCCACACAGCTCAATCGACAGAAAAATAAAAAGTTATGGCTCTCAGAATATGGTGACACAAAACAATTTTTTTTTTAACACTTAGTTGTTTCCTTGTAAAAGTAGTAAATCATAAAAAGGCTATATAAATATGGTCACGCAATTCAAAGGAAAATTAAAAGGGGGAGCCCTCCTTTGATTGCATCACAGGGAATCCCTGTGACCCGATCAAGGGACATGCCTTGTATGGCCTGACAGCCCAGGGTCCATTGAAGGGTCCCAGGGACAGCTCAGGGTCCATTTCCTGTTGTTAGGGCATACTCAGGTATTCCCTAACAACTGCCTGTGTACTATCAGTACACAGGCTAATGTACTGGCATATACATCTATAGTTAAAGTTAAAAAATAAAAATCTAAATTAAAAATCCCCCTATGGAATTAAAATAAAGTAAAATTAATATTTTTAAAAATAATCAGTAAATAAAAAGTACACACATTTTTTACATTAAATAAACTTTATTAGATATGTCCCAAAACATAAAATAACATACACACATTTGGTATCGTCACAACCGTAACAACCTGCACATTAAATTTATAGCACCGTTTATGATGTATGCTGTAAAAAATAAAAAAAGTTATGATAACTGCAGCGGAACAGTTTTTTGTTTTTTTTTTGCCAAAATAAAAATCTATATAAATTGAACGATAATGTAAATGTACCAAACAAATGCCACCTACATAAAGTACAACTAGTCCTGTAAAAAATAAAGGTCTCATACAGCTACGACAAATAAAAATAACAAAGTTATGAGTTATAATTGTTCTGTCCTCAAGGCCAAAATCGGCCTGGTCCTTAACACCTTTAAGACAGCTACACGGCTATATACGTTCAAACTGCCGATGCCCCGTGCAGTTGTCACGTATATAAACGTTGGCAGCCTGGAACGGGGTTTAATGAGTACAGTGCTGCCTCAGTGTAAGTAGCCCTGGACTTTCATGTCTGCCTGGGCTTTGGGATACCCGGAATACACCGATACACAGATAGCGCAAATCCGCCTGTAGATAGCGCCACCTAAGCTCCCTCTAGGAGTATTCTGGCCGCGGATTCTGCCCCTAGACGGAGTCCCTGATGTTTCTGTCTATCTCTGTCTACTGTGGCACTATATGAGCACTACCTACAGGGAATACTGTGGCACTATGTACATGGGCACTGTGTGTGGCACTATGTGGGCACTATCTACAGTGGGAACTGTGGCACTATTTGGACAACAGCTACCATGGGATTAGTGGCACAATGAGGGCACTGTGGCACTATCTACAGTGGGCACTATCTATGTGGGCACTGGCACTACTTACAGTGGGCACTGTGGCACTATCTACATGGGCACTGTGGTGTTTTCAGGGTGTTGGGACAAAAACTCTAACAAATAAAATTCATCCTTTTTTTTAATGGCCATAAAAAACGGATTGCAAATGGCGATTAAAAACAGTCAGATGGCCGGGAAATGGATTCAAATTTTTTTCAGTTTGTGTGAATACAGCCTATAGCCCTCTTCACTCTCCCCTCAGAGCGATCAAGGCTGACGGAGAGAGAAGAAGACTAATTGATACAAAGCTGCAACAGTGTATATATATCATATAAATATATACAGTTTATATATATAAAATCACATTTTTAGTGATGTGTCTGCTCATAATAAAAATTAAATACATGGAATTGGTAAAACGAATCTAGAAAATGAAAGTCTCATAAGTCTTAAATGATATTATCATTTAAAGAAGTGCATATCAAAAATGGAAAATTTGACCTGGACGCAGGGGCAACAATGACCCTTGGTCATGAAAAGGTTAATGGAGTTAATAAAGAACATGTTGATTGCAACATAATTCCATTTTGTTTTGTAATATTATCAAAAGTTAGATCTAATTTTTTTGGTTTACACAATTTTTTTATCAAAACATATATAATGTAACTGCATATATTATGTCAAATTAATTTATTTGAACATTTAATTTCCTTTATTTTTATAAAAGGGAACCAATGTAAACATAAACCGAATTGGCTAATGAAAAAATAAATATGGATAAATAAATACCCCAATTGCTACTGTTTTCACTTGTTGAAGACTTGCATTGTAATTTAGTTCACATTTGAACACAGAAATTAAGAACACCCCTGTCGGTCCACTAAAAGATATCGCTGGCTTAAAAAGCATTTTTATGTAACTTTATAATGCATCTCTTTTGCTGAAATCCAATCATGCATTTATAATGAGTTTTGGCTAAACCAAGGGCTTCAACCTACAGTCCCTGTGCAGCTGCTGAAATCCATTTCTTGGCATTGTATAAACTCGATCTGCAAAGCAGACTGGGGCTCATCAACTCACAGTCTCTAGGAAAGGAAATGATTAATAAATCACTGCAGATATTTATGGGGCAAAAGTGGCGTTTATGCGTTAGGTGAGGTTATTACATGATTTGTGTTCCATCATGTGAGAGACCTTTGCATTCTGGCCTGAATAAACCCACAGAGGAATATCCTACAACCCATTTCTACTCACCCATTATTGTCATATCATCTTGACATTTGCCTTCAGACAACAAAGGCTTATAGTTTAAACACAGATGATATGCAACACTAGCTAGCAAACCACTGGATACTAGGTTTCTTGGTACTTTGACCATATAAAACATTACCTGCTTTTTTTTTTTTTAACCAAATCAGTAATTTGGGCTTAAGGAATACTAGAGCTGGATATAAATAAGGGTCAAATAACAAAGTGCAAGTGAATTCAACCCCAGAAATTATGGACTGAGGACTCTGGGGACTGTGACTTTCAGGTTGGAATTGTTAGGGCACATTCAGACGTGGTGGAATTGCTGTTGAATTCCACTGCGGACAGTCCGCAGTGGAATTCTGCAGCAGCCGTTTTTTACATTTGTTTCCATACCTTTTTTGGAAACTTAGTTCAGATGTTGCAGAAAATAACTGTGCGGAAATTAGGCTGCGGTGCAGAATTTTCCCTCCGCAGCATGCACATTACATTGCGGAGAAGAAGCGGAATTTCACTGCGGATTTCAGCCTTTGCAATGCAAAAACTCATATCTGTGGCAAGTCCGCTGTGATATCTGCAACGTCTGAATTACCTGTCAAATATGCAAATGTTGGTGCAGATTTGTTACGTAATTGCCCTAAATCTGCACCAACATTTACAGCGGAAAAATTCTGCCACGTGTGAATGTGGCCTTAATTCGCTTGCTGCTCTTCCACATATGAATGAAATTTTATACATTGAGTAGATCCATAAAGAGTTATAAATAAATAAATAAACATGTGTCTCATCACAAAAGTATTAGAAATTACCACATATCTGTGTCATAGCACAGCATAGTCTGAAATTTGAGAAAAATGCTACTTTAAAGAGGCTCTGTCACCAGATTTTGCAACCCCTATCTGCTATTGCAGCAGATCGGCGCTGCAATGTAGATTACAGTAACGTTTTTATTTTAAAAAAATGAGCATTTTTGGCCAAGTTATGACCATTTTTATATTTATGCAAATGAGGCTTGCAAAAGTACAACTGGGCGTGTTTAAAGTAAAAGTCCAACTGGGCGTGTATTATGTGTGTTACATCGGGGCGTTTTTACTACTTTTACTAGCTGGGCGTTGTGTATAGAAGTATCATCCACTTCTCTTCAGAACGCCCAGCTTCTGGCAGTGCAGACACACAGCGTGTTCTCGAGAGATCACGCTGTGTCGTCACTCACTTCCTGCCCAAGGTCCTGCATCGTGTCGGACGAGCGAGGACACATCGGCACCAGAGGCTACAGTTGATTCTGCAGCAGCATCGGCGTTTGCAGGTAAGTGGATGTAGCTACTTACCTGCAAACGCTGATGCTGCTGCAGAATCAACTGTAGCCTCTGGTGCCGATGTGTCCGACACGATGCAGGACCTGGGGCAGGAAGTGAGTGACGACACAGCGTGATCTCTCGAGAACACGCTCTGTGTCTGCACTGCCAGAAGCTGGGCGTTCTGAAGAGAAGTGGATGATACTTCTCGTCAGAACGCCCAGCTAGTAAAAGTAGTAAACACGCCCCGATGTACGCACATAATACACGCCCAGTTGGACTTTTACTGTAAACACGCCCAGTTGGACTTTTGCAAGCCTCATTTGCATAAATACAAAAATGGTCATAACTTGGCCAAAAATGCTAGCTTTTTAAAAATAAAAACGTTACTGTAATCTACATTGCAGCGCCTATCTGCTGCAATAGCAGATAGGGGTTGCAAAATCTGGTGACAGAGCCTCTTTAAATGCAGAATTGTCCGATAATCCACAATCTTATACAAGACTCATAGGAGGGAAAGGCAGGTGGGGTAAGGTGTTTGGGTGTTGAGTGGCAGAACATAAGGGTATGTGCACACGATAGCAGGCATTTACGTGTGAAAAGACAGACTGTTTTCAAGAGAAAACAGCTGCCTCATTTCACACGTAAATGCTCCTCCTCGTATTATGCGAGGCGTCTGTGACGCTCGTAAATCTTGAGCTGCTCTTCATTGAGTTCAATGAAGAACGGCTCAAATTACGTTGCAAAGAAGTGTCCTGCACTTCTTTGCCGAGGCAGTCAATTTACGTGTCGTCGTTTGACAGCTGTCAAACGACGACGCGTAAATGACAGGTCGTCTGCACAGTACGTCGGCAAACCCATTCAAATGAATGGGCAGATGTTTGCCGACGTATTGTAGCCCTATTTTCAGACGTAAAACGAGGCATAATACGCCTCGTTTACGTCTGAAAATAGGTCGTGTGAACCCAGCCTAAAAGAGAAGGCAGAACAAGGGAAAGAAAAATAAGCCTATAGGCAGCAAGAGTAGGAAGATATTGCCCACCAGTTCTATAATGAGGATGAAGATGCAGGAAGTTTTGGATTAGGACCAACCAAAAGACAGCTTGCTCCTGAAATATGCATAATTTTGGCATATATAAATTTTTGGGAGGTTGTTGGTTTCTGCAAACTCTACACATATGAAATTAATTTTAAAGCATAATATCAGAATTTTCACATTTCGTTTCAAATTCTCATTTAGTGAATAGAAATAGATTTCTATTCGATTTTATTTATCTTACATGTACAATAATGACGTAAATCTCACAATAATCCATAAAAAATTATATCTGCAGATGCACATCACCCTAAAGTGTCAGTCCAGTTATAATGTACCACTCGAATTAACATCGGGCATGATGCACATCACCCTAAAGTGTCAGTCCAGTTATAATGTACCACTCGAATTAACATCGGGCATGAAAGCTGGGCGGTACTGTTGCCGTGGCAACCATACGACGCCCGAAAGTATCAAGCATACTTTTACATTGGAAAATTATCATTACAATCGATGTGAACACAGCATCAGGACCTGATGGCCGAGTGATCCAGAGGTTCTGAAAGAGCTTTATCTCGGCTTCCAGTATTTACACACTCCCCAATGACCAGTGGTTTATAAGAAGGATAACTTAGTGTAAAGAAGAAACGAAATTGATATTGGGCATGAAGAATTTAAAGGGGTATCCCAGGATTAGAAAAACATGGCTGCTTTTTTCCAAAAACTGCACCACACCTGTTCACATGTTGTGTGGGGTATTGCAGCTCAACCCCATTCTCTTCAGTCGAGCTGTGCTGCAATACCAGACACAACACATGGACAGGTGTGGCACTGTTTCTGGAAGAAAGCAGCCATGTTTTTCTAATCCTGGACAACCCCTTTAAGTTATGAAGAAACATTAACACAGTTAAATTTGATCAACAAATACATAAATCTTCCATGCTCACTGAAGGTCAGCTCTTCAGACAAAGGGGCACCCTCTCCCCCTGGACCATAAAAAGTTCAATCTCCAATGGTAAAAAGGGTTCTTTACTGTAAGAACCATAAAGCCGTGGCATAGTCTTCCTTAAGAAGTAGTATTAGCATGAACAGCTGATTTTTTTAAAGACTCTTAGAAGTTTTCATGAACCAAAAGAACATAAACATTTATGTAAATGCATTAAATACTTAAGCATTTAATAATAAATAGTAAAAAATTATACCTAAAATGGTTTCCCTGTAAGGGGAAATTAACCCATGTCATGCCAATTAATGTAAGGCAGCCTAAAAGTTGTTTTTTTTAAATATAAGAGTAACATGGCACATCTGAGCATCAGTGTAGTTTAGTGTAATTAAATACATAATGCACTAACGGAGTGCAAACAAAGCAAAGCAAAAGCTGTTCTTTTCCAAACACAGTGGCACACTTGTCCGTAGGTTGAATCCAGTACTAATGGGGCAAACCTGCAATACCAACCACAGCCCATAAACAGGCGTAGCACTGTGTACGTTTTTTTTTTTCTAACGTATTAAAATCTATTTAAGGAACAAGTTAAAAATCACATTACCAGTCATAGCCACAATATTAATTGAATAGAAGTTTTATTTCCACATTCTATAGCTCACTTATAAGAATCCTTTATGAGTGGAGCTTTTATTTCTCCACTATTGTGCATTGTCTGGTGGTATTTACATTGTGTGGCACTGTTCCTCGGCATTTTATGGTAAAATATTTTGCAATGTATGGTGGTGACAGTACTGTATAGCATTTGGTAACAGTTTGTAAGTGTTATTTGGCGAACGTATGGCACTGTTATTTGCGAACCTTACTATAGGGCATTTATTATTAGGCACTGTATGTTATGGTTATTTCACATTGTATGACTGTATGCCAGATGGAAGTGGCGGGGTGGGGGTAATAGTTTCTTACAGTATTTAGTGCAATAAGTGTCCAACGTATGCAATCGAATCTGCAAATGCAATCTCCTTTTACAAGAGTGGTTCCAAAAATTGATAATGTGATAATGTGTTTTGCATGAGTGAAGTAAAGTGATGCGCATTGTTTGTGTGTCTTAATTTATTCTATTTAAATCCAGTTGAAAATTCATGAAATAATGCAGGTTAAAATGATATTACAAACTATGCCTAATAATACACAGTAATGTGCAACTATGTTTATTTTTATTAATTGTTGGTCGGTTCCTAATGTTTTATTATCCAGCCTACCCTTTTTCTACAAGAGGGTAAGTAAAGGACAGTATCTGGAATATATCAGCAATAAAAATCACATTGGAGAGTTAAATGAACAACTACCGAGGGCAAGCATAAGTTCATCCATTTAAGAATTTTCAAAGTCTGTTTTTCTTATCCACCTAAATGTGGACAATATTTCTGCCGTTTATATGTGGACTAGCTTCTATTATGCTCTGTTTCATTTTTGTCCAGGCCCATGTGTCCATAGGCCATTACCTGTAAGATAAAGAACCTTGATCACATTTAAACATACCAATTCTGTTTCTTGTTATCTGCCAGATGCTGTCTCATATAACTCACTTGACTTAGTGCAGAATTGGCAAGCATAACAAGAATAGATGATATTTTGGTCCTGATTCTTCAATATACTTAATCATATTGAATGTGATTACATATATTCATCAGTATACAGTAGCTGCATGCATGTATTAATTAAAATCATGCAAAAGGAAAAGGTTTTAATTATAACACAATTACGATTTTTTTAAATTCAGATCTCAACATGCCCGATCACTTGTTACAGTAGAAGATAAGCTTACATGTGCTTATTCACCTCCCCCCAATAAACATCTATGCTCAGCTGAGCGGGAGAACAGTTGGAGTTAGGGTCCTCTTACACGGGCCGATGTGGGCCGTGTAAACGAGCGCCGATGAACGATACAGCTCATTACTGCGATCGCTCATCCCCATACTTTTGTATCATGTCGGCAGCATGTCTCTCTGTTTACACAAGGAGATGTGCTGACGACAACGATAATATTTTGTGCTGCATAAACGATATGATCAGCCGATGAGCTTGCGTTTGCCCATTCATTGGCCGATCGTTGCCCTGTTTACACATTGCAATGATCGAGAACGAGCATTCTGTGAATGCCCGATAATTGGCCAGTGTAAAAAGGCCTTTAGGCCGACAGTTATCTCATGTCTATTGCAGCTGTCTCATTGACATAGATTGTAGTTGAGACATTGGTCTACCCCCTGACTTCTGCTGTGCCAGTGGTGTTGACAAAGCAGCAGGTTGTTAATTCCTTCTATATGATCATTTAGATTGCTCGGAGATCAATATTGTTTGGGTGCAGTCACACACAGCAGATTTTGTTGCAGAAATTTCTGCAACAAAATCTGCCGCATGTGACTGCACCCTTAATTTCCCTTGTGTAACGATGTGTGCTTCTGACCATCACTACACCGCCCCATTATTTGCCAAATTATTAGGTCAGGCAGCAATATGGGATCATGTGTGCCCAGCTTATGAAACAGCTAAATAGAGTTTTTAACAACTAAATAAAAGAGGCCGACAAAGAAATTGTAGAATTTAATACAACTAAATCTTAATAATGGAAAATATGTTAAGCATTGGAAATTAAGTGAGTATATGCAAGAATAGTATTAAAAAAAAACGGTGGCAGATTTATTAATGTATTTACACCATATCGAGGTTGTAGTAACCATTTTGATACTAAGTGAATGAATGGTAGCCATTAATGGCAACCACATGTGCCCATACATTCTGCTCTTAATAAATCTAGTCACAATAGTAATCGTTAATATTGATAATGCCATCAGTACTAAAGGTGTTTAAAATAAAATAGTAACAATAAAAAGGCACAATAACTATGCTGGCCTATTAGATCCTTAAGTTTCTGCTGTACATGTGTCTACATAGCCCAAGGGAGTATTGATGCTTGACATTACCACCTTGTATTTAATGTATTTATTTTGGAGAAAAATTAAGGTATACCTAATAAATAATTCAGAGGAGTAGGAGTACATAGTGAAAACTATGCTTGATATCTGTGTCTTTTAGTTAGTATTTGATCTTACTGAGCTTGGCTGAAACCTTAATCTTTGACTTTACTAATGATCTTCCCAGAGTAAACAATATAAAAATGTTTTTTAAAATGAGACAAATCAAAATCCAACAAGCACAAAATTCCACTACAACTGTTTCTTTGCGTTTGTGGTTTTATTACAAGTTTATTCATTCAAGAAATCCCTATATTGCTGCATTAGCTTAGGCTGAATCACATTGCTGATGGATACTTTAAGTTAAAGCCCTGTAAGGTGGAGGTGAGAATTTTATACCCTGACCACAGATGGTGTCAGATTAACATTCTCACATTTTTTTTGTCATGGTGTGAATGTGCTATGCAATTGGATGAGAATAAACTACTAAAAATAACAGTAGTACTACTACTTGGATGGGGAAAAATGCATTTTTGGCTGTCACTCCTAAGACCAGATGGTCATCAGCTTCTGCCTTGTCTGGGACACAGATGCTTGTGACATTTAATACTCATAAAGTTCATATGAATTCTTAGAAGCCAATAATTCTACCATTATTCTGGAAAACAAAATCTGGGATTGAAATAGGTCACTGGATTTCATCTTGTTTATTGTTCGCTATTGATTTCGCTCCTTTGTAACTCTGCTACTGTATGGAGACACTAGGGGTCATTTATATCAATAGCTGCTCAGTTAAGAGCAACACCTTAGATTTACTGTATTCTCCTAGCATGTATGAAAATGTTCATGGAATTTTCTGCATCTTTTGTTAACTTTGATATGGATGCATTCATTGAGAATCCCCTCTCTCAATCTTGTTTAGAATGCATTTTTATATTTTTCAGGTTAGAAACGTTAAATATTATGTAGTAACTACTAAATAATGTAAAATATATAAATACATAAATATATCAATATTACTGAGCAATATTCACAAATAGTCCGTAAAGACTAATTCTAGTAATTATCAATAGTAACATAATTTCGACACTACATTCATAGGAGCGTGTCCGAAAAACGGACCGCATTTCCTTAATTTCATGACATCAGTGTGTGTTCTGTATGCCATCAGTGTGCTTTGCGTGTGACATCAGTTTTCCACGTCCGTGATTATCCTCTGCAAGCACTTCCTTTTTTTAATTTTGTTTTTATTTGTCTGCATTTCTTTAGCAACTGATGCGTGAAACAGGGACAGCACACGGATGTCGCCCATGTGCTGTCCATGTTTTTCACGCACCCATAGACTTCATTGGGCAACAATGTCCGCAAAAACGGATTAGGATATGCAGTGAGTTTGAGGCAACGGACACTCGCTGCGTGAAAAATCACACTTTTTAATAGCTCTATTGCGTCCGTGTGCTGTCTGTTATTTCATGCACATGGATGAGGAACACGCTCGTCTGAATGAGCCCTTACAGTAAAGCTGTGGATTTGGGCAGGTAAAATAGGCAGTAGAATACAGTAGCAGGCAACTGGATAAGAAATTTTGCAATCTGTTAAGGCCCTTTTACTCAGGCCGATAATCGGCCGGTGAAGCGAATGCCGATCAACAAGACATCATGGATCGGCGCTAATTTGCTCCAGTCACACAGAGCTATGGATGGGAACGAGCAGTCGTTACTCCAATCACTCGTCCCCATACATTATTACCATGTCGGCAGCACATCTCCCTGTTTACACAGGGAGATGTGCTGTCGACAGCAATAATATTTTACTTTTTTAAAACAATACAACCAGCAGATTGCTCGTTGATCTGCTGATCGCTGCCCTGTTTACACAGGGCAATTATCGGCAACAAGCTTCCTATGAACGCTTGTCTTCCCGATAATCGCCCAGTGTAAAACCCCCTTTACAATGGGTCTGTACACAGCAGATCAGAGTATAGAGAAAGCATCTTGTTAGCCTGTGTGCTCTCCACCCTATCTGCAATATAATACTAACAGTTTGGGAAATCTGCCGTCCCTGAACACTGGGAAGCTTTCCCCCTCTCCACGCATTGATCTGATGTGTACAGCCATCTCCCCCTCCCTACTGCTATCTCTAATACAGAGAGTGAACGGAGGGAGAGAGCAGTTAAGTCAGCCATCAGAAGCAGTGGACTGACGTAGTTGAGTTAGAATTTGCAGGAGACCAGCTGTCTACAGGACTCTACAGCAACCAAATGTTAGTACATTTTAATGAAGACTATTTAGAAAGTTGCTTAATTTTGCATTTAGGAAGCAATTCAGTTTAAAGATGTACATAGCCTTTAAAGAGTAAATGCACTTTCCTCAAACTTTTGATATGTCATAGTGACAGATCTAAAGTTTGGATCAGAGGGAATCCAGGTGCTCAGACCCCCACCGTCGCTTGAAAAAAAAGGTGCAGAATCCCTCAGCTGAGCGCCCTGAATCTTCGAATGTGATCTGTGCTCCCTCTTAGTCTGAAGACAGCTCATACAGAATGTCTCTTCACCCGGACCCACACCGATCCAAAATTCTAATATGTCTCAATAACCTGTCAAAAGTTTTATAAAAGTGCAGTTACTCTTTAAAAAGTCTACACGGTGTGAATGCCCTATTCTAGCTTTTCTACTGCCTGAGGCGAAAATTGAAATGGCACCCCCCAGATCTTGATTGACATCCCCCTGGCTATTCTACATCGCTACCTGCCTCCTCCAACTCTTGCAGATGCGCTGTTGCCTTTTACTGGCATGCGCGGTGCAGCCTGGCAGAGTACACCTCCCTGCACTGTGCGTGCCCAAGTTGTACAAGACAATGGCGCATTCGAGAAAGTTGGAGGAGACTGGTAGCGATGTATAACAGCCAGGGGATGTCAATCAAGCATGGAAAGGTGGGTTTGAAGACAGGACCATGTGATTCTTCAGGATAGCGGCACCACCCCATGACCCATTAATGAGTAATTAGCATATAGTGTGTGCCGTTTTAAAAGTTGATTTTATAGATTTTGCTGCATCTGAAAAAAACATACAGGGGAATGTTTGGAAATATTGTCAGGTCATGTGTTACCGCATGGTCGTGGTTCAAGGGGTTAAAACTACCTGACAGGTTCCCATTAAATATACAATTAATTAAAAGAAAATTCCATCTGCCCTGCAATTTTGTTATTATAAATATATCCTATATAATTACAGCTCCAGAACCAAGCTCAGTACATATATACAGCTCCAGAACCAACCTCAGTACATATATACAGCACCAGAACAAAGCTCAATACATATGTACATCACCAGAACAACCTCACTACATATATACAGCACCAGAGCAAAGCTCAGTACATAAATACAGCACCAGAACAAAGCTCAATACATATATACAGCACCATAACAAAGCTCAATACATATATACAACACCAGAACGAAGCTCCGTACATAAATACAGCACTAGAACAAAGCTCAGTACATAACTACTACACCAGAACTATGCTCAGTACATAAATACAACACTAGAACCAAGCACAGTACATAAATACAACACCAGAACAAAGCTCAGTACATAAATACAACATCAGAACCAATCTCAGTACATATATACAGCACCAGAACCAAGCTCAGTACATAAATACAGCACTAGAACCAAGCACAGTACAAAAATGCAACACCAGAACCAAGCTTAGTACATAATTACAGTACCAGAACAAATCTCAGTACAATAATACAACACCAAAACCAAGCTAAGTACATAAATATCACACCAGTTTGCCACTTAGATGTCTCCAGCTACTCATTTTTCAAACATTTCTGCACCTATAAACAAATATAAAATTCTCATGGTACCACACACTACACCCCTAAATATAATAGCGCCATACTCTGCACCTCCAATTATAACAGCACCATACATGGTGTCCCTGATTATAATAGAACCATACACTGTGTCCCACATACACACAGTGCTCCCTGTAGATAGTGCACCCCCATAGAGCCCCTTGTAGATGCTGGCCCCATAGAGCTCCCTGTAGATAGTGCCCTAAATAGATCCCCTGTAGATAGGGACCCCCATAGAGCCCCCTGTAGATAGTGCCCTACATATATCCCCCTGTAGATAGTGGCCCCCATTGATCCCCCTGTAGATAGTGGCCCCTGTAGATAGTGCTCCACATATAGCCCCCCACATATAGCTCTCCTGTAGATAGTGCCCCAAATATAGTCCTCCATGTAGATTGTGCCCCACTTACAGCCCCCTGTAGATAGTGCCCTACATATAGTCCCCCCTGTATATAGTGCCCCACATATAGCCCCCCATGTAGATTGTAACCCACATATAGCCCCCCTGTAGATAGTACCCCACATATAGCCCCCCCTGACAATAGTGCCCCACATATAGCCCCCCTGTAGATAATGCCCCACATATAGCCCCACTGTATATAGTGCCCCACATATAGCCCCCTGCAGATAGTGCCCCAAATATAGCCCCCTGTATATAGTGCCCCACATATAGTGCCCCTGTAGATCATGCCCCACATATAGCCCTCCTGTAGATAGTGCCCTACACATAGCACCCCCTGTTGATGGTGCCCCACATATAGCCCCCCCTGTATTTAGTGTCCCACATATAACCCCCCCTGGAGATACTGCTCCCCATATAACCCCCCTGTAGATTGTGCCCCACATATAGCTTCCCCTGTAGGTAGTGCCCCCTATATATAGAGCACCCTCTACATAATGCCACACACTTTTAAGAGAAAAAAACCTTTACATACTCACCTGATCCTGTTCCCATGCTGTCCTGTAGCAATGCAGGCCTGCTCTCCTCTGAGCAGGTCTGCTGGGGCTGAACAACGCAAGCAGCTTGAGGACGTCATTGCGCCGCTTGCATCGTTAAAAGGCATTGAATGACAGGGAAAGTCATTCTGCCCTGCTAATCAGCGCCTTTAAACTATGCAAGAGGCGCAATGACGTGATCGCACCGCTTGCATCGTTGAAAGGCGCTGATTAGCAGTATAGTTTGTATGTATATATATATATATATATATATATATTTATATATATATATATATTATAGGAAAGCAGCACGGCCCAGGGAAGTATAGGGTGCAAATCCTCACCAGACACCCGACCCCCGACAGCCTTAGAAACAGCAAAAAAATTCCAATTATGAGGCAGCACTTTAGTAGTAGGGAAAAAGTTACGTATTTATTTATTCACCAAATGCAATATGTCCTGTACCATGGGGATATATATATATATATATATATATACATATATATATATATATATATATATATATATATATATATATATATATATATATATATATATATATATATATATATAGAAAAAAGCAGAGGATTGGAGCAGCACTGTGAACAAATGCCTGACTAGGCTGGTGCAAAGCTTCAAAAATAAAGGAGTGACCTCTCCTTATGTGTTAGATATCCAAAAAAGAGAACGTGAAGCAGCACTCAAATAAAGTGAATTTATTCATCCAACATGGAACCACAACGTTTCACCTCCTCTATGAAGACATTTTCTACTTGAAGTTCAGGGGATGGTGGGGGCACTATTAATGCCAATATAATGTATCACTGTCATTGTATTGGGGCATTGTGGCTGGCCTTTTATTGGGGCACCGTGGCTGGTATTGTGGTTGGGCACTGTGGTGCTGTATCAACTTAATATTACCCATAGGATATTTATGCTTTAAATTATAAGTGTGTTTTATCATCCAGTGTCCAAAAATATGGTACATATATATATATATATATATATATATATATATATATATATATATATTTTATATTTACCACAACACTGAAGATGAAGAAGCAGCACTTCTAGTTGAAAAGCAATACATTTATTCACCAAAAGTTCACGTGCCTTCATTGAGAAAGTGAAACGTTTCTATGAACCTTTAGTGAATAAATGTATTACTTTTTCAACTAGGAGCGCTGCCATTTTTTGGTCTCCTGCTACTGTGATGCTCCTCTTATCTACTTTTGTATATATATATATATATATATATATATATATATATATATATATATATATATATGCACTACCGTTTAAAAATTTAGGGTCACTTAGAAATTTCCTTATTTGTGAAAGAAAAGCACAGTTTTTTTCAATGAAGATAACATTAAATTAATCAGAAATACACCCTATACATTGTTAATGTGCTAAATGACTATTCTAGCTGCAAACGTCTGGTTTTTAATGCAATATCTACATAGGTGTATAGAGGCCCATTTCCAGCAACCATCACTCCAGTGTTCTAATGGTACATTGTGTTTGCTAACTGTGTTAGAAGGCTAATGGATGATTAGAAAACACTTTAAAATCCTTGTGCAATTATGTTAGCACCGCTGTAAACAGTTTTGCTGTTTAGAGAAGCTATAAAACTGACCTTCCTTTGAGCAAGTTGAGAATCTGGAGCATTACATTTGTGGGTTCAATTAAACTCTCAAAACGGCTAGAAAAAGAGAGCTTTCATGTGAAACTCGACAGTCTATTCTTGTTCTTAGAAATTAAGGTTATTCCATGCGAGAAATTGCCAAGAAACTGAAGATTTCCTACAACGGTGTGTACTACTCCCTTCAGAGGACAGCACAAACAGGCTCTAACCAGAGTAGAAAGAGAAATGGGAGGCCCCGCTGCACAACTGAGCAACAAGACAAGTACATTAGAGTCTCTAGTTTGAGAAATAGACGCCTCACAGGTCCTCAACTGGCAACTTCATTAAATAGTACCCGCAAAACGCCAGTGTCAATGTCTACAGTGAAGAGGCGACTCCGGGATGCTGGCCTTCAGGGCAGAGTGGCAAAGAAAAAGCCATATCTGAGATTGGCTAATAAAAGGAAAAGATTAATATGGGCAAAAGCACACAGACATTGGACAGAGGAAGATTGGAAAAAAGTGTTATGGACAGACGAATCGAAGTTTGAGGTGTTTGGATCACACAGAAGAACATTTGTGAGACGCAGAACAACTGAAAAGATGCTGCAAGAGTGCCTGACGCCATCTGTCAAGCATGGTGGAGGTAATGTGATGGTCTGGGGTTGCTTTGGTGCTGGTAAAGTGGGAGATTTATACAAGGAAAAGGGATTTTGAATAAGGAAGGCCATCACTCCATTTTGCAACACCATGCCATACGCTGTGGACAGCGCTTGATTGGAGCCAATTTCATCCTACAACAGGACAATGACCCAAAGCACACCTCCAAATTATGCAAGAACTATTTAGGGAAGAAGCAGGCAGCTGGTATTCTATCTGTAATGGAGTGGCCAGCGCAGTCACCAGATCTCAACCCCATAGAGCTGTATGTGGGAGCAGCTTGACCGTATGGTACGCAAGAAGTGCCCATCAAGCCAATCCAACTTGTGGGAGGGGCTTCTGGAAGCATGGGGTGAAATTTCTCCCGATTACCTCAGCAAATTAACAGCTAGAATGCCAAAGGTCTGCAATGCTGTAATTGCTGCAAATGGAGCATTCTTTGACGAAAGCAATGTTTGAAGGAGAAAATTATTATTTCAAATAAAAATCATTATTTCTAACCTTGTCAATGTCTTGACTATATTTTCTAGTCATTTTGCAACTCATTTGATAAATATAAGTGTGAGTTTTCATGGAAAACACAAAATTGTCTGGGTGACCCCAAACTTTTGAACGGTAGTGTATATATATATATATATATATATATATATATATATGTATATATACACACACACGCACACACACACACACGCACACACACACACACACACACACACACACACATACACACACTATACTATGTAAAGTTGTACGAGTAAAAGAAACTTTGCAGTTTTGTTTATTCCACAGCCATGACTTTTAGGTAAAATTTGTGGTGTAGATAGTTGCATGATTTTGAGAAGCGGCAGAATAAAAAAGCTGTTTATACTTTTAGTATCAATGTTTGCATCATACAGATACAATACAAATTGCCAAAAGGCGAAAAGATTCCTTTGTTTCCACGCTACTCAAATAGTACTTTAATGAAAATGAATATCTAACTTTTATTTAGACTGCTAAAAGTCAGCCATACAGGTTAAAAACCTGCCATAGCCCCTGAAGACACCGGTTCTCAGTGAAACATGTTGGGGGGGCATTGACTCATGTTTTTAATCGTGACATATCGCTACCGTGATGTAAACTTATATCGGATGTGAACTCTAGTTGATTCCATGAAAAATAGACCTTTTGCTTTGTTACCACTGCAGGCTGGCAGGGAATTACAAAAAAAATATTAAAGTAGTTCTTTGGGGCTTGAGGTAGCTGCTATGTCAGGTTTCTAACCTGTGTGGCTCATTTTTAGTGAACTACATAAAAGTTATATATTCATTTTCATTGTAGTACTATTTGAGTAGAGTGACCAGTGAATCTTTTTGCCTTTTGCCAATTTGAACTGAATATGTCTAGAATTATTGGCCACCACTTATTACGGTTCTTTGTCGTAAATATTAATGTTTATATCATGTACCAATATTTTCAAGAACAGCAAAGATTTTGCATATTGACCATTTTTTTCTACCATGACTTTTGCAATTCAATGTGAATGTTAAAAACATATTAATGTAAAGGTGATGCAGGTATCTACAAAACATTGGCTTTAAATAGAGTTACACAAGTTAGGTCAGTGGTTGTCACCCTAAGGCCACTTTCACATGACAGCATTTTTGTTAGTATTTTGCTTCAGTATTTGTAATTAAATTCAAACTTATTACTCTCGCCCACAAAGCTCTCTACAGTGCTGCACCATCTTACATCTGCTCTCTCATTTCTATCTACCACCCTACCCATGCTCTTCATTCTGCCAATGACTTTAGATTGGTGTGCTCCATAGTTCGAACCTCTCACTCCCGTCTCCAAGATTTTTCTCGTACTGCACCAGTCCTCTGGAATGCGCTACCCCAGGCAATTAGATTAGTTCCTAACTATAACAGTTTTAAGCGTGCCCGGAAAACACATCTTTTTAGACAGGCCTATAACATTCCCTAATCTGACTCCTTTCCTTAGCCACACTATTACATTTTTTATCAGAACCTGGCCTCCTTCATTCATCAGTATCCCCCACACTCCTTGCACCCCAGAGCACTTCATGTCTGTCATACACAGGTATTGGCTGGTGACCTGCTCATGCAGCTTTATGTGTACTACTCTAAGTTTAAAAGGAAAAAAAATGGCAGGACGATAGTACTGAAGAAGCATTTTTTTAGATTTTGGGTCACCTCCTTTCCCTCATAAGCTCCTGAGAGGAGGGTCCTCACTTCTCTTGTTTGAATTGTAAATTAGTTATGTCAATATGTAATGTCTGATATTGTCTGTACATGGTCCCTCTGAACTGTAAAGTGCCGCAGAATATGTTGGCGCTAAATAAATAACGATGATTATTATTATTATTATTACATCTTTGAGGCCCCCATGAGCATTGCTTAGGGGAGAGAATATCTCCATAATACAGTATTCATTGGAGCATGCCATTTTTTTTCTTCCAGATCTGTACAACACAGATCTGTAAAATGGCCGCATACGCTTGTTCTATTGCAGTAAAAACCATGTGAGGTTCAAAAAATATGTCTTTAAATAATAACTGTACATTTCCTAGACTATTTATACTACATCAAAGATTTTTATAAATGGTATCATGCAGCCTAAATCTTCTTTATGTTGTATAATGTTTAATTGCATTTTATGAAAATGATTTACAGTTAAAGACAGGGATTTGTAAATAATTAAAATTTACTTTAAAAAAAAATATATATGACTTTTTATTTCAGATTATCTTAAATTCAATGCATAAATACCAGCCAAGGCTTCATATAGTCAAAGCAGATGAAAACAATGCATTTGGATCCAAGAACACAGCTTTTTGTACACACGTGTTTTCAGAGACAGCCTTTATATCAGTGACCTCTTATCAGAATCACAAGGTGAGTAATTACAGTCTTTTCAGGTTTGCAAATGCCTGCTTCTTTTATTTAAGACCCTTTTACGTGGGCCATGATCATATGAACGCTCGTTCCCAATCATTGGCCTGTGTAAACCAGACAGTGATTGGTCAACAAACGACCAAACGCTAATTTGTCAACTGATCGGATCTTTTATGCAGCCCAAAAATGTGCTTGTCGGCAGTAGATCTCCTCATGTAAACAGGGGATGTGCTGCCAACAAGATGCAAAATATATGGGGACGAATTATCGTATTAACAATCGCTCGTCCCCATACATTCTATTGATTGCTCATTTTAAATAGAGCAAACGAGTGCCGATTGAAATGCTGTTATTGTCGATCGCACTTGTTAACGATCAATGGTGTAATACCATCTTTAGAGACTTAGTGCGCTGCCATGACTAAAGCTGGCCATACACTAAAGAATTTGGACAGTCACATTCTGAGCAAATTTGTCGTTCTCAGTTGGTCTGTGAAATGTAAAATGATAAATTGCCAATAATTTTCAAATCAGTCTCAGCATTGCTTTATGACCTGGGCACAGGAGCTAAATGTCACAACAGAGCACACAAAAGAATTGGCGCATGCCCACTGGAGCGGGTATGTTTGTCATGAACAACTTTTCAATTATATCAATGACGTATCCATCAACGACCAAAAAAATCTAACACATCAGGCCATCTTTTCTATGGATATCTCCCTTCAGTAGGCCTCTTTCATGCATTTTCATGTTACAAAAATGCAGTTGACCTCATTCTACCTTTACTAAAGTCTAGTGTATGAGCAGCAATCTACCTACACAAAAAAATCTGATGAATACATAGTAATAGTAATGTGCGTACATTTTTTATAAGGTTTTTAAATATTTGTATATTAAGGACGTTTTTGAGATTTTTTATTTTTTTAGGCGGTTTCGAAATCATGTATTTCTTAAATCTTTAGAAATAACAACACGTAGTATGAAACCATTCAAACATTGTCCCTTCTGGGATATTGCTTAATGACTCTGCAAACCCATAAAGCCTCATATGTCATTCAAACATAGCAGCAAATGTAATAATGATGACAAAATCTTGGCCATAAATCTAAGGTGAAAAGTAATTACAGCACATGTATTTTTTGAGAAGTTATGAAGAGGTTGGCCATAAAACTCCAGGTTTACAGCTGTGTCAAATCCAAGCACATATTTAGGAAAGTGAGTTTGTGCCTAGTGATCATGTAATCAAATGCTATGCCATGCAGAAGAACAGAGCAGATGCTCCACTACCCACTATACAAAACATAAATTAATTGACATCTATTTAGCTGTGCCACGTTCCACTGCCTAATCCGACACCATTTCTCAACTTAAATAAATGCTAATAATGATTTCTAACCCACATAATCTCAGTAACATCTGTTGTATATAATAGCGAATTTACATCGCTTATCCACAGGTTCCTTTTAAGGGGATATGAGTAATAGAAACTCACTGCATGTTTTGTGAAGTTCTCCATTATAAATACGCTCACATATATTTAGATTTTTATATATGAGAACTTAGACTAGGCCGCCGTGCTCAGTGTATTCAGCGTTTTATGACCATAACAGATTAGTAAATAAATGTGGTGTTTTTTACTTATGCTCCTTATATATACACTTAACCCCTTAGTGACCACCAATATGCCTTTTCACCGCAGTCACCAAGGGGCCCTAGGCTAGGCCGTCGCCTTTTCATGGCAGCCTAGTCTAAGTCCTGCACAGGTGTCCTGTGCAGGCTGGAGCCGGGGCTCGGCTGTCTCCAGACAGCCGGGCTCCTGCTCCAATGGCCAGGATCGAAGTTTACTTCTATCGCGGCAGTTTAACCCGTTAAATATCGTGGTCAATAGAGACCGCGGCATTTAAATAATTATAAAGATATACTTACCTGGCAGGGGGGATACCATGATCACTAAGGTGAGATTTGGACTTTCTTGCCAGGTTCTTGCTCCTCGGTCTTTGGTTTAGACCATGTGTAGTAGGGTCCTAATCTGAGGTTAGTAATCATCTCTGCCGGTGGGTTGGTCGCCATCGTAGAGGGATGACAGAACACCAAGGAGAGGGGCAGAGAACCACATGGTTGATGCTATCGGTCGGATAGTTGGAAATTCCGAGTTGCTAAGTGCCCCAAGATTGGGGTGCCCGAACTCACTGGGGGTGGAATCCTACTGAGTGATGTCACATTTGCACGCACTTGTCTTTCACGCTATTTGAGCAAACACCTTTATTTTCCCGGCCTCCTTGGCTGGGAAATGAGGAATTTTTATATCTGGCGAATGTCCAGGCTGTTTTTCACTGTGTGTTTGTCACGTTTGTCAAAGGAATTTTGGATGCGGTGCCCTATTGGGACCCTTCCAAGGTCTAGGAGGAAAATGAGTGGCCTTCTGGTTCATTTTTCCCCTGCAACCCGGCCTCCCTTCTTTGGATTGGAGGTGCAACCAGACGCAAGCTCCAAGGTGGACACTGGGGTGGCAGCCCAGGTAGAAGCTTTGGAGTGTTGTTGAGTCCCCCTAAGCTTCGGTAAGGGGGGATCATTGATCCTCGATCCTCTTGTCCTATGGTTTGGAGGGTCGGGGAATGGTTATGCGGGGCCTCTCTCCTTTAGGAGTAGGGCTGCGATAGACTGCATCCTTTGTGCACTTTTTTGTGTGGCACCTCTACATTTTTTTGCACTTTGGGTGACAGTAAAAAAAATAAAAAATAAAAATTATTTGCAGAGGGGGTGATTCTCACCCATCGGCGGCCCACAAATGCAATCATGGGCCTCTGATGGGGTGCCATGGCAGCTGGGGACCTGATAAAGGCCCCCAGGTCTGCCCTGGGCATATGCCTATTATATACCAAAGCATTATAGCAGCGATCTAAAGATCACATAGTAAAGACCCCTAGTGGGACTAATTAAAAAAGTAATAGATGTGAAATAAAGATTACAGTAAAAATGACAGTACAAAAATAAAACCCTTTTTTTTTCTTCATAAAAAGTGGTTTTATTTAGTAAAAGTGTAAAAAATAAATAAAACTACACATATATGGTATCACCGTGACCGTAATGACCCAAACAATAAAGTTAATATGTAGTTTAAACCACAAGGTGAACATTGTAAAAAAAAACACAAAGAACAATGGCGAAATTGCTATTTTTTTTCCATTGTCCCCCAAAAAAGTCATAATAAAAGTTAATCAGTAAGTGCCATGTACTCCAAAACAGTACCAATCAAAACTACATCTCGTCCCGGAAATTAAAAAAAAAGCAAATAATTTTAGTTCAAAAGAGTTTTTATTGTGCAAAAGTAGTAAAACATAAAAAACCTCTTCATATGTGGTATTGCCGTAATCGTATTACCCATAGAATAAAGGTAATGTGTTATTTACGATGCACAGTGAACGGCGTGAATTTAAAACGCATAGAACAAAGGAGGAATTTCAGGGTTTTTTCTATTCCCCCCAAAAGAAGTTAATAAAAGTTAATCAAAAAGTCCTCATACAGCTATGTCGACGGAAGAATAAAAAAGTTATAGCTCTTTGAAAGTGACTATAGAAAAATGAAAAAAATAGCTTGGTCATTAGGGTCTAAAATAGGCTGGTCACTAAGGGGTTAAAGGGTACTATGATGTTGACCGCCACTTTCCCGCTGTCTTTTGTTTTTTAATTTTGGTGGGCAATTGTTTGTTGACAAAACCTCTGCCCCAAAGCTCCTTTGCATTAGATGCTTCTGGCATTTTACAGTTGACTAAGCAACCGGACTGCCAACTCTCTTGACCTCGTCTCCGGCCTTCACTTTTAAACTTCTGATGTGAGATATGGCTGTCATCCTAATTAGAGGTACTCTTTAAACCTGGCCTTTGCTACTTTTTCAGTGTTATAAGAACTCAACTGTAATATTATTATAGAAAATGTACATAATGTGAATAAAATAATATTTATAATAATATACAAATAAGGTCCATAAATTAAATTCAAACAACTCCTAGCCTGGGCCAGCCTTATTGCTACCTAAGACTAGTGTGCGTGGCTAGTCAAACGATAGCCTAAGGATAAGGCGAATTTTGACAATCACAAATTTTTGACATAACTGTATACAGCTCTAGTCTTATGGCTAGAATGGAGTTGGTACTTTACAGCACACTATACATAAAATTGCCAGAGCTGCATTCATAGTACAGGTGATGTAACATAAAAAAATATATCCAAACTAAAATATTTATATCGATTTGTTGTTGTAGGAAGACCGTATAATATTTAATAATAAGTAATTTTTCAACAATTTTAACAATATTTCTAATTAAGAAGTTTCTTTTATTCCTTCAAGAAGTTTCTGGCATTTTAAACTGCATGAAAAAAAAGCATTTTAAGACAACAGTGTTTTCTTTTTTTTTTTTTTATAATAATACATAGTTTTTTAATGATGTTTTTGAAGTCCTATAAAGAAGCATTTGGGGAAAAAATGCCCGAAAAAAACGCCAAACCCAGAGCATGCTGCATTTGGAAAAAAAAAAGCCACTGACCACAAAAATGCAAAAAAAAAACACTACAAGCAAAGAAAAGCAGTGTATGTAGTGTTTTGTATTTTTCTATAGACTTTAATGTAACTTCCAGCTGCACAAAAAAAGAACCACAAAAGCGTAAATAAAAACACCATGAAAAAACATGGAAGATTTGCAAGTCTTTCCGTTATACTTTTTCAGTGAAGATCTGAAAGAAAATACTGATCAAAATACTACCGTGTGAAAGGGCTCTTTAACCCCTATCCGCACCACGACGTACTATTGCTGGGTGATGTTTGGAGCAGGCTCACGCACTTAGCCTGCTCCATACAAAGCGGGTGTCAGCTGTGGAGTACACATCAAACATGATCGCAGGATCTAAGACGTTAAAAAGAGAGGGCACCCCCCTCTGACAGCTCATCGGCCTCCCTGCAACGTGATCAGGGGGTGCAGATGGTTGTCATGGCAGCCCAGTGGCCTAATGAAGGCCGCCAGGGCTGCCTTTCTTCATCTCCAGCTTAACAGGAGCCTGTAAAACAGACAAAAGTCTGGTTCAAGTCTCCTATGGGGTCTAATAAAATGTGTAAAATAAAGTTTAATAAAGTTATTAGTAGTGTAAAAAAATATTAAAAGTTAAAAAAGAAAAATTGGTATAGCCGTATCCGTAAAAGTCCGAACTATTACAATATACCATCAATTAACCCGCGCGGTGAACACAGTTAAAAATTAAAACATTAAAAAATAGTATTAATAGAAACTACAGCTTGCCCTGCAAAAAATAAGCCCACATACTGCTCAATCACCGGAAAAGATAGTAGTAAAACATAAAAAAACTATATAAATTTGTTATTGCTGTAATTCTATTGACCGGTAGAATAAAGTTAATATGCCATTTTTACTGTATGGAGAAAGCTGTAATAACGAAACTCCTCAAAAGGAATCACAGTTTTTTTCCTATTCCTCCCCACAAATAATTTTTTTCCAGGTTCCCAATACATTATATGGTACAATAAATAGTGCCGTGAAAAACTACAACTCGTTCTGCAAAAAACAAGCCCTCATATGGCTTTATTAACGGAAAAATAAAAAGTTATGGCTTTTGGATGATGGGGAGGAAAAAATTAAAATGAAAATCAAAAAAACTGATGTGACGGGAAGCGGTAAACAAATAAGTTTAAATCGGTAGTGTGGGAGGATGCAAAGTGGAATCAATAGCAGTTGGGGTAACATTGTTTACAATCTTAGCATACTGCAATAGACGTTCCTGCTACAACTGATATAAAGGTATTGTCTGATATTAGAAAAATGGGACTGCTTTCCAGGGACAGCACCATTCTTGTCCATGTACTGTATCTATAATTGCAGCCCAGCCCAATTTCAACCCATGGACAAGAGTGCCACTGTTCCTGGAAAAAAAGAAGACCCCTTTTTCTAATTTCACACAACCTCTTTAAAGAGGCTCTGTCACCAGATTCTGAAATCCCTATCTCCTATTGCAATGATCATTGTTGGCCAAGTTATGAGCAATTTTATATTTATGCAAATGAGCCTTTCTAATGGACAACTAGGTGTGTTTTCTCTTATTTCCAACTGGGCGTGTATTGTGTTTGTAACATCTGGGCGTGTTTACTTGTTTTACTAGCTGGGCGTTGTGAATAGAAGTGTATGATGCTGACATATGATGCTGACGCATTTTGTGACTGCCTGGTCTAAGTTTATGCTGTGTAACTATTAGGCAGCATTAATAAATGTGGGTCAATATGTTTTACTATTTATTATAAGCCTATAGGTTTTGCTGGAATACTGAGAATATTTAAGCAAGGCTCACTGGCAAAATTATATAAATTGCTGTTCACCAGAAATAAGACAACTCTCTCTATAGCACCACCTAGAGGTGGTTCAAATAGTAAATTAAGGCCTTCTGCACAGAGTCCTTTACAGCAGTGCTGTGCTGTGGTGTAGGGTCTTTCAGACTCCAGGTATACAGAGGTATTTTCCTCTCAAAGCAATGTTCCTAGAGAAGAATACCTTGGTACGGAGTCCGTTGGAGTATGCCACCATTTTTTTCCCGTTAGATTTGTACGGAATTTAACAGAAAAATACTCTGTAGGCATACAGATTTACAGTACAGGCCTCTTGGCAGTTTTATTACATCCGTGAAATGTCAGTCTGCTTGAGCCCTAATGGAGGAAAGTGTACGTTTTAAGGGGTTTGAGAGCTCGTGACCACCGGACATGCCATTCAAATTCACTCATAAAAGCATTTCCATCATATTTTTTTACTGCAATGTCTATAAACACAATATAATTTTGTTTTTCTTTTTGTTGATGGCTTGATGTCATAGAAAAATGTAAAGCTTTGTAAGAATCCCTCCATATCCCTCAAAATAATGCTTATTTCTGATCTTGATTGTAGCACCATTGCATTCTACTTTAATCAGTTTAAGTATCATTTCAGTTTTGTCTTGTTTTGTTTATATTTTTATAGTCTTTGCTTAGCTAATTATTTTATGTCGTTTACAAATAAATGGTATCAATAACATCACAGGCACTGCCTTGGTAATAATGATAGTATGAGCATTAATTTATGTTTTTCTTGTTTTAAACAATTATATGACATAAAAAATTATGTTTCTAAAATACACTGAAGTGACTCTACACTTTTAGCTAATACCGATATGTGTATACCGATATAGTTTTTCCTGAACACAATGAGGGAGATTTGTGAAACTGTTTAACAGAAAAACTGTCTTTGATGCCCATATCAAGCAACCACAGTGCAGCTCTCATTTTTCTGCACCAGCCACGTAGTCATACACTTTATTTCTCTAGAATCAGTGTGTGAACAGGTTGGAGCTTTCAACTGTCCATCAAGTCTTTCTTAGCTATCGCACCATTTAAGAATAGGGTTTTTTTTATGATTTGTGCCCTAACCAGCCATCCTGCAGCCCAGCCTTGAGTATAAAATACTACTCACTCAGGTTAGACTAGAAGGGGGAAGCATGGAGCAGGCCTGCAGAAAATTTTGAGTTTAGATGTATTCGTCTACCTACTACTTAGTAGTAGTGGAAATTAATAACTTTTCAATAAAAATATTTGACCTGTATTGTAATAGAAATTCTCCTAAACAAATCCAAATGAACCAAATATAAAACACGGATTATATTTATATGGACAGGTTTTGACTGTTTTAGTTCCCATGCTACTCTTGAAACCAGCATAGTCATCTACTGTTATGTTGAAGCGCTGGAGAAGCAAATTCAAGATGCGCCACCAGGACTATAGCACTTCATTCAGGGAAGGTGGCCACAAGTCACCATGATCCCATTACACTATTCACAGCACAATTCACAGTTGATGTAATATACAATTACTTTTCTTTGCAATTTTTCTACCAATTCTCTTTTTTTATGTGTTCTTCGATTATAACTATTTTAAAAATTCGGTTAGTAACCTTTGGATACAGACAACAGTTAAACTATACTTTGCCCTTGAAAAAGCTACCGCGAAACGTGCGTTGGGGCTCTTGCTGTGGAGTTCATTTTAGGTCTATCATGTTACATACGGGTTGGTATAGCCTCTGGGACCTGTTTTGATTTTGGGTGATTCACTGGTCTTTATACATTTACATACACACGGATACTAATGTGTTTGTGACCATCCCTCTCTATACTCTTTTGGGTCCATGATATGTTTTTCTGTTCAGGCATGCTTTTTTTGCAACATATTTGTGGTGTTTGTATTTTCTTGTATTATACATTTACAGCATGTCTGTTTGAGTGACCCCCATTGTTACTATATCTTATATTATTCTACATGTTGAGTATATGCTATTTTGAATAGCCTCATTGTTCTCCACATTAGTGTATTTTAATTGTTTGTCTTATTTTAGGTCCTGATGGCCAATATGTTTTTATGAGTATTGTAATAAATGATTTATATATTTTTGCAAGGTACTATGGTACTTGGTGTTATTCTTCCCTCTGTGGAGGTGTGATATGTCCTCACATATAGCTATGGGTATTTATAAACTATACTTTGCTGTCTGGCATGTGACCTAACAGCTAAGCTTTAACTGTGTAAGGCTGGATTTACACATACTGTTTTTTGGTGCAGCTTTTAATTCAGGTTTTACCCATTCTGTGTCTCAAAAAATTGCATGAAAAATTGCACGTGTGAATCCAGTCTATCATATGATCATCTGAGGTCCCGCAAGGCTAAAAAGAGACATAAATAAATGACTTCAATTTGGAAAATATTAAAACAACTAAACGTATATTTTACATAGTGTTGATTACTATTAATCAAGTGTTTTTTGGTTATGTCTTTTTTCTAGATTACACAGTTGAAAATTGAAAATAATCCTTTTGCCAAAGGCTTCAGAGGAAGTGATGACAGTGACCTGCGCGTGGCTCGTCTGCAAAGGTATCAAATATAGACTTCCTAACCACACATATAGCACATCTGTGCAGTTTAATGGTATTCCCATGCACAGCGTAAACACTGCCGAGTTTCCGGCTGGGTTTTCTGTACGCAAATTCCTCAGCGTTTTCGCAAGAGAAATTGACGTGAATCTGCATCGCAAGTCAATTTCCACACTTCTTTTCTAAAATGCTGCAGCGTGTGAATGAGATTTGTTGAAATCTCATCTACTTTGCTGCTCCTGTAATACGCTGTGGATTTTCTGCAATTAAATCCGTTGCAGAAAATCTGCAGCTTATTCGCCCCGTGTGCACTTACTCTAAGGGGAAACATTCCTTAGAGTAGATCCAGACACAGTGTTTTTAGGAAAAAGCCACGTTTTTAGTGGTGTTTTTCCTGGCATTTATTCTTACCTTTGTAGGGACAAAAAAAAACCCTGCGGCCAGATGTTATCTTAAAATCAATGGGGCATTATAAAATTCTATACAAACATGGTGTTTTTTTAGGTGCCGTCTTTTTAATTTTTAGGCCAGTGGCGTTTTTCCAAAATTTCAGTCTGGATTTGTTTGGGTTGTTTTTGCATTATTTAGAGGCATTTTTATCCCATAGACCTCCATAGGTTTGTTTTGCCTCTTTAAAAAGACAATTAAGTTTTAATGTGTGTTAGCGTTTTTGGTGGACTTTTTTTTAAGAAAAAAGTATGTTTTGCAAAGAGGAATCTTTGCATTACATGATCTTTGAATAACATGATTTGCAATGTGAAAAATGTCACCTAAAAAGAACACAGGTAATGTAACCCACTATTAGCAAATTACACCACCAAAAACACCATTTTACTAAAAAGATTTAGTTTTTAGATGGCCAAAATAAACACCACACAAAGAGTGTGTCAAAGAAGTGTAAGGCCAGGATGACACACAGTATTGGTGCAGTTTTTGTGGCAGTTTTTGGCTCAGTTTTTTTAGCCAAATCCAGACGTGGATCCAAAAGGAAGGAAAGGTATAAAGAGAAGACTGATGCATCTCCTCTCTTTTGTGTCCACTTTTGGTTTGACTCAAAACACTGAGCCAAAAAATGCCACAAAAACGGCATCAAAACCGTGTGTGTGATCCTGGCCTATATGCAGCCTCAGCTTGACAACAAGTAGGCACGGTTTACAGATCTATCCTGATAAATGTTCCTGTATATATTACTTCACTATTGGAACATTCCATCCAATTCATGCCTGATCAATGGAACAGATATTCAGGTGGGTGGTAGCTTGTTAGCCTGAATTCACAGATTATTAACATATACATTTCGTATTGATCAAATGGTTATCGAAAAATAATCTTTGCACTATGGCAGTTAAAGGCTATGGTCAGCTTAGTAACAATTTTTGTTTAATTGCTAAAATGCTAATTAAAAATAAAAAAAATTAAACAACTTTGCAAACAGGTAAAAAAAAATCTCACTGTTTTGTGTCTACTGTTCACATGCAAACCTATGTGTCTCTACATTTGAGAGATCCAGCACTCTGATCTGAATAGTGAAATCTTGCAGCCCTATTGTTTGTAGTCTATAACCATGGAGACACATAGGTATTCAAAGCAGCTGTGGACACAAAATGGTTGAATATTTTCAATCAAGACTTGTTTTTAGATGCATTGGAGAAATAAAAACAATTGGTCGCACTGGTGGACAAAGCACCTTTTGGAATCTAACATTTCCGTAAATCTAGATTTCATAGGACAGTTGACAGTATCTTTTTTTTACATTTATCAGATCTGCATGGCCAGCTTTGGTACTATAGTAATATAAAAAACATGTTCTAAATAAAATATAAAGTGACATAATCTGAATATTCTCTAATCTTCTTATAAAATTGTTTATTTATTGATTATGATTCAATGACAAACTTAATAAAACTAAGTTTTATTAATTCCCTTACTTCCCCAGTAAAGAATATCCTGTGATATCTAAAAGCATCATGAGACAAAGATTGGTATCAAGTCATCCAGGACAGCTGACAAGCAAGTCTGACCTTAGTGCTCTCCACGGTAGCCACCAAGGTTTGCAGCATTATCAGTATGAGAATGGGGCACACATGCAGTTTGGTGCAGCTGATGGTCAAGATCTACCGCTCAACTCCTTCGCAGCTCAGAGGGACTCTGGGCTTTTCTATCACTGTTTAAAAAGAAGAGGTATTGTACAACTAGTTTGGGTGAAATTTTCAATAATTATTTATTCACAGATCAGACATCCTTGGATCTAACATATTTATATCCATAATTATACCTTAAATGAACACTCCAACTGATACACTGGAGCAGATTTACTAATACTGTCTTAAAATAAGACAGTTTAGGCTTCCTACACACGAGCGTGTTCGGTCCATGATATACGGACCATATGTCGGCAGTATTTCCCGGACCGAACACAGTGCAGGGAGGAACGCTACTAGCATCATAGTTACGTACAATGCTAGGAGTCACTGCCTCGCTGCGGGAAAACTGTCCCCTACTGTAATCATGTTTTCAGCACGGGTACATTTTCCCGCAGCGAGGCAGGGACTCCTGGCATCGTACATAACTATTATGCTAGTAGTGTTCCACCCTGCACTGTGTTCGGTCCGGGAAATACTGCCGACATATGGTCCATATATCACGGACCGAACACGCTTGTGTGTGGGAAACCTTAGACCTAGACTAGATGCTCCAAATCAAAGATGCTGGATGGTAAATTTGGTGCATCTTTAGTTATTTCTGTGTAACTTTAAACCACTTTGGAGCTGGTTTAGTTTGCAATAAATATCTGCGCCAGAAAAACGGAGGCACAATAGGCATAATAAATCTGCCCCACTGTTTTAAGCCAATTGCAAAGCCTTAGGCAGCGGTGCATGACGCATGGAATCAAAGAACACCAAAAGTGAGAACCCAGAGTCAAGCTCCACCTTCATGGGGTCTGTACTAAGCGTACAGTTTTGCCTGGAGTGTTCCTTTAAAATTACATTACATTTGTAAAGTAGATAGTAAATACTTTGTTCTATTGCACTGAGACCATTTTTTTTAACTCTACTGTTTAAAATGTAGCTCAATTGACAGGAGGCTTTGCAGGCAAGGTTTTGGTGTCCAACAGTTAGCAACGTCCCACTGACCTACCCTGCAGTGTCCCATCATTAAAGGAAAACTCCACTATTACATTTTTCAGTTATAATACTTAGTTTTTCTTATTTTGGACTGATTTTAAGTTCTGTGAGGTTATCTTCTCCACTTCTATGTAACAACAGCATTACCCTTTGGAAGCTCAGATAAAACACAAAATGTTAGTTTACATGTCTGACAGAGAAATGGAGCTAAACTTTTGTCTCCAAGAGCAAAAAGCCGATGCCCCTGACCAGTGGCGTAACTACCGCTCTAGCAGCCGTAGCGGCTGCTATGGGGCCCAAAGCATGAGGCCCCCCCCCCCACATAGGATAGGAGATACATGTGTGATCGCTGGGACGCCCAGCGGTAAGGACAACGGGGGACCAGAAGTCCCCCAAAGTTCTCCATGACAAACCTCGGACTTCTGGGGTCTGTCGGCAGCTCCATAGAAATGAATTGTGCACCGGTCGCACTTGTGCGCATGCGTGACCAGCGCTCCTTTCATTTTTATTGAGCTGCGCAGACCCCGGATGTCCGAGGTTTGTCATGGAGAACTTCGGGGGACTTTCGGTCCTCCGTTCTCCTTATCGCTGCTAGCGATCACACATGTATCCCCTATCCTGTGGATAGGGGATACATCTCTATTGTAGGACAAACTATAGGCCGTTTTTTTTTGGGTGGGGTTGGGGGCTGTATGGCGTTATCTACAGGGGGGGCTGTATAGCATTATCTACAGGGGGGCTGTATGACGTTATCTACAGGGGGCTGTATGGCGTTATCTACAGGAGGGCCTGTATGGCACCGTTCTACAGGGGGGGCTGTATGGTGTTATCTACAGGGGGTTCTGGGGCTGTATGGCGTTATCTACAGGGGGCTGTATGGCGTTTTCTATAGGGGTCTGTATGGCGTTATCTACAGGGGAGGGCTGTATGGCGTTATCTACCGGGGGGGTTTGGTGCTGTATGGCGTTATCTACAGGGGCGCTGTATGGAATTATCTACAGGGGGGCTGTATGGCGTTATCTACAGGGGGAGGGCTGTATGATGTTATCTACAGGGGGAGGGCTGTATGGTGCTACCTACAGGGGGGGCTGTATGGCATTATCTACAGGGGGACGGCTGTATGGCGTTATCTACATGGGAGCTGTATGGCATTATCTACAAGTGGTAAGCTGTATGGCGTTATCTACAGGGGGGCTGAATGGTGTTATCTACAGGAGTGCTGTATGGCGTTATCTACAGGGGGGCTGTATGGCGTTATCTACAAGGGAGCTGTATGATGTTATCTACAGGGGGGCTGTATGAGTAAAGTTGTCAATATGTTGTGTAGAGGTGGAGTTAAAAATGCTATTAAATGCTTGTAACTGGCAAATGTTACCAGAAAAGAATACTAATATCCTTGGAACTTTTAGCAGTAATAGCTCGATCAGCAAATTCAAGATTAGTAGAACTAAGGGAACTCTAATTTGAAATCAGTTTTCAGTTGTCTTTTTTTTTTTTTTCCTTCTTTATTCCTATGCACATGTGATGAATTTAAATTTTTTTCCATGTTTTTTCATATTACATATTTCTATAGCAAATGAGATACAAGTAAAATTATATAAATAAATGGTTAGGTAACGGTTATTGTTAATGATTTGCTTCAAAGTTAGAAGCCAGTTACAGGAATAATTTCTGTTTATCGACCACACACATAGGGCTACATTCATAAATGCGGTTTTTGATGTTGTTTTTGTTGCAGTTATAGCCAAAGCAATGAGTAAATCCTCAATGAAGGGAAAATATAAAGGAAAGAGTTCATCTGGATTCACATTCAGTTTTATGTTGCAGTTGTTTTTTTTTTTAGCTTAAGCCAGGAGTGGATAATAAAGAGAGTATAAGTTTTTCCTCTATACTTTTTCCTTTCTTTTTTATCCACTCCTGGCATTGGCTCAAAAACGGCATCAAGACAGCACATGTGAATCCAGCGTAATGATAGAGGACTGACAGGAGGTAAGCTTAACATAACCACATATATAGTAGTTGACTGATCGACCATTAGCGTACTGTTATCTGCCACAACTCACCTATAAACATGTATATTTGGCTCAGTTGTGTGTGTGACATTTCAGTTGAAGGTGATAACTGGCTGTCAGGACAACCTGTTGCCGCTTCTCTAATCGGGAAAAAAGAAAGAATGAACAAATTTAGGCCTAATGCATATGAGCATAATTGAATTTGACTTGTAATATGGTATACGAAACGGAGCTGTATTTCACACTGTAATGCAGCCACTTAGTTCCAAGTGAGGCTTAGTTTTATGGATCACGTTTTGCTCTAGAAGTACTAAATTCTGTGCTCAGTCTAATATATAGCTTGGAGCAACATTTACCGTAACTATTGGTAACAATGACCCTAGCCACCAGGCCAAGAGAAATCTCCTCCCGGCCAGATCTAAATAATGAAAATGTCAATCAGATCCTCAGAAATGACATTCATCGATAGTTTGAAAAACAGTTGCTTGTAAAAGGGGCCTTTAGAATCTGATATTTCCTGTTTATTAGCTTACTTAAAGGGGTTGCCTGGTTTCAGCAAATAAATAAAATTTTACAGAATACCTTCTGCATTAATTCCTCACAGTTTCCAAGACTTGGCTTATTGTTTCTCAGTAAGAACATTCATTGTTTACCTCCAGTGGATAACATTTTATCCATGGTCATGTAATAGACACGAAGGTGCTGGAAATATTTTTCTCCACTGTAAGTAATCAATTAATGTTCCTATGGAATAAAAACAAGTAGAACTCTTGAAAACTGTGAGGAATTAATACAGAAAGTATTTTGGAGATTTTTATAACTTTTAATTATACAAAAAAAAGCATTGATTTGCAGAAACCGGACAACCCCTTTAATATATTAAAACTGTTGTTTGTAGGTCTTAATAAATCATCTGTGACAAGTAGAACCTTAAAATCTTTAACTTCTTGATATGCCTGTCGTGTATTGCCTTAAGTTTTAGTTCTTTATTTTACAGAGGGTGCACGCCACCTTGACCTTCCTTGCAAGCGATCTTATCTAGATCCCTCTTCTTCTATGGCAGATGATCACTACTTTCGATCACCTCCACCATATGACCAACAGATGCTAAGTCCACCTTACCGCAATGAAGTGGCACCAAGAGATGCTTGTATGTACTCGACTTCAGGAGCAGAAATAGCTGGAGTATCAGGTGTTGATGATTTACCTCCTCCACCACCACCTTTAAGTTGCAACATGTGGACTTCTGTTTCACCATACACAAGCTATAGTGTCCAAACAATGGAAACTGTTCCATATCAGCCTTTCCCAACCCACTTTACCACCACCGCCATGATGCCTCGTCTTCCAACAATTGCAAGCCAAGGATCACAGGCACCAAGTGAATCACACTTCAGTGTATACAATCAGCTTTCACAGTCTCAAGTACGGGAGAGGGTTCCTACCTCATCCTTCCCGAGAGAGAGAGTGCATCCATCTTTATGTGAAAGAAAGCCCCCATCTCCACACATAAACACAGCAAATGAGTTTTTATATTCCCAAAGTTTTTCATTATCCAGAGACTCTTCACTACAGTATCATTCCGGTATGGGGACTGTGGACAACTGGACTGATGGATGACTGTAGTTCCAACATATACAATATTTGAGTTGTTCTATTGTCCCAGACAATCTGATCTGTTATTACCTGTGGGTAACCTGCACTTAAGTAAAATATCACCCATGAATCAACTGAAGATTTATTATTAGTCGAAAGAGGGTGAAACCCCCATCTAGATGTCTTGTAGCTTCTATGGATGAAACATTGAGTTAACAAAGAAAGCTATAATAGAAAATACAGCAAACTAACTTGTAGAAATTGCCTGGAATCACTAAATCTTTGCATGCTGAATAGCTATTTATACACACACATATATATATATATATATATATATATATATATATATATATATATATATATATATATATATATATATATGTGTGTATATATATATATATGATATATATATATATGTATATATATATATATATATATATATATATATATATATATACCATTTTTTTAAAATATATATATATCTATCACAAATGCAAGCCACATGTCCGGTGAAGCTTTGCTTATAAAGTTGAGATGCTTAATAAAATTGTGAATGTTACCAGGGTTCATGAAGACATCTATTTAAGATTTTTTTATAATGATGTAAGAAAAAAAAAAATGATTGCGTGAGAAAAATAACTTTTATATATATATATATATATATCTAAGGGAAGACACTTTATGAGAAATCCAGCTTACTTCAAACAACGTGGAAATGTTTCTCTTGTTAAATAGCATGGACTTTATTTATGCTTACTAAATGGAAAGATAAAATGGTAAAGGTGATTTATGATTATGTCATACCTCCAGTTGTCTTTTCATTGATATCGGTCTACAGCATGTCTGGGGATATGAATATTTGAAGCTAACGTAAAGTTGAGACGTTATTGTCCTTTCTTACGTCCATCAATCTTACACTTTTTGAGAATGACACCAACACTGCAGATATATTTCCAGAATAGAATAGCGTTCTTTGATTGGTAATTTTTTCGGCTGGAATAGTGAAAAACATTAAACTTGTGTTAAAATTATGGCTGGTTGACTAAATGGATGATGTATTACAATGTACATATTTCAGTTTAACAAACAATGTGCATTTTAGAAAGGTAAAAAATAGTGTAACTTGTTCAGGACCAGAACTGACAAATCCAGTTAACAAAGTTAATTTTAGAGTAGCCAATTATGTAAGCTATCAAGAACCACCTATTCTAGTATTCTAGGAGTAAGGCCTCATGCACACGACCGTATTTTTTCCCACCCGTAAATACTGGCGTAAATACGGGTTCGGTGTCACACGTATTCCACCCGTTTTGCACCAGTATTTACGAACCCGTGCCCGTAAATATGGGTCCGGTGTCACACGTATTCCACCCGTATTTATGAGCACGCTTTTGGCGGCAAAATAGCACTGCACTAATCGGCAGCCCCTTCTCTCTATCTGTGCAGGATAGAGAGAAGGGACAGCCTTTTCTGTAATAAAAGTTAAAGAAATTCATACTTACCCGGCCGTTGTCTTGGTGACGCGTCCCTCTCTTCACATCCAGCACGACATCCCTGGATGACGCGGCAGTCCATGTGACCGCTGCAGCCTGTGATTGACCTGTGATTGGCTGCAGCGGTCACATGGCCTGAAACGTCATCCAGGACGTCGGCCCGGATGTCGAGAGGGACGCGTCACCAAGGCAACGGGCGGGAGACCGGACTGGAGGAAGCAGGAAGTTGTCGGTAAGTATGAACGTCTTTTATTTTTATTTTTTACAGGTTTATACTGATCGGTAGTCACTGTCCAGGGTGCTGAAAGAGTTACTGCCGATCAGTTAACTCTTTCAGCTCCCTGGACAGTGACTATTTACTGACGTCGCTTAGCAACGCTGCCGTAATGACGGGTGCACACATGTAGCCACCCGTCATTACGAGAGCTCCATAGACTTCTATGGACTGTCCGTGCCGTTATTACGGCCTGTAATAGGACATGTTCTATCTTTTTCAACGGCACGGGCACCTTCCCGTGAGAAAACGGGAAGGCACCCGTCGCCAATAGAAGTCTATGAGCCCGTTATTACGGGTCGTAATTACGACCCATAATAACGGGAGTTTTTACGGTCGTGTGCATGAGGCCTAAGTGATATGAAATTTTTTTTAAATTGTTTTTATTTTATAAATATCTGCACACATAAATACAAGAACTACAAATAAATATCCCCAACACACCCATGCAGTAAGCTAACTAATGCAGTTAGGACAAGATAATTAGTTGTTATAGGGGATTCTATAATCAAGAAGACGGATAGAATAATTGGTTTGCTGTCTCTCTGGTGCCTGGGTTTGGCAAGTGGTGGAAAGGATGGATAATTTTCTAAAGGGGTTGGTGATGATCCAGCTTTTGTGGTCCATGTGGGAGCCAATGACAGAATACAGTAGATAGAGGAGCTTTAAGAATAATTTTAAAGAACTAGGCTACAAGCTGAAAGGAAGAATCTCCAAATGCTTGGCTTAAAGGGGTTTTCCCATCAGGGACATTTATGACATATCCACAGGATAGAGATTGAAAAAGTACAAAAAAGAGCGACTAAACTAAAAGGGCATGGAGAATCTTAGTTATGAGGCAAGATTAAAAGAAGTACATTTATTTAGCATTGAAGAGAGACGACTAAGGGGATGACATGATTAACTTGTATACATATATAAATGGCATGAACAAAAAATATGGTGAAAAGCTATTCCATGTAAAAAAAAAAAAGATGCTCCAGGTTCCTGCTGCCGACCCAGGCCTCTTCGAAATTTTTGACCATCTAATCAGAAAACAGCGTAGCTCGCATGCTACACTTATTCTGATTATATGGTTAGAAATTTAGAAGAGGCACGTGTCGGCAGTGGAAACCGCGAAAGGTAGTAGGAGGCCCTGTTCTAGAGATAGGCGCTGGTCCCACAGGCGAGACCCGCAGCTATCTGACATTTATGGTATATCCTGTGTTTATATTCATAAAGAATTTATAGTTAACTTAATAACTTTCCTGTGCTAAATAATTAAATACCTATAGAAATATCTGATACAGACAGTTTAATTACGTTAACGTATTAACTTATACAGCTACCTATTTATTCAGTGGATTTATAGTGGCAGCAGCCAATAAAATCATTAAAAACTGTCTTTAGTGCTAAAATTGGGTTACACATTAAAATCATTACATGTGTGTGCAGATCATGATGTCCAAAGCACAGGTACAGTACGCACCTAAGCATTTGAGTTGAGATAAAATCACTATTACAAAGCTTAAGGTAGATTCCACTGCTTTATCTGTAGATTATCATTTAGTGTACTATCCAAGAGAATCTAACACTAAAGACCCTTATACATGGGCCAATATTTGGGTGAACATGTCAAAGATCAGCCAATGAACGCATCTTTTATGTACCAGTCTACGAGTTGGCAGCACATCTCCCTGTGTAAACAGAGATATGTGCTGGTGACATGGCGCAAATGCATGGGATGAACGATCGCAATAATGATCGTTCATCCCCATACTTAGCAGTCTTTGCACTTTGTGAATGGAGTGAACGAGCCCCGTTTGACAATCTGTATTGTCGATCGATGATCTTCAAAGGTGGTTAAACACGGCTGATAACTTCCCGTGTAAATCCACCTTAAAAAGCACTCTGGGTTTGTTTTTTTCCACTTCCCCCACTGCTGCTTGTAAATGTAATGTAATGTAGTTAAGTGTATTGACTTACCTGGTGCTGTATTTCACGGACCGCCACTCCGTTACGGGCTGCCATGGGTTCATGTTATCTTCAGTCTGACTCCCTGTATCCTACAGCGTCTGCTGTAGGGACCAGAAGTTATGCTCACAAGTCTATGAGAGCCGCAATGTGAGTCTCATAGACTTACATAGAGAGACTGACATCCAGTTTCTACAGCAGACGTTGTAGGGTCTGTGATGTCAGAGTACAGATAAGGTAATCCTAATGGCAGCCCGGAACGGAGCAGTGGCCCGTGAAATACAGCACCAGGTAAGTCAATACACATCACTACATTTCACTAAACTCGGAGTGCTTCTTTAAGCTAGCCATACACTAGAGATATTGTATGAAAAACAGACCATTTTTGTGAACGTGACAGACGCCAACCAAAGGCAGTTACTTGAGGAAAAGTTGACTTGCAGTGTTGGATTTTTTTAGTCGTTCTGGGGTGCAGTCCTTGGAAAATCATTAATGCCAAACGACAGATCTACATACAATCAATAGAAGTCCAGACCAGGCCTCAGATAAGGGGAAAGATTGATCAGGGATTTGTTGTTTTAACTTATTATTGTGTACTGCTATATCAGCAAAGCTAGAAATAAGAGCAAATACAAGGTCAATTATAGAGAGAAAAATGTCTAATCCACTTGACTGCACTCAACTGCACAAAAAAAATATGTTCTAGGTTTTTTGACATGTAATATATAAATATATATTCTATACATGTCTAGAATTTTCAGTTGTCTCTGAGCCAGTGGGCGGAGCCTAACTGATATCATGTCTCCTATACATAGCACACATAGAGAAGAGGAGAATCCTGCTCTCCTTTCTCTATCTATCAAATATATAGAAGCATCAACATCATAGAGGAGATGTTACAGCTGTAATGATCAGTATAGCTGAGAATCCAACACAAGGGTGAGATATAACTCTTAAACGTCATGCACACGACCGTGGTTTTGCGGCCGCAATTTACTCGCATTTTCACTGCTGCATTGCGGTCACATTTATTTCAATGGCCCCATGCAAAGGACCATGACTTTTATTGTTCCGGGCTGGGGCCGCAAATCTGTACCGCAAAAACTCAGGACATGTCATCATACAGTCCGCAAATGCGGCCCAGACTCGCTGATAGAAGTCTATGGGACTGTGAAAATTGCTGATGAACTACTGCTTGTTGTCCTTGCGTAGCCGTAATTGTGTACAGAAACCTAGCGACACTAGGGAGTTTCCCAAAAGTCTAGACACTTGTCTGAACAAGCAACTTTTTTACCTCATTACACTGCAGACTTCAGAAAAGAAGGATGTCTCTCTCTGTAGTTCAGATTGAGAAACTTATCGCTCTTGTGCATGACCGCCCATGCATTTGGGATAAAAGGCAGGGTGGTTACCAGGATGGCAATCTGAAAGACCGTGCATGGGAAGAAATAGGATTGGGAGAAGGCGACAAGGTCACAGCTAAAAAGACTATGTATCAAGCACTACCTATGGGCCAAACTTTGCATTAATGTTGTTTATTAATGACATTAAACAAATTATTTTTTTATTTTATGTTGGACGACATTAAAACACGGTGGAATACATGCCTGGAGCAGTTCCATCGGGAGCCTAAATACAAGGGGAAAAGTGGGGACAGTCGCAAGGCCAAATGGCCAAATCTATATACACAGCAGCTGCAGTTGTAATCGAGGTTGGCTCGTAAGTACACATTTCATATAATTGTTTAGTGATGCATGGATGTATGCTAGGTAGCAGGCAATCCTCTGGTACCTAGCACCAGGGCCGGCCTTAGGATAGATGGCGTCCCGTGCGAAATTATCTTTCGGCGCCCCACACCATCATAAAAAAAATGGCCCATAAAAAAGTATAATGCCCCCCACAGTATAATGTCATGTATAGTGCCCCCACACAGTATAATGCCCCTTTAGTGCCCCATACATTATAATAATAATATTTAATAATATAATATATTATAATCCCTTCAAGTACAGTATTTTGTCCTCTAAGGCTGGGTTCACACGACCTATTTTCAGACGTAATGGAGGCGTTTTACGCCTCGAATTACGCCTGAAAAAACGCCCCTAATACGCCTACAAACATCTGCCCATTGCTTTCAATGGGAATTACGATGTTCTGTTCCCACAAGCCTTTATTTTACGCTTCGCTGTAAAAAACACGCTCCGTAAAAAGAAGTAGGGCCTTGAGAAAGCATGTACGCACGTGAAACGGCCGTAGGCAATTCCACATCCTGACCGAGATCTTTCCAAATAAAGAAATTGTGTTGCAAGTCCGGTGAGTGCCTCGATCATTGCTCTATACTTACATTAAGCTGGTTGTGCTATATTTTCGATGAGCAACTCCGGGGCAACCTGTCTGCAACTATCCATTTAGAAAATAAGCCATCTGACACACTCCTGTTCCTCTTGTGCCAGTTCAGCAGTGCCAGCCTTTTTCCTCTTCCCATTTCATCTCGTAAAAAGAAGTAGCATGTCACTTCTTGAGGCGTTTTTTGGAGCTGATTTTCCATTGAACACTATGAAAAACGCCTCAAAAAACGCCTCAAAAAACGTCTGAAAAGAAGCCTCAAAAGAAGCTCCAAATTTCATTCTCAGCTTCAAAAATGCCTAAAAATCAGAGGTTTTCTCTGAAATCAGCTGCGTATTTTTCAGACATTTTTTGTTAAGCGTGTGAACATACCCTAATTGTGCACACACAGTATTATGCCCCCTGTAGTGCCCCTACACAGTTTAATGTTCGCTTAGTGGCCTCCGCAGAGTATAATGCCCTCCTCCCCTGGCTGCCACACACAGCCCCCCCCTTGTAGATAGTGCCCCCCTGTAGATTGTGCCATACAGCTTCCCTGTAGACAGTGCCATAATCCCCCACCTCCCCCTTATAGACAGTGCCATACAGCCCCCCACCTCCCCCATGTAGACAGTGCCATAATCCCCCACCTCCCCCTTGTGGACAGTACCATACAGCCCCCACCTCCTCCTTGTAGGCAGTGCCATAAAGCCCCACACCTCCCCCATGTAGACAATGCCATGCAGCCCCCCACCTCCCCCTTGTAGACAGTGCCCCCAAACAAAAAAATTGTACTCACCTAGGCTCCATTCCCACGATGAACTGAGCTGCTCCACAACGCCAACAACAGGATCCTTGCGTACGCCGGCGTGATCCTGTAGACTAGTACAGAGTTTCCCAACCTTTTTGGACTCTTTTCGGACCTTTTCAGACACGCACTACACTCTTAGGGTATGTGCACACAGAATTTTTTGTAAGGCAGAAAAAAGCTGCCTTACCTTCAGGAATTTTGAGGCAGATTTTGAATTGACAGCGTTATTTGACGGGGTTTTTTTGTGCTTTTTTTTATGCCGTTGAAGCTAATGCAAAAGACGCAGGCAAAAAAGCACTCCAAACGAGCGCCGCGGGTATTTTATGCCTATTAATTTCAATTGGAGGTCAGCCCGCCACTCTCACTAAAATGACCATCGGCCCGTCACTCACAGATGCTCCCTGTAGATAGTACCACACAGCCCCTTGTAGGTAGTGCCACACAGCCCCCTTGTAGGTAGTGCCACACAGCCCCCTTGTAGGTAGTGCCACACAGCCCCCTTGTAGGTAGTAACACACACAGTCTCTTTGTAGGTAGTGACACACACAGCCCCCTTGTACGTAGGGACACACACAGCCCCCTTGTAGGAAGTGACACACACAGCCTCCTTGTAGGTGGTGCCACACAGCCCCCTTGTAGGTAGTGCCACACAGCCCCTTGTAGGTAGTGCCACACAGTCCCTTGTAGGTAGTGCCACACAGCCCCTTGTAGGTATTGCCACACACAGCCCCCTTGCAGGTAATGCCACACAGCCCCCTTGTAGATAGCACTCCCCTTTCCTGTAGGTAGTGCCACACCGCCCCTTGTAGATAGCACCCCCCTTTCCGAATATAGTGCCACTCTAGTTCCCTGAAGGAGCGGAATAACACTGTGTCCGGGGATTCCCGGAGCACTTGATGTCTCTGTCCATATATGGACAGTAACATCAGGGGCAACTCCCGAAGCAGAATCCCCGTCCACAGGGTTGCAAACGCTGTGACCGGGGATTCCACTCCAGGAGAAGCCCCTGACATCTGTCCATTTATGGACAGAGACATCAAGCGCTCCATCCATGAGCAGAATCACCGGCCTCACAGGGATTTCGCTCCTTCAGGGAGCTACAGTGGCGCTAGTAGGTAGCAGAGCGGGGAGATCTCTCCCTGCTCCGCTATAGTGTTCAATAGTACCTGTGCTCTAAGGACGCAGGTACTATTAAATGTGTCGTCGCTACCGCTGTAGCAGCCAGAGCAGCTGCTGGTGGCGTCGCCGGCCATGGGGGGCCTGTCCCGACGGGTGGCAGGGGCGCCCCTGATGTCCAGTGTCGCCGCTAGCAGCCGCTTTGACTGCTACAGTGGTAGCGACGCCACTGAGAGAAGCGCCCGGACAGAAAGGCAGCTGCTGAGTCGCCGGGCCAAGGCGCTTCTGAAACACAAGCAGGGGAAGGGAGCCAGAGCAGCGCCCCTTCCACCTGCTGGAGTGATTGGCCTGTGCAATGGATCAGGTCGCACAACCCTAAGGCCTGCCTTGCCTAGCACACTTCCATGCGTCTACTTCTGCATTGTCGATTGTATGTAGTTAGGACCTATTATCATGCATGGATGATTGCTAGGTACCAGAGATTTGTCTGGTACTTGGCACACTTCCATGCTTCTACTTCTTCAATGTGGATTGTATGTAGTTAGGACATATTATCATGCATGGAGGTATGCTAAGTAGCAGGGAATGCTCTGCTACCCAGCACACTTCCATGCGTCTACTTCTGCAATGTGGATTGTATGTAGTTAGGGCCTATTATCATGCATGGATGTATGCTAGGTACCAGTAGATCGTGGATTGTATGTAATATGTATACACTTTGAAATTTAATTAATGATGAAATTATTTTATTACGTAGAACAAGGGACAATCTTGTACAGGTGGACTCTGATGAGACATAGTTGGAAGCTGTGCCTTTGGAACCCGAAATGATGACAACCACTGACTTCACACTGACCAGCCTGCCAGGGTCCACATCAGACACCAACCCTGAAGTAGTACTGACAGGAGAAGATGACACACCGCCCCCTAGACCACCTGTACGTTGCAGAGTGCATAATGTGGCACCCACATGTGCCACTCCGTATACTCGCACCCATATAGACCAACAGGTGTTGGACCATCTACGTAGCTGGAAACCTGACAGCCAGGAGGACATCTTCTGCCACAGCCTGGCTCATCTTTTTAAGGGGGTCCCACCATAGAGGGAAATTCAATGCCACAGCACACTCTTGGGAGTGGTGGAGGTGTTCGCCTCGCCAGGTGATCCGCGTCAGCTGGTCCAGGCTGTTGAATACGTTAGAGGCGTTTGTGAGGGAGCACAAGCACCAACCCTACCACCAACTAGGCCCAGCCAGCAGAGGCCATACCTACAGGACAGCTCGCAGCCCCTGTTTTACCAGGACCAAGTTATGTACTCCCAGCATGCAGTTTTCCCCATATCACCCCCACAACATGGATATAGTTTGGCACTAGTAGCCATGAATTTTATGATTTATAATCATGTTATATAATAATTGTTGTTTTGTACAGTTTTTAGGTACACTTTTGCTACATAAAGTTATTTTTGAAAATCATTTTTCAACATTTCTTTAATCATTATGGTGTGTGTGTGTGTGTGTGTGTGTGTGTGTGTGTGTGTGTGTGTGTATCTTCTTTTGGGTGTGTGATGGTGGTGTACTGTCTTTTGTGTAGGGTTGTTAAGGCACGGTTAAGTTTTAAAATACTAATAACCTATCCAGACTATAGGTCATCAGGATATGATAGCTATAGGTCATTGACCCAGAACGCCAGACGTTCATATACTGACAAAATTTCAAGGGATAGGTTATGAGTAGTCACAACGCCATGTAGGAATCATTACATAGGGGAATGCGCACACACAGGAAAAATAATACACATGTTTTACATAACTTTATTTATGACAATTCTTTTTAAAAAAAAAAATTTTACATTGTTCTTTACTTCCGAAACGAATAATGCGGTATTCGTTAGAATTTCTGAATACTATACCATTAAAATTTTTACAAATAAATAATACAAAAAAATAATTGAGATATGGAAATGTATCAAAAAAGTACTGTATGCTGAAAGACTTTAAGCCCGCCACCCATATCAAGGGTCCTCATTCTCTTGCGAGTCCCTAACCTAACTATTACGAAACTAGAAAACCATAAACTCAATAGTCCCAAACCAACAGTTCTACCAGATAGCATCCATCTGCCATGGAACAGATACATCAGATGACAGAAAATAGTCAGCATAGATTTCCCGGATTGCCAGTCCTGACAGTCCAGATCTTCCATACTGGCTCTGTTACTGAGGAATGGTTAATGTTGGCATGTATTACTGCAGCGTGTGAATCCGGCAAATGTGGTGGAGGATGACACTGGCTTGGATAACCAATGTCACATGATCTGGACTCATCTGCAAAGTGGACTGCAGCACCCGCCGCTTGCTGCTCAGAATTCCAAAGACGCACTCCACATACCGCTTCGCACGAGTAAGGCGATAGTTAAAAATGCGCCTCCGGTCATCCAAGCCACGACTGGGGAATGAACGCATCATATTGGAGGATAGTCCAAAGCCTTCATCAGTCAGATTGACAAATGGTGCTGTAGGTCCAGAAGATCCCAGCAGATTTCTTGGTTCAGGAAGGGTGATCTGGTTGTATTGGATTGTAGCCGTTCACACGTTCTGAAAGCACTAAAGATGCCAGCATCAGCAGAGCTCCGGTAGACCCCTATATCTAGAATTACAAACCGGTAGTCACTGTCGGCCAAGGCCAACAGCACCACCAAGAAATACTACTTGTAATTGAACTATAGGGACCCTGAGTGAGGCGGCTTCTTCACACGACTGTGTTTCCCATCCAGCGCACCGGCACTGTTGGGAAACTGTGCTTGATGGTAGAAGCCCTTGGCAATCCTAAGCCAGTCTTCTTCTGCCTTGGGCTGTGGCATCACCGCCGCTCTCTGTCTCTGCCAGATCACTTCGCAGATGAGTCGGATGATCTGCGAAATGGTGAAGGAACCCAGCAGAAACTCGAAATGCAGTGATGCAAGTGAGTTCCTGGTTGCTAGGAATCTGTGAAAAATAAAAAAACAAATACGTTTTGGAAGCAGTATCAGGGCAAAAAGACGACAATAAGCCAAGGGGACAATTACGCTTATACTATCGGTATTAGGGAGACATCAGACAATGGGAAAAGGGGACAACAAGACTACTGTCTTATGTGTTCTTAGCTGAGGGTGATGATGAGCCGTTCCTCTGGAGAGATGCACCGTGTCATGGTGATGTCCTGAAAGGTGAGTCCAGGACGCAGGTCCGTCAGCAGACGATCAAAGCCAGTGATGGACAGATGGCAGTAGCTGTGAAACTTGTCCGGGTTCTGCCGCAGGTCAGAATACAGGGTGTGGAAATGACCCTTCCTAGTCCGTTGGAAGAAAATCAGAGCTCCCAACAAGGCAAAAATGCAATTAAAATGGTGCCAGAGCGATCAGTGACCGTATTAGGGGGTTGGGACTTTTAGCATGTGACCACCTTAGGGAGTTGGGACAACTAGATTAATCATTTTCAACCTTCCGCAAATTGCTCAGTTCAGGGGCGTAACTAGGAAAGACTGGGCCCCATAGCAAACTTTTAACTGGGGCCCCCCCTGCCCAGGGTGTCACACAACCCCCCTTGTAGATAGTGCCTTTTTAACAGCCCCCCCCTGTAGATAACGCCATACAGCCCCCCTGTAGATAACTCCATACAGCCCCCTCTGTAGAGAATGCCATAGAGCCTCCCCTGTAGATAACGCCAAACAACCCCCTTTGTAGATATCTACAGTGGGGGCTGTATGGCGTTATCTACAAAGGGGGCTGTATGGCGTTCTCTACAGAGGGGGCTATATGGCGTTCTCTACAGGGGGGCTGTATGGCGTTATCTACAGAGGGGGCTGTATGGCGTTATCTACAGAGGGGGCTGTATGGCGTTATCTACAGAGGAGGCTGTATGGCGTTATCTACAGAGGGGGCTGTCTGGCGTTATCTGCAGAGGGGGCTGTATGGCGTTATCTACAGAGGGGGTTGTATGGCGTTATCTACAGGGGGGTTGTATGGTGTTATCTACAGGGGGGGCTGTGTGCAGCTAACTAGGTCACTCACTCCAGACCTGCTGGCCTGCTCCAGCCATTGCCTGTGCCCGATGCTCCCTGGCAGCATATAGCGATGGACTTTATTACTGACCTGCCTCTCTCTGCCGGATGCAGTGCTGTCTGGGTGGTGGTGTATCGAAAATGGCCTACTTTGCCCACTGGCTCAGTTGCTAGATTCACCGATACTTAGCAGTTAGTGTAGCCATAGCGTTCTGCAGCCGCTGGCTTCTAATGCACTTTTAGCTTTAAGTGCCTACTACTACATACACCTATTAAGCATTGCTCTATATAGATCCTGCTCTAGCATTGTGCATGGTTGATTTTAATTTATCTATGTGGTTGTCACGTAGGGTTTGTGGACCCACATGGCCATACCACCTTGGCGGTATGGCAGCAGGCAACAGGGCGCAGGTCAGAGACTATAGTTCATATAGGGTACCTGTGGCAGCTCAGACAGTAGCAAGGCAGGCTTGGCTGGGACTAGGCAGCAGGTAGACGTCAGGCGTGAAGTAGCAGGGCAGGCATGGTATACAGCACAGCACAGCTACAGCTCAGCACGGCACTAGATCAGGATACAGGTTACAGGATACAGAAACAGGGAACACTGGGAGCAGGAAACACTAGGGGACCATTTTCAAGACAGACTTAGGATACGACAACAACGCTCAGGCATAAAAGCAAGGGGCTAAACCCCTCTTATAGTCCAGGGACTTATGGGCTGATAGTTCATTAAAGTCCGATGCGTGCGCTGCCCCTTTAAGAGTGGGCACGAGCGTGCATGTGCACCCTACGGGATCCGGCTGAGGTGAGTGAAAGCGAGCGCTGGCGTCTCCTGAGGAGGAGACTGGGGCCAGCGCTCTGTCAGGGAGAGAGTGGAACTGACGGCCTGCAGCCATGGACATGACAGTATCCCCCCTCTTACGCCCCCTCTTCTTGGGACCAGAGCGAGAGAGAAACTTCTTAAGAAGTGTAGGATCATTGAGGTTCTCCTCTGGCTCCCAGGACCTCTCTTCAGGACAAACCCTACTCCAATCCACCAAATAAAAAGTATTTTCTCTCACTCTCTTGGTGTCCAAGTTCTCCTTAACCTCGAAGGTGTCTGAAGGACCGCTGGAGGCAACCGCAGGGCTAGGAGTTTTGGTAAAGCAATTCAGGACCACCGGTTTCAGGAGAGAGACATGAAAGGAATTGGGGATCCTGAGGGCAGGAGGCAGCCGAAGCTTGTAGGCGACAGGATTGATCCGTTGCAGGATTTCGAAGGGTCTGAGGAACCTGGGAGAAAACTTGTATGACGGCACCCTCAGTCGAATGTTCCTGGAGGACAGCCAGACCTTTGTGCCAGGAAGACACTGAGGAAGTTCTCTTCTCCTTGTGTCCGTCTTCCGTTTCATACGGTCAACCGCCAGCAGGATGGAGGATCGAGTCTGCTGCCAGATCTGTAGAAAGTCCCTAAAGACAATGTCAACAGCTGATACCTCGGACGTATCAGGAACCGGGAGAGGTATTCGTGGGTGTTGGCCAAGGACAATGAACAATGGTGTGTTCCTTGTGGACTCGCTGGTATGATTGTTGTAAGAGAATGGCGTAGGTAGTTCTCCAAGATCTGATTGATCCTCTCAACCTGACCATTGGACTGAGGATGGTAGGCCAAGGAAAAGTCCAACTTCACACCTAGGAGCAGAGGGCTCTCCAGAACCTTGAGGTGAACTGAACCCCCCGATCAGACACAATATGCCGCGGCAAGCCATGCAGGCGGAAGATGTGTTGGATAAACAGCTTGGCTAGTTGAGGAGCAGACTGAAGACCAGTCAGAGGAACAAAGTGGGCCATTTTCGAAAATCGATACACCACCACCCAGACAGCACTGCATCCGGCAGAGAGAGGCAGGTCAGTAATAAAGTCCATCGCTATATGCTGCCTGGGAGCATCGGGCACAGGCAATGGCTGGAGCAGGCCAGCAGGTCTGGAGTGAGTGACCTAGTTAGCTTCACACACAGAGCAGGAGGAAACAAAGTCCATAACGTCCTTGGGCAGCGTGGGCCACCAGAAATGACGGGCAATCAGATCCCGGGTCTTACGGGTCCCCTGCGTGACCTGCCGGTCTAGAGGCGTATCCCCAGCGGAGGACTCTCCCTCGGTCAGCCATGCGCACAAAAGACCTCCCTGGAGAAATGTTCCCAACTTGCAGTGGATTGACCGAGACAATGCAGGATGGGTCGATAATGTTCTGTGGCATCTCCATGGTGTCCTCTTTTTCGAAAGACCTGGACAAGGCATCGGTGCTAACATTTGGATCTCAAACTGGAACCTGGCAAAGAACAGTGACCACCTGGCCTGATGAGGATTAAGCCGTTGGGCCATCTGGAGGTAGGTGAGGTTCTTGTGGTCTGTAAAAATCAGGATGGGATGAGCTGCGCCCTCTAGTAGATGTCTCCACTCCTCCAGGGCCAATTTGATGGCCACTAACTCCCGATCCCCAATCGAGTAGTTGCGTTCTGCGGAAGAGAAGAGCTTAGAGAAATATCCACATACCATTGACTTGCCCTTGGAACCTCTCTGGAACAGGAGTGCACCAGCACCAACAGAGGAGGCGCCACCTCCAAACGAGAACTGTAGGGAAACATCTGGATGCTGGAGGATAGAGGCTGATGTGAAGGCACTCTTCAGGCTATTGAATGCGAACTCTGCCTCAGGAGTCCACACCTTAGCGTTCATGCCCTTCTTGGTGAGATTAGAGATAGGAGATGTCAGTGAAGAGAAATTTGGGATGAACTGTCTGTAAAATTTGGCAAATCCCAGAAAGCGCTGTAAGGCCCTCAAGCCTTGAGGACGTGGCCATTTTAGGACAGACTTTACCTTTTCAGGATCCATCTTGAGACCTCTATTCGAGACGATGTAGCCCAGGAAGGATAGAGCATCTCTCTCAAACATGCACTTCTCCAACTTGGCGTACAGATGATTCTCCCTGACCGCAGCAAGACTTGACGGACATGTCTCTGATGAGTCATAGGATCTGGAAAAAAAATCAAGATGTCATCAAGATAGACTACTACACATACATAGAGGAGGTCATGGAAGAGGTCATTAACGAACTCCTGGAAGACCGCGGGAGCATTACACAGGCCGAATGGCATTACTAGATATTCATAGTGTCCATCACGGGTGTTAAATACCGCCTTCCATTCGTCACCCTGGCGAATCCGGGTTAGGTTGTAAGCCCCACTCAGGTCTAGTTTGGAAAAAATCTTGGCACCACGTATACGGTCAAATAATTCTGAGATCAATGGCAATGGATACTTAATTTTCACCGTGATCTGGTTGAGACCCCGGTAGTCGATACAGGGACATAGAGAACCATCTTTCTTTTTGACAAAGAAGACCCCGGCTCCTGCTGGGAGGAAGATTTGCATATGAAGCCCCGCTCCAAGTTCTCTCTAACATAGGCGGACATGGACAGAGTCTCTGGCAAAGAGAGAGGATATACCCTACCACGGGGAAGGGATGCGCCAGGGATCAGCTCGATAGGACAGTCATACGCCCGGTGTGGGGGCAGTGTCTCCGTCTCCTTCTTGCTGAAGACGTCCACAAATGCAGCAAAATGACCAGGCAATCCTGCCAGTGACTGAGGCAGTGGAGGCTGAGCTGAACGAATCTGTCCCAGGCAACGATTGTGACACTCGCGACCCCACTGGAGAACCTCTCCAGAGTTCCAGTCCCGGACTGGGGCATGTAGTTGCAGCCAAGGCAGGCCCAGCAGCACGGGATTAACGGCCTTGGACAAGACAAAAAGTGATAGCAACTCGGAGTGGAGCGCTCACACTTGGAGCCTCAGTGGCTTGGTCACATCAATAACTGGATCTGGCAGAGGAAGTCCATTTACCATTGCCACCGTCAACGGCCTCTCCAGAGGGTTAGTGGGAAATTGAAGAAGATCCACCAGGTCTCTACAAATGAAATTAGCAGCGTATCCAGAGTCCAGATATGCAGAGACCTGATGCGTTCTCTTGCCGGACACTATGGTCACGGGTAAGGACAATTTGGACGGAAGTCCTTATTTACCCAAGGTTGTCTCTCCTATCACCACTAGGCTTAGGGGCTTTTGGGGACACAGGTACACAAGATGGCCTCCGAGGCCGCAATATAGACAGAGTCCCGAAGTGCGTCTATGTAGTCTCTCCTGAGAAGACAGCTTACACCTGTCCACACTTACAGACTCCATATAAGGATCGGCATCAGAGGATAACAGAGTTTGCTGCAAGAATGGTGCCGGACTAGGCCTCCCTCCCGACGAGCCTCTTGGAACCGTTCTCAGATCCTCATATCAATCCTGGCGGACAGAAGGGCGATATCATCCAGAGTAGACGGCAGATCTCGGGCGGCAAGCTCGTCCTTAATTCTAAGGGACAGTCCATGCCAAAATTTAGCCACCAGGGCTTCATTGTTCCACAACAGTTCTCCCGCCAGGGTGCGGAAGAGGATGATGTACTCGCCCACGGAGGTGTCTCCTTGGCGTAGATTCATCAAGGAGGCTGCTGCAGACGAGACTCGTCCAGGCTCCTCAAATACCATGCGAAAAGTCCGGAGGAAGCCGTGGAAGTCACGGGTCTCAGGTCCTTGTCTCTCCCAGATAGGGTTCGCCCAAGCAAGGGCCTTGCCAGTGAGGAGAGAGATGATGAAGGCGACCCTTGCACCGTCAGATGAAAATGCACTTGCATACAGACAGAAGTGGATCTGGCACTGGTTAAAGAATCCACGACAGGTCCTCGCGTCTCCATCATAGCGGTCAGGAAGTGGCAAAGAGAAACGTGGATCAACACTGCCAGGAGGTGTAGTAGGATGAACGGCAGCTTGTGGCGTCATCTTGGTCTTGGGTCGACCAGCGGGGTCCATGACCTGAGCGTACTGTCACGTAGGGTTCGTGCATGCACAGGGCCCAACACGGCGCAGGTCAGAGTCTATAGTTCATATAGGGTACCTGTGGCAGCTCGGACTGTAGCAAGGCAGGCTTATCTGGGACTAGGCAGCAGGTACACGTCAGGCTTGGAGTAGCAGGACAGGCGTGGTATACAGCACAGCATGGCTACAGCTCAGCACGGCACTAGATCAGGATACAGGTTACAGGATACAGGAACCGGGAACACTGGGTGCAGGAAACACTAGAGGACCATTTGCAAGACAGACTTAGGATATGACAACAACGCTCAGGCATAGAAGCAAGGGGATGAACCCCTCTTATAGTCCAGGGACTTATGGGCTGATAGTTCATTAAAGTCTGATGCGTGCGCTGCCCGTTTAAGAGCGGGCACGAGCATGCGCGCGCACCCTTGGGATCCGGCTGAGGTGAGTGGAAGCAAGCGCTGGCATCTCCTAAGGAGGAGACCTGGGGCAAGCGCTCGACTTGTTCATGGTAGTGTGGAAATAGGTTATTTTTTGACGGTTGGCATCCAGTTGCTATGTATCAATACATAAATATAGCACCAAAACAAAGCTCAGTACATATATACAGTACCAGAACAAAGCTCAGTATATATATATATACAGTACCAGAACGAAGCTCAGTGTCATGGTCACAGGGTATCTGGATCCACTAAGCCGGAGAGGCAGCTGACCAGGTCACAGTCTATACGAAAGTCAATAGTAGATACTAACGCTTGGGTACCTGAACTAGTCCAGACGGTGGCTGTGGCTTCAGCACGAATGGAGGCTGGTGCAGCAGGTAGCGCCAGACGTGGCGGGCTGTATCCGATGTGGCAGAAGACACTGGACGAGGCTGAAGACACTGTACGTGGCAGAATACACTGGGAGTGGCAGAAGACACTAGACGTGGAAAACGACAGCAGGTGCAGTAGACACAACTCCAACTCTAGTAGGCACAGGAACAAGAACAGCACGGGATACAGGAACAGGTAACAGGGCATGGGTAACAACTGGAATGGGAAACACTAAGGGACCATTTGCAAGACAGACTGGGTTAAACTAACAACACTCAGGCAAGGATCAGAAGGGCTGGGGCCTTCTTATAGACTAGGAAATCATGGGCCGTTGATGATGATGATTTCCTGATGCGTGCGCGCTGGCCCTTTAAGGCCAGGCTCGAGCGTGCCGCGCACCCTACGGGACACAGCAGAACGGAGCGGAAGTCAGCGGTGGCGTCTCCTAGGAAGGAGATGGGAACCAGCGCTCACGGATCCATGGCTGCGGGCGTCGGGAGGTGAGTAAACCCGACGGCCCATGGTCATGGACGCTACATTATCCCCCCTCTTACGCTCCCTCTTCTTGGGGCCAGAGCGAGAGAGGAATTTTTTAATAAGAGCAGGAGCACTGAGGTTCTCTTCTGGCTCCCAGGACCTCTCCTCAGGACCAAACCCTCTCCAGTCCACCAAACAGAAAGTCCTTCATCCTACCCTTTTGCAGTCCAGGATCTCCCTCACCTCGAATATACAGTGAAGGAAATAAGTATTTGATCCCTTGCTGATTTTGTAAGTTTGCCCACTGTCAAAGACATGAACAGTCTAGAATTTTTAGGCTAGGTTAATTTTACCAGTGAGAGATAGATTATATAAAAAAAAAAGAAAAACAGAAAATAACATAGTCAAAATTATATATATTTATTTGCATTGTGCACAGAGAAATAAGTATTTGATCCCCTACAAACCATTAAGAGTTCAGCCTCCTCCAGACCAGTTACACGCTCCAAATCAACTTGGTGCCTGCATTAAAGACAGCTGTCTTAAATGGTCACCTGTATAAAAGACTCCTGTCCACAGACTCAATTAATCAGTCTGACTCTAACCTCTACAACATGGGAAAGACCAAAGAGCTTTCTATGGATGTCAGGGACAAGATTATAGACATGCACAAGGCTGGAATGGGCTACAAAACCATAAGTAAGACGCTGGGTGAGAAGGAGACAACTGTTGGTGCAATAGTAAGAAAATGGAAGACATACAAAATGACTGTCAATCGACATCGATCTGGGGCTCCATGCAAAATCTCACCTCGTGGGGTATCCTTTATCCTGAGGAAGGTGAGAGCTCAGCCGAAAACTACGCCGTAATGGATTAAAATCCTGCAGTGCCCGCAAGGTCCCCCTGCTCAAGAAGGCACATGTACAGGCCCGTCTGAAGTTAGCAAATGAACATCTCGATGATTCTGAGAGTGATTGGGATAAGGTGGTGTGGTCAGATGAGACTAAAATTGAGCTCTTTGGCATTAACTCAACTCGCCGTGTTTGGAGGAAGAGAAATGCTGCCTATGACCCAAAGAACACCATCCCCACTGTCAAGCATGGAGGTGGAAACATTATGTTTTGGGGGTGTTTCTCTGTTAAGGGCACAGGACTACTTCACCGCATCAATGGGAGAATGGATGGAGCCATGTACCATCAAATCCTGAGTGACAACCTCCTTCCCTCCACCAGGACATTAAAAATGGCTCGTGGCTGGGTCTTCCAGCACGACAATTACCGGAAACATACAGTCAAGGCAACAAAGGAGTGGCTCAAAAAGAAGCACATTAAGGTCATGGAGTGGCCTAGCCAGTCTCCAGACCTTAATCCCATCGAAAACTTATGGAGGGAGCTGAAGATCCGAGTTGCCAAGCGACAGCCTCGAAATCTTAATGATTTACAGATGATCTGCAAAGAGGAGTGGGCCAAAATTCCATCTTACATGTGTGCAAACCTCATCATCAACTACAAAATTAACCTAGCCTAAAAATTCTAGACTGTTCATGTCTTTGACAGTGGGCAAACTTACAAAATCAGCAAGGGATCAAATACTTATTTCCCTTCACTGTATCAGAAGAACCGATGGGAGCAACTGTGGAACTAGAAGTCTTGCTGTAGCAGTTCAGGACCACGGGTTTCAGGAGGGACACATGAAAGGAGTTGGGGATTCTGAGGGTAGGAGGCAGCCGCAGCTTATAGGAGACAGGGTTTATCTGTTGCAGAATATCGAAAGGACCAAGGAACATGGGAGCAAACTTGTATGAGGGCACCTTCAAATGAATGTTCTGAGAGGACAGCCAGACTTTAGTACCCGGAAGATACTGAGGCGGCTCTCTTCTCTTTGTATCTGCCTTTTGTTTCATGCGATCGACTGCCAGCAAAATAGAGGACCGGGTCTGTTGCCAGATTTGCAGAAAGTCCCCATATGCAGAGTCAGCAGCGGGTACCTGAGATGAAGTCGACATTGGAAGAGGGACTCTAGGATGTTGACTGTACACAATGTGAAATGGAGTGGAAGTGTTAGATTCACTTGTGTGCTTGTTGTAAGAGGACTCGGCCCATGGAAGAAGTTGTACCCAGTTATCGTGCTGTGAAGAGATGAAGTGGCAGAGATAATTCTCCATGATCTGGTTGATCCTCTCAACTTGCCCATTGGACTGGGGGTGATAGGCTGAGGAAAAGTCCAATCTCACATCCAGGAGTTTACAGAGGGCTCTCCAGAACTTTGAGGTAAACTGAACCCCCGGTCGGACACAATGTGAAGAGGCAAGCCATGCAAGCGAAAGATGTGTTGAATGAAGATATTCGCCAGTCGGGGAGCAGAAGGTAGGCCGGTCAGTGGGATAAAATGTGCCATCTTAGAGAACCGGTCCACCACCACCCAGACAGTGTTGCATACTGCTGAGGGGGAAAGGTCTGTGACAAAGTCCATTGCAATGTGCTGCCAGGGGGCATTAGGTACAGGCAGAGGTTGAAGCAGGCCGGCTGGCTTGGAGTGAGTAACTTTGTTAGAAGCACACACCGTGCAAGAAGAGACAAAGTCCAGAACATCTTTAGGTAGCGTGGGCCACCAAAAGTGACGAGCAATCAGGTCTCGGGTTTTATGGACGCCAGCGTGCCCAGCTAGTTTAGTACTGTGTCCCCAGTGGAGAATTCTTCTCCTGTCTGCCAACCGAACAAAAGTCCTCCCCGGAGGGATGTCTCTAACCTGAAGAGGATAAGCAGTGACAATGCAGGATGGGTCTATGATAGTCTGAAGGGACTCCACCGTGTCTTCCATCTCAAACAATCTGGACAGGGCATCGGCCCTCACATTCTTGTCAGCGGGATGGTAGTGGAGCAAAAATTGGAAACGGGTGAAGAACAGCGACCAACTGGCTCGACGAGGATTTAGTCATTGAGCGGACTGAAGGTAGGTAAGGTACTTGTGGTCGGTGTACATCAAGATGGGGTGGGCTGCACCCTCTAGAAGATTTCTCCACTCCTCCAGAGCCAATTTGATGGCCAGTAACTCCCGATCTCCAATAGAGTTATTGCGCTCAGCAGAAGAAAAAAGTCTTGAGTAGTAGCCACATACTACTGCCTTTCCTTTGGAGCTCCTTTGGAACAGAAGTGCACCAGCACCAAGAGAGGAAGCGTCCACCTCCAATGAGAACTGCCGAGATACATCAGGATGATTTAGGATCGAAGCTGAAGTGAAGGCTTTCTTGAGGCTAATGAATGTGGACTCTGCATCTGGAGTCCATACCTTGGCATTCACACCCTTCTTGGTAAGGGTAGAGATGGGAGCCGTCAGGGAAGAAAAGTTTGGAATAAACTGCAGGTTGAAATTGGCGAATCCCAGGAACCGTTTTATGGCCCTTAGGCCTTGAGGACGTGGCCATTCCAGGACAGACTTTATTTTCTCAGGATCCATCTTAAGACCTTGATCCGAGATGATGTAGCCCAGGAAGGGCAAAGACTTATTTTCAAAGACGCACTTCTCAAACTTGGCATATAAGCGGCTCTCTCTTAGTCGCAGAAGAACTTGACGGACATGCCTCCGATGGGTCATCAGATCTGGGGAGAAAATCAAAATATCATCGAGATAAACTACAACACACATATAGAGGAGATCTCGGAAAATATAATTGATGAATTCCTGAAATACTGCGGGAGCGTTACACAGTCCGAAGGGCATCACTAGGTATTCGTAGTGCCCATCACGGGTGTTAAATGCCAGCTTCCATTCGACACCCCGGTGAATCCGGATTAAGTTATAAGCCCCCCGCAGATCTAGCTTCGAAAAAATGTTGCCTCCTCGTATGCAATCAAACAGCTCGGATATAAGTTGCAACGCGTATTTGTTCTTGATGGTGATCTGGTTTAGACCACGGTAGTCAATGCAGGGTCGAAGAGCTCCACCTCTCTTCTTAACGAAGAAGAAGCCGAAGCCAAATTCTCCTTGATATAGGCTGACATAGATAAAGTCTCTGGCAAGGAGAGAGGATATACCCATCCACAGGGAAGAGAAGCATTAGGAACCAGTTCAATGGAACAGTCATAATTCCGATGTGGAGGCAACGTCTCAGCTTCTCGTTTTCAGAATACATCCGCAAAACTGGCATACTGAGATGGTAGACCGGAGAATGATTGAGGCAGAGGGCGCATAACAGGACGGACTTGTGACAGGCAATGGCTATGGCATCTGGAGCCCCATTGAAGAACTTTTCCGGAACTCCAGTTAAGAACCGGGGCGTGTAGGCGGAGCCATGGCAGACCCAGCAGGTAAGGATTGATAGCTTTTGGTATCTATTCCGATTGAAGAGCTCCGACCCGTAGTGTCAACGGCTCCGTGATGAGCATAATCGGATTGGGCAATGGTAGACCATTCACAGAGGCAACAGCCAGGGGTCTCTCCAGGCGGACTGTGGGTAGACATAAACGATCCACTAAATCCTGCTGGATGAAATTAGCAGCCGCTCCAGAGTCAAGATAGGCGGAGGAAGGATGTGACGTCTCTCCGGAGACGATGGCCACAGAAATCGATATTTTGGGAGAGGTTTTAACGTTTGGAGACCTTCCACCTAGAGTTGCCTCTCCAACCAACCCTAGGTACTGGAGTTTCCCAGTTTCTGTGGGCATTGGCGCACAAAATGACCCTTAACCCCTTAAGGACTCAGCCTTGTTTTGGCCTTAAGGCTCAGAGCCCATTTTTCAAATCTGACATATTTCACTTTATGTGGTAATAACGTCGGAATGCTAAACCTATCCAAGTGATTCTGAGATTGTTTTCTCGTGACACATTGGGCTTTATGTTAGTGGTAAAATTTGGACGATATATTCAGTGTTTATTGTTGAAAAATTGCAAAATTTAGGGAAAATGTATAAAAAATAGCATTTTTCAGAATTTAAATGCATCTGCTTGTAAAACAGACGGTTATACCACCCAAAATAGTTACTAGTTCACATTTCCCATATGTCTACTTTAGATTGGCATCGTTTTTTAAACATTATTTTATTTTTCTTGGACGTTTAAAGGCTTAGAATATAAACAGCAATTTCTCTTTTTTTTAAGAAAATTTCAAAAGCCTTTTTTTTAAGGTACCTCTTCAGTTCTGAAGTGGCTTTGAGGGGCCTATGTATTAGAAACCCTGATAAAACACCCCATTTTAAAAACTAGACCCCTCAAAGTATTCAAAACAGCATTTAGAAAGTTTTTTTAACCCTTCAGGCAATTCACAGGAATTAAAGCAAAGTGGAGGTGAAATTTGCAATTTTCATTTTTCTTGCTGAATTTCAATTTTATTCAATTTGTTTTGTGTAACACGGAAGGTTTTACCAGAGAAACACTACTAAATATGTATTGTCCAGATTCTGCAGTTTTTAGAAATGTCCCTCATGTGGCTCTAGTGCGCTCGTGGACTAAAACACAAGCCCTAGAAGCAAAGAAGCACCTAGTGCATTTTGAGGCCCCTTTTTTATTAGAATATATTTTAGGCAGCATGCCAGGTTTGAAGAGGTGTTGAGGTGCCAAAACAGTAGGAATCCCCCAATAGTGACCCAATTTTGGAAACTACACCCCTCAAGGAATTAATTTATGGCTGTTGTTATCATTTTGACCACACAGTTTTTTCACAGCACCTATTTTAATTGGGCTGTGAAATTAAAAAAATGAAATTTTTTCCAATAAGATATAATTTATGATCAAAATGTCCTATTTTCACAGGGAACAAAGTACCCCATTTTGTTGCCCAATTTGTCCTGAGTGCGGCAATACCCCATTTGTGGCGATAAACTGCCGTTTGGGCCCATGGGAGGGCTCAGAAGGAAAGGAGCGCTATGTGTTTGTTGGAGTCCAGATTTTGCTGGATTGGTTTTCGGGTGCATTTCGCATTTGCAGAGTCCCAGAGGTATCAAAGCAATGGAAACCCACCAGAAGTAACCCCATTTTGGAAACTACACCCTTCAAACAATTCATTTATGGGTAATGTGACTATTTAGACCCCATAGTTTCTTCACAGAACTTATTTGAATTGGGCTGGGAATTTAAAAAAAAATAATTTTTTCCAATAATATATAGTTTTAGCTCAAAATTTCTTATTTTCACAAGAAATAAAATACTCCATTTTGTTGCCCAATTTGTCCTGAGTGCAGCAATACCCCATTTGTGGTGATAAACTGCCATTTGGGCCCATGGGAGGGCTCAGAAAGAAAGGAGCGCTATTTGTTCTTTGGAGTCCAGATTTTGCTGGATTGGCTTTCGGGTGCCATGTCGCATTTGCAGAGCCCCAGAGGTATCAAAGCAATGGAAACCCACCAGAAGTGACCCCATTTTGGAAACTACACCCCTCAAGGAATTCATTCATGGTTGTGGTTATCATTTTGACCCTACAGTTTTTTTTACAGCCCCTATTTGAATTGGTCTGTGAAATAAAAAAAATGAAATTTTTTCCAATAAGATGGCATTTTTTATCAAAATGTCTCATTTTCACAGGGAACAAAATACCCCATTTTGTTGCCCAATTTGTCCTTAGTGCGGCAATACCCCATTTGTGGTGATAAACTGCCATTTGGGCCCATGGGAGGGCTCAGAAGCAAAGGAGTGCTATGTGTTTGTTGGAGTCCAGATTTTGCTGGATTGGTTTTCGGGTGCCATGTCGCATTTGCAGAGCCCCAGAGGTATCAACGCAATGGAAACCCACCAGAAGTGACCCCATTTTGGAAACTACACCCCTCAAGGAATTCATTTATGGGTGTTGTGAAAATTTTGACCACACAGTTTTTTCACAGAACTTATTTGAATTGGGCTGGGAATTAAAACAAAATTATTTTTTCCAATAATATGTCGTTTTGGCTGAAAATGTCTAATTTTCACAAGGAATAAAATACCCCATTCTGTTGCCCAATTTGTCCTGAGTGCGGCAGTACCCCATTTGTGATGATAAACTGCCATTTGGGCCCATGGGAGGGCTCAGAAGGAAAGGACCACCATTTGGCCTACTGGGGATTTTTTGGTGCAAAGTCATGTATGCAGTAGCCCCTGAGGTACCAGTACAGTTGAAACCCCCAAGAAGTGACCCCGTTTTAAAAACTACACCCTCGAGGCATTCATCTAGAGGTGTAGTGAGCATTTTGACCGGAGACATACACCCCATAAACTGTAATGTGGGTTCTCACGGGTACGTCAATACCCTACATGTGGCTGTAATCAGCTGCCTAGGCACGCAGCAGGGCTCAGACGGGAAAGACGAGGGGGGATAAGCTGTGCGGAGTGCATCAGGGTAAGTAAAACTGGGGTAGATTAAAAATCATGGGATGTATGATAAATTTTGAAGCACTCTTTCATTAGTTTTTCGAGACATGTGTAACATTGATATTGTGTCCTTCCTTATCCCCCTCTTATCGCAGACTTTGTACCTCTTTTTACTTTTTTCTTTCTTGCCAGTTTGGGGAACTTCTCCTGGAAAGTGTTGCCCTGGTACGATGTGTGTGGCCTCGCCTCCAGAAGTACTGGGTGCCCCCCCCCCCTTCTTGGTCCATAAAAATTAGTTTCTTGATAACTACCTCTTGAAATTCCAGGAAAGTTCCCGTCTGGCCTGTACATCGATGTAGCACGTACGCGTTATACCACACCGCATAGCGCTGTAGGGCTTCAGGGCTTGATCTGACAAGTCCACCCCTCTCATGTACCTATAGTAGTCCAGGATGCAGTCTGGTTTGGGGGTCTCTGTACTGTTACCTCGTACAGGTACATGGGTACTGGTGTGACATCTCTCTTGTCCTTGTACTTGAAACACAATATGTTGCTGCTAGAATGTGCCGGGCTCTCACCCCTTCTGAGCGTTTGCCCTGCAGAGTCTTAGGGAGGCCTCTCAGATTTCTTCTAGCAGTGCCGCATGCCGCAGGACTTCTGGAAGCGAGGCAGTTGAAGAGTGGGACGCTGGTATAAAAATTATCCAGGTAGAGGTGGTAACCCTGGTCCAGCAGTGGGTGCACCAAATCCCACACAATTTTTGCATTAACTCCCAGTAAGGGGGGCATTCTGGGGGCTGAATACTGCGGTCCTTCCCTTCATATATCCTAAATTTGTAGGTATACCCTGATGCACTCTCGCACAGCTTATACATCTTTACGCCATACCTTGCCCTCTTACCCGGCAGGTGCTGGCGGAATTGAACCCTCCCTTTAAAATGTACCAAGGACTCATCAATAGAAATACACTTCTCAGGGGTGTATGCTTGGGAAAACCGGGCACTGAAACGGTCTAATAGGGGTCTCCATTTATACAAACGGCCAAAACTGGGGTCATCTCGGGGTGGGCACGGCTCATTATCAGTATAATGTAAGAAGCGAAGTATTGCCTAATTTATTTATTTTTTTAGGTTCCAGTTCAGTTCTGAAGTTGCTTTGAGGGGCCATATATTAGAAACCCCAATCAAACACCCCATTTTAGAAACTAGACCCCTCAAAGTATTCACAACAGCATTTAGAAAGTTTATGAACCCTTTAGGTGTTTCACAGGAATTTTGAGCAAAGTAGAGGTGAAATCTACTTTTTTTTTTGTCAGAAAATCCTTTTTATACCACTTTTTTTATAACACAAAAAGTTTTACCAGAGAAACGCAACTCAATATTTATTGCCCAGACTCTGCAGTTTTGAGAAATATCCCACATGTGGCCCTAGTGTGGTAATGGACTGAAGCACCGGCCCTTGAAGCAAAGGAGCGCCTAGTGGATTTTGAGCCCTCCTTTTTATTAGGCACCATGTCCGGTTTGAAGAGGTCTTGTGGTGCCAAAACATTGGGAACCCCCCAAAAGTGACCCCATTTTGGAAACTAGACCCCTTGAGGAATTCATTGTAGTTTTCTTGGGGTGCATGCGTCTTTTTGATCAGTTTTTATTCTATTTTTAAGTGGCGCGGTGACTAAAAAACAGCAATTCTACTATTGTTTATTTATTCTATTTTTTTTACAGCATGCACCGTGCGCTATAAATGAAATATTCACTTTATTCTGCGGGGCGATACGATTACGGCAATACCAGATGTTTATAGTTTTTTTTATGTCTTATGGCGTTTGCACAATAAAATACGTTTTGTAAAAAATCATTCACTTTTTGTGTTATCATATTCTAAGAGCCATAACGTTTTTATTTTTCCATCAATAAAGCTGTGCGAGGACTTATTTTTTGCGTAACGAACTGTAGTGTCCATCAATACCATTTTTAGGTACATGCGACTTTTTGATCTCTTTTTATTCCATTTTTTGCGAAGTGAAGTGACCAAAGAATTGTGATTCTGGGACGGTTTATTATTATTTTATTTTACGGCGTTCACTGCGCGGGATAAATAATACAATTATTTTGTAGTTCAGGCCGTTACGGATGCGGCGATACCAATTATGTATAGTTTATTTGTTTGTTTATATATTTTTATTAATAATAAAGGACTGATAAGGGAAAAAGGGGGATTTTTACTTTTATTACTTTTAAATCTTTTATTTTCTTATTTTTACACATCTTTTTTTAACTTTTTTTTAACTTTTTTACTTTGTCCCACTAGGGGACATGAGGGCAGGAGGCCCTGATCGCTATTCTAATACACTGCACTACATGCGTAGTGCAGTGTATTAGAACTGTCAGCTACTCACTGACAGCAAGCATAGTGGGTCCTGACTTCGTCAGGACCCACTAGGCTTCCGTCTATGGCATAGCCGGACGCCATTGTTTGGTGTCCGGTTGCCATAGTCACCATCGCCGGCCGCTATCGTGTAGCAGGCCGGCGATGGCAGCTTAACCCCTAAAAAGCCGTGATCGCTATTGAACACGGCTTTTCAGGGGTTAATCAGCGGGGACACAGCGATCGGTCCCCGCTGTAGGAGCTGTGACAGCTGCTGTACGAGACAGCAGCTGTCACAGCTCCTGTATGTGTCGGCAGGATGGCCGAAACGGCCGTTACTCCCGAGACGTACTATTCCGTCATGGAGCGCGAACAGGGCGCTTACCATGATGTAATAGTACGTCAATGAGCGTTAAGGGGTTAATGCCACAATACATACATAGTCCAGAGGAGCATCTGTGCTGCTTTTCCTGTTCAGATAACCGGACTCTGTCTACCTGCATGGCTTCTTCAGGTAGCGCACTAGGGGAAGGCAATAGTGGTCTCTGCACTGAGGGTGCTAGTCTGTGGACCCGGCTCTCCCGTCGAACCTCTTGAGTATGCTCCCGCATTCTCATTTCAACCCGGGTGGCTAACAGAATGAGGGCATCCAAGGTATAAGGGAGGTCGCGGGCTGCCAGTTCGTCCTTGATGTGAGAGGACAGTCCCTACCAGAAGGTCGCCACCAGTGCCTCATTGTTCCATGCCAGTTCAACTGCCAGGGTACGGAAGGAGATAGCATACTCCCCTACTGTGGAACCCTCTTGCTTGAGGGTCAGCAGAGTAGCTGCGGCAGAGGATGTTCGACCCGGCTCCTCGAACACGGCACGAAAGGACTGCAGAAACAAGGCTAGGTCCGAGGATACAGGTCCTTGTTGCTCCAAGATTGGGTTCGCCTATGCGAGGGCCTTGCCAGCAGGAAGGGAGATGATAAATGCTATCTTGGCCTCCTCGGAGGGGAACAGATGAGCCCGTAGCCTAAAATGAACCGTGCATTTATTAATAAATCCTCTAGATGCTCTGGGATCACTGTTGTAGCGAGGAGGAAGAGGCAGAGGAACTGTGGATCCGGAACAAACAGGAGGAGCAACGGGCAGAGGAATAGCAACAGCCTCAGTAGGAAGAACCGGAGGTGGAACAGTAAGTAGATGCAGATGGACCAAGATAGAATTCACAGCCTCAAGGAGTTGAGAAATGCGTAGGTCATGCATCTCCGTCTGTATCTTCTGGACTTCAGTCTTGGGCTGGCCAGCGAGTTCCATGGCCTGAGCGCACTGTCACGGTCACAGGGTATGTGGACCCACTAGGCCGCTCCGCCGTAGCGGAGAGGATGCTGACCAGGTCACAGTCTATACGAAAGTCAATAGTAGATAGTAACGCTTGGGTACCTGAACTAGTCCAGACGGTGGCTGTGGCTTCAGCACGGATGGAGGCCGGTACAGCAGGTAGCGCCAGATGTGGCGGGCAGTATCCAATGTGGCAGAAGACACTGGACGTGGCTGAAGACACTGGACGTGGCAGAAGACACTGGATGTGGCAGAAGACACTGGACGTGGCAAACGACAGCAGGTGCAGTAGACACGACTCCAACACTAGGAGGCACAGGAACAACAACAGCATGGGATACAGGAACAGGTAACAGGGCACGGGTAACAACTGGAATGGGAAACACTAAGGGACCATTTGCAAGATAGACTGGGATAAACTAACAATGCTCAGGCAAGTTTCAGAAAGGCTGGGGCTTTCCTATAGACCAGGAAATCATGGGTTGTTGATGATGAAGATTTGTCCTACGGGACACAGCAGAACGGAGCGGAAGTGAGCGCTAGCGTCTCCTAGGAAGGAGATGGGAACCAGCACTCACGGATCCATGGCTGCGGGCGTCATGAGGTGAGTAAACCCGATGGCCCGTGGCCATGGACGCTACACTCAGTACATAAATGCAGCACCAGAACAAAGCTCAGTACATAAATACAACACCAGAACAAAGCTCAGTACATAAATACAACAACAGAACCAAGTTCAGTACATATTTACAGCACCCGTATAGTGCTCAGTACCTATATACAGCACCAGAACAAAGCTCAGTACACATATACAGCACCAGACAAAGATCAGTACATATTCATAGTACCAGATCAGAGTACATAAATACAACACCAGAACCAAGCTCAGTACATATATACAGTACCAGAACAAAGCTCAGTACATATATAGTACCAGAACCAAGCTCAGTACATAAATACAGCACCAGAACAAAGCTCAGTACATAAATACAACAGCAGAATGAAACTCAGTACATACATACAATAACAGAACAAAGCTCAGTACATATTTACAGAAGCAGAACAGAGCTCAATACATATATACAGTAGCAGAACCAAGCTCAGTACATAAATACAGCACCAAAACCAGGCTCAGTACATATATACAGTACCAGAACCAAGCTCAGTACATAAATACAGCACCAGAACAAAGCTCAGTAAATAAATACAACACCAGAACCAAGCTCAGTACATAAATACAACACCAGAACCAAGCTCAGTACATATTTACAGCACCAGAACTGAGCTCAGTACATATATACAGCAACATAGCAAAGCTCAATAGATACATATACAGCTCCAGAACCAAGCTCTGTACATATATACGGCGCCAAAACCAAGCTCAGTACATAAAAACAGCACCAGAACCAAGCTCAGTACATATATACAGTATAAGTACAAATACAGTTCAGTACAGAGATCATTTTCCAATTCAGTGTAAACCCTGCTGTATAAGTTTGTACGACGAAAAACTATAGCTCCCAACATGACCCAAACAATGGTAAGGATATGCTTGGACTTGCTGTTTCACCCACAAACATCCTACAACCCATCATCTCGCTGAAGATCATATAGTGACTACAGTACTTACAGATGTAGCCGTCTTTATCTTTACTTTTAAATACACAGTGTCAAGATTCTTTATATTGACCTTTTCAATGAATTTTCAAAGGCTTTTGTTGTGTGATATCATGCTCCAGCAAGTTATCAGAGTCAAGATAAAGATGGCTACATCCATATTAGAGGCAGACTAAATATTTACATTAAGTGACTCACAGGTGATGTCTTCTCAGATTCTAGTCACTCTTTTACTCTTTTCTTCCCCATCCGGTTTAGACCTCTTTGATGACTTCTCCCAGCCACGGCCCATTTCTGCAGTTTTTTGCTCAGATATCTTCAGCTACTCACTTTTCAAACATTTCTGCACTTATAAACGAAGATAAAATTCTCATGGCACCACACATAGTATAAATATAATAGCACCATACATTGCGCCCCTGAATATAATAACACCATACACTGTGTCCCTGATTATAATAGCACCATACACTGTGTCCCACAAACAAAGTGCCCCTGTAGATAGTGCCCCATAGAGCCCCCTGTAGATAGTGCCCCCCATAGATCCACCTGCAGATAGTGACCCTCATAGAGCCCCCTGTAGGTAGTGCCTCTCTTAGAGTCCCCTGCAGATAATGCCCCTCATAGAGCCCCCTTATAGCCCTGCCAGCGATAGTGATCCATTTAATTGTATCTGCGTCCTATAGACGCATCTACAATTATAGTGCAGGAGGGGGTGGCAGCGGTTGGTTTGAGTGGCGCCACCGTCCCCTCAGAGAGGCAGCAGCCTGCCGCCTGAGGCGAGAGGCTCACCTCGCCTCATGGACGGTGCGGCCCTGTGTGTCACATATCTGTGTATTTTCTTGTTATATTCAGTGAAAGTCAACTTTAATATTTTTTTTATAGACAAACTTTTACCACATGAAATTTAATTCATATGGAGACAAAGCAAATGATGTTTATATATTAAAATAATTAATTATTCTGTTCATATATTAAAATAATTAATAACTCTTTAGTGACCAGCCTATTTTAGGCCTTAATGACCAAGCAATATTTTTAGCTTTTAGTCACATTCAGGGAGCCATAACTTTTGTTATTTTTCAGTTAACATAGTGATATGAGGACTTGTTTATTTGCAGGATGAGTTAACTTTTATTAATATTTTGTTTAGGGGAATGGAAAAAAACATTATTTTTTGTGTTTTCATTTTTGCTGTCCACCATGCGGTGTAAATAATGTGTTACCTTTATTCTATAGGTCGGTACGATTACGACGAGAGCACATATGTATAGTTTTTTTTATATTTGGCACTTTTACAATAAAAACCCTTTAAAAAAAATATATTTGTTTTTGCATCGCCGTATTTCAAGAGCTATAACTTTTTTACTTTTCTGTCAGTGTAGCTGTATGAGGGAAGGCTTTTTGCAAGACTAGATGTAGTTTTAATTGTTACAATTTTGAAGTACATGGGACTTGTTGAAAAATGATTTGGGGGAGGGTGAAATGTTTTTATTTTGCACAATCCACCTTGTGGTTTAACCCTTTCAGGACACAGTCTGTTTTGGCCTCCAGACGAAGTCGATTTTTTCAAATCTGACATGTCGCAATTTATGTGGTAATAGCTTTGAAATGGTTTTACCTATCCAAATGATTCTGAGATTCTTTTCTCGTGACATAGTGTACTTTATATTAGTGAAAAAATTTTGGCGATAAATTCAACATCTATTTGTGAGAAAATGTGGAAAAATTTGCGCTTTTCCAAGTTTAAATGTATCTGCTTGTAAAACAGGTAGTGATACTACACAAAATAGTTACTATTTCACAAATACGTCTACTTTATGTTGCTATTGTTTTTTTGAATGCTCTTTTCTTTTTCTAGAACCTTACAAGGCTTAGAACTTTAGCAGCAATTTCTCCCATATTCAAGAAAATTTCAAAAGGCTATTTTTTCAGGGACCAGTCCAGTTGTGAAGTGGCTTTGAGGGGCCCATACATTACAACCCCCCATAAATCACCCCATTTAAAAACCGCACCCCTCAAAGTATTCAAAACAGCATTAAGAAAGTTTCTTAACCCTTTAGGCGTTTCACAAGAATTAAAGCAATGTAAGGGTGAAATTTACAAATGTAATTTTTTTTAAGAAATTCATATTTAATCCTTTTTTTTTCTGTAACACAAAGGGTTTTACAATAGAAACGCAACTCAATATTTATTGCCCAGATTCTGCAGTTTTTAGAAATATCCCACATGTGGCCCTAGTGTGCCTATGGACTGAAACTCAGGCCTCAGAATCAAAAGAGCATCTAGTGGATTTTGAGGCCTTCTTTTTATTAGAATATATTTTAGGCACCATGTCAGGTTTGAAGAGGTCTTGTGGGGCCAAAACAGTGGAAACACTCCCAAAAAGACACCATTTGGCAAACGACACACCTCAAGGGGTATGGTGGCCATTTTGACCCCACAGTTTTTTTTGCTGAATTTAGTGGACTGAGGCCGTGAAAATGAAAATCTTAATTTTTTCCAATAAAACGTAGAAATTGTAAATTTTTGCAAGGCATAATGGACAAAAATACCCCAACATTTGAAAGGCAATTTCTTCCGATCATAGTAATACCCCATATGTGGTAATAAACTGCTGTTTGGACACACGGCAGAGCTCAGAAGGGAAGGAGCACCATTTGGCTTTTGAAGCTCAAGTTTTGCTGCAATGATTTTCGGGTGCCGTGTCGCATTTGCAATGCCCCTGTGTGACCAAAACAGTGGAAAATCCCCAAAAGTTACCCCATTTTGGAAACTACACCTCTCAAGGAATTATCGAGGGGTATAGTAAGCATTTTGACCCCATAGATTTTCTGCTGACTTTAGTGGAATTAGGCCGTGAAAATAAAAATCGATGTTTTTTTCTAATAAAATGTAGTTTTAGCTCAGATTTTTCAATTTTCACAATAAATAAAGGACAAAAAATACCCCAAAATTTGTAAAGCAACCTCTTCTGAGCTCAGCAATACCCCATATGTGGCAATAAACTGCTGCTTGGACCCATGGCAAGATTTAGAAGGGAAGGAGCACCATTTGGCTTTTGGTTTGCAGCGCCATGTTACATTTGCAAAGCCCCTGCGGGACCAAATAAGTGAAAACCCCCCAAAAGTGACCCCATTTGGGAAACTACACTGCTGAAGGAACTTATCGAGGGGTATAGTGAGCATTTTAACCCCACATGTTTTTTGCAGAATTTAGTGGAATTAGGCCATGATATTGAAAAGCTAAATGTTTTCAGATTAAACGTGGACATTTAAAATTTTTACAAGGGATAAAGGAGAAAAATCACCACAACATTTGTAAAGTGATTTCTCTCAATTACGGCAATACCCCATAAGTGTTTATAAACTGCTGTTTGGATACACTGCAGGCCTCAAAAGGGAAGGAACACCATTTGGAGCTCAAGTTTTGCTGGAATGGTTTTCGGGTGCCATGTCACATTTCAAAAGCCCCTGCGGGGCCAAAACTGTAGGAGTCCCCCAAAAAGTGACCCCATTTGGGAAACTACACACCTTAAGGAATCTATCTAGTGGTATAGTGAGCATTTAGACCCCACACGTCTTTCACAGAATTATTATTGGAATTAGGCCGTAAAAATTTATATCAACATTTTTTCCACTAAAATGTTAAATGTTTTCATTTTGACAGGGGATAAAGAAGAGAAAGCTGCCCAACATTTGTAAAGCAATTTCTCCCGAGTACGGCAATATCCCACATGTGGTCATAACCTGCTATTTGGACACACAGCAAGGCTCTAAATGGAAGGAGCACAATTTGGTTTTTGGAGTGGAGATTTTACAAAATTAGTTTTCTGACACCATTGTTGCATTGAGCTAAGGTACCAGTACATTGGAAAGCCCCGAAAAATTACCCCATTTTGGAAACTACATCCCTGAGGAAATGTGGTATTGTGAGCATTTTAACCCCACAAGTGGTTTGCAGAAATTAGTGCACAGTGGATGTTGCAGATTGAAAATTGCCATGTTTCCACTGATATGCCATTTCAGTGACCAATATGTTGTGTTCAGCTTGTGCCACTGCAGACACACACCACATGATTGTTAAGCGGGTTCTCCAGAATACAGTAATACCCCATATGTGGTCATAAACTGCTGTTTGGGCACACTGTCAGGCTCAGAAGAACCGCCATTTGGCTTTTGGAGCACATATTTTGCTTAGTAGTAGTTTTGTTTGGGGTTTTACTGGTATTTCAGCTTATAATGTGGTTCATATGTAATCTGTGCGGAGTACATCAGGGTATATGTAAGCTGTGCGGAGTACATCAGAGTATATGTAAATTGGGCGGAGTACATCAGGGTATATGTAATCTGTGAGGAGTACATCAGGGTATATTTAAGATGGGCGGAGTACATCAGGGTATATGTAAGCTGTGCGGAGTACATCATGGTGTATGCAACCTGGGCGGAGTTCATCAGGGTATATGTAAGCTGGGCCGAGTGCATCAGGGTATATGCAAGCTGGGCGGAGTGCATCAGGGCATATTAGGATGATGTAATAATGGGGTGAATGAATAATAAAATTAATAATCCATGGATTGGTGTGGTACGCTATGAACCAACGCTTTATGCACAGGCCGTTTTTTTTTTGGGTATTATACAAAATATCTGCGCTCCAGTATTGCCTAATCTTTGACTTCTTCACTAGCCCTATAAAGCCCTAAAGTTTCCTCATCGCCGCTGCATCTACGGGGTCCACCTGGTCTAGCAAATGATGATGTGGGGTTTTTAGTGAAAAACTACTGGACCTCAAAGATTAGTCTGGGCCGTCATTTAGCATCATTTTGCATCATTGCGTTCTGAGAGTCATAACGTCTTATTTTTCTGTTGACGGAGCTGCATAAGGGCTTGTTTATTGTGGAACGAGCTGCAATTTGTATTGGTTCCATTCTTGGGTACATGCGATTTATTTTTTATCAATATTTATTCAATGTTTTTGGGAAACGAGGAAACCAAAAAACAGCAATTCTAGCACTGTTTTTTTTCTTTCTTTTTTTACAGTGTTCACTGTGCAGTATAAACAACATGTTAACTTCATTCTGTGGATTTTATTTTTCAGTTGGTATCACTGTGGGAGGTCTTATTTTTTGCGTGACAAATGTGGTTTTTGTGGGTACCATTTGGAGGTACTTGCAACTTTTTGATCACTTTCTATTAAATTTTTTCTGAGACAAGGTGACCAAAAAAAAGAAATTCTGTCATTGTTTTTTTATTGAATTTTTGTACAATGTTCACCGTGCGGTAAAAATAACATGATATTTCTATAGTTTCGAACGCGGTGATACCTATCATGTATAGTTTTTTTTTTTTTCTAACTATCAAGGACTTGATTAGGGAAACAGGGCGATTATTGTTTTTATTACTTAAAACTTTTATTTATTTATTTTTCTTAAACACTTTTTTTGTACTTTTTTCACTTTTTTTTTTTACACTTACTAGGGGACTTGAACTTCTGATCTTCTGATCCCCTGTACAATACACAGCACTACTTATGTAGTGCGGTGTATTGTAACTGTCATTTTTCATCTGACAGTTAAGCCTATTAGGTCCTGCCTTGGGCAGGACCTAATAGGCTTTCGTACCTGGCCACCAGGAAGCCGTTGCTAGGCTTCATGGTTGCCATAGCAACCCTCGCAAACTTGCGATCTCTCACAGGGGGGGGGGCAGGGGTACAGAACGATCCCCCTCCCTCTGTCACCCACTTCAATGCGGTGGACGCCATTGACCGCCGCACTGAAGGGCTTAAACGGCTGTGATCGGCAGTAACTGCGACAGCCGCCGTTGCAGCGGGATGTCAGCTGTATATTACAGCTGACACCCACTGAAGATGAAGCTCCTGTGCCCGCTTCATCTTAATGATGAGCCTGGTACATCGGATTGTGGGAAGCTTGTGGGAAAATGTTTCACTTATTATACTTATTATACTGGTCATCACAATTCCGGTGATACTACAGTGAAGGAAAAAAGTATTTGATCCCTTGCTGATTTTGTAAGTTTGCCCACTGTCAAAGACATGAACAGTCTAGAATTTTTAGGCTAGGTTAATTTTACCAGTGAGAGATAGATTATATTTAAAAAAAAACAAAACAGAAAATCACATAGTCAAAATTATATATATTTATTTGCATTGTGCACAGAGAAATAAGTATTTGATCCCTTTGGCAAACAAGACTTAATACTTGGTGGAAAAACCCTTGTTGGCAAGCACAGCAGTCAGATGTTTTTTGTAGTTGATGATGAGGTTTGCACACATGTTAGATGGAATTTTGGCCCACTCCTCTTTGCAGATCATCTGTAAATCATTAAGATTTCGAGGCTGTCGCTTGGCAACTCGGATCTTCAGCTCCCTCCATAAGTTTTCGATTGGATTAAGGTCTGGAGACTGGCTAGGCCACTCCATGACCTTAATGTGCTTCTTTTTGAGCCACTCCTTTGTTGCCTTGGCTGTATGTTTCGGGTCATTGTCGTGCTGGAAGACCCAGCCATGAGCCATTTTTAATGTCCTGGTGGAGGGAAGGAGGTTGTCAATCAGGATTTGACGGTACATGGCTCCATTCATTCTCCCATTGATGCGGTGAAGTAGTCCTGTGCCCTTAGCAGAGAAACACCACCAAAACATAATGTTTCCACCTCCATGCTTGACAGTGGGGACGGTGTTCTGTGGGTCATAGGCAGCATTTCTCTTCCTCCAAACACGGCGAGTTGAGTTAATGCCAAAGGGCTCAATTTTAGTCTCATCTGACCACACCACCTTCTCCCAATCACTCTCAGAATCATCCAGATGTTCATTTACAAACTTCAGACGGGCCTGTACATGTGCCTTCTTGAGCAGGGGGACCTTGCGGGCACTGCAGTATTTTAATCCATTACGGCGTAATGTGTTACCAATGGTTTTCTTGGTGACTGTGGTCCCAGCTGCCTTGAGATCATTAACAAGTTCCCCCCGTGTAGTTTTCGGCTGAGCTCTCACCTTCCTCAGGATCAAGGATACCCCACGAGGTGAGATTTTGCATGGAGCCCCAGATCGCTGTCGATTGACAGTCATTTTGTATGTCTTCCATTTTCTTACTATTGCATCAACAGTTGTCTCCTTCTCACCCAGCGTCTTACTTATGGTTTTGTAGCCCATTCCAGCCTTGTGCAGGTCTATGATCTTGTCCCTGACATCCCTAGAAAGCTATTTGGTCTTGCCCATGTTGTAGAGGTTAGAGTCAGACTGATTAATTGAGTCTGTGGACAGGAGTCTTTTATACAGGTGACCATTTAAGACAGCTGTGTTTAATGCAGGCACCAAGTTGATTTGGAGCGTGTAACTGGTCTGGAGTAGGCTGAACTCTTAACGGTTGTTAGGGGATCAAATACTTATTTCTCTGTGCACAATGCAAATAAATATATAGAATTTTGACTATGTGATTTTCTGTTTTTTTTTTTAAATATAATCTATCTCTCACTGATGAAATTAACCTAGCCTAAAAATTCTAGACTGTTCATGTCTTTGACAGTGGGCAAACTTACAAAATCAGCAAGGGATCAAATACTTATTTCCTTCACTATATATATACACTATGTATATATATATATATATATATATATATATATATACATATATATATATACAGTATATGCAATTTTCTTTACACTTTTACAAAATAGGACCACTCTTTATGGAAAAAGATCTGCTGAAAAAATCTGTTCGCTTACATAATGCCTTTGGTATACTTAGTATTCCAAAGCATTACTGCCTGTCAGTATAAAACTAACACCACCTGGGGGTGATCACATTTGCAAGTAGCTGATCAATGAATGGAACCTCCTCCCTCTGTAAGCTACTTAGGTGCTGCGGTCGGTGTTGACTGCGGCGTCTGAGAGGTTAAACAACCGGGATCGGAGGTAACACCTATCACAGTGGTTCAGTGGTTAGTACAGGGGACCGACTGTCAAAAAATAGCCGAGCACCCACTTCAGCCCTCACGAGACACCTGTGCAGGACTTGGACTATGCTGCCATTAAAAGGTGGCGGCCTTGCCTAGACCTATTAGTGACTTCCGTAAAAAGACGTATTTGCAGTCACGGGTTGAATGTGGAATCTAACAAAAAACATACAAGCCAACAAAGATAAAATCAGAATAGCTGGTTTCAAACACAATAACAAGGCAAAATAAACTAAAAAAAAATTATCGTTTTCTACTTGGACTTTGAGTTCCTATTAACTTTTATGGCAAACATCAGTTCATGCTTTGAGCGCATATGCAAAACATTAGTTTGCTTTCTTCCTATTATAAGAACAGTTGTGCGTTTGTGCCATTTGAGTATCCTTTATTATACCAAATAAACCAAGGAAGTGCAGTCAAGTGTTGCAAAGTCACGTACATTAAATTATTTTAGGCACAGAGAGAATTGTAGTAACTTTCCAAGCAGACTTAAAAATCATAAAAAAGTAAGTTTTAAAAAAAAATCAATAGAAAAAAATAAAGCCTGGAAAAAGTTTAAAATAGACATTTGCTGACTATTTGAGGTTCCACAGTACAAAATTAATTTCATGTCCAGTAGATAAGATCAGCAATGTAAACAAATCTTATTGATATATGGTGACAGAACTGTTATTAAAGAAGGATTTCTTAGTAGATAAAACCACTTGAGAAGGTTCCGTAAGTGTGACATGGGCTGTAATAATTTTGGTGGACTGCACAGTTTCATTTGTCAAAATGACTCAATATCAACACCCGACTAGACTACTGCTGCCAGCCTCCACCAAACAATTTATGGATTACAGGTCTGAAATCCAAGTGTGCAGTAAGGACCTTGGCAAGCAGCACTGAATTGCTAATGTGATTTTCCTTTTGCTTATTTTTCTTTATTTTATTAATTGTGTCAGTCAGAGCCTACATTTACAATGACTCACCGAAACATTTCAACATAGAATTAAAACTGGATGCATGATTCATTGTTTGAGCGACAGGGGCGTAGCTATAGGGGTCGCAGTTGCGACCGGGCCCCTAATCCTGGGGGGCCCACGGGCCCCCGTTGCCATACAGCAAGCTTCCTAAATAAATCTTCTGTGCCGTGAAGCCGGAACTTCCTGGTTACTACGGTCACATGGTACACTTAGTGTACCATTTGACCGTGTTCTCACGTGACACGTCTTCCAGACAGTGGAGTGGAGGAGTCGGTTGGGAGGACTCCAGGTAAGCTGCAGTCTGTAATGTAATGTATTGTGTGGTGTTGTAATGTGTAATGTAATGTGTTGTAATGTAATGTAATGTGTTGTAATGTAATGTAATGTGTTGTGATGCCTTGTAATGTATCGTGTTGTGTTGTGCTGTTTGCGGTGGAGAGGGGGGGCCCGTTAAATCACAGCCCCCCCTCCTCTCTCCACCGCAAACTGCACAATCCAAGACAATACAGTATAGTACACATGACTGTATGAGAGTGGGTCTGTGGCTGTGTAATACAGTCACTGCCCCGCTCCTGAGTCCTGACAAGTGCGCGCCGTCAGGATGATGTGATTCAGCCGGCGCTGCACTAATGATCTGCGGCACTGAAGACAGAACATGGCGGGTGCACTACAAAACACCCCCATGTTCTGTCCTCAATGCCTGAACCGCCGCTCATTAGTGCAGCGCCGGCCGCAACTCCTCATGCTGACCGCGCGCACGCACTTAATGTCAGGAGCGGGGCAATAGTAGCTGTATTACACAGCCGCAGGCGCGCTCTATAACGGCGGAGATCAGAGAAACCTCTCCTCTCCGCCGCTATTCTCCTGAATGCTGCGATCAAAGCTGACTGCAGCATTCAGGGGAAAATGAGAAGGGGGGATCGCATCACAGGGAATTCCTGTGACGCGATTGAGGGACATACCATATATGGGCAGACAGCCCTTGGGTCCATTGAAGAACCCCAGTGCTGTCTGACCATATTTCTGACCTAATGTACTGGGATATAGATATATGCCTGTGTACTATCAGTATATAGCTATATGCCAGAACATTAACGTTTAAAAAATAAAGTAAAAACAAAGTAATGTTAAATTAAAAAAAAATACACATACGCCTTTTTTACAATAAACATTAAAATAAGTCTCAATACATAAAATATACATATAATCGGTATTGGCGCGGTCGTAATAACCTACACAACAATTTTTTTGCATCATTTATGATGTGTACGCTGTAAAAAATAAAATAAAAACTGCTTTCTATTACTTATTGTGGGGCACGAGGTGCGATGATGATGAATTTAACCTCCATGTGCCTCACATTAAGGGCTCATTTACACGAGCGTGTGCGTTTTGCGCATGCAAAAACCGCTGCGTTTTGCGTGCGCAAAACGCACTTAACAGCTCCGTGTGTCAGCCCTGTATGGTGCGCGGCTGCGTGATTTTCTCGCAGCCGCCATCATTATCACACTCCGTTTGAATGTTTGTCAACAGAAAAGCACGTCAGCCCTGCTGTTGCGCGAATCACGCGCGTCACACGGAAGTGCTTCTGTGTGATGCGCGTGATTTTCACGCAGCCATTGACTCCAATGGGTGCGTGATGCGCGAACAGCGCACAAAGATAGGACATGTCGTGAGTTTTTTTCAGCAGACTCACGCTGAGCAAAACTCACGGACTGTCTGCATGCCCCCATAGACTAATATAGGTGCGTACGACACGCGTGAAAAGCACGCGCGTCGCACGGACGTACATCACGCTCGTGTAAACGAGCCCTAACAGTAATTAACCCCATCATGTACCTCACACATTAACCCATTATGACTGAGAAACATGATGGGGTTAATTACTATTAATGTGAGGCACATTCAAAATTCATCATCGCACCTCGCGCCTCACATCAGAAAACGAAAGAGCGTTTTTTTTTATTACTGTTGGCAAAGTAAACGAAGTATCGGTATCGTAGTGCAAATTTTGGTATCGTGACATCCCTACACTGTGGGTCGCGTACCCCTTGGGGGTTCGTGTGAAGACCTCCGGGGGGTCGCGAGTCACTCACCGAGGTCCCGGTTCCATTCAATGCTGGAGCATCTCCTTGATCCAGCATTCACTGTGCCCTGAGTGGCTCGACGCAGGCGGGATGCAGCAACATCATCGCGCCTGCCTGCGCTGAGTCACTCATAGCACACACCGGAGGAGGCGAAGGATCCTCCACCCGACGTGGGAACGGGGATAGGTAAGTAATTATGTTATTTTTCTATTATGCACATATGGGGGCATTATACTGTATGGGGGCTGATATTGCGGGGGGGGGCATTATACTGCATGGGGGCTGATAAGATGGGGGGCATTATACTGTATGGGGAGCATTATACGGTATGGGGCTGTTATGGGGGGGCATTATACTGTATGGGGGCTGATATTGCGGGGGGGGGCATTATACTGCATGGGGGCTGATAAGATGGGGGGCATTATACTGCATGGGGGCTGATATGGGGGAATCATACTGTATGCGGGGCTGATATTGGGAGCATTATACGGTATGGGGCTGTTATGGGGGGGCATTATACATTATGGGGCATTATACTGTGTGGGGGCATTATACTATGAGGGCTGTTGGGCAAGGCGTCTGGGCATAGGCGCGCGCAGGGGTCTGATGATGATGGTGGTGTTGGGGAGTGGTAGGGGGGCCCAAGCTGAATTCTTGCACCCGGGCCCATGAGCCTTTAGCTACTCCCCTGTTGAGCGATAAATAGCTACTTGCTTCCCAGACCAAAGAACACATACCCAACACTTGACAACAATAATCTTATCAACATGCAATTTTATATTCATTATATGGGAAATGATATGCTACAATGGTATTAACTATAAAAGCAGAAAAAAAATGATTATTAAAAGCTGTGTGATAAAATAGCTTTGATTGTGATTGCTCTTGTTAAATTTATGAAAAGTGAGAGAAAATTTCTTGAGAATAGACTGATGAAAGTTAAAACAGTATTTAAAGGGGTTGTCTTATGACTAATAGGGCATATGGATGTCATAGAGGGGGTCCGCTCTGTAAAGCTGGCCAAACACATCAGATGTATGTCAGCCGAATGCGCCGATTCCTGTGGGACTGGTCGACCATCTAATGTGTATGACAGCATCCCGACCCTCCTACGACATATGAATTTTAACATTCCCGATCCTTTTGTTCGTTAGTAGTCAAGCCCTGCCATAGGAGTCTGGCAGCGGCTTTCTCTCTTCTCCCTATTGAACACATATGCACGCTTTTGTATTTACTAATGTGATGGCAGCCATTTTAAGTAAACTAATGATTACAAGACGGGCATTTATAAATAATTTAAGGTATTTATGAATGTATTTCCCAGAGAACTCCTTTAACTAACCATTCATGTAATCGACTAGATTACATCTTCATTTCGAAAAGACGCTTGTAGAATGTTGTATACTCAGAAAGTTAGAACCCTATCGGTCTTAGACTCTGCTCTTACTTCCACAGTCTCTCTTGGTATGAGTTCGGAATCAGACCTTGTTGGCAGATGCTAAGCAGGGTGAAAACATTGCCAAAACCATTCCTGAATTTTTCCATCTGAATGACACCCGAGATGTTTCTAAACTCAGTTCTGATCAAGTTAAACAGGATTAATTTTGACTTGAACAGAACTGAGCTTAGAAGATCGTTTAGGAGCACATACGAACTGCTGCCTGCCAAGCCGTCAGTGCAGGTCATTGACAAATTTGGCTCAGAACGGCTTTCTGCAGCTTCTATGTACTGTGATACAAAGAAGCTGCAGGAGTGAAACTAGGATTTTTTTTTATAATAAAAGTCAATTGCAAAAGAGATTTTAATTACTAAATAAATTGATTTCAATAAATAAAAATAAAAAAATAACCCAAAGGTGTACATAGCCTTTATGGAAAAAGAATCTAGTTTTGCTGTAACGCAAGAAAAGCTTGTCAGATTTTAAATCAAATGGCCTGGTCAATTAGGCGAAAACAGCAATAAAAGAGAATAACAGTCTGTGAGAATCAAGAAATTAAGTACACACGCAGGTCCTAATCTTATGAAGAGTAATGAGTTTACAAGTGAGGTAACACGTATCATATAGCATGTAAACAATAACAATAATAAAAACAATTCTGCAATAGAAAAGAGTTGAAGGTACATTGTATATAAAGCTAAAAAAAAAAGAAAATAAATGTATTTACTAAGAGATTGGTGTGTTAGATAATGTACTTAGGGGTGATCTTTAGTGTAAGTGGTCCATTTGGTCTAGGTGGACAGAAACCAAGATCTTGTGTTATTTTTGAAAGATAGCGATTATTCAAAAAACCAAAATGTTATAAATTTTATTGAACCATCGGCAAACAGTAGGGGGTTTGCTAGATCGTCAATGAAAAGGGATCAAAAGTTTTGCAGTCATGATCAACCAAGTTGGGAGGTCATGTTCGGAAGGTATAAAGTGTAATGATGGGGCCCAAACTAAAATTAGTTCTGGGGGAAACTGGATTCCAACATCATAAATATCTTTGTTTGTCTTACTTAGCACCAAAAATTATTACATTTAGGGCAGAGGAACCAAATATGAGTCATTGACCTAGGGGCTGACTGCCATCTCCAACATTCATCAGAAAGAGTCAGGTTGGCGCTTTTTAGAACTACTTACACCTTCTTATACCATTGGGTCAAGGTTTTGTAGGATTTTTTATGTAATCTAACACAATTAGGAAAAATCAGAGCTCGTCATCCAAGAATTGTCGGCCTAGGCAGGTTGGCATGATAGGTAAAGCAGAATTTTTGCAGCTCATTTTATACTTTAAAGAACAATTTTTGGGGGAGCTTGGAAAGAAGAAGAAAGTTCTCTAACCAAGTTGGGTCAAGTAGACTGCGTCTCACCAGATTGTCTTTGTCAGAAGGTGAGACCAATTTCGACCAATATCTAACAGTTGACCAAACTAGCAGAAGATGTAAGGTTGATTCCTTCCAGACTGTACCAAGGCTCCATGAGCTAAATTGATTTACTCAAAAAATATAAAGGTACCATTCAAAGGGATGAGCTGGAGGACCATGTCACCTGTTGTGATTGAATGGATTGCCTTGCTTTTGAAATACTCTGCTTTATCGCTGATATTTTTTGCGGCCAATGAAGGAAAGAAAGAGTGACCATAAAAAGAAGAGATTGTTCTGTCCCAGAAAATGTTTTCAAGGTCTATGTAAGGCGCTGACTCTGATTGCAAACTCAAGTGTAGCCAGTGGGATAAGTGGTCTGCTTTGTAGTATGTGTGTATATTAGGCATAGCAAATTCCCCTTTGGCCTTTGTTTGGATAAATTTTTATCACACAGCTTTAAATAATTGCATTGGATGTCTGCCTTTCCATAAAAATTGTGGAAAAAGACTAATTATTGAGGCAGGTGGATTGGAACAGCCTGCAATGCGTAGAGGAGCTTGAGAAGTATGTAGGTTTTGAATATCTTCCTTCTACCCATCCAGGATGTAAAAGGTAGACAGAGGCCCTCCATTTTGTTTCTAATATTAGATAAAATTTCTAATGTAAAATGAGTCTGACAGGATGCCATTCCCTCTGATTCTAGCATTGGGTTTTGGTAAAGTGAGCGAGAGTATGGAGAAAATAAAAGCTGAATGGACATGGAAGAACTCCAGTACACATTGCATAAACATCCAATCCAATCTGTCAAATGCTTTATCGTAGTCGGTGCTTAAAAGAACAAGTGAGACATTGCCTAATATATACCAACCAAATATGCAACTCAGCTCTCTACTCACTGAAATATCTCAACAAGGAGATGAACAACCGGAGCAGGTAAAAAAGAGGTGAAATCCTCAACACCACAAAAAACAGAGATAAAATGATAGTTTTTTACCGCTCAGACGGTTGTAGATGTAAAGTCTGAAGTGTCCATCAAGGGTTTGACCTTCCCCCAGCTAGCATGCAGAAAGAACGATCCAAATTTCCACTGGTGTGTATATCTCGATGGTACTTGTGGTTCCACACAGAAATGAAACTGCAGAAATGCAACTGCTTGCTGTGTATATCCTCGTACTTGATGTTCTAAATCTCCAACAAGGGAGTAAAAGGAGATAGTGCACTACCTTTTGGAAACTACAAATTCCACGAGTTTATTCCATACTTACAAAAATAGATATAGATAAAAGCATAAGATAAGCTCTTGTAACACGCCAAATAATGCAACCCGACCCTGGGTTTCGCCCTTCTGGCTTCATCTTGACCAGAAGGGCGAAACCCAGGGTCGGGTTGCATTATCTCCTTTTTCTCCCTTGTTGGAGATTTAGAACATCAAGTACGAGGATATACACAGCAAGCAGTTGCATTTCTGCAGTTTCATTTCTGTGTGGAACCACAAGTACCAGCGAGATATACACACCAGTGGAAATTTGGATCGTTTTTTCTGCATGCTAGCTGGGGGAAGGTCAAACCCTTGATGGACACTTCAGACTTTACATCTACAACCGTCTGAGCAGTAAAAAACTATCACATTGCATAATATATAGAGTGTATGAGTCTGGCAGTATTGAACTTGCCCTCTCCCCTGGGGAAAAAAAACAACCTGTTCAGGGCCTATCAATATCTCCAATAAACCACTTGCCATGTGTCAGCAGATTGGCCCACCATTTTAAGTTGGCACCCCTTAAGGACTTTTCGTTTTTTCCTTTCCGCATTCCAAAAGCCATAAAATGTTTATTTTTTTCATCAACATAGTCGTATGAGGGCTTGTTTTTTGCTGGACAAGTTGTAGTTTTTCATGGCACCATTTATTGTACCACATAATGTACAGGGAAACAGAAAAATAAATATTTGTGAGGTGAAATGGGCAAAAAAAAATTATGGAATTTTATTGGGAGGTTTCGTTTTTCGGTGTCCATCAGACGGTAAAGACTAAATGTTCACCTTATTCTACGGGTTGATACGATTACCGCGATGCCAAATTTTTATATTTTTGTTATGTTTTATCACTGACCCAAAATCAATTTGTTAAAAAAAATATTGTTTTGTGTCGCCATATTCTGAGAATCATAATTTTTTAATTCTTCCATCGAATGAGTGATGTGAGGGCTTATTTTTTGCGAGGCAAGCTGTAATTTTTATTGGTACCATTGTGGGATACATGTGACATTTTGATCACATTTTATTCCATTTGTTTGAAAAGCTAAGGTGACTAAAAAACAGCAATTTGGGTGTTTTACATTTACATACGGCGTTCACCAAGTGGGTTGAATAAATGCTATATTGTAATAGTTCGTACTTTTACGTACGCGGCGATACCAGTTATGTTAACTTTTCTTTTTTTAACTTTACTTTAGGGAAACAATGGGAAAAGGTTTTTTTTTTTTACTTTAAAATACTTATTTTTTTTTGGAACATTGAAAAAACTTTATGTATCTGTTTTTTACATTCGTCCCCCTAGGGGACTTGATCCAGCGATCGCTTGGATAATATGCTGCAATACTAATGTATTGCAGTACATTGCTATACTGACAGTCTCCTTTGAAGCTGACTATCAGCTCCCCAAGATCGCATCGCTAGGTCCACCCCCTGATTCTAACGATTTGTCACCCAGGAATACAATAGAGAATTCTATTCTGCCCAAAAAAATCTGTTTGGCTATCTTAGGTGTTTTTCTTTTAGAGTAGTGAAATATAGATATACTGTATAAGGGTCCAATTTACTGAGTTTACCTTGTTTCTTACTAAATATTGATGCAATATTTTCACAAAATTTTGTGAGTTTAGGGCATGACAGAAGACTGATATAATCATGTGTTGGGGGAACCACACTAGGGGCACTTTCGCTGATATTTATCTATACAGGATATTTTTCTATTGAAATATGAATGGTATAATCGGCTATATGCAGAATGGGATTTCTCTCCATTTTATGGAGGTAGTAGATTTATATAAGTATTTTAACGTAGAAGTATGGAGCTAGGGCATCCTAACATTTTTGGCAGTAAAATAAGGGAAAGCCATCGGGGCCCAGATTCCTTCCAGTTGGGATGGAGGACATCTAAAATGTCTGTGAAAGTAAATGGTGAATATAGTTTAGCCTGTATCTCCTGAGATAATTTGCAGAGGTGGATAGTGTCCAGGAATATATTTATAAATTTTATTTTGAAGGGTTTCTTGAAACCCATATGGTTGCGGGCATAGTACAGTACCTAAACTTGAACATATTGAATGCTTTTGCTGCCCTAACGTAAAGGAGGTTTTAAGTGTGACTTTATGTGGTAATAACTTTGGAATGATTTTATTTTTTCAAGCGATTCTGAGATTGTTTTCTCGTGACACATTGTACTTTAACCCATTAGTGACCGCCAATACGCCTTTTCACGGCGGCCACTAACAGGCCTTATTCTGATGCATACACCTTTTCACGGCGCTGCATCAGAATAAATGTGCAGCACCGGGAGCCTGTTCTCAATAGCGAGCGCCGCATCGAAGTGGTTTTGGAGAGAGGGAGGGATCTCCCTCTCTCACCCCACTAGCACCCTGCAATGAGATCGCAGGGTGCCAGAGTCTTCTATGGCAGCCAGGGACCTAATAAAGGCCCTCAGGTCTGCCTTCTAAGCCACGCCTCTGGCATGACCTAGTAGATGCCTGTCCCTTGTAAACGGACAGGCAGTAATACTCAATACAAATGTATTGCAGTGTATTATAAAAGCAATCGGACGATCGCATACTAAAGTCCCCTAGTGGGATTAGTAAAACAGTTAAAAGAAAAGTTTAATAAAATTATGACTAAATAAATAAGTAAAAAAATGAAAAACACACTTTTTTCCCCTTACAAAATGCTTTTTAAAAAAAAATAATAACAAAAAAAGTTCAAAAGTTACACATATTTGGTATAGCCGCATCCGAAACGACCCCAACTATAAAGCTGTTATGTTATTTAATCTGCTCGACGAACTCTGTAAAAAATAAAATAAAAAATAAGGCCAGAATTGCTGTTTTCTGCTCATCCTGCCTGTAAAAAATGTTGATAAAAAGAGATCAAAACCTCCAAAATGGTACTGATAGAAACTACAATTTCGTCCCGCAAAAAAAAGTGGCTGCATTGGCGGAAAAATAAAAAACATTATGGCTCTTCAAATATGGAGACTCAAAAACACATAATTTTGGAAAAAATGTGTTTTTCTGTGTAAAAGTAGTAAAACACAAGAAAGCCATATAAATTTGTTATTGTCGCAATCTTAGCGACCCGCTGAATAAAGTTATTATGTTATTTATACCACACGGTAAACGGCGTAAATTAAAGACGCAAAAAAAGTGGGTAAATTGCTGTTTTTTTTTTATTTTACGCCCCAAAAAAAGTTATTAAAAGTTAATCAATAAATGATATGTACCCCAAAATGGTGATATTATAAAATACAACTTGCCCCACAAAAAAAACAAGTCCTTATACAGCTATGTTGACGCAAAAATAAAAAAGTTATAGCTCTTGGAATACGACATTGGAAAAACTTAAAAAATAGCTTTGTCATTAAGGTCTAAAATAGGCTTGTCATTAAGGGGTTAAGTATTTGGTCACTATAGTGAGTGTTTATTTGTGGAAAAACACCAACATTTTTTCATAATCTTAAATGTATGTGCTTGTAAGACATCTAGTAACAATATATATATATATATATATATATATATATATATATATATATATATATATATATATATATATATATATACAGTGAAGGAAATAAGTATTTGATCCCTTGCTGATTTTGTAAGTTTGCCCACTGTCAAAGTCATAAACAGTCTAGAATTTTTAGGCTAGGTTAATTTTACCAGTGAGAGATAGATTATATTTAAAAAAAAACTAAAAATCACATAGTCAAAATTATATATATTTATTTGCATTGTGCACAGAGAAATAAGTATTTGATCCCCTACCAACCATTAAGAGTTCAGCCTCCTCCAGACCAGTTACACGCTCCAAATCAACTTGGTGCCTGCATTAAAGACAGCTGTCTTAAATGGTCACCTGTATAAAATACTCCTGTCCACAGACTCAATTAATCAGTCTGACTCTAACCTCTACAACATGGGCAAGACCAAAGAGCTTTCTAAGGATGTCAGGGACAAGATCATAGACCTGCACAAGGCTGGAATGGGCTACAAAACCATAAGTAAGACGCTGGGTGAGAAGGAGACAACTGTTGGTGCAATAGTAAGAAAATGGAAGACATACAAAATGACTGTCAATCGACATCGATCTGGGGCTCCATGCAAAATCTCACCTCGTGGGGTATCCTTGATCCTGAGGAAGGTGAGAGCTCAGCCGAAAACTACACGGGGGGAACTTGTTAATGATCTCAAGGCAGCTGGGACCACAGTCACCAAGAAAACCATTGGTAACACATTACGTAGTAATGGATTAAAATCCTGCAGTGCCTGCAAGGTCCCCCTGCTCAAGAAGGCACATGTACAGGCCCGTCTGAAGTTTGCAAATGAACATCTGGATGATTCTGAGAGTGATTGGGAGAAGGTGCTGTGGTCAGATGAGACTAAAATTGAGCTCTTTGGCATTAACTCAACTCGCCGAGTTTGGAGGAAGAGAAATGCTGCCTATGACCCAAAGAACACTGTCCCCACTGTCAAGCATGGAGGTGGAAACATTATGTTTTGGGGGTGTTTCTCTGCTAAGGGCACAGGACTACTTCACCGCATTAATGGGAGAATGGATGGAGCCATGTACCGTCAAAGCCTGAGTGACAACCTCCTTCCCTCCACCAGGACATTAAAAATGGCTCATGGCTGGGTCTTCCAGCACGACAATGACCCGAAACATACAGCCAAGGCAACAAAGGAGTGGCTCAAAAAGAAGCACATTAAGGTCATGGAGTGGCCTAGCCAGTCTCCAGACCTTAATCCCATCGAAAACTTATGGAGGGAGCTGAAGATCCGAGTTGCCAAGCGACAGCCTCGAAATCTTAATGATTTACAGATGATCTGCAAAGAGGAGTGGGCCAAAATTCCATCTAACATGTGTGCAAACCTCATCATCAACTACAAAAAACGTCTGACTGCTGTGCTTGCCAACAAGGGTTTTGCCACCAAGTATTAAGTCTTGTTTACCAAAGGGATCAAATACTTATTTCTCTGTGCACAATGCAAATAAATATATATAATTTTGACTATGTGATTTTTTTTTTTTTTTTTTAATATAATCTATCTCTCACTGGTAAAATTAACCTAGCCTAAAAATTCTAGACTGTTCATGTCTTTGACAGTGGGCAAACTTACAAAATCAGCAAGGGATCAAATACTTATTTCCTTCACTGTATATATATATATATATATATATATATATATATATATATATATATATATATATATATATACATATACATACCGTATATATCGGCGTACAAGACGACTTTCTACACCCTTAAAAAAATGTCAAAAGTGTGGGGTCGTCTTATATGCCGGATATTGTCGGATATTAGGGATGCACGTTGCAGCCGCACAGCTCAGTATAGTACACATGACTATGAGAGCGGGGCTGCGGCTGTGTAATTCAGCCACAGCCCCGCTCCTGAGTCCTGACATATGCGCGCGGGGTCAGCATCATGTGATGCGGCCGGCGCTGCACTAATGATCTGCGGCACTGAAGACAGAACATGGCGGGCGCGCTACAAAGCACCCCCATGTTGTCTTCAGTGCCTGAACTGCCGCTCATTAGTGCAGCGCCGGCCGCATCTCCTCATGCTGACCGCGCGCGCACTTCCTGTCAGGAGCGGGGCAATGACTGTGTTACACAGCCGCAGCCCCGCTCTATAACGCCGGAGATCAGAGAACCTCTCATCTCCGCCGTTATTCCCGTGAATGCTGCGATCACAGCTGACTGCAGCATTCAGGGGAAAGTGAGAAGGGGGGATGCCCCTGGATCGCGTCACAGGGAATTCCTGTGACGCGATCGAGGGCCATACCATATATGGGCAGACAGCCCAGGGTCTATTGACGGACCCCAGGGCTGTCTGACCATATCTCTTGTTGTTAGGATATACCCAAGTATGTCCTAACAACTGCCTGTGTGCTATCCGTCCACAGGCTAATGTACTGGCACATATCTGATATATGTCAGTACATTAAAGTTTAAAAATAAAGTAAAAACAAAGTATGGTTACATTTTAAAAAAAATACACCTTCACCTTTTTTACAATAAACATTAAAATAAGTCTCAATACATAAAATACACACATTCAGTAATGGCGCGGACAACAATGTTTTTGCATCATTTATGATGTGTACGCTGTAAAAAAATGAAATAAACACGGCTTTCATTCACTTATTAATGTGAGGCGCGAGGTGCGATGAATTTACCCTCCATGTTCCTCACATTAATAGTAATTAACCCCATCATGTACCTCGCCTATCTGCGCATGCGCGAGTTCAAAGAGACAGAGTCCTGGGTCCTGCCGCCGATGGCCATAGTGAAGCGCTCCTGCACGAAATGGTGAGTATATCTTAAATTCTATATTTTAAGGGTAAAAGTTGGGGGTCGTCTTATACGCCCAGTCGTCTTATACGCCGACATATACGGTATATATATACATATATATATATATAAATATATATATATATATATATATATATATATAGTAACTAGTAAAGAAAACCCGTTGCACGGGTTTGCTAGCAAAAGGAATGATGATAAATATTTTTAAAACATATTATAAAAAAATATAAGTGTATTTTAAAACCTAATAACCAAAATTTTAAAATTGGGAGGCGTTTGCTGAATAATTAATTATTCACCCAGGGTAAAGGTATAATGTAGTAGATGTTACCTACAGTCCTATGTAACACCACAGATGACACAGTGATAACTCTCTGAATACAGATAATGTAGTAGATGTTACCTACAGTCCTATGTAACACCACAGATGACACAGTGATAACTCTCTGAGTACAGATAATGCAGTAGTGTTACCTGCAGTCCTGTGTAACACCACAGATAACACAGTGATAACTCTCTGATTCAGGGGCGTAACTAGAAAAGACTGGGCCCCATAGCAAACTTTTGACTGGGGCCCCCTCCCCAGGGTGTCACAAAACCCCCCCTTGCAGATAGTGCCTTTTTTACAGCCCCCCTGTAGATAACGCCTTACAGCCCCCCTGTAGATAACGCCATACAGCCCCCCTGTAGATAGCGCCATACAGCCCCCCTGTAGATAGCATAATACAGCCCCCCTGTAGATAGCGCCATACAGCCCCCCCCTGTAGATAACGCCATACAGCCCCCCCCCCTGTAGATAGCGCCATACAGCCCCCTGTAGATAGCACCATACATCCCCCCTGTAGATAACACCATACAGCCCCCCTGTAGATAGCACCATACAGCCCCCTCTGTAGATAGCGCCATAAAAGCCCCCTCTGTAGATAGCGCCATACAGACCCCTCTGTAGATAGCGCCATACAGCCCCCTCTGTAGATAACGCCATACAGCCCCCCCTGTAGATAACGCCATACAGCCCCCTTTGTAGGTATCTACAGAAGGGGCTGTATGGCGTTATCTACACGGGGGACTGTATGGCGTTATCTACAGGGGGGACTGTATGGCGTTATATACAGAGGGGGCTGTATGGCGCTAACGCCATACAGCCCCCACAGTAGAGAAAGCCAGACAGCCCATCCTGTAGAGAACGCCATACAGCTCCCGCTGTAGAGAACGCCATACAACCCCCCTGTAGGGAACGCCATACAGCCCCCCCTGTAGGGAACGCCATACAGCCCCCCTGTAGGGAACGCCATACAGCCCCCTGTAGGGAACGCCATACAGCCCCCCGTAGGGAACGCCATACAGCCCCCCCCTGTAGGGAACGCCATACAGCCCCCCCTGTAGGGAACACCATACAGCCCCCCTGTAGGGAACGCCATACAGCCCCCCTGTAGGGAACGCCATACAGCCCCCCTGTAGGGAACGCCATACAGCCCCCCTGTAGGGAATGCCATACAGCCCCCCCTGTAGGGAACGCCATACAGCCCCCCCCAGTAGGGAACGCCATACAGCCCCCCCCCCCACGTAGGGAACGTCATACAGCCCCCCCCCCTGTAGGGAACGCCATACAGCCCCCCCTGTAGGGAACGCCATACAGCCCCCCCCCCCCTGTAGGGAACGACATACAGCCCCCCCTATAGGGAACACCATACAGCCCCCCCCCCTGTAGGGAACGCCGTACAGCGTTCCCAACCCCCCAAAAAAATGTGACCTACAGTGTGTCCTACAAAAGACATGTATCCCCTATCCACTGTGGATAGGGGATACATGTCTTTTGTTTAATGGCAGAGCAGGGAGATACCTCCCTGCTCTGCCGTAGTGTTCAGTGGCGTCCCGCTGTAGCAGCCATAGCGGCTGTAGCAGCCATAGCGGCTACTAGCGGAGCCTCCGGGAATGGTGGGGGCCCGTGCCGGCGGGCGACACGGGCCCCCTCATGCCGTGGGCCCCGTAGATATCACCTGCAGTCCTATGTAACACCAGAGATTAACACACAGTGATAACTTTCTGAATACAGATAACGTAGTAGATGTTACCTGCAGTCCTGTGTAACACCACAGATAACACACAGTGATAACTTTCTGAGTACAGATAATGTAGTAGATGTTACATGCAGTCCTATGTAACACCACAGATAACACACAGTGATAACTCTCTAAGTACAGATAATGTAGTAGATGTCACCTGCAGTCCTATGTAACATCACAGATAACACAGTGATAGCTTTCTGAGTACAGATAATGTAGATGTTACCTGCAGTCCTATGTAAGGCTCTATTCATACGGGTCTGAGTGTCGGCCGTTTTTATCAGTTTTGGTCCGTTTTTCTCTGCCATTTTGAATCCATTCCGTTTCCGTTCCGGGCCGTGTTTCCGTTTTTAATGGCCGATTTTGACCCGTTTTGCATCAGTTTTTTTTCCCTGTCCGTTTTAAAAACGGATGAATTTAATTTGTAACACTTCATGCACACGACCATTGTGTCACTCAGGCCGTTTTTGACGGTATCAGAGTGGCACCCAATAGTCTTCACATGCCCATTCACTTTAGCGGGTAAATCGGGTCCGTGAAAAATGATCAGAGTCTCCGATTTGAGAAAAGATAGGACATGTTCTATCTTTCCTCAGGTCATTGACGGGACTCGGTTGGCGCAAACGGTCATGTGCATAAAGCGTTAATTTTCTGCCACACACTTCCCTCTGTAGATAAAGCCACACAACCCATGTAGATAATGCCACACACTGCCCTCTGTAGATACTGCCACAGTCCCCCTTGTAGATAGTGCCACTCAGCTCCCCCTTGTAGATAGCGCCACACACAGTACCCCTTGTAGATAGCCACATACAGCCCCCCTTGTATATAGCCACACACAGCCCCCCTTATATATAGCCACACACAGCCCCCTGTAGATAGCCACACACAGCCCCCTAATCGATAGTGTCACACAGCTCCCCCTTGTAGATAGCGACACACAGCCCCCCTTGTAGATAGCCACACCGCTCCCCATGTAGATAGTGCCACACAGCTCCCCATTGTAGGTAGCGAAACACACAGCGCGCACTTGTAGATAGCCACACACAGCCCCTTTTGTAGATAGTGCCACACAGCTCCCCTTGTAGATAGCGCCACACAGCTCCCCCTTGTAGATAACGACACACAGCCCCCCTTGTAGATAGCCACACACAGCCCGCCTTGTATATAGCCACACACAGCCCCCTTATATATAGCCACACACAGCCCCCTGTAGATAGCCACACACAGCCCCCCTAGTCGATAGTGTCACACAGCTCCCCCTTGTAGATAGCGACACACAGCCCCCCTTGTAGATAGCCACACAGCTCCCCCGTGTAGATAGTGCCACACAGCTCCCCCTTGTAGATAGCGACACACACAGCGCGCACTTGTAGATAGCCACACACAGCCCCTTTTGTAGATAGCGCCACACAGCTCTCCTTGTAGATAGCGCCACACAGCTCCCCCTTGTAGATAACGACACACAGCCCCCCTTGTAGATAGCCACACACAGCCCCCCCCTTGTAGATAGCCACACATCCCGCCTTGTAGATAGCGACACACAGCCCCCCTTGTAGATAGCCACACACAGCCCCTCTTGTAGATAGCCACACACAGCTCCCCCTTGTAGATAGCGACACATAGCCCCCCTTGTAGATAGCCACACACAGCTCCCCTTATAGATAGCGCCACACACAGCCCCCCTTGTAGATAGCCACACACAGCCCCCCTTCCCTTGTAAGTAGCGCCGCTCCACACAGCCTCCCCCCTCCCTTCCCTTGTACTTAGTTCAAACAGAGTGGAGAGCGGTAGCCTACCGCTACCACTCTCCGCTATGCCTGACACCACTCACCGTCAGGGGGAGGAGGTGGTCATGCAGCGAAGCGAAGGGGCAGCGGATCACTTTTGAATGGGGTTGGTGACAGCACAGGACTGGACCATTGCAGTCACCTGACCTGAGTCACCTGACCTCATGTCAGGTGACTGGATTGGTCCACTCCCTGCACCAATCTCACTTGGCACCGGCCGGCCTGCATATTTTCAAATTCCGCAGAATCTAAAAATATGCCCGGCCGTGACCTACTATTCCTTTGCACTGCACATGTACATTTTGACGGATGCGCAGTGCAAATATCCGGGAGATTGAAAAAAATCCCAGACGGTGCTTGTTTTCTGCCGGACTCTTGCTGACTGTCCGTAATTTACGGACGGTTGCCAACCCTAATTCCGCTTCAGGAGGAGTCCCTGACGTCACTGTCTATATCCTGGAGCGGAATCCCCAGCCACAGCTTCAGCCAAAGCTGTGGCCGGGGATTAGGGATTCAGCTCCTACAGGGAGCAACAAAATACCCTCCTCCTCCTCCTCACATACACTTCACACTGTGAGGAGGAGAAGAGAGCGATATTGAGCGAGGACGTGGTGTCCAATTAACTGTGCCTCGGAAACCACGTGGTGCCCTTAACTGTGCTTCGAACACCACGTCCTTCCCGATTATATATAAGATACCACACAAAATAGTTGCTATTTCCCATATGTCTACTTTAGATTGGCATAATTTTTTTGAACATTCTTTTATTTTTCTAGGACGTTACTTAGAACTTTTCAAAAGCCTTTTTTTATGGACCAGTTCATATATTAGAAACCTTCCATAAATCACCCCATTTTAAAAACTGCACCCTCAAAGTATTCAAAACAGCATTTAGAAAGTTTCTTAACCCTAGTGTAACTAAACGTTCGATCAACTTTTTATTTTATAGCAGCATGTGTAATATAAATATATTTTGTAGTATACTTTATTAATGAATTTGGGCTCCTTTTTGTGTTATATGTGTTTTAAATGGGCACTCTGACACTTTTCTACCACATTTTATTTCTTGTATTTCCCCTGTTGCTAGCAGAAATCCGTACACCGTTTGAATGTATCAGTGTACGGATTCTGCGGCCTATGAGTACGGGTGGGTGGTGGCCCCGTCCTGACGTCAGATGTGCAGGCCCCCATCGTGATGTCAGGAAGGTCTCTCTGCCTCAATACACTATACAGTTATCTTTCGAGTTATCTGCAGCAGCAGAGTGCAGGGAAGAGACTGTGATGAGCTCTGCTGCTGTCCGGACTATAGTGTGTGTGAGAGGCGCTTCTGCTACTGAACTGTAATATAACCGGCAGGGAGGAGAATGACAGCTCTGTTACTGTCCAGACTATAGTGTGTGTGAGAGGCGCTTCAGTAGCAGAAGCGCCTCTCACACACACTATAGTCCGGACAGTAGCAGAGCTGTCATTCCCCTCCCTGCGCTCTGGTACTGCTGGCTACAGTACTGTGGACAGGGGGAAGAGGGGACAGGGAGGGGGGCCAGACCTGTTTAGGTGCATGATGGGAACTATGGGCAGATTGAAAATTGCATACAGTACTGGCAGACATCACACACAGTAAGACACGCCCCTAGCAACTGGGCAGAATCAGGAAGTGTGAGAAAATAGATGTGGACGGTTTCACAAGGAAAAAAAGCTGCAAAAAATGTACTTTGAAGTGAAAAAAAATTGCTAGGAGTAATGAAGTCACATAGAGGGACATAATAGCAGTTTAAATATTTTTTTTGCAAAAGTTTAGCTACGCTTTAAGCGTTTCACAGGAATTAAAGCAAAGTGGACGTGGAATTTACAAATTTCATTTTTGCACAAAATCTGTTTTAATATATTTTTACTAGAGAAATGCATCTCAATATTTATTGCCCAGATTCTGCAGTTTTTAGAATTATCCAACATGTAGCCCTAGTGTGCTAATAGACTGAAGCACAGGCCTCAGAAGTAAAGAAGCACCTAGCAGATTTTGGGGCCTCCTTTTTATTAGAATATATTTTAGGCACCATGTCAGGTTTGTAAAGGTCTTGTGGTGCCAAAACAGTGGAAACACCCCCAAAAAGACACCATTTGGCAAACTACACCCCTCAAGGAATTTATCAAGGGGTATAGTGAGCATTTTAACCCTACAGTTGTTTTTTTGCAGAAGTTAGTGTAATTATGCTATAAAATTTAAAATTCTTTTTTTTTTCTGATAAAACGTGGACATTTTTAATTTTTACAAGGAATAAAGGAGAAAATGCACTCCAACATTTGAAAAGCAAATTCCCTATTACGGCAGGGCTCAGAAGGAAGGAGCACCATTTGGCCTTTGGAGCTCAAGTTTTGCTGGAATGGTTTCAGGTGTCATGTCGCATTTGAAAAGCCCCTGAGGGACCAAAACAGTGGAAACCCCCCAAGAGTGACCCTATTTGGGAAACTACAGCCCTCAAGGAATTTATCGAGGGGTATAGTGAGCATTTAGACCCCTCAGTTTTTTTGCAGAATTAATTAGAATTAGGCCATGAAAATTTATATCAACATCAAAATGTTGAATTTTTTCATTTCCACAAAGGATAAAGGAGAAAAAGCACAACAACAGTTGTAAAGCAAGTTTTTCAGAGTACGGCAATACCCCAGATGTAATCATAAACTTCTGTTTGGACACACGGCATGCTCATAAGGGAAGGAGCGCTATTTGGCATGCAGATTTTGCTGATTTGGTTTTAGTGTGTCATGTTGCATTTGAAAAGCCCCTGGGGGACCAAATCAGTGGAAATCTCCCAAAAGTAACCCCATTTGGGAAACTACACCCCTGAAGGAATTTATCAAGAGGTTAAGTAAGCAATTTGACTCCACAGGTTTGTTGCTGAATTTAGTGGAATTATGCAGTGAAATAAAAAAATATTTTTTTGTCATAAAACGTGGAAATGTAAATTTTTTACATAGAATAAAGGAGAAAAAGCACCCCAACATTTCAAAAGCAACTTCTCCCGATCACAGCAATATCCCACATGTGGTCATAAACTGATGTTTGGACACACGGCAGGGCTCAGAAAGGTATGAGCGCTATTTGGCATGCATATTTTGCTGATTTGGTTTCTGTGCATCAGGTCGCATATCCAAAACTCTGAGGTACCAGAGTACAGTGAAACCCCCCAAGAAGTGACCTCATTTTGGAGTCTACACCCCTCAAGGCATTTATCATTTGCCTGGACCAATGACAGGGCTCAGAACTGAAGAGCAACATGCGCATTTGAGGCCTATTTTGGTGACTTTCACAGCAATGGCCCACAATTGCAGGGCTCTGAGGTCAAATAGTAAAACAAACCCCCAAGTAGTGACAGCTATTTTGGAAGCTACACCTCTTAGGGCATTTTAAGGGGTGTATTGTAGTGAGCATTTTTACCCCACAGGTGTTTTTTCATTCAAAATTAATGCGCAGCGGATGGTGCAAAGTGAAAATTGCAATTTTCCACTAATATGCCATTTTAGTGCACAATATGTTGCGCCCAGTTTGAGCCACTGAAGACAAATGTGTTATAAACTGTTAAGCGGGTTCTCCCGGGTATGGTGATGTCAAGTATGTGGATGTAAACTGCTGTCTGGGAACATTGTAGGGTTCAGAAGTGAGAGCACCATTTGGCTTTTGGAGAGCAGATTTTGAGTGGTAGTAGTTCTGTTTGGGGTTTTGCTGGCAGGGCCGGCCTTAGGGATGTGCGATCTGTGCGAGTGCACAGGGCGCTGCACCCTCCCAGCATCTAGGGGGCACCACTAGGCTCTGCTCTGTCCTCAGCTCGTTACACATATGTAGTAAATAGGAATCGAGGAGCAGAGGAGGAAGCTCTGCCCACAGCCCGTCCTGCAAGAATCCTGTGATCCTGTCAGCATGGAGGGAGGGTAAGTGTATCTGTGTTTTTGTATATGTTACAGTATATGTGGGTGTGTGTGTGTGTGTGTGTGTGTGTGTGTTACAGTATATGTGTGTGAGTGTGTATATGTTACAGTATATGTGTGTGTGTGAGTGTGTGTTACATTATATGTGATTGTGTGTGTATTTTACAGTATGTGTGTGTGTGTGTGTGTGTGTGTGTTACAGTATGTGCGTGTGTGTTACAGTGTATGTGTGTGTGTGTGTGTGTGTGTGTATATGTTACAGTATATGTGTGTGTATGTTACAGTATATGTGTGTATATGTTACAGTATATGTGTGTGTTACAGTGTGTGTGTATATTACAGTATGTGTGTGTGTGTGTGTGTGTGTGTGTGTGTGTGTATGTTACAGTATATGTGCGTTTATATATTATAGTATATTTGTGTATATGTTACAGTATATGTGTGTGTATATATTGCATTATGTGTGCGTATGTTACAGTATATGTGTGTGTGTGTGTGTGTGTGTGTGTGTGTGGGTGGGTGTGTGTGTGTGTGGGTGTGTGTGTATATGTTACAGTATATGTGTGTGTATATGATAAAGTATGTGTGTGTGTGTGTGTGTATGTATGTGTATATGTTACAATATGTGTGTGTGTGTGTGTGTGTGTGTGTGTGTGTGTGTGTGTGTGTGTGCTACAGTATATGTGTGTATATGTTACAGTATATGTGTGTGTATATGTAACAGTATATGTATATATTTGTGTGTGTGTGTGTATGTTACAGTATATGTGTGTGTATATGTTACAGTATATATGTGTGTATATGCTACAGTATATGTGTGTATATGTTACAGTATATGTTTGTGTGTTTTTGGTACAGTATATGTGACTGTGTGTGTGTGTGTGTGTGTGTTACAGTATATGTGTGTGTGTATATGTTACAGTATGTGAGTGTATATATTACAGTATGTGTGTGTAAATGTTACAGTATATGTGTGTGTATATGTTACAGTATGTGTGAATGTTACAGTATATGTGTGTGTATATGTTACAGTATATATGGGTGTATATGTTACAGTATATGTGTGTATATGTTACAGTATATGTGTGTCTGTGTGTGTGTATATGTTACAGTATATGTGTGTATATGTTACAGTATATGTGTATGTATATGTTACAGTATATGTGTGTATATGTGTGTGTATATTACAATGTGTGTGTCTATGTTACAGTGTGTGTGTGTGTGTGTGTGTGTATGTTACAGTATATATGTGTGTGTGTTACAGTATATGTGTGTGTGTATATGTTACAGTATATATATGTGTGTGTGTGTGTGTGTGTGTGTGTGTGTGTGTTACAATATATGTGTGTTACAGTATATATGTGTGTATATGTTACAGTATATATGTTACAGTATATGTTACAGTATATGTGTGTGTATGTGTGTATATGTTACAGTATATGTGTGTGTATATTACAGTATATGTGTGTGTATATGTTACAGTATATGTGTGTGTGTATATATGTTACAGTATATGTGTGTGTATATGTTACAGTATGTGTGTGTGTGTGTGTGTGTGTGTGTGTGTGTGTGTGTGTGTGTTACAGTATGTGTGTGTATATGTTACAGTATATGTGTGTGTATATATGTTATAGTATTTGTGTGTATATGTTGCAGTATGTGTGTGTGTGTGTGTGCGTGTGTGTGTGTGTGTGTGTGCGTGTGTGTGCGTGTGTTACAGTATATGTGTGTATATGTTACAGTATGTGTGTGTGTTTATGTCTCTTTGTAAGTGTGTGTTCAATATTAAAGTAGAACAGATGTAATGAAGATATCTGTGCTGACCCTATATACTATGCTGCACCCTATATACTCTGCTGCCCGCTATATACTCTGCTGCCCTCTATATACTCTGATGCCCCTTATATACTGTGCTGCCCCTATATACTCTGCTGCCCCTTATATACCTTGCAGCCCCCTATATACTCTTCTGCCCCATATACTTTGCTGCCCTTTACCTTTTGTTGCGTTAAGTCCTTAACGACAGCGACGTAATAGTACATTGGATGTCATTAAGGGGTTACAAAAATAATAATATTTTAACAATATATTAACTTTAACCCCTTCCTGAAATTTGTTGTATGTATACGTCATGGAAAGCTAGTGCTTCGTGCATTTGTCCGTATCCATATGACAAATGGTGGACACTGGCTCAGAAGCTGAGTTGGTGCCACCATCCCTGGTTCGGCTGTATGGGGTAATGGCGAGGACCGAAGTTTGCTCCGATCCCCGCGATTAACCCCTTAAATGCAGCGGTCAAAAGTGATCGCTGAATTTAAGGAGTTTGCCGTTCATTGGCCCCCCAGCAATGAAATTGCCAAGGTGCCGGTGGCTGCAAAGGCAAACGTAGGCCTAACACTGGCCTCCCGGTATGCCTAGTACAGAAGACTTTCAGGCCGCAACCGGAGGCCGGGCCTAAAAGGCTTCCATAGCCGCAGGCAAGATGGCACCGGCTCAGCTCATGTCATGTTACAGCTTTATGCTACAGCTGACATCCACATGTAATGGCAGGAACCGGAGTTAGCTCCGATTCCTGCAATTAACCCCTTAGATGCAGCGATCAAAAGTGATCGCTGCATCTTTGTGGTTGGCAGCAGATCGGCAGCCCTGCCATGCTATAGCAGGGCTGCCGACTGCTGCTATGGCAACAGGAGGCCTAACAATGGCCTCCTGCGCTGCCATTACGGAAGCCGATTAGGCCGTGCCCGGAGGCGTAGCCTAATCGGCTTGCTGTCAGTGAATGACTGACAGATCTATTACATTGCACTACATAGGTAGTGCAACGTATTAGAAAAATAATCTGACAGTTGGACCTTCAAGTCCCCTAGTAGGTCTAAAGAAAAGTGTAAAAAAAAGTGTAAAAAAAAAAGTGAAAAAAAAAAGTGGGAAAAAACATAATAAAAGTTTCAAGTAATAAAATAAAGCACAATTGCCCTTTTTCCCTAAATAATAAAGCATACATATTTGGTATCAGCTCGTCCGTAACAGCTTGAACTATAAAAATATTATGTTATGTATTCCACGTGGTGAACAGCGTAAAAAAAACTTGAAAACAAACTGCCCGAATTTCGTTTTTTTGGTCACTTTGCCCTACAAAAATGGGAATAAAAAGTGATCAAAAAGTCGCACTAAAAATGGTACCTATAAGAATGATAGCTCGTCTTGCAAAAAACAAGCCCCCATACAGCTCAGTCGATGAAAAAATTAAAAAGTTATGGGTTTTACAACATAGCGACAGAAAAAATACATTCTTTTTACACGAATAATTTTATTGTGCAAGAAGTTGTAAAACATGAAAAAGTGCTATAAATTTGATATCGCCGGAATTGTACTGACCCGCGGAATGAAGGTAACATGTAATTTATAACGTATGGTGAATGCAGTAAAATAAAACTTAAAAAACTATGCCAGAAGCGAGGGTGCCTGTATTATACCAGGACAACACTTTACCAGCAAAATTCCCCAAACTGCAAAGGTGAAGAGTGTGTTCCAAAAGGGGGATAAGAAAGGACATCATTTATCAGTGCGAAACCGGCTGTGCATAAAGGATTGCTTCACAGCGTAACATACATCTATGGAGTATTTTATCCCATTTTTATACCACCTGACTATGCCCCTGAAGTACTATGCCCAGCTTACATATGCCCCCAAAATATAAACTAAAATACTAGTAAAACTCCAAACAAAACTACTACCAAGCAAATCCACGCTCCAAATGCCAAATGGTGCTCCCTCCATTCTGAGCCCTACAGTGTGCCCAAACAGTAGATTACTTCCACATATATGCCATCGCCATACATGGGAGAACCCTTTCAACCATTTGTTGGGGTGTGTGTCTCCAGTGGCACAAGCTGGGCATGACATATTTGCAACTGAAATGGCATATCTAGGGAAAAATTTTAATTTTTACTTTGCACCATCCGTGGCGCAATCATTTATGGAAAAGACCTGTGGGGTGAAAATGCACACTACACCCCTTAAGAAATGCCTTTAGGGGTGTAGTTTCCAAAATGGGTTCACTTCTCAGCGGTTTCTTTTATTTTTTCACATCAGATCCCTGCAATTGTGAACCAATACTTTGTAAATCGACAAATTAGGCCTCAACTTCGCATGGTACTCTTTCACTGCTGAGCCCTGTCAAATGTCCAGGCAAAAAATTACTGCCACATGTAGGGTAATTCTAAAACCAGGAAACACAGCAAAAAAATTAGAGAGCTGTCTTGTTATGGTGGCAAGGGGCTGGGCACCACATATTGGCATATCTATGCAAAAAATCAAATTTTCACTCTGCAATATCGAGTGCACACTAATTTCTGAAAAACACCTGTGGGGTTAACATGCTCACTACACCCGTACCTTGAGGGGGTATTGCCGTACTCAGGAGAAATTGCTTTACAATTGCTGGGGTTCTTTTTTTCCTTTATTTGTTGAAAAAATTATTTTATTTTTTTAGCTAAAAATATGTCTTATTGAAGAAAGGGGATTTTCTTTATTTTCACTGCCCAATTCTAATAAAGTCTATGAAACACCTGTAGGGGTCAAAATGCTCACTACACCCCGAGATTAATTCTTCACGTGGTGTAGTTTCGTGAATTAAGTCACTTTTGGGTAGTTTCCACTGTACTGGTACCTTAGGGGCTTTGCAAATGCGACATGGTGCCAAGAAATCAATCCAGCAAAATCTGTACTCCAAAAGCCAAATGGCGCTCTTTCTCTTCTGATCCTTGCCGTGTGCCCAAAAAGCAGTTTATGACTACATATGGGGTATTTCCATACTCTAGAGAAGCTGCTTTACAAATGTTGGTGTTCGTTTTTTCATTTATTTGTCTTATTGATGAAAAAGGATTTATTTTTATTTTCACTGCCCAATCCTCATAAAATCTATAAAATACCTGTGGGGTCAAAATGCTCACTACACCCCTAAATGAATTCCTCAAGGGGTTTAGTTTCCTAAATGGAGTTTCTTTTTGGGCCTCTTCACAGTTTTGGTCCCTCAGCGGCTTTGCAAATGCGACATGGCCTCCGGAAACCATTCCTGCTAAATTTGAGCTCCAATAGCTCATTGGCGCTCTTTCCCTTCTAAGCCCTGCTGTGTGTCCAAACAGTCGTGTATGACCACATGTGGGGTATTGTTTTACTCGGCAGAAATTGCTTTTCAAATTTTGTGTTGCTTTTTCTCCTTTAGTCCTTGTGGAAATGAAAAAAAAATTAGCTAAACCTACATTTTCTTTGAAAAAATTGAGATTTTCATTTTCTCGGCCTATTTCCAATAATTTCTGCAAAATACCTCTGGGGTCAAAATGCTCACTATACCCCTACATAATTTTCTCAGAGGGTTTAGTTTCCAAAATAGGGTCACTTGTGGGGGGGTTTCACTGTTTTGTCCCCTCAGGGGTTTTGCAAAATGCGACAAACCATTCCTACTAAATTTGAGCTCCGAAAGCCAAATGGCGCTCTTTCCATTCTGAGCCCTGCCGTGTGTCCAAACAGCCGTTTAGGACCACATGTGGGGTACTGTTTTACTCAGGAGAAATTTCTTTACAAATTTTGTGGTGTTTTTTGTCTTTTAGCCCTTGTGGGAATGAAAAATAAATTTGCTAAACCTACATTTTGTTGGAAAAAATTTAGATTTTCATTTTCACGCCTACTTCCAATATTTTCTGCAAAAAACCTGTGGGTTCAAAATGCTCACTATACCCCTAGATAATGTCCTCAAGTGGTGTAGTTTCCAAAATGGGGTCACTTGTGGGGGGTTTCCACTGTATTGACATCACAAGACCTCTTCAAACCTGACATGGTGCCTAAAATATATTCTCATAAAAATGAGGCCCCAAAATCTACTGGGTGCTCCTTTGCTTCTGAGGCCTGTGCTCCAGTCCATAAGCACACTAGGGCCACATGTGGGATATTTCTAAAAACTGCAGAATCTGGGAATTAATTACTGAGTTGCATTCCTCTTGTAAAACCTCGTGTATTACAAAATAATGGATGAAAAAATGAATTTTTGCCCAAAAAAAAATGACATTTGTGAATTTCACCTCTACATTGCTTTAATTCCTGTGAAATGTCTAAAGAGTTAAGAAACTTTCTAAATGCCGTTTTGAATACTTTGAGGGGTGCCGTTTTTAAAATGGGGGCACTTATTGGGGTTTCTAATACATAAGGCCCTCAAAGCCACTTCACAACTGAACTGGCCCCTGAAAATACAGCCTTTTGACATTTTCTTGAAAATGTGAGAAATTGCAGCTAAAGGTCTAAACCTTGTAACGTCCTAGAAAAATAAAAGGATGTTCAAACTAAAGTAGACATATGGGGATGTTAATTATCAAATATTTTGTGTGTTATAATTGCCTAACTTACAAGCAGATACCTTTAAATATAGATAACATTTTGCAAATTTTTGCTAAATTTTGGTGTATTTCACAATTAAATACAGAATGTATCGAGCAAATTTTGCTAGTAATATAAAGTCCAATGTGTCACGAGAAAACAATCTCAGAATGGCTTGGATAGGTAAAAGCATTCCAAAGTTATTACCACATAGTACTACAAGTGAAACATGTCAGATTTGAAAATTGAGGCTCCTATCAGGCAGGTCAAAAGTGGCCAAAGAGGGAAGGGGTTAAAGTTTAGCTAAACGTTTGACAAATTTCTGACATGTCATAGTGACATGTCAGAAGTTTGGATTGGTGGGGGTCCGAGCACTGAAACCCCCACCAATCGCTAGAATGAAGCAGCTGAAGCGCTCGTGTGAGCGCTCAGCCGCTTCGTGTCTATTCGGCTTTTTCCGAAGTACGGACTCATAGACTTTCTATTGAGTCCATACACGATACATTTATTTCCGGAAAAAGCCGAACAGACACGAAATGGCTGAGCGCTCACACGAGCGCTTCAGCTGCTTCGTCCTAGTGATTGGTTGGTGTCTCAGTGCTCGGATTCCCACCAATCCAAACTTCTGACGTGTCACTATGGTATGTCAGAAGTTTGTGAAATGTTTAGCTACACTTTAAAGAACACTATAGCTTAGAGGCTGTGTACACCTTTGATTTTTTTTATTTTTTTTTCATTTTTCATTTTTTTGTTTTTAAATAAAAATGTCTATTAGTGTGTTTTGTGCAACTTTCTAAATACTTTTTATTAAAAATAGTTTTTTTAGATACAGCTGCTTTGTATGCTGTATACAAGTCAGCGGGACTGATTCGTTCAGTGTCAGTGGGTCCTGCATGTCTCTGACACGCAGGATTGAGCTGTTACCGATCACATCTAAGCTCATGTAATCGATAACAGGTGGATCCTGCGTGTCCCTGCACGTCCCTGCACGTCAGTGCCGCTGACCTTATGGATTCAGGTCCTCAGCGCTAGATACAGCTGCTCTGTATACAGAATACAAAGCAACTGTATCTCAAAAAGTAAAAATTATTTTTAATATAAAGCATTTAGAAAGTTGCACAAAACACTGATAATTACATCACAAAAAATGATACTCGGCTAGTGGTTGGAAAACAAATGTAAAGCCCTAAAATATTGCTGCCACATTAGAACATCATGTTTGAATGTATCACAATTGAAGATAAGAGTAGCACAGTAAGCCTAGACCTCACAAGGGATCGATTGGTTGCCAGCCTCCAGGAATCCGACTTGTGAACCCCTCAAATGTAAACAAATCCAAGAAAAGAGGCAGCACACGAGATGGAAGATATCAAAAAACGTTTTTTATTCACCCATATGCGAAAAGGATGCAACGTTTCAGCTGCTCAATGCAGCATTTGTCTGTATGTTTTAGCTTCTATTTGCTAAATTCCCAACAAAACTTATTAATAAAATGTTTTCTTGAAACTAACTTTAGCAAGTTTTTTCTAATATAAACCTTGTGTACATTTTGACTAAGTTATAATTTAACCTTTCCAGATCAACTTCTATATCTTTCTAATTCTTACTAAAATAATAACGTAGAGAAACGGGTAATTTGATTTTCCCTGGCGCTGCTAACTGGTAAAAAACCTTCTTGAGTAATGAGGATTTGAGACAAGCAAATGTAATATCAGATATTGTTTTAATTACTACCCGTTTCAAGGCCGGACCGGCCTCTTCATCAGGGCCAGACCGGCCTCCTAGCACAACCAACCAGGTCAGCAGAACTGATCACCTATCTGTGGCCTTTTTACTATATCATTTGATGCACTATGTGCACTTTGTGTTGTTTTTTCTCATCTACTGTTGAGTAACGTAGAGAAACAGACACATATTATCTCATCACATTTCACAATATCCTACTCTTACACATTGTATCATTTGGTGGTATTGCTAGATGGTTAGGACTAACCATCTTGCTCCAACTTACCACAACACATTATTATTCGAAAAAACAAAAGTAAAATAAATAGGAAACAGTGTGACTATAATTTATTACATGTGGACACTTGTTTTTGCAATGGTCATAATTAAAGGCCAGTGAAGAGCGGAACTTGGTAAGCAGACAGCAAGCAGTACTAGTTATGTAGTAGTAGAACCAATGCCAAGCGTGGTTAGAGCAGACCACAAGCAGGAATTGATCCAACAGAAACTATATTCCCAGGCATGGCAACCAAGAATGAGACATTACATGAGTGAACAGAATTGAACCAGCAACAGCTCACAGGAAGTTTATGAAGGGAAGCCAGGTGGTTTGTACAGGATCAGAGTATGACTGTAGACAAGTACAGTAAATGATTATAAGATTTCAGTGCAGTATTGAAAGGTCAGACTAGACCAACAGAATAAAATCACAGACGGGATTGAAATGCTCCTTTAAGAAATACTGTATATATTACGTCTTGGACAGTTTATGTTCTGAATTAAAATACTGACAAAAAGTATAGGGTATAGAGTAATTGGATTATATTTAAGTGGTATCCAACAATGGTGTTAAGTATTAAAGAAATAGATCACCAGTAAAATGGGTAGAAAATGGATTAAAAAAGGTAAAGGAATGTAAATGTTTGTGATGTATTCATTTGTCTGTACAGGACTCTACAACTGGTATATGAACTGGTGTATACATTTTGTGATCTTGGCATTAGTTAGTCTGCACTCTACTCTTGTTAAATGTCGAGTTTTTACTAAGGCTATGTTCACACTTTCATCATGGCTTACATTGATAACGTTATACAATGGATACCATCGGCACTTACATGCAGTGCTATTTATTCCGTCAAATCTTACAAAATTTACAAAGAAGACTCCGAACAAAACCCTATAGATGAACACCCCCAATTACTGCCAACAAATTAATATTCTCATTGGACAATATTTTTTTTATTTAAAACAAAATAATATTGATGATCAATAACTTTATGTTTGAATTTGTTGCATCTTGATTTTTTGCATATTTTTATCAATGTCTTCTATTTACTTATTTCTTCCACTTTCTTTGTTTCTCCAGTATTCTACATGACTAGGCACAAAATAATGGGGCATATTTACTATTCAAAACACGCTAGAATTCTGTCTCTAATTGAGCCAGAATTCTGGCATACATGCTGTGCGCCACATTTGTTAACTTTTGGACACTTTTTTACATTCCATTCATCAAGGGAGCACAGCTTAGTGGGGAAGGGGGCAGAGTCAAGCCGAAAGTGGTTGTGGCTTAAAATGAGAAGTGGTGGGCCAAAATAGCGCCAACATTTTGTTGCAAAAAACTGGTCTTAGATAAGCCAAACAAGAGGTGGTTTAAGGAAGAAAAGGGTCTAACATGTCCAGCAAGATACGCTTAATTTATTATACAGCATACACTACTTTCAACATTTTCAACATTTCTGACTGCCTGGTTTAAGTATACACGGGGGGGGGGGGGGGGGTTATTAAGACTGGAGTTTAATACACCAGTCTTAATGAGAATAAAAATGCAGCAAATTTATTAAGGCACAGGATTTTTTGAAAAATTTGTGTCGTTTTCAACTTTAGCTGGCTGCACCAGCAATCGGACAGCAGATTGTCGGGTCCCTCCGGCAGTCAGTGACTGCAGGGGACCCTGAGGAGAAGATATCGCTGCTTCTATATATCTATAGATAGGTAGATATCTATAGATATATATCTATATATGTATCAATGTAATGATTGTGATTAAAGTAAAAATTAGCAAATGGCTGTTCAATGCTGTGCAGTATATTCAGTTGCAAAAAATGAAATACTTCATGGGAGTTTTTCCATGAATCATAGGTGCAGCAAGAGACATCTCTAATGCCTTTTGATTGTTATCCCTATGCACTAAAGACTGGTAACAAGATCCAGTGACATGTCAATATCTAAACTCTCTGTCTAAAATCTTGTGTACTATTCAACAACCTGCAGAGATCTAGAAAAGTGGAATCTTCTAAATCTATCTCAAATTTCACGAACGCACATGAGAATTAAGGTTGGCCTCCGATTCTGTATGTTAACAAGTGGAGTCAAATATTTATGTCTATAAATTAAATGCAGTCTTACTGTATATGTTATTTACATCATATAGCATTTAGCCACTACATTTTGCACTGCAAAAGCAATCCAGATGTAATCATCTGTTGTCTATCTGTAACACCAAGTGTGTCCATGGAACATAACTAAAGTGTTCTATTATTTGTTCTGACAATGTAGGGATCATATTAACAAGCAATTACATTACCAAAATAGATACGTGTCAAATTATTGTTCTAGACTTCATGGCTAAGAACAGACTGCTAAAACTTAACCAAAATTCTGCTGTAGAGAAGTAAGAGCTTAACGGAATGGTGCCAATTTATTTATAACGTGATGAACTCACAAAGAAGAATATAAAATAAAGATGTAAGTATATCATTTTTGCAAAAGTTTGCTATGAGTAACATAAGTATAAAAACATGGCCAATAAATCAATTGCCAATATCTAACACTGAATGATTAAAAAAAACACAATATCTATAAGCCAAGTGGAAGTAAATTTAGGATATGATAGTATGATATCAAGCTCACACATTCAGGATAATCCCTTTCCATATGCCCAGTTATGGAAATGGCAGTGTTTCCGCAAAAAAAATCACAGCATTAAAGAGGCTCTGTCACCACATTATAAGTGGCCTATATTGTACATGATGTGATCGACGCTGTAATGTAGATTACAGCAGTGTTCATTATTTAGAAAAACTATCATTTTCGACGGAGTTGTGACCTATTTTAGCTTGATGCTAATGAGTTTCTTAATGGACAACTGGGCGTGTTTTACTTTTTGACCAAGTGGGCGTTGTGGAGAGAAGTGTATGACGCTGACCAATCAGCGTCATACACTTCTCCCCATTCATTTACACAGCACATAGCGATATAGCTATATCGCTATGTGCAGCCACATGAACACACTATAACGACAATGAATGTACATTACCTCCAGCCAGGACGTGATGTGTATTCAGAATCCTGACACTTCGCTAACACAATCCCGAAACTACAGCACAGCGAGCGTAATCTCGTTTGAAATGACAGTTTACAGAGTAATCTTGCGTGATTACGCTTGCTGTGCTGTAGTGTCGGGATTGTGTTAGCGAAGTGTCAGGATTCTAAATACACATCACGTCCTGGCTGGAGGTAATGTATATTCATTGTCAGGACACTGTGTAATGACGGGGGTAAGGAAACAGACAAGTGAGCCCTAATCTACCCACCACTCAGTCCCTGCCTACTTGCAACGACCCGCCCTAGGCGACGAGGTACAACTGGGCGACAGTCCCTACGCTCAATAAGTGCATGACAGACAAGGGTACACAGAAGCAAGGGAAAAGGGGCAGTTGCCCACGGCAACACCGAGAGCAACAAGAGTGGTGAACGAGCCGAGTCAAACCAGGAGTGTACGAGGTACCAAACGCAGAGCAGGAGAGTAGTGAACAAGCCGAGTCAAACCAGGAATGTACGAGGTACCAAACGCAGAGCAGGAGAGTAGTCAGTAAGCCAGGGTCCATATGAAGCAGGGTCAAATAGATCAAGAAGCTGCAGCAGGGCCAGGAAACCAAACGAGAAGAATCACAAGCAAGGAGGAACAGGAAAGGCAGGTATAAATAGACAGAGGGCGGGAGCTAGCTCCGTCTAGCGAGGCTATGATAGGCTCTCCCACTGCTAAGCCTGCCATCCTGAGTGGTGGAAGATGGAGTCAGTCTCCCAGACATAGAAGCAGGTGCAGACTGATTACCTATGGGCGTGGATACAGAAGCTGTGCCTGGCAGATCCTTAACAGTACCCCCCCTTTTATGAGGGACCACCGGACCCTTTCTAGATGGACCTGGTTTATTGGGGAAACGAAGGTGGAACCTCCTGACCAATACCCCAGCGTGAACATCCCGGGCGGGTACCCAAGTCCTCTCCTCAGGCCCGTATCCTCTCCAATGGACCAGGTACTGGAGGGAGCCTTGGACCATCTTGCTGTCCACAATCTTGGCCACCTCGAATTCTACCCCCTCAGGGGTGAGAACGGGGACAGGAGGTTTCCTCGAGGGAGCCAAGGACGGAGAGCAGCGTTTAAGGAGGGAGGCATGAAACACGTTGTGTACTCGAAAAGATGGGGGCAACTCCAGTCGGAAGGAGACAGGATTGAGGACTTCAATGACCTTGTACGGCCCTATAAACCGGGGAGCAAACTTCTTGGACGGGACTTTAAGGCGCAAGTTCTTTGGCGATAGCCACACCAGATCCCCGACCATAAGCAAGGGGTTAGCAGAACGTCTTCTATCTGCCTGAGTTTTTTGTATGCTCTGGGACGCCTCTAGGTTCTTCTGAACCTGGGCCCAGACTGTGCACAGTTCCCGATGAACGACCTCTACCTCTGGATTGTTGGAACTACCAGGTGAAACGGAGGAGAACCGTGGATTAAACCCAAAATTACAGAAAAAGGGGGAGACCCCTGACGAGTTACTGACCCGGTTATTAACCCCTTCCCGTTCCTAGACGTACTATTAGGTCATGGCAGCTGTATCGTTCGCGCTCCATGACCTAATAGTACGTCTCGGGAGTAACGGCCGTTTCGGCCGTCCTCCCGACACATACAGGAGCTGTGACAGCTGCTTTCTTGTTCAGCAGCTGTCACAGCTCCTACAGCGGGGACCGATCGCTGTGTCCCCGCTGATTAACCCCTTAAAAGCCGCGTTCTATAGAGATCGCGGCTTTTTAGGGGTTAAACTGCCATAACCGACCTGCTACGCGATAGCGGCCGGCGATGGTGACTATGGCAACCGGACACCAAACAATGGCGTCCGGCTATGCCATAGACGGAAGCCTAGTGGGTCCTGACAACGTCAGGACCCACTATGCTTGCTGTCAGTGAGTAGCTGACAGTTCTAATACACTGCACTACGCATGTAGTGCAGTGTATTAGAATTGCGATCAGGGCCTCCTGCCCTCAAGTCCCCTAGTGGGACAAAGTAATAAAGTAAAAAAAAAGTAAAAAAAAAGATGTGTAAAAATAAGAAAATAAAAGTTTTAAAAGTATTAAAAGTAAAAATCCCCCTTTTTACCTGATCAGTCATTTATTATTATTTATCGCGCACGGTGAACGCTGTAAAAGAAAATAATAATAAACCGTACCACAATCACAATTGTTTGGTCACTTCACCTCCCAAAAAATGGAATAAAAAGAGATCAAAAAGTCGCATGTACCCAAAAAATGGTGCTGATCGAAACTACAGTTCGTTACGCAAAAAATAAGTCCTCGCACGGCTTTATTGATTGAAAAATAAAAACGTTATGGCTCTTAGAATAAGGTAACACAAAAAGTGAATGATTGTTTACAAAACGTATTTTATTGTGCAAACGCCATAAGACATAAAAAAAAACTATAAACATCTGGTATCGACGTAATCGTATCGCCCCGCAGAATAAAGTGAATATGTCATTTATAGCGCACGGTGAACGCTGTAAAAAAAAAAGAATAAAAAACAATAGTAGAATTGCTGTTTTTTAGTCACCACGCCACCTAAAAATAGAATAAAAACTGATCAAAAAGCCGCATGCACCCCAAGAAAACTACAATGGATTCCTCAAGGGGTCTAGTTTCCAAATTGGGGTCACTTTTGGGGGGTTCCCAATGTTTTGGCACCACAAGACTTCTTCAAACCGGACATGGTGCCTAATAAAAAAGAGGCCTCAAAATCCACTAGGTGCTCCTTTGCTTCGGAGGCTGGTGCTTCAGTCCATTACCGCCCGAGGGCCACATGTGGGATATTTCTCAAAACTGCAGAATCTGGGAAATACGTATTAAGTTGCGTTTCTCTGATAAATCCTTTTGTGTTATAAAACAAATGGTATAAAGAGGATTTTCTGACAAAAAAAAATATGTAAATTTCACCTCTACTTTGCTCTAAATTTCTGTGAAACACCTAAAGGGTTCATAAACTTTCTAAATGCTGTTGTGAATACTTTGAGGGGTCTAGTTTCTAAAATGGGGTATTTGATAGGGGTTTCTAATATATTGGCCCCTCAAAGCAACTTCAGAACTGAACTGGAACCTAAAAAAATAAATAAATGAGGAAATACTTCGCTTCTTACATTATACTGATAATGAGCCGTGCCCACCCCGAGATGACCCCAGTTTTGGCCGTTTGTATAAACGGAGACCCCTATTAGACCGTTTCAGTGCCCGGTTTTCCCAAGCATACACCCCCGAGAAGTGTATTTCTATTGATGAGTCCCTGGTACATTTTAAAGGGAGGGTTCAATTCCGCGAGTACCTGCCGGGTAAGAGGGCAAGTTATGGCGTGAAGATGTATAAGCTGCGAGAGTGCATCAGGGTATACCTACAGATTTAGGATATATGAAGGAAAGGCCACCCCCAAACCAGACTGCATCCTGGACTACAATAGGTACATGGGAGGGGTGGACTTGTAAGATCAAGTCCTGAAGCCCTACAGCGCCATGCGGTGTGGTATAAGAAGCTGGCCGGGCACATCATACAGATGGCTTTGTACAATGCGTACGTACTACGTCGATTTGCAGGCCAGATGGGAACTTTCCTGGAATTTCAAGAGGTGATTATCAAGAACCTAATCTTTAGGGACCAAGAAGGGGGGCCACACGCA